>NC_089837.1:111646629-112348129 GCF_035609145.1 Eleutherodactylus coqui
TTTAACAAGAAGCATCTTATGAAAGGAAGAAGACTGAAGTATTACCAAGTGGTATCATCTCACTTTTGGGTGATCTTTTTGAAAGCTTTCCACACTTAGAAGTCTTCAAAGTAAATCTGCTACACTTTTCTGCGACAATCTAGAGTAATCTAGAGTATGGAATCTGGTATTTATCTATCTATCTATCTATCTCATATCTATCTATCTATCTATCTATCTATCATATCTATCTATCTCATATCTATCTATCTATCTATCTATCTATCTATCTATCTATCTAATATCTATCTATCTATCTCATATCTATCTATCTATCTATCTCATATCTATCTATCTCATATCTATCTATCTATCTATCTATCTATCTATCTATCTCATATCTATCTATCTCATATCTATCTATCTATCTATCTATCTATCTGTCTGTCTGTCTGTCTGTCTGTCTATCTATCTATCTCATCTCTATCTATCTGTCTATCTTAGAAGAATGGCATCAGGTTGGGCCACCTTATAGAAGAGATCAGCTCTAGCCAAACCACAAACCATTTAGTTATTTAGATACTTTACACAAAGTCATTTAGACACCTTGAGCTCCCTATGTAGTGTAAAAAAAACACTATATGCATTTAACAAGTCAGTGTGCAAAAAGACAATATAAACCCAGTAAATGCAAAAGATCATGCACAAAATAATGTTTCAATGGGACATTAACTCTTCCAAATATTACATTCCTCCATTTAGTCACTGACTAATGATTGAACATTGAGCTTTGTACAAATGTATTGCTAGTATAACCCTGTCAGCAATACAACTGTGTGTAAGAAACAAAAGGCAAACTTTGCCAAAAAAACAGCTCACACTGCTACTGTAATAATACCAGGCTGATCCTGGCACTTCTTCAAGGTAAAGGCTTGACTTTGTGAGTGTTACAATGATAAACCCCTTATCACAGATTTTAGTACACCCATGCCTCTACACCACAGCCAACAAAGAGCAAACAGTATCTGCACAGCCGGTTGGTGGGCAGGGGGTTGGTGCTGGAGTGGGAATTCCAATGATCCAGGTGTTGTATTGACTCCAGGTGAAGTCACATTACTACACTGCGTCCATCATCCTCACAGATTGGAGTCTACTTTACAAACAGCCAGTACTTTATCCTAATAAAACCAGAGGACACTACTACAGCTGAGTTTTCTACTCCATTTAATAACCTTGAAGAGACACAATAAATGAATCAGATAAGTGGGATTTCTAGAACCTGCATCCCAGGAGCTTCCAGTAACACAATCTAATCCTCCAAAAGTATCACAGAATTAATTGCATATTCTCCATGGTTCCTCTAATATGATAAGCATTGTATATAGGTAAGTGGTCAACAAGAAAGTCTTGGATTAGTGCTGAGGCTTCTTACCTTTTGTGGTGAGGACACTGCAGCCAACACCCAGGAAGAACACTGCTGTCACCCACTGAACTGACATCCTTCCGAGAGGAAAGGCAGAAAGTGCAGACAGAATCCCTTTCTGGAAATCTGCTCCTGGTCATGCAAGATCACAGAGGCAGCAGGCAGGCTGGGATGTGTATGTAGCTGAGCTCCTTAAATCACAATGTAGGACAGTGCTCCTCCTTCATCTGCTGCTGTATTATATGCTTGTGCAGGGAGTGACAGAGGATCGGTGTCTCTCCCAGTCCCCCTTGCTAGTGATGCCCAGTAATTCTCAGCTCTCTGCTGATATTTCTTGTTCAGATCTGTCTGATGGCAATTTAAATCCCCTAGAAAGGCTCTCTATTGCCACCTACCGGAACAAGCTGGAAGTGCAGAGTTGTAGAATGCATTCTGCTATAGAGGGCTGTCATCCTGTAAATTAACACAGACGTCTGCTGATTAAGGTTGCGGAGTAATGGAAGAATAAATACTGGTAACAGTGGATGGCGTCGATGATTAGGTAATAAGTGTACATGAAAGATGGAGGTGTTGCAGGTTCAAAATACAATATGCATTAAAAATGGGCCAAATAAATTAGTTTTTATTTAGCTTAGCAAGCACTGAATAAATACCCTGTAGCACCGAACGTCTAAAATTAGGCTGTGTCGCACTAAGGATAGGATATTGTATATTAGATAACCTGCTGATTGGAGGAGACAGGTTCTGTACTGACCTCTTATTCGGTACAGTGGCAACTAAAAAGGCTTGTCCAAGTTTTTTTTTATTAGTCCATTGATTGCTCCTTTCTGAAGCTACCAATTTGATAAGTTACTTAGGGACCTTTTTACACATGCGGAATATTTCTGCAAGACAAATCTAAAGAATGCAGATTTCTGCTCTGTAACCCACATATATCCATGCAGAATTTGGTGCAGAATTTTTTATGTCTCCAGGTACATCTTGAGGAAATATTCTGCATTTGTGAATGGTCCCTTACAGTCCTGATGACACCTTCTTCTAGTTGGCAGTGTGTTACGTGACCTATGATGTCAGGTCATCGACACTTGTTCAGTGTCGTCTCACATACACTATCCTATGAAAAGTAATTGGATGCCTGAGCAAGAATCAAAGGTAGTATTTATTTCCATATGTTAATACTTATTGAGCCTCCTTTGGCCCCCATGATATTGAATACTTTATACTAATGTCTGAAACACTTAAGCTGGTATTTCCCTCCATTCATCCTGCAAACATCTGGCGTTTTCTATCGCATTCGCCTGTTTACAATAGTTCATGGAGCATCATTGGACAGTTGAGCAATGGTAGAATATTGTATGAAGTGACAAATCATGCTACTCCATCCTCAGATCAGATGGATGTATCTGGGTGTGGAAGATGCCTGGGGAACACCTTTTTACCACTGATGTACTTAACTGTAGTGCCAGCAGTTAAGTACAGCAGTGGTTCCTGTATGGTTTGGGGATGTTACATGTGGCATGGTCCATTGGTTGTAGTGGCAACAACCATGAACACAGAAGTGTTCCTTGGCGTTCTAGATCATAATATGCTGTAGACGATGTGGCAATACTCTTGGAATGGTCAGCCATACTTCTAACGAGACAACACTATAACATGCTGTGGAATTTCGACTCGCATTCAGCACCTGAAATTCTGCAGTAATTCCGCTATTCCTAAACTCATTCTTAGAACATATTTTGCCTCAATTTGCTAACTGCGGCAACCCCTTTAATTAAGGTGCATCTTTTTCCTTTTAAGTGTTTCTTAGAAATAAACAACTAATGGGAAAAATCATATGACAATGGAATTTACTCACATCAGGCTTTGAATAGTGCATCTCAATGTTTGGACAACTAGGCTGGGGAGAGAACACACATTGTACATTTAGACTGTACATTGCAGAGATTGTGTACAGTGGAAAATCTGTACAAGATATATAAAATGAGAAATGCAAGTGCAATTTGAAGATACTGCGCCCAACTGCAAGATATGGTCCGAAAAATCCCTCATAGGCGAAAATGCTTCAGAGTCCTGAAATTTTGCCTGCTGCCTATGCAAATTATACCCCCAGGAGTCTTAGACAAAAACAGCAGAGTCCCATTCTACTTGTCAGCGCAATGTTCAAGGCTCTGTTCATACATTTGCTTGGCATTTGCTTGGCAGTCAGCTGTGCTATTGGCATCGGTGTCTGCGTATATGGTGGAGGCGAAATTACAAGAATAATTATTAATTCAGCTTCTATAAACAAAAGAGCAGAAGAGGGGATCTATAACGCAAAATGATTAAGCGGCTTGTGCTATTATGATACATCATTGTTAAATGTTTTGTCATTTCATCCTTTCGGTTGTCATTTAAGGTGATATATAAGCGGGCAAATCAATAGCCATTCACTGTACTTATACCATGAAGATTCAGTAATGCATCAGTGTTTGTGTCTTACTATAGTTCAGGCCAATATTGGCAAACTAACAGCTTTGTGATGCTGGACTGTACTACTGAGCTAATGCAGGTTTTTAGAAACTGAAAAACAAGAAATCTAAAGGCTCCGAGACTTATTTAACCATTTCATCCAGGTAAGGTACCTTCTTCATTATGATGCATGTACTCTATTTTGAGTGCAGCTCAGAGGGGTGATGTGACGCTCCTGCGTCCCAATGCTACCATATGCCATTTATAATTCTGATTTCTTGCTAGGTGGCAGAGGGATCTTTGACCTCATCAAGCACTAGAACCCAAGTGTGATAGCTCCTTCTAAACCTCTTACCATGGGACTTATTTGTCCCATAGTTATAAACCACCCACAAATTCGATTGAATCATTTACAGTGCTGAAAGGGTTAAAGCTCTAGCGGACTTACTTTTTGGAATTACGATAAAGTCTGGACATTGTACATATGGTCAAAAGTGATGAAGGACTTGTGATCAAAGCCAAGAACGTATCAGCGCCCCCTTGTAATACTTTCACTACACTTTGTTATAAATGGACATAACTAAGAAATGGCAGAGAGGATTAAAAAAAACTACTATAGAGAAGAATAGAAGATGTTGGCCATAACAGCAGATCACGGGTCTAAAAATGAATGAATTGTTCAGTTATCCTGGACAACAGCTTCCGCTCTTCTCTGCACCAGTCTTCATGTATGAGACCATATTATTTTGGTGGACGTATTCGATCAATAGTATCAAATTGTTGTAAACCAGCTCTATAATTCTGAGGGAGTCATGAAGGGAAGGCGCACTGCTGCGCTCTGTCAGTTCTCAGTAGAATATTGCATCTGTTATTCCGAAGAGATTGTGTTACATTCAGGACGAGCATTTTGTTAGTATTGATTGTTTATAGCAGCAGTTACTGTTAGTTTCGCTTGAATTCAATATCAAAAGTTGAGCCAAGTTGGTAAATTCACTACATATAGTCAGATTACTGCAGCCCTTTAGCTTGCACCATGATCTAACAATCCAGGATGCACCTCGGGGTCTGTTTGTGATGTCCATGTTAGTACAGGATGCAAACAGCATTGCAATAGAAACAGCTGAAAGTGATCAAAGGGAGAACAAAAATGTACAGAGACTGGGCAATATGCTTCCTTTAGCAGATTTATAATATCTATCTATCTATCTATCTAACTATCTATCTATCTATCTATCTATCTATCTATCTCATATCTTTCTATCTCATATCTTTCTATCTCATATCTTTCTATCTCATATCTATCTATCTATCTACCTACGAAGGGCATTCATTAAATATTTCCCCTGACCCGAGACTGGGCAATATGCTTCCTTTAGCAGATATCTATCTATCTATCTATCTATCTATCTATCTATCTATCTATCTATCTATCTATCTATCTATCTATCTATCTCATATCTATCTATCTATCTCATATCTATCTATCTATCTCATATCTATCTATCTATCTATCTATCTATCTATCTATCTATCTATCTATCTATCTATCTATCTATCTATCTATCTACCTATCTACATATCTATCTACGAAGGGCATTCATTAAATATTTCCCCTGACCCAATTCCTGTGGACTGAGAGCAACTAAACATGGCATAGTTATTAGTTCTTCTCTACATAGGTGCCACCTAGGGGGGCACACGTCTTCCATCTCTTTTTGCAACTGTAAACACCTTGCTTGTACGAGATGTTTACAGTTGACTCTTGTAGAAGTCCACAGATTGCTGCAAAAGCCACATTGTGACTTCGGAAATCAGAGTCTCATCATCTGGAAAATGCTTGCCCTTCAAAAATGACTTAATTGTTGGAAAGAGGTGGAAGTCCAATGGTGCGAGGTCGAGTGAATAAGGGGGATGCGGTAGAACTTCATACCCGCAGCGTGCTGCTATCTGGGCAACATGTGAGTTTAGAACTGGGGCATTGACTTGCAGAAGGCAGACACATTGGGTGAGCATGCCATGTCTCTCGGTTTTGATGGCCTCCCACAATTTCCGCAGCAGTGAGGCAGAGTATGCCACAGTAATCGTGGTACCTTTGCTAGGAAATCCATCAAGACTATTCCGTGCTGGTCCCAAAAGACTGTGAGCATGACCTTGCCTGCCGAGGGTTGGCACGTGCCTTCTTTGGAGGTGGTGAGTCTGGATGTTTCCATTGCATCGACTGGACTGGCACATTGTCAAAGGAGCCTGAGAGCATTCAACCCGTTCCTGCTTCTGGAAAGGTGTGAGCAGCTTGGGAACTCAGAGAGTGGATACCTTATACATACATTATGCATGATTTTTTCCATTGACCCCACACTAATCTTGACATTTTGGGCTGGGTTGCAAATGGTTATGCAGTGATTTTCCAAAATGGTGACTTCCAATTGCTAGATGGTATGTTCATTTGTAGCAGAGTGGGGTTGCCCTGGAATTGAAACTTTTCCACCGAAGTCCGACCACATTTGAATTGACAATGCCAGTTCTTGACTAGATCATATGATGGGGAATCCTCCCCATAAACCTCTTTCATCTCATTGAACGTCTCCCTTGGTGTGCGGCCTTTCAAGTTAAGGTACTTGATGACTGCTTTGTATTCCACTGGGTCCATCAGACCTTGCACCACTTCAGCACCTGTAAAAGAAAGACCCTTACACAAAGTCCACAAAGTGACAACGTTTTGGCTGTAACCCACAGCCTTTATCAAGAGCCGACACGTTGTCACTTTGTAGACATAATAAAGAAGTATCCTCTGGATGTAAGGATTTATTTTTGCACCTAATTACTGTTCAGTTTCTCATTTTTTGGCCGCATTTGTTTATGGATCTAGGGTCAGGATCCGACACTGAGCGTGCAAGTGCATTGGAGCTTCTCACCTGTGTGGCAATATTGTGTGCTACTGACTATTTCTTTCTTCTATGTAAAAGAAAGACTTATCAGTTCAGAGTTGCAAATTGGCACGTAACCTGTAGAAACATATATCATTGTACATGTGCAGTTTCAGCATCCTGCGATAAATAGAAATGGGTCATGGGAAACCTTTATTGGACGTATCTGTCTATCAGAGTTTAATTGACCATAATAACTTCCAGCGACAAGTTATCCTAAGCCATTAAATGTTAAGATATGTGCACACACCGGAATCACCACGAATGCCCCCTCCATCATCACAACGGTATTACTGAACAAATCAAAGCAAAAGTGAAATAGATTATAATTTTGAAGTCTCCTGTACACGAACTACTATTCAAGATGGTCACCATTTCATATAATACATTCATGCCATTGTGGAACCCAACTATGAAATCCGATCAGTTTGGAAAAAATGGAATTTGCTTTCTGACTCATGACTTTATAGCTGATTTAACTCCATCATAGCTTGCAAATTTCATATCATGTCGGCTTTCCTTCACAGGCCCAAACAGGAAGAAATTGGAGCTGTAAGGTGGATGACAGACTACCCCATTACGGCAATCACCTGGGTTGTGAAAGCCATATGAGGTCTTGCATTGTCGTGATGCATCTGTATTGCAGAAACATCTTTGTGAAGGCCTCCTTCAGCTTCTTAAATGTTATAATATAATTGCTTTACTGTTGATTGTGTGACGACTTTCATCACTGCTTGGGAACCCACTTAGCACCAACATTTTGATACCCCAAGTCAGTAATCATCACTTTTGTAGACCCAAATGACACATGCAATGCATCAGCAATATCCTGAACTGGGTTGCATCTGTCGACTCAAATCAACTCATCAGCACGCTGTTAGTTCTCATCGGTGACTGATGTTGACCGACAGCCACTCCTTGACTTATCTGCAATTTCGGTTTCACTTCTATGGCACATCTTACAAATATCTATTACTGCATCCCTATAAATATTCATCAGTCGATTTCTTTGGGGCACATCCCTCTATTGCCCGAAATTCAATGGCAGCTCTATGTTTGAGCCCCAGATCTGTGGTTCTAATCACCCAGTCTGAAAAAGAACACCATCCATTAGTAGAGAAAGGACACCTATATAACATCGCTCATAGCCATCCACAGTCACTCAAATAAAAAGTTACTGACACAGCAGCATCCCTTTTTGTGTGCATGTGTGAACCGAGAGCAAGGCAGGTGGTTTGGTCTCCGCAACCAGAAAGGACGCACACGGGGTGGTCAAGTTAAGAAAAATGTATTTACTACAGGTTAATAAAGGCAAGTTAATGGTAAAAGAACAGAAATAAGGACAAGCACAATACACAGTATAGTTGGAACAATTCAAGTTAGATTTCACAATATATTCCACGTTTACTATGTCCACCTCCACAGCACGGACACTGAAAGAACAATAGTCCCAAAACTATCCCTAACTGACCCTAACTTCACATTTGGGTGCGCAACCCTCTTACCAGTGATCCGGGTGGACTGCTTACAGTGTGTAGAAGCGCGCGTTGGGGCCCGATGTCGTCTCTTTCTAGTATAGCGAAGTGTCCTCTCCTCACGGTTATCACAACATCCGAGGCAATAAGATCCTTCTCAGCAGGCAGGAAAACAAAATGGAGGCAATGGGATCCAACAGCAAGTAGCTCAGCACACTGACAGTCCTGCAGAATCCATACACCGCAGTGTGATATAAGCCAGGGGTTGTGCGGTTACCGTCCGGTACTCAACAGCACTGCCAGTCTTTAGCTTTGGCGGCAATGTCCACAGCCACAATGTCAGTATTACTGGTTAGCCACTGGGCACAGTGCTTTCAGCATGGCTCCACTGAACATTCTGTCTCTTTACACTCTGTCTGCCTCTGGACTGAATTACACACAGGTTAGCTGCACAGGAAAGTCCTCTAAGATCTCCACACACTCTCCATGCAGCACAGACACTTGGTTCTCTGTCTGCAAAGATGGCTGCTGCTCTCTATGTGTCGTCACATCCTGCTTCCTTCTCATACTGGCAGGCTGACCTCATAGGGGTGTGTCCCTCCAGCATCACATTCCCATTGCAGGGGCTGCTGACCAGAATCACAGAAACACATATTCACTCAACTTTAACACAGTATAAACAAATGAAACTTGGCACATCATTGGGCTGTATATTAGGACAAGTATATGCACAGAAGCAGCACTCCTATTGCCATAAGGCTGGGACACAGTCTGTATATTACACATGTATGTATGTCTATATACGTACATATATCTCAGAGCTGTAATTGTCACTTTGCATAGCTCATTGCAATTACTAACCCGGTGAGGGAGTTATTAGGATGCTATGCAAGAGGAAAAATATAGTGTATTTCAGACAGTTACTTTCTATAATCTTCATCACATTTCATTATTTTTGGCATCTGCATTACAATAAAAGGCTTAATTGGTCAGCATGATCCTAAAATGAGATTTGTGTAAATCCTTGGAGCAAGGTATTAAGGAATAAGAAGGAACAGGATCAAGTTATCAAGTCATTACGAGCAGACGTACTGTGTAACATAATAACTCTTCAGTGGCCATGAAGACGCAAATGCTGAATAGTTGTACCCAACAAAACCTCTGACAGATATTTCTGTGCACAATTACAATGCTGCTACATTTATAATAGGAAGGACTTTGCAGTTTACATTGGGCTGTACAGGAGGCTTGTGCCTTTCAGACTGGCTACAAATGTCCCGTAGCACCCCTAGGGGTTATTGTATACATTCTTGTCTTTTTTTAGTATGACATTGTAGGTGTTTTCATCTGTACTGCCAACAATCTAACATGCAGGAGCGCCTATTCTATTTCTTTTCTCCTCAGTCAAGAGTGATATTATAGGCAAATGGCAGCAATTTAACCCCTCTACTATCACTACAGAGAGATATTTCCTTTTTTTCCCCTTTGCACTACAATCCCCTGCACCTCAGCAATACCTTATCTAAATTCCCTATCTGGGTTCCATTTGAATAGCAGCTGCTGCTCAGGCATTCCATTTTCTGGGACTGATGATCATACCCTGGCAGACAGGGGCTTAACAAAGGGCAAGACAGTAGGCAACCTTAGAGAGGGGGATATCTACTTCTACTGTTGTGATTTGGGACAGTCTTTAGATCTTCTTGGTACCTATTTGTAATAGGACTAAGGGAGAAATGGTATCAGGGGTATTACCTGTGTCTTAAGACACTGACCTTTAATGGATATTACATTCTAAAATAAAGTCAGCACTATAGAATATGCAAGAGAATTCACCACTGATTGGACATAGTCACAGGCAAAATGCACTACAATTACTGTATGTCCAGTGAAGTTTTCTCTGATTGTTGACATTTTCTTTCTTGATGTTCTCCATTCGGCCCAGATCACCATGACACTTATTCCTGCCATGATTCTTCTGTACAGTGTATGCTATCTAGGAGTCTTAGCTGCCCCACTTTTCTATCATCCTACCTAATGTCTTAACAAACAAACCCCACCCTATTGCCCTATCAGTATCAAAGCTGATGCTACCATTAATACTGTGCTACTCGGTATCTACAAATACAGTTCTGCAGAGTTAATAGTGACATTACTATCGTTACCCCAAATAAGTATTGCTATACAGATTGTGACCAAAAAATAATACTGCAACATACTGTACAAAGGGGACAACAGTAACCCTACCAAGCAGGCAGTGTCTCTGATGGTGATAGAGTCATACAGTGTCTACAAAAGTGTCCTCTAAATAACTGTGCAAAGCATAATACTCCCATAATGCCCCCAACATATGTTTCCCCAAAATCAATGAAAGGGAATTCCAAACTAAAAGTACCGAACCCCACATTGCACACAACATTGCAGGTTATAGATTACACAGACCTGCTGTTTAACCACTACCTGTCATACATACTGCTGTGTACATCCTAACTGCATATGCTGTGTAATGACTCCAGTGCTGCCATGGTAATTACACTCAATGTAGAAAAATCCCCCCCCTATAAGGAGTTGTAATTCAATGAAGCTTTCTATGTGTGATTGTAACATGGATATAAGTAAGTGATTACAGTATCAGGGCGAATTCATGAATGGGTGTGAGTCAGACCTGCCTCTGATTGGCTCAGCGCTGAGCCAATCAGGGGGCAGGTCTGACTCACACCCCCTTCACACCCACTGCAGGCCGGCCAGGCTGAACTCCGGCTGCCGGGACAAGGTGAGTATATATATATTTTTTATTTTAACACATTTCTGGATGAATTGCAGGGAAGGGCTTATATATTTAAGCCCTTCCCGACAATTCATCCCACACTCGCCCGCAGCGCATTGCTTTCAATGGAGCCGGCTGTATTGCCGGCTCCATTGAATGCAATGTGCTGGACAGCTCCGGCCCATTTCTAATGAAAAGCGGCTAGGAGCAGATTTTCGGGCGATTTTCGGGCACCAGTCACGCGATTTGTGGATGCGCATCAGTCATGCGATCCGCAAATCGCGCGAAAAAACGCCCGTCTGACTAAGGCCTAACGGTGTGGTCAGAACAGCCCAGGTGGAGGGGAATCATTGATATGATTGATATTGATTCCAGTAATGTGCCCCCTTTCAAACTATAAACTGGGCAAAATCTCTTTGATTGCATCATAGAGGCGTCTAGGGTCAACCAACTCTACACTAGTAGAAAAAGCAGTCCACTACATATAAGTATCCTTTAACCCCTTGAGTGGCGGGTTTCTAACTACTCTGTAAGTAACAAAAGTTTAAATCACCCTGCTTTTGCCATATTTATATTCATAAAAGAAAAAAACATATTTGGTATCAACGCATCCGTAAATGTCTGATCTATCAAAGTAGTGCATTATTTGCCCCTCACGGTAAACGTAGTATGGAAGAAAAAAAAAACGCCAGAAATGCACTTTTTCCGTCACCCTGCCTCCCTGAAAAAATGCAATAAAAAGCGATCAAAAGTCATATGTATTCCAAATTAGTACTAACATAAACTACAGGACATCCCGCAAAAAATGAGCCCTTGCTCAACTATGTTGATGGAAAAATAAAAAAGTTATTGCGCGCAGAAGATGCAGCAGAAAATAATTTTAAAAAGTGAAATGTCTTTGAAAAAAAATACAAGTACTACAGCAAAAAGAAAAACTATACAAGTTTGGTATCGTAGTAATCGTACTGACGCGTAGAATAAAGTTATCATGTCATTTTTGTTGCAGTTTGTGTGCCGTAGAAACAAAACACAGTGAAAGATGGTGGAATGTCATTTTTTTTTTCACTTTACTCCAATTTTGTAAAAGTTTTTCTGTACATTATATGGTACTTTAAACCGCGGCAGGTAAAGAGTTAACACAGCAGAGATCGGAGGATTTCTCCATTCTCTGCTGTGTAAGAGCTGGTGCCTGGCTATCCTCTGACAGCCAAGCACCAGCTCTCCCTGCTACAGAGACCATCGGCTGGCTTCTGACAAGCCGATGGTCTCCATGGCAACCTGTATACAAAGCAGAGTTTGAAATTAGAAGCGGGAGATTTCCGGCAGATCGGTAATATCTTCCTGCTTCTTATTTCAAAGTCCTGCACTGTTCTATGAGGGACTGTGCAGGCAGAGCACACTGCCACAGCTTATTGGATTGTGCTCTGCAGGTCCCATAGTGAAACATAGCCTGGAAATCTTCTGGGCTATATCACTATGGGCAGTGGGACTCGTCCCAGAAAATTTCCGGGCGTGCCACTCAAGGGGTTAAGAGCCTTTTTATAAGCCAAACATGGAACCACTTTTACGGCTTCAGGTGGCAAGACTGTTTATCTAATTACACTACAACTCGAATCAGTTGCATATCTGGCTAAGATGTAACTGCATGCCGAGTTTTTGCAGCAAAACCATAACTCTTTCTGGGGTAAGATTTATTTTTTTGAAGGAGTATATTTCAGAGCCTGTCTAAATACAAACACTTATAAAAGTGTAGCTTGTGAAAAGATCTGCTAATATCATTCGAATATACAGTGCTGTGTGCGTAAATCTATCTGCAGATATATGAGACATGCTGACAGGTTAACGGGCTCTCTATGAAATGGGCTCTAGTATATATGCTCAAGATAGGAAAATTAGATTGTGATGACAATTTCTATACAGCGCTGTGCAATATGTTGGCGCTATATAAGTCAATGGAAATAAATAGAGTAATAATGATTTTTAGGCCAGGGTTTAAGATGTAGTAATTTATTGAGGAACCTTACAGCCTCTGCAATATTCTGATATATTTATGCATATTGCAATATACTTGTGTATCAAAGCATCTGAGCTCCCGGAAAGAACTGTAGAGGAACAGGTGAATGACCGAGGCATATGCATGGACACTGTGAAGGGTCATGTATTTAGTATACTGAGTCTGTGTTATGCATGGTGGTGAGTCCACATCCATGATCCTCCCTAAAGCAATGTATTGTCCCCTAGAGGCTATGACATGTGGATCTCTGCATCAGCAATGTGCATGAGCCCTTATGTTGGCCATACAGATTAACACTCGGCTTTCCCAGAAACAGGTACAGTATACAAAAAGTGCAACTGAATAGAATTTATAACAGAAGAGGCTCATTTGGGGAAAATGTAAAGGGAATAGAGATGAGCGAACCTACTCGTCCACGCCCCTTTTTTGCCTGAGCGCCACGATTTTCGAGTACTTTCGTACTCAGGCGAAAAGATTCGGGGGGCGCCGTGGGTGAGTGGGAGGTTGCAGCGGGGAGAGAGGGCTCCCCCCTGTTCCCCGCTGCTACCCTCCGCTCCGCCACACCTCCCCCCGCCCCCTGGCGCACCCCGAATCTTTTCACCCGAGTACGGAAGTACTCGAAAATCGCGGTGCTCGATCGAGTAATTACTCGAAACGAGTATACTCGCTCATCTCTAAAAGGGAAGTGTATAGTTACATAGTATGCTATGCTGAAAAAAGACAAATGTCCATCCAGTTCAGCCTGTTTCCGCCCCCACCCCCCCTTGTTGATCCAGAGGAAGGCAAAAAAAACAATGTAGGCATTGATGATCCATCATAGGCATACAACTGTACAGTCAATGTGTATTAGATTTACCCCACCCTTTTATACTCCAATTCACACTAATTACCTACCCAAGAACCCCCAATCTATGCAAATTGACTCCAGGTAACCTTTTCTCCCGGCAAAGATTTCTATTTTTCTGCATATGTGTCTTCCCTTCTGATAGAAGCTTAGGTAAGGCAATAGACCTTTAGTCTCAGCCAGTTGCTGTATATTTCTCTAGGGAGCTTGTCTTCTACACAGGGCAACAATCCCTGATGTGTGAAAAGGCAAAAGTCTTTTTTCGCTGTCATAGGGAAGCACTTGCTCATAAATACTGCTTCATGTATCCACTAGAATCTGCTGAACAGAATAATTTAACTGTTTCACTACCTGTTTGCAGGCTCAGCGAATGTTCAGAACCTGCAGAGCTTCATCTGGATCAATAATCTGCAACATTTGCATATGCAAATAACCATAGTCATCAATATTAATGTACTGATTAAAAAAAAAAAAAAGAGTTTGTAGAGTTTAAGTCTCCGTTCACATCTGAGTCAAAGCTTCCATCACGAATCCAGTGTAAGATCATGTACAGAATAACGCAGCCTGCTGTGCTATTTAGTCCAGTGACGGATAGACCCTGTTATTGTCAGCGAGTCCAACAGACATCATTCATAACAGCTAGGTGCATGGTTCAACACTTTCCGTCTTTTTGTTGCTTGGCTCCTATGTCGAAGCTAAACAATAGAAATGAATGGCGCAAATGTGAAAATAGCCGAAGACCTTATGGAAGGAAGAATAAAGTCACCCAAGATATAAAGCTTTCTTAGAGTCGCTTAGTTCTGCATTGTGAGAATTGCACTGTGCTGCTGCCACTTTCTATTCAACTCCAGTTATGGTAAGACTAGGTAAGCAGAAAACGATGATGTTTCTGATCCTCTGAGGTCTGAGAAGAATGCTGTTAGAAACGTACTCTTAAAATATCAGATTTTGAGAACAATAAGAAAAGCGAGTTCTATATCTGGGCCGTTCAATGTCACAATGGAGAATATGTGGTCAATCATTATTGTTGCCTGCTAGAAGTAGTGAGCCAACGCGATTGATCAGAATTTCTTGCACAGTGATATCCCAGGTATAGAATTTTACATGATTTGCTTGTTCAGAATTCCTCTTCTAGTAATATTTCTGGTCTGGGCAAGTCGTGGGGTGCGCTCAAAATACGGAATGCTATGAGTTAAGAGTTATGGGACAGAACAAGATGAAACTTCACAAAATACCTTGATGACTTGCTACTTACAGATACCATCAAGCCCTTCCAACTGCTAAAAGCCAACTTTGCCGTCTGGATCCGTATAAATATTTTCAGATTAGTTCCTTTATGAACGCTACCAAAATATATAAAATCAATATACTTGATGAAGTTTTACAAGGTTTATCTCACTCACGACTACGCACCAAACCATGCACACGGTTGGTTTATGATCAGCTGGCCGGGAAATTGAAATCCACAATAAAGTGCCACTTTGTGAGCTGGGAGAAAGATTTGGGGGGACCAATTCCCATAGAAAAATGGGTGTAAGCTTTTGAGCGGGCAGGCTGCACTTCAACAAGTGCAAATGCTATTGAAAGCCATCTAAAGGTCCTGACTAGGTGGTAGCTTACCCTGGTACACTTCTATCTCAGGAAACTAAGTCCTGATGCGTCATGTTGGAGGGGATTTGGTGGTGAGGGTAACCTGCTCCATATTTATTGGCCATGCAAAAGACTAGACGTTTTCTGGAGAGTGTACACAAATTAATTGGAGTCTTCACAAAAAACCCTGACCCCAAAAGACAGCCCTGTTACTAATTGATCTAATCATGTATCCTCCATCCAGCAGAGTGTTGGTGGGACACATATTCTTGGGAGCAAAACTTCTGATTGCTAGAAAATGGAAATCCACAACTTTGCCATCTATTGAGGAACTAAAACAATTGGAGTCTGAACACCAAATCCATGAAAATATTCTAGCCCTGAAAAACAGAGAGATCTCCCCTCCCTTCCTCCCCGCTCTCCCCCACTGCTCCTCGCCCCCTGCTGGCACCCAAATCTTTAGAGATGAGCGGGCAGGTACCCGAATAAGGCATTACTCACTTGAGTAGTTTGCCTTATCGAGTATGCCTGCTCATCTCTAATTGTAGTCCTTTTCCTGTGTGATGCCCCCTTTCAGTTTCAATATCTTTTTTTCTGAAGTGGTCATTTAAGAGTCATCCCAGCTTTACTTAGTGATCACAGAGTATATTCTGCTAGATCTAACCATGTTGTTCATCTACCGGCCTGGAAGTGAGAAGGACAAGGATGCTCTACCCATGCAGATGGCTGCCAGTCATACAGATTAAGGGCACATTCACACAGGCATGTGCAATTTCAGTGCGTGATTAATTGTACAATTTCCACTGCGTACGTCATTGGTGCATTTCCATTTTTATACAAGTGTTACTACGGTGTTGTATTCGTAGTAACAGTGTTTTTCATGCGTGCAAAAAAAATGTAAGAACGCACAATTGATGTCACTATTTTTTTTACTGTCTGCTGCCAAAATGTGTAAAAATTCAATGCATATGAATGCAACGGTGTATTTGCTACACTATTATGCTATCCTATAGACTTTAATGGACATTTTTGGAACAGGATAATAGACCAAAAGAGGACATGCTGTGATTTTTTTTTTATGTGTGTAAAATACACGTCTGAATACCCCAGTGCAAATCAATGGAGTTTATGCGGTCTGTAATATGTCTGTAAACAATATGGACGTAATACTGACAAAATGTGCCCTTAGAGTGCTTACTTTCTTCCGTTGTGTTATCCCTTTCCAATCCAATTTGTATCCTGGTTTTCCTAGGAGGCTTACTCTTTTTCTGCCGTTATACAACAGCGCTATATGCTGGCTAAAGCCAGTACTGCATGAGGTGACACGTTGGATAGGCTCCGACAGCAGAGAGGCTGGCAATATACAATAAGAGAACCTTGACGGACGTCTTCCAACATCAGAGCTGTACAGCCTTAAATCATAATGTCTTCAGACGTCAGACAGTGGATTGGAAAAGGTTAAGGTACGACAGCTATAACACACATGCAGATGTAGCAAAGCTGAATATGACGCTGATAACTCTCTGCAACAAGTTATCTTATCTGAAGCCATTGAAAAGCTATTACTATATCATCATAACACAACAGAAGCCTTTGTAAGGCAATTGAAAGAGCAAATATTTGAGTGCACAGAAAGTTATAATGTAATAAAAGTTAAATGAAACTTTGCTACATCTGTATAGGCAATTTGCTAAGTGTGTTGCAAGTCCGGGATGGGTGCCTATGTGGGAGAAGGCTTCACAGCAAAAAAAGCAGAATATCAGACCAGGTCAGAATAAGGGTTTTTGTCCCGGATAAATGTTATCTGTTGCGCTTTATTTCTTTTCCATAATTTATACTTGATGCGCCATATTATTGTCTCATTTTGATGTGATTCTTGGATTTTTGCTGTAAACTTTTCTCCATAGGCTACATTGGGCAGACAAATGTTTGAAAGTGTGAATGTACACAGAGCTAGGAGTTTTGTTAGATTGCTAAAGAGGCATTTTATATGGATGATTGTGCGTTAAGTCACACTGTGAAGGGATGTGATCTGTCTAATCTGTATTTCACTTTAACTATGAAATAGAGCAGAGATGGGATATTTGTCTAGACATCATTTATCTATATGGTGCACTTGTGCCCATAGCTGCTAATGAAAAGGATTGTCAAAGCAGAATAGACCCAATGAATGAGTTTTGTGTAGACAGAGACTACAAAACCCTCCACTATAAGAATCACTGTTGTAACTAGTTCTAATGTGAATATTAATAGTGTAAAAGGGCCTCATAGCACAGAAATATAAAGAACTTAACTTTTTCAAAACATTTGACATGTTACAGTGACGTGTCAAAAGTTTTGATCGGTGGGGTCTAGGTGCTGAGACTCCTTCCGATTGCTGTAATGAAGGGACTGCAATGCTTACGCAAGCGTTGTGCTCCTTTGGCTGTCTTTGTTGCCTGTCGGCTGCTCTCGGCTGCTGAATACAGATACAAAGATGTCTAAAAAAGTCTATTCGTCCTGTTTCAGCTGCTGAAAGAAGCCGACAAGCAACAAAGGCAGCTGAAGGAGTACAGCTCACAAGTGAGACCCCCACTGATCCAAACTTTTGACATGTCACTCACTCTAACATGTCAAAAGTTTTTAAAAAGTGGAGTTACTCTTTAAGCATTGGGCTCAAACATTTTCTGCAAGCTATTTCATATTGTCACCGATAAGAAATTGTACTGATGACCATTGGCTGAATACAACACTTGTCAGCAGGAAACTGATTATCCACAATTTTACTAAATCTCATGTTTAGATTTGTTTCAAGGGGCTATCGGAATACAAAAAAAATTGAAAGGAGTTCAGAGTGGATGAAAAACATGAAAAGTCACCTCCCCACGACTCCCATGCCACTTGCACTTCTGGAAATGAGTCGTGATTGGCTGCAGCCATCAGATGTCCTTGGTATCAGTAACATGATTGCTGGCTCATTGCAGCCAAAACTGCAGAGCAGCGGGGCATTGGGCACCAATGGAACGGGGGCAGCAGGGGATTGGGTAACCTCTTTAAGTACATGACGTGTAGTAATAGAACCTATGAATCATCTCTGCAGTATCACATTAAATATTGTTAAGCGGGACAGTATGATGTGGGCATCCAAAGATGATAGAATGCATTTGGCATACTTCATCTGGTTTCTTTTTCCTCTATGTCTGTATTCACAACTGCATTGGAAGCTCCATTTGGAGCCTCCAGCATATATCCAGTATAAAATCCAAGATGAAATAACGCAGAAAACTACACTATTTTGTTCTGAAAATTTTCAACTAGCATGCCCATGCAACTGGACGGACCCCATTGTCAGGGAAATTCTGCGTACAGCACCAATCAGGCCCACCCCAATTCCCCGTTGCTGACAGTAAAGAAAAAACACCACACACGGAGGTCTGGTATAGTTCCTCACACGGGGAGTAACTGCGCGCTTTATTATAGGTTACATGGGGCTTTATACCCCTTATCACATCATTAGAAGTGTGTCTTATTGGCCCAAATCCACTGCATAACCATATATGTGATGTCTGCAGTTCCACCTGAGGCAGAGTTAGTCACATAAGCAGTCATTATCTAGATAAGCTGATTCTGGGAAAACAGCCAAGCACGCGGCCTTCATATCCGGTTCTGTATCATCTCTGAATTTCTGGACACATCTCTCTCGGCCTTGCAAAGCCTTGACATATCTGATATGATTTTTAAGGCTACATATTAAGTTTTTTTGCATTTAGCATTGCATAGAACTTGCATACAGGTATAAAAGCATAAAAAACATATGTCAATATATACATATACCCTCACACCACTATGGTAAGTGGGGTGCATCTGGTGTCCCCTGGATTCAGCATGTGTAAAGACAAAACCAAATAATGGAAATGACACTGAAGTTGGGAGAGAGTGTGAATGTGAGTGTGAACGAAGCATAGATTCACATTTCTGTTTTCCATCTTATTTCTAGTTTCCATAAGCGGTCTGCTAAAAATTATCCATAAAGAGAGGCAGAAGAGACACAAGTTGTGTCCTCCTACTCACCAGAGTGACATTAATGGGACAGATTTACTATGGAAAGTGCAAGAGTTTTCTGGCCTGAATTGAACCAGAAAATTGTCTGAGATGCTTTGTGTCACATTTATGATGTGTTTTAAACACTTTAGGGGTATTTATCATCAGGGGAATTTCTGACACCACTTTTCTTGCATACTTTTGTTTTTTTCGCTAGTCTAAAATGCGACAAATTTCACACAATATTTGTTACATCTTTACATTTATCTACAGATGTAGAGTCCCTTTATGGCACTCAGTTATTGGAACAAGATTGCAACAAATATTGAGATTTTTTGCATGACATACACGTCTCAGTAGAGGGGTATTGCTCTCCTTCCTTTTATAACATAAAATTCTATTGTGTTCTCGTTAACAGAGTATTGTTGCTTTAAATCTAGTTTATGCAAAGCACAGCTGATAAGCTGGTTTCTGGCAATCCTCGCAAGAAACAGGGAGAAGTGGAGAAATGAGGAGAAGTGGTAAAGAGGTGTTTTTCGTGGGCCTGGCAAGCCGTTGAGGTATACAAGCCGTTGAAGTATACAGATAGTCTATTCCAAGACTTGTTGTTGTTGTTAGCAATTTAGTCATTCACGACCCTCGGTGACCCTAAACACGAGCTCCCTCCATGTTTTTCATTTTTTCACTGCTTCTTTCAGTTGTGTGATATCTATGCCAGTATCAGCTCTGACAGTATCAGCCATCGTGTCCTTCGGTGGTCGGGTCTTCTTTTGCCACTGATCTGTCCAAGCATTATAGATTTTTCTAGTGACTCTGCTCGCATTACTTCACCAAAATACGTGAGTCTCAGTCTGGCTATCTTGTCCCCCAGTGATATATTGGGTCTTATACAGTTCAGGACTTCTGTTTATTACTCTCGCCGTCCAGGGCATTCGCAGCAGCTTTCGCCAGCACCACAGCTCAAACGCATCAATCCTCCTTCTATCAGCTTTTTTGCAGTCCAGCTTTCACATCCATACACGGCTATGGGGAAACCATTGGTTTGCACTATCCTGCATTTAGTTGCTTGACCGATATCCCTACTTTTCCAGATTTTTTCCATGTTTAGCATCATGCTTTACCCCAATTCTATTCTATATTTTATCTCTGGCATAGATTCTGCAGCCTGGTCAATTTTCGAGCCAAGGAAGATGAAGTCTTGAACGCATCCCATGACCTTATTGTCGATTTTGAATTGAATTTGGCCATTTTTTGCTATTGTCAAAATTATAGTCTTCTTTAAATTCCAGTAGAAGCCCATTTTTTCACTTTCAGTTTTAATCTTGCATATCAGCTGTGTCAGACCTGTTTCTGTTTCTGCAAGCAGAGTTGTATCATCCATGTAACGGAAATTGTTGATGCTTCTGCCAACTATTCTCACCCCGATTTCAAATTCCATTTCCCGCATATTCCCTTCCGCATATAGGTTAAACAAGAAAGGTGAGAGGATGCAGCCCTGTCAGACGCCTTTGCTGATCCCACACCAATCTGTGTCCCCATTCTGTGTTCTCACAGTGGTTTCTTGATTGGTATAAAGTGATTTTATTAGGTTGACTAGATGTGCCGATACGCCCGGCTCTCGTAGGCCTGCCATAGCTTGTCATGGTCAACGCAGTTAAAGGCCTTGATGTAGTCGATGAAGCGCATGTAGATATTCTATTGCTATTCTCGAAAAACAACGTTGTTTTTCTTGCTTCTTTAAAGGTGAAATACGCACTGGCTGTTTTCATAACTGTGGACGGTATATCGTGCCATAGTTCCTCTGGATGCTTTTCTGATGTTCAAGCAGTTTGAATCGGTTTGCTCTCAATAAAAAAAACACCTTTCTTAATGCTATTGAATTTAATCTTGATCTTAGCTGCAAGGAGTCCATGATCAGTGCCGCAGTCGACGCCAGGAAAGGTTTTTATTGCAACGATTGAACTTTGCCAACAATGATTACACAGGATGTAATCAATCTGATTTCAATCGAGGCCATTGAGAGATGTCCACGTGTACAGTCGGTGTTTGGTTTACATAAACCATGTGTTTCCCAAGACTACATAAGGCTTATTGTTGGGAGAAGAATCGCTGGATATTACCTTCAGAGTTTCGAGACCATATTACCCAGTTCTGCTGACAAGGAGAACTCTGCCGGACTCCAGCCAAGAAAAAAGCGTCTCCCAGTTCTGCTTCATTGTATCACCATGCAGTCATCTTACAATGCATTTGAAATGTTCAGTTATTAAAGTTTAGTTCTGCAAGCACTGAATTTAGAAGTCATGAAAAGAGAGATTCAGCAGCACTTGATTCAGTCCCCAACAGGGGGAGGTAAGCAGATGCCAGCCACAAAAATAAGAGCCTGAGCCTCCAAACTCTAACGAACAATCCAGGAGAGAATAAAGAATAGTGGCAGCATGCAAGAGGGCTTATAAAATCATAGAAATATTTATTCCTCCATAATCAATCCATTAAAAAAGTGGGGAAGCTACGTTTCGGCCCACATGAAAAAGACCTCATGTGGGCCGAAACGTAGCTTCCCCACTTTTTTAATGGATTGATCATGGAGAAATAAAGACTACTATGATTTTATGAGCCCTCTTGTATGCTGCCACTATTCTTTATTCTCTCCTGAATTAGAAGTCATGTGCTCGAAGGCCTAACACTTCCTTCCCTACATGTCCCCTATAGCGGAAGCTTTTGTAATTGAGAATTTAAGAATTTGTCAGGAATCACCCACTGTTATATCCATGGGTAGAGGTCAGCTGCTACTTTTGCTATCATCATATTGCTGACCGGCTGTCCCCAGACTACGCTTCATCTCTAAAAACCTCATACTACTCCACCACACCTCCTTTTCTAGACACTTTTTTAAAAAGTGGAGTGAGAGGCAAACATCTGGTTTTTTTTTTTTGGTGCAAATCAATAGTAACTATGTCCAATTGATTTGCACCAAAAAAAAGGTGCAACTTCCACCAGAATTTTGGCACAGCACCAACAATAAATGTGTCCTGTTTTAATTTTAACACCATGCTTGCATTCTGTAAACTACACACCAATTTTAAGAAATCACTGCACACACGTGAATAAACTTGGTAATGTGCAGAAGCCAACATGAGTCAAGCCCTGGAGTATAAATCCTTTGCTATTCACTGTTCATTGATGCAGCTGTACAGTATATTATAGTTATGAGCCTCCAATACTGTTTTCAATGCTGCACATGTCCACTATATCCCATTTAGTTTCTTCTATTCTGATCGAGATCTCCAGGCATAGCACAGTAAATCACCTGACACTACCAATTCAGTTTACTGTTTGGATCAGACGGATAGAAGTTGCATTCATAAATAGAAACAGAATACAGTGGTTTCAATAGGGAGTCCAGCTCCAGAAGAATCCAACAATGCACAATAGGAAGGTAAAAAGAAGAGGGCGACAGAGACAGTTTTAATTTATATCTGATGAAGTTCTGCGCTTGGCCAGGAAATGCTATCACTCCGTTGATAGACATGTTAATTTCGCCTTTCAATTCATTCATCAGTAGTAGCAGAAATCTGAGTTTCCAGTATCTGCCAATACTATTCAAATAATTTGTAACCTAGGAACATGCAGGCTTAGAGGAAAATGCCATTTTTTTATCAGCCACTTCATAACCTTGGCTTCTTGGCAGGACTCATCAATAACAGTGACACCTTTAGTGAGCTGTTACAATGGTTATGTGAATGGTATACAAAGAATCCATTGTTGTATTTAGGGCATTTACTGTGGCTTTGTGCTGCCGAGTGGGAACAGTTTAACTTTGATATATCCACATTAACCATATGAAAAGAAGAAAGTTTACAAGTGCAGAGCAAGGACTAGATGGATGTAAATCTTGATGTATCTACATGTTGGCCCATAATTAGACCTGCTTCATTTACCATGTGCCAAATGGATCTAGGTTACAATATGGAGACTGATTTATGACTCATTGGTACACAGGAGTGCAAGCGCATTTGTGCATGTTTTTGCAGTGTGTTTTTGCAGCATTGGCGTTGCGTATCTGCATGTTCATTGGCGTGTTTTACTGTACTTTTTGCACGTGCAAGTTGTACACAATTGCACATGCAAAAAAAACATGCAGTGATGCTTTCATTCAATGAAATGGGCAGATAGTGTAAATAGTTCAATATGTGCTTTCTGCAGGAAAATAGAGCATGCTGTGCTATTTTTTGCATGCCCAAATTGCACTAATGTGAACAAACCCATTGAAATTAAGCATGTCAGGTTGTGTTGCTGGGGTCTGTTGTTCCATATGAGTTTCCAGCAGCACAGCTTCACAGGTGGGGGTTAAATGACCTGGCTAGCTGTAGATTTCTCCAGCCAGCCAATCCCCCTGGTCTGTGGCACATATATACCAGTTCCTCTGCTGGAGAATGCTCCATGCATGGTGTTTGTGTGAATTAGTGTGTACAGTGGTATGTTCTGAGTGTCTGAGTGCATGCAGGCAGAGTAGGGATCCATGAGACAATGAGGACCCTTGACATAGGCGTATAGGCTTAAGTGTCTTGGTCAATTCAAGAACCAATACCTTGTACTTTTATAGCTATTCTATCTGGTTATGTGTGCAGGTATGCAAGATAAATGTTTTGAGTCATTTGTCAGTCCTTATATTATGTCTGCTCGTGCGTCCAGTAGGCAGTTCTGCCCTTTGGTGTACCGGGGTACATTTGTATAGAATCTTAAGTCCTCACCTGCTCCAGCACGTCTTGTTTGGATGCAATACCACATTGTGTCCATGCTGTGGTGTGGTGCGCCCAGTGGACATAACAAAGGGGTTCTTTTCACTGCGTATTGCACAGGAAAATTTCTCACATGCAAATACGCTTGTGTGAATCCAGCCTTAGAGAAATATATGTTCATTTCCAATTAAATTACCACTATGTCTAACTTCATTTACAGACCAGTGAAAAGCAGGAATGATGCCTTCCTGTGTTTCCACCTCTTTCTCCAATAAACTTGACTTGCTTTTTACTAATTTAAACTCACATCTTATATTTATGATCAATTTTTTCCTTTTTTTAAAATGTAAAATCCAGCATTTCCCTTTCTAATTTGCGCATATTGTGCATCATGACCATATGCAATTAACTTTTAGGGTGCCTTGAAACACGTTTTTTTCAAAATTCTTAAATGCTTGTAAAAAAAAAAAAAACAGCACAAATTTTTAACGGTTTACATAATCTATTTTATAAGCATTTTTGGTGGCTTCAATTGAGAAGCGTAGGGAAAAAGTGGCTTAAGGACACGCCCCTTTTTCAATTTTTGGTTTTACCTCTCCACTTTCAATAAAAATCATAACTCTTATTTTTCCATCGACTTAGCTGCCTGAGGGCCTGTGTTTTGCACGATGAGTTGTATTTTCCAATAATATTTAATGTACCATATAATATACAGAAAACTTTTTAAAATGGTGGTTCAGTTGTTTGCATGGCTATGTTGCAGTGTTGGAATTGTAGGTTCAAATCTAGCCAAGGGTAGATTTGCCTGTATGGAGTTTTTCAAAGTTGATGTTGCCTTCGATGAGATTTGAACCCCTGCATTACAAGACAACAGTTCTAACTTCTGAGCTGCATTCATTGAAGAACAATCCTCATCACCTTCTAAATGCTGAAAAACAGATGTTTTCCATTTTATTTCCATTTTCTGATTTCCGTTTTTAATAAAACTGGATCAGTCAAAAAAATGCTTATCTGACTGTAGTTGTCAGGGCTTGAACCTAGGAACTCCTGTGCTCCAGCTCTCTCTGCTGAGCTCTCCGGCCATCTAGACAGCTTCCCTGCTAAACTTAGTCATGATCTTGTAGTTCTGGTCTGGTTCCCTGTCCTGGCCCCACCCTGCTTCTGATTAGGCAAAATATGAAAGCCTGGCCCTACCACTGCATCAAGGCACTATTATTGAGCTCCCTGCCAATAGTTTAGCTCTTCTTCCTAAGCTTATCCTCTATACCTGAAAACTGATATCACTTGTTACGGACTCCTGGCTTCCTTCTGATAATGTTACCTGCTTGCTCCTTTGTACTGTGAACTGATACTACCCATTACCGACTCCTGGCTCTCCCCTGACTACGCTGTTGGTCTGCATGGGTTACAACACCAGAGGCTCCAACCCAGAACCAGACTGGTTACAGTAGTCCTACTCAGTTTAAAAAAAATATGAACTGAAAAACAGTTACAATTACAGATACTATTCCTGGATTATAGTGTCCAATTGGGTCATCAGAACCAGGTAATAATTTCATAATTTGAAATTAGTGTTGAGCGAAATAGAACCCTGTTTCGGATGGAACTTTGCTAAAAGCTCAGTTCGGTTTCGAGCTGAACCGAGTTTATAGTGAAGTTCTGCCCGAAAAAGGGTTCTACTAGTTGGTTCATGTAACACTAGTCCTGAATGCTGGTGTATAATACTGTTTAAGAGCCAGAAAAAGCCCTGTATATTTGTGTTATACAGGGCTTTTATGACTCTAAAACAGTATTATACACCAGTTTTAGGGGTTTTGGTGAACTTTTGGTTCAGTTCAAACTGATTCGGAGCGAATTGAATGGAAGTATGCAAAAGTTTGGTTTGCCCAGTTTGCCAAACTTTTGCATACTTCCGTTCAATTCACTCCAAATTCGCAAACCGGGCAAACCAAACTTTTCAAAAGCTTGTTCATCACTATTTGTCGAATAAACTTAAAGTACCCCCCCCCCCCACACACACACACACACATTTCACTGGTATCTTCTCTGAATGTAGGCCAGCCTGCGCTGAGATCCTAGCACCATAAATGCTGCAGGCCCAAAGTGATCTGTTGTCTATGAGTGCAACTATCGGGACAGGAAGCAGATGACCTCTTGCTCTATTCTAATTGTGTTAACGTCCCAAAGACATGCAAACAGTTGAAAGTGGCAGGGCACAGGGGGCCTCTTGTGAGACTTCCTTGCCAATTGAAAAAAGAGTGCCAGGGCATTACCCTGGTCCATCCTCACGTGATGACTCTCCTGATCTTGAACTATTCCTGACAACTGGAGCAGCCACAGTAGGCTCCCTGCTTTTTGCAGCTCACTAATTAGCTTTACTGTATACTGTAGTTTCTAGCACAGAATGAGGAGAAGCATCTCATTATCAGAGGGTGGGGGATTTAATGACATCGGTATTGTACTGCTGTAGACCTAGATAAGGCGGGATGCAAACACAATACACTATACAGAATTTATATATAGATACGACTCTGTACAATTACATCTCCCCTGCACTCCATAGACTTTCTATAGATTGTAATAATCTATGAGATTTCTCTGACAATTAATCCATGCAGCTGACATAAAGCACACATATCCTTCTGCATTAATGATATTATTACTTTACTCATTTATATAGCACATACATATTATGCTGTATATCACTTCATAAAGGGTTTTGTCTAGAGATGAGCGAGCACCAAAATGCTCGGGTGCTCGTTACTCGGGACGAAAATTTCGCGATGCTCGAGGGTTCGTTTCGAATAACGAACCCCATTGAAGTCAATAGGCGACCCGAGCATTTTTGTATATCGCCGATGCTCGCTAAGGTTTTCATGTGTGAAAATCTGGGCAATTCAAGAAAGTGATGGGAACGACACAGAAACGGATAGGGCAGGCGAGGGGCTACATGTTGGGCTGCATCTCAAGTTCCCAGGTCCCACTATTAAGCCACAATAGCGGCAAGAGTGGGCCCCTCCCCCTCCTAACAACTTTTACATCTGAAAAGCCCTCATTAGCAATGCATACCTTAGCTAAGCACCACACTACCTCCAACAAAGCACAATCACTGCCTGCATGACACTCCGCTGCCACTTCTCCTGGGTTACATGCTGCCCAACCCCCCCCCCCCCCTGCACGACCCAGTGTCCACAGCGCACACCAAATTGTCCCTGCGCAGCCTTCAGCTACCCTTCATGCCACGCCACACTCATGTCTATTTATAAGTGCGTCTGTCATGAGGAGGAACCGCAGGCACACACTGCAGAGGGTTGGCACGGCTAGGCAGCGACCCTCTTTAAAAGGGGCGGGGCGATAGCCCACAATGCTGTACAGAAGCAATGAGAAATATAATCCTGTGCCACCGCCATCAGGGGCTGCACACGTGGGCATAGCAATGGGGAACCTATGTGCCACACACTATTCATTCTGTCAAGGTGTCTGCATGCCCCAGTCAGACCGCGGTTTTTTATAAATAGTCACAGGCAGGTACAACTGGGAATCCCCAACTCCGCAATGGGAATTCCATGTGCACCCACAGCATGGGTGGCTCCCTGGAACCCACCGGCTGTACATAAATGTATCCCATTGCAGTGCCCTGGACAGCAGAGCTAACGTCAGATTAAATGCAGGTGGGCTTCGGCCCACACTGCATGCCCCAACCTGACCGGGCTTTTTAATTCATAGACACAGGCAGGTACAACTCCCTATTGTGAAGTCACTGTGGACCGACAGCATGGGTGGGTGCCAGGAAGCCACCGGCGGCACATCAATATATCCCATAGCATTGCCCATCACAGCTGAGATGATCTCATGTTTAATGCAGGTGGGCTTCGGCCCACACTGCATGCCCCAGTCAGACTGGGGTTCTTTAGAAGTGGACACATGCAGTTACAACTCCGTGTGGACCGACAGCATGGGTGGGTGCCAGGAAGCCACTGGCGGTACATAAATATATCCCACTGCATTGCCCATCACAGCTGAGGTAATGTCATGTTTAATGCAGGTGGGCTTCGGCCCACACTGCATGCCCCAGTCAGACTGGGGTTCTTTAGAAGTGGACACATGTAGTTACAACTCCGTGTGGACCGACAGCATGGGTGGCTCCCTGGAACCCACTGGCGCTACATAAATATATCCCATTGCAGTGCCCAGCACAGCTGATGTAACGTCAGCTGTAATGCAGGTGGGCAAAAAATTAATTGGATTACACTGTAGGCGAGGGCCCCAAAAAATTGGTGTACCAACAGTACTAATGTACCTCAGAAAAATTGCCCATGCCCAACCAAGAGGGCAGGTGAAACCCATTAATCGCTTTGGTTAATGTGGCTTAATTGGTAACTAGGCCTGGAGGCAGCCCAGTTAAAATAAAAACTGGTTCAGGTGCAAGTTTCAACGCTTTAATGAGCATTGAAACGTATAAAAATTGTTTAGAAAAATTATATGACTGAGCCTTGTGGGCCTAAGAAAAATTGCCCGTTCGGCGTCATTACGTCAGGTTTCAGGAGGAGGAGCAGGAGGAGGAGGAGGAATATTATACACAGATTGATGAAGCAAAAATGTCCCCGTTTTTGATGGTGATAGAGAACGATGCTTCCATCCACGGGTGCAGCCTACGTATTGCTTAGGTATCGCTGCTGTCCGCTGGTGAAGAAGAGAAGTCTGGGGAAATCCAGGCTTTGTTCATCTTGATGAGTGTAAGCCTGTCGGCACTGTCGGTTGACAGGCGGGTACGCTTATCCGTGATGATTCCCCCAGCCGCACTAAACACCCTCTCCGCAGGACAAGCAAGCACCTCCAGGGCATACAGCGCGAGTTCAGGCCACGTGTCCAGCTTCGACACCCAGTAGTTGTAGGGGGCAGAGGCGTCACCGAGGACGGTGGTGCGATCGGCTACGTACTCCCTCACCATCCTTTTACAGTGCTCCCGCCAACTCAGCCTTGACTGGGGAGCGGTGACACAGTCTTGCTGGGGAGCCAGAAAGCTGGCAAAGGCCTTGGAGAATGTTCCCCTGCCTGCGCTGTACATGCTGCCTGATCTCTGCGCCTCCCCTGCTACCTGACCCTCGGAACTGTGCCTTCTGCCACTAGCGCTGTCGGATGGGAAGTTTACCATCAGTTTGTCCACCAGGGCCCTGTGGTATAGCATCATTCTCGAACCCCTTTCCTCTTCGGGAATGAGAGTGGAAAGGTTCTCCTTATACCGTGGGTCGAGCAGTGTGTACACCCAGTAATCCGTAGTGGCCAGAATGCGTGTAACGCGAGGGTCACGAGAAAGGCATCCTAACATGAAGTCAGCCATGTGTGCCAGGGTACCTGTACGCAACACATGGCTGTCCTCACTAGGAAGATCACTTTCAGGATCCTCCTCCTCCTCCGGCCATACACGCTGAAAGGATGACAGGCAAGCAGCATGGGTACCCTCAGCAGTGGGCCAAGCTGTCTCTTCCCCCTCCTCCTCATGCTCCTCCCCCTCCTCCTCCTCAACGCGCTGAGATATAGATATGAGGGTGCTCTGACTATCCAGCGACATACTGTCTTCCCTCGCCTCCGTTTCCAAGCGCAAAGCGCCTGCCTTTATGCTTTGCAGGGAACTTCTCAAGAGGCATAGCAGAGGAATGGTGACGCTAATGATTGCAGCATCCCTGCTCACCATCTGGGTAGACTCCTCAAAGTTTCCAAGGACCTGGCAGATGTCTGCCAACCAGGCCCACTCTTCTGTAAAGAATTGAGGAGGCTGACTCCCACTACGCCGCCCATGTTGGAGTTGGTATTCCACTATAGCGCTACGCTGCTCATAGAGCCTGGCCAACATGTGGAGCGTAGAGTTCCACCGTGTGGGCACGTCGCACAGCAGTCGGTGCACTGGCAGATTAAACCGATGTTGCAGGGTCCGCAGGGTGGCAGCGTCCGTCTTGGAGTTGCGGAAATGTGCGCTGACCCGGCGCACCTTTCCGAGCAGGTATGACAAGTGTGGGTAGCCTTTCAGAAAGCGCTGAACCACCAAATTAAAGACATGGGCCAGGCATGGCACGTGCGTGAGGCTGCCGAGCTGCAGAGCCGCCACCAGGTTACGGCCGTTGTCACACACGACCATGCCCGGTTGGAGGCTCAGCTGCGAAAGCCAGTGGTCGGTCTGCTCTGTGAGACCCTGCAGCAGTTTGTGGGCCGTGTGCCTCTTCTCTCCTAAGCTGAGTAGTTTCAGCACGGCCTGCTGACGCTTGCCCACCGCTGTGCTGCCACGCCGCGCGACAGCGACTGCTGGCGACGTGCTGCTGCTGCTGACACATCTTGATTGCGAGACAGAGGTTGCGTTGGAGGAGGGAGAGGGTGGTTTAGTGGAGGAAGCATACACCGCCGCAGATACCAGCACCGAGCTGGGGCACGCAATTCGGGGGGTGGGTAGGACGTGAGCGGTCCCAGGCTCTGACTTGGTCCCAGCCTCCACTAAATTCACCCAATGTGCCGTCAGGGAGATATAGTGGCCCTGCCCGCCTGTGCTTGTCCACGTGTCCGTTGTTAAGTGGACCTTGGCAGTAACCGCGTTGGTGAGGGCGCGTACAATGTTGCGGGAGACGTGGTCGTGCAGGGCTGGGACGGCACATCGGGAAAAGTAGTGGCAACTGGGAACCGAGTAGCGCGGGGCCGCCGCTGCCATCATGCTTTTGAAAGCCTCCATTTCCACAAGCCTATACGGCAGCATCTCCAGGCTGATCAATTTGGCAATGTGCACGTTTAACGCTTGAGCGTGCGGGTGCGTGGCGGCGTACTTGCGCTTGCGCTCAAACAGTGGTGCTAGCGACGTCTGGACGCTGCGCTGAGAGACATTGCTGGATGGGGCCGAGGACAGCGGAGGTGAGAGTGTGGGTGCAGGCCAGGAGACGGTAGTGCCTGTGTCTTCAGAGGGGGGTTGGATCTCAGTGGCAGGTTGGGGCACAGGGGGAGAGGCAGTGGTGCAAACCGGAGGCGGTGAACGGCCTTCGTCCCACCTTGTGGGGTGCTTGGCCATCATATGCCTGCGCATGCTGGTGGTGGTGGCTCCCCAGCTGATCTTGGCGCGACAAAGGTTGCACACCACTGTTCGTCGGTCATCAGGCGTCTCTGTGAAAAACTGCCACACCGTAGAGCACCTTGACCTCTGCAGGGTGGCATGGCGCGAGGGGGCGCTTTGGGAAACAGTTGGTGGATTATTCGGTCTGGCCCTGCCTCTACCCCTGGCCACCGCACTGGCTCGGCCTGTGCCCACACCCTGACTTGGGCCTCCGCTTCCTTGCCCGCGTCCACGTCCTCTAAGCCTACCCCTACCCCTCAGCATGCTGTATTACCAGTAGTGCAGAAACAGAACGCTGTAATTAAATGTGCCACTTATTGGCCTGTGGTTGGAGGCTGACTTCGCTTACGGAACGCACAGCAGAGCCAGGAAATAATTTTGTGCAAGCCTGCTGTAACACTTAGCTGGCTGCGTATGAATTAGGACAACTACCCCCAGCACAGACCCAGTACACTGAGGACAGTCACAGGCAGCCCAAATAGATTTTTTTTCCCAAATGTTTTTGGAAAGGCCCACTGCCTATATACACTGTATATGTCTTCTCTCTCTGCGTCACCACTACTGGCCCTGGAGTATGTAAAATAACTGCAGGCTGTTGCACTGTGGACTGGAATACAGCAGTGATGTAGCAGCCAACACAGAGCCAGGAAATAATTTTGCGCAAGCCTGCTGTAACACTTAGCTGGCTGCTTATGAATTAGGACAACTACCCCCAGCACAGACCCAGTACACTGAGGACAGTCAAAGGCAGCCCAAATAGATTTTTTTTCCCCAAATGTTTTTGGAAAGGCCCACTGCCTATATTCAATAAATATGTCTTCTGTCCCTGCCTCACCACTACTGGCCCTGGAGTATGTAAAATAACTGCAGACTGTTGCACTGTGGACTGGAATACAGCGGTGATGTAACAGCCAACACAGAGCCAGGAAATAATTTTGCGCAAGCCTGCTGTAACACTTAGCTGGCTGCGTATGAATTAGGACAACTACCCCCAGCACAGACCCAGTACACTGAGGACAGTCACAGGCAGCCCAAATAGATTTTTTTTCCCAAATGTGTTTGGAAAGGCCCACTGCCTATATTCAATAAATATGTCTTCTGTCCCTGCCTCACCACCACTACTGGCCCTGGACTATGTATAATTACTGCAGGGCGCAATGCTCTGCACGGCCGATATACAAAAAAAAAAAAAAGTGCAACACTGCAAAAAGCAGCCTCCACACTACTGTACACGGTTAGATGTGGCCCTAAGAAGGACCGTTGGGGTTCTTGAAGCCTAAAATACTCCTAACACTCTCCCTATAGCAACTCCAGCAAGACAGCACTTTCCCTGATCTTTGTCAGAACGCATCTGTGGCGAGCCGCGGGAGGGGCCGATTTTTATACTCGGGTGACACCTGATCTCGCCAGCCACTCACTGCAGGGGGGTGGTATAGGGCTTGAACGTCGCAGGGGGAAGTTGTAATGCCTTCCCTGTCTTTCTATTGGCCAGAAAAGCGCGCTAACGTCTCAGAGATGAAAGTGAAAGTAACTCGAACACCGCGTGGTACTCGTCTCGAGTAACAAGCATCTTGAACACGCTAATACTCGAACGAGTATCAAGCTCGGACGAGTACGTTCGCTCATCTCTAGTTTTGTCCCCATTGGAGCTCACCATCTAAATGTATCTTTAAGTATGTATTTGGAGTGTGGGAGGAAACCCAAGTAAAACGCAGGAGAACATACAAACTCCATGCAGATGTTGCAAGACTTGAATGCAGGACCCCTGCACTGCAAGGCAACAGTACTAACCACTGAGCCACCATACTGTCCATACATTACACGGACAGTATAGGAAGGAAGTGTGCATCTCCAATATGGCCAGGGGATTTTAAAAAATAGTTACACCGTTAAAAACACAAGAAAAGGTACATTATTTATTATCTAGACACTAAGATATAATTAATTTAACTAAAGTGACACATGATTCGACACGACATGACACATCCCCTTTAAAAATGACATAAAAAACGATGCTGACAGTAACAATAAGGTACTTAGAGATTTAAGTTGAGAACATAAATGTATATTAATTAGGCACTGCACTTTCAATAAAATTATACTGTGATAGACAACATAATTAGCAAAAGTGCAATTTATTTACCTACAATGACATTTATGTGCTAAAAAAGCACTCTAATGTTGGCCCTTAAGGGCCTCATATTGTCATGTCTCACTACCTGACTCTATTCATTGACATGTATAACCTGTACTGTATCTGCAAGTGTTTGCCTTCTTTAGTTTGTCCCTCCTGTCTCTCTGTACCCCCTGTGTTACATAACCCCTCCCTTTCCTCCTGCTAGGGAGTTTCCTGTCTATAGCCTATGTGTTAGGTCTCTACTCTGTGCTTTGGCTAATCATCATTCTTTTTACCTACTGCTGAATGTGCATTCTACAAGATTTCTACTTAAAATAAACCCTGGAATCTTCTCACATGCCTCTGCAGTCGAGTCGGATGCTGTCTGACAACATATACCTGCTGTGAGTACTGGTCCATAACTACAAGAGAAGTTACCTCAATCGATACGCTTGCAGCCATGTTATTGAGTCAGAATAGTAAAAAGAATGTATAAATCCTGCCAGACACTGCTGTAAAGACTCCTCCAGCAGCTCCACATACAACCACAGCTGCAGCTCATAATCTCCCACCAAGTTATAACTCTCCTCAGTGTTACCTCCATCCTGTGTGCTGCATCATGGCTGAAGAACACTCTGAGGCACAAGCTAGCATGGACCCTAGTCTGCAGTCTAGTGAGAGAGACAGGCGCTCCAATAAGCAAACCTGGAAGGTTAGAGAGAACCTTGAAAGTCTCAAGCAGGAACTTTCCTCTGACATTTTAAAACTGTGGGAAACATTACTGAGTCATGTCTCCAACATCCAGCAGAGTCTGTCTTCACTCCATGTGTCACCACTAGAGGGAACCCTGCAACAGCTTCATGCAACGTATGAACATTATAATATAAAAGTCCAGGAGTACGAAAACACTTTGAGAAAATTAAACACAGAGGATTCCATAGAGGAATTGCAAAGCTTCCAACATCTCAGTGTAGAAAGAGACGGCTTAGTACGCGACATTAAGTCTAAGACAGAAGCGAGAATTGCGCAACTTCAGAAGGTGTCATCTCACATTTCTGACTCTACCAGGCACTCCAAGCGTACATCTAGGTCATGATCTTCAAAGCATTCCACCCTCAGTGAGCAGCTTCTAAAAGCACGCGCAGAAGCGGAAGCGACTAAGATACAGGCCGTCTTTGCGCAGAAGAAAGCAGAAGTGGAAGCTGCACATAAGAAAGCGGAAGTGGAAGCTGCACATAAGAAAGCAGAAGCAGAAGTGGAAGCTGCACATAGAAAAGCGGAAATAGAGGCTCTGGAGAAACAATGTGAACATGCTACAGCATAGCAAGGTTAAGAGTTTTAGAACAAGCCACGAGTCAGAGCGAAAGAGACAGCATTGACTTCAGCGGACTGGATGCAGAGGAACCTCTCGAGCGTACAAGAGACTATGTACTAAGCCAATGCTTCAATTCCCTATCTGCCACAAACATTCCAGACAAAACAGATGTCTCTCCAGAGCGACAGGCCGCACATTCTTCCACAGCACCAGGCATGCAAAGTCAGCACAGAAGTCTGCTCGTTCCTCACACCAACCTTCCGTCCTATATGGAGCACCAAGGCTCTGCACCCCAGCAAGCTCAATATACGGGTATTCATGGACAATTCAATATACCAGCGGTTCTCCAAACCTCTAGCAATTACATGGTTCCATACCCACATGTCACCAAACCTTTGGACTTCAAACCAGCTCCCAGGCTGAACACCCTGACAGCCCCATATGTACCTATGTCTCTCACGCAAAACACCACAAACGATGTGATCAGCACCACTCAACCAATTTCACACCTGAAGTCAGAGAAAACTGACATGTCAGAGTTTGCAAGATACATGGTACGTCGTGAGCTCATCAAGACAGGACTGATAAGGTTCGATGACCAGCCTGAGAATTACAGAGGCTGGAAATGTGCCTTCAGAACTGCAACTCACGATCTGGGCATTACTGCTTCGAAAGAACTAGATCTACTGATCCGGTGGCTTGGCCCACAGTCTACAGAACGAGTAAAGAGACTCAGATCTGTCCACATTGAAAATCCAGCAGCAGGCCTTGCAGCCGCTTGGGAGAGACTGGAGAGAACCTATGGTAGTCCTGAAGCAATAGAAAATGCTCTATTCAAACGTCTGCAAACCTTTCCAAGGATATCTGCTAAAGACAATCAGAAATTCCAAGAGCTCTGTGACTTACTGCTAGAGCTACAGCTGGCCAAGGGAGACACTCACCTACCTGGCCTCAGTTACCTGGATACTGCTCGTGGAGTAAACCCAATCGTGTCAAAGCTGCCATACAACCTTCAAGAGAAGTGGACCGCTCTGGGGTCAAGATATAAGAGAGAAAATCAAGTCTCTTTTCCTCCATTTTCCTACTTCTGTGAGTTCATCAAAAACATTGCAGAATCTAAGAACGACCCAAGCTTCTCCTATGAGGAATCCAATCCCGGTCCACATCCATTCAAGTCTGACAACTCACGTGTCGACTACAAAGGCTGCAGAGGTCCAGTGTCAGTAAAAAAGACTGATATTTTTCCCTCTACTTTGTCAGCTTCACAGGGAATCAGTTACAAGAGCAATCACGATGAAAAGGTTGAAAACCCTAATCGCCTGTGTCCCTTCCATAAGAAGCCTCATCCCCTCAAGAAGTGCATCGGCTTCAGGAAGAAACCACTCCAAGAACGCAAGGAGCCTCTAAAGAAGTTTGGGGTATGTTTCAGATGTTGCGCTTCTACTGAACACATTGCTAAAGACTGTAAAAATGCCATCAAATGCATTGAGTGTGGTTGTGAGGATCATGTACAAGCTCTTCACCCATCTCAAACTAGAACTGCACCAGCTACAAGTTTCCCTACCCCACCAACGTATGGCGGGGAGAACACAGATCAAGCAGCAAGTCCTACCACTGTATCTTCTTCATGCACAGAAGTCTGTGGAGAAGGCATTTGCGACCAGTCCTGTGCAAGGATATGCCTAGTCGATGTGTACCCCCAGGGTCAACCAGAAAGGACTATGAAGGTGTACACCATCCTCGATGACCAGAGCAACCGATCACTTGCAAGGTCAGAACTCTTTGATTTGTTTAACATAAAGGGAGATGTTTACCCATACACCTTGGGTACATGTAGTGGAGTGACAGAGATCTCGGGGAGAAGAGCCAGCGGACTTGTAGTAGCCTCTCTTAAGGGCAATCATGAGATACCCTTGCCCACACTTGTTGAATGTAATCAGATACCATCCAATAGGGGAGAGATCCCTACACCAGAGGCCGCTTTCCATCATCCCCACCTAAGGGCTATAGCTAACGAAATACCAGCCCTTGACAAGAGCGCAGAGATCCTACTTCTGCTGGGTAGAGACATTCTTAGGGTGCACAAAATACGCAAGCAAATTAATGGACCTCATGATGCACCATTTGCCCAGCGCCTTGACTTAGGATGGGTCATCATAGGCAATGCCTGTATAGACAAGATGAAAAAGCCAACCAAGATTTCCTCATTTAAAACACACATCTTGCCAAAGGGTCGCAGTACTTATTTTCATCCATGCCCACACCATTATCGGGTGAAGGAGAAACTGACTAACAGTAAGTGGCACCATGACCAACAAGACAGCACAAACACTTTCCTCTGGGATGACAGTCTTGGATCAACAGTGTTCAATACAACAAGTGACGATAACAAGTTGGCACCTGCTAGAGAAGACATTGAATTTCTCAAGGTCATGGAAAGGGAATTCACCCAAGATGACTCCAATAGCTGGGTAGCTCCCTTACCCTTCCGTTCTCCAAGAGTAAAGCTACCTAACAATAGGCAGCAAGCTACCACTAGATTCTCCTTTCTGAAACGCACTCTTGAGAGAAAACCAGTAATGGAAAAACATTTCGTAGACTTCATGCAGAAGGTATTCGATAGAGACCATGCAGAACCTGCACCACCGGTAAGGAAAGGAGAAGAATGCTGGTACCTTCCGTCCTTTGGCGTGTATCACCCCCGCAAGCCCGAACAAATCAGAGTTGTGTTCAATTCCAGTGCTCAGCATGAAGGTGTCTCTCTCAACAACCTTCTCCTCACAGGCCCTAACCTAAACAACAGCCTCATGGGTGTTCTAATTCGCTTCAGACAAGAACCCGTTGCGGTTATGGCTGACATCCAGCAGATGTTCCATTGCTTCATCGTTAAGGAAGATGACATAAACTATCTCAGGTTCCTATGGCACAAGGACAATGATGTCAACAAAGAGGTCATAGATTACCGGATGAAGGTACATGTCTTTGGCAACAGTCCATCACCTGCTGTAGCAATCTATGGACTGAGAAGGACAGCCCAAGAAGGTGAGAAGGAGCACGGATCGGATGCTCGGCAATTCGTCGAGAAGAACTTCTACGTAGACGACGGACTTAAATCCTTACCCACAAGCGCAGAGGCAATTGATCTCCTCACCAGAACCAAGGAAATGCTGTCTGTCGTGAACCTTAGGCTTCACAAGATTACTTCCAACAGCAAGGAAGTAATGAAGGCCTTTCCATCTGATGATCATGCAATCAACTTGCGGGACCTTGACCTCAGCTCTGAGGTTCTTCCTATACAACGCAGCCTAGGATTGCTCTGGAATATCGAACAAGATACATTTATATTTCAAGTATTAGCTTGCGACAAACCTTTCACCAAGCGTGGAGTTTTATCGGTCGTGAACAGTTTTTATGATCCTCTCGGGTTCATAGCCCCCATCACTATTCAGGGCAAGATACTTCTGAGACAGCTTACTGCTGAGAATATGGATTGGGACGCTCCCTTACCTGTTGAGAAACAACAAAGGTGGGAAAAATGGAAAAGGTCCTTGAAAGTATTAGAACAGTTCCAAGTACCGCGCTGTTATGCTCCCAGTTCTCTTTCAGCTGCTGTCAAAAGGGAAATACACATCTTCTCTGATGCATCAATGGAAGCCATAGCCGCAGTGGCCTATCTGAAGATCTCAGGAGCCAACAATGAGCTACACTGTGGATTCGTACTAGGTAAGGCCAAACTAACCCCAAAACCTGCGCATTCCATACCAAGACTTGAACTCTGTGCTGCCGTGCTAGCAGTAGAGATTGCCGAAGTGATAAGGGATGAAATGGACGTCGCATTTGATTCACCTTTTACACAGACAGTAAGGTTGTTCTCGGTTATATACACAATCAAGCAAAACAATTCTACGTGTATGTAGGACACCGAGTAGAAAGGATCAGATGTTTCTCCACCCCTAACCAGTGGCATTACATCCCCACAGAACTTAATCCAGCCGACCGGGGAACAAGAGCCGCACCAACATCAAATCTGCTAGACCACATATGGTCTTCATCTCCAAGTTTTCTATACGAAGATCCTTGTTTGTTACCTACCAATGCCATCTATGATCTGGTGGACCCTGCGTCTGACAAGGAAATCAGAGCCCTAAGTTCTACACTCTACACTTCTGTAACTTCTAAGGTGAAGCTGAAGTCACATCGCTTTGAACGTTTCTCAACATGGAGATCTCTTGTGAGAGCCATTGGCAGACTATTTCACATTGCCCAGTGTTTTGCAAAGAACGCATCATTGGAGTGTGGTGGTTGGCATGTGTGTAGGGCACACCCTACAGCAGCAGAATTTGAACTAGTGCTTTTTCTTCCAAGGAAGGAAGTCACCTAAGGAAGCTTGATTATCCTACACAGCTCATGGCGGGGAGCATATCACCGCAGACTGCAACTGAGAGAAACTGAAGAAGTCCACCTGTGGATTACCTTTGCCACAACAGTTGACTTGTTCATTTATTATTGCTGTTGCATTTGTTTATTTGTTTTTTAGGTTGAACAAGAATTTCTGGACTTTGAAGGACATTATGTCAAAACAGTATTCAGTGAAATCTAAAGATTTCAGATGGGGAGTGTCATGTCTCACTACCTGACTCTATTCATTGACATGTATAACCTGTACTGTATCTGCAAGTGTTTGCCTTCTTCAGTTTGTCCCTCCTGTCTCTCTGTACCCCCTGTGTTGCATAACCCCTCCTTTTCCTCCTGCTAGGAAGTTTCCTGTCTATAGCCTATGTGTTAGGTCTCTACTCTGTGCTTTGGCTAATCATCATTCTTTTTACCTACTGCTGAATGTGCATTCTACAAGATTTCTACCTAAAATAAACCCTGGAATCTTCTCACATGCCTCTGCAGTCGAGTTGGATGCTGTCTGACAACATATACTTGGTGTGAGTACTGGTCCATAACTACAAGAGAAGTTACCTCAGCCGATACGCTTACAGCCATGTTATTGAGTCAGAATACATATCGTTCTAATTTGCTGTTCATCTCCAGCAGCAAAAGCACTAAGAAAGATTGCTGCTATCTCATGCTGTCCATAGAAGTCTAAGGAGAACAGAATGCAGGTGGAAGAAAATATTGAATGTATACATAAGCAGAGGGATTCATACAGAGAGGTTGCTGCAGCTTCTAATAAGTCATTTACAGTATCTCACCCCAGTGCTGGATTCACCCATGTGCTGCTCAATACTGCTGTATAATGTCCTCCGTGTTACTACTTCTATATGTAAGGATAGGGATAACAGGTTCTTCTCTGTGTGCACACATTGGAGAGATCATAGCAGCCAGCCTCCATCCACAAGCTAATGGAAAAGGAGAATTATAAATGGAGGCTGCTGAGATTAAACTAGCAAAAGAGTCAAACTTAAAAGTCATATAAAATCCAGATATAGTGTTACTCCTATGTAAACATGGCAGCTTATTCTGAAAGGTCAAGGGAAATTGTGGGTGGGCTTAATGGGGTGATCCCTTCACGCAAAAAGTGTTTTCCCTTTAAGTTGCTATTGTAAATTCCCAAGCAGGAAATATACCTTTTTTCACCTAATTATACTTATCCAGTATTGTATACAATTGATTCCGCTTATCATATTCATTATTACATGCCATCATCACAGCGAAGTAGCCTTCACTGAATGATCTGGAATATGTAGGCATTATTTTACTAAATATACTTTAATTTTTCAATGTTCTATTTACCTTTAGTAATATTACTCTCCAATGTAAATTTAGAAAAGATGGCATTCTCTTCAATTAGGCCAGCCACACATGAGAATAAGCTTATTTGTGGGTGCCTGAGCGCTGCATTTTTGCGGAATGAATGATGCTTATTTGCACGCGCATTGGTGTATTTTATTATACTTTTTTTTAAGGCATGTTCATTTCTGCACAGCAAACAAAGACGTACTGATTGAAATGGCTAAGTAGTTACAGTTGTGTTCTTTTTCCAGCACAATTACGCAGTGTTTCACGCATCGCCCTGTTCATTGACTTCCATGGGGGCGCTTGGTGCGCAAATATGCAGAAAAATAGCACATGTTCTAATTTTTTTGCACGACTGAAATGCGCACACAAAATACAGAAATGTGTATGAATCCATTGAAATCAATGGGTTCTATTCTCTACATATTGCTTGTGCAAAATTTGCGGTTGCATGTACGCCCCTGTGAAGCCGGCCTTATACCAATTACAATTAGTTAATACACATCTGCATTTCCCAGTCTCCCTTCCCTATCTACTGAAAGCGCTGTACTTGAGCTCTAACATCCAAGGTCATAATTATAGGGGGGCAGGTAGAGTCTGTGGACCCAACATCCATTCTGCTCTATAAGGGCAGAATATAGTGATGTACGACACCAACTACATTATCCACATCACAAGGGGCTAAAGAGGTGGACTTTGTTGAAAAAAATGCAGTTAAGGTAACTGATCCGGCCCATGCACCGGTTCGCTCAGCTGCATTTATATATGGCACAGGAGATTTTCAACCTTCAGTTATACAGGTATGCTTTCATCAACAACGATGAGAAAAGTAGTGTTGGGAATACCACGACTCCAATCCAACAGCACTATAACAGCACTGTTACAGTTTTAATGTGCCAAAAAATGGTGATACATTTCCTTTTAAAGGAACTTATGGACTTATTATTTTGGCCTATAGTTCGAAAACTACTTTAATATTTGATAACCCAACATCCAGCCAGTGAAAACTTCAGATCCAACTCTGTTAAAAAATGTGCCGTCCTCCTGTCCACGAATGTTCATGTCGTATTTCAGAATGCTTAACTTAAAACTTGCATCTATCCTTTATTGCATATGCTACTTGACGGTGCATTAGGGTACTTATAGACAGGACTGCCATAGGCGCTTAAGTGCCGACAGCCATCCCAACGACGATAGCTCTTGTGTTTTCACACAGGAGCAGTAGTCGTTCAGTGAATGGAGGCGGAGCACATCGGAGATCACTTCCAGCCGACTGCCTTCATTTACCATGAACAGGCAGTCGTTCAGAGATGAACGACTGCCTGTTTATACTGATCGAGAAGTCGCTCATTAGTCACTTTGTTTCAGTGAACTAATGAGCAATTTCTCATTCAGTACCCTAATAGTTGACTCGTGTAAAAGTGCCATTAGAAAACCAACTAACTCTCATAAGACATAATACATTATGAGGTCAACTGTGATTATGCAGAAAGCATTAAACGGACAATAGCAGCTAATTATCCCTATGCTATCCTCAAAATTAAACATCTACCACCATCCTATCCCTCGGAGGGAGGGGGAGTGTACTCGACAGTTTTCGCATCAGTAATTTGATAAATGTAAATTTCCACATTTGATTTTTTTATGGATTACTAACTCTTTGCAGAACGATGTAGAGATAAATGACAAGCTTAGCATGGATTTCTCAGCCTTTGTTCGAATGCTGTTTTATAACTCTTACATATATTGTCGCCTGGTGAAAATAACAGAGAAATAGCTGCGTTTACTGAAAAGAACTTTCCAAATGTCAACTGAAAAGAGAAAAAAGAGGTTTGAGTTGAAATTATACAGGAAGCCTCCGAGAAAATGAAGACGAGTTTTGGTATTTTTAAGAGAAGTTAAATAAAAGAAAGAATTTAACATGTGGGTGTTCACTCGCGGTAGAATTAGAAGCGTTTTGTTAAAATGTTAATTACAAACAGTGACTATGAATATGTGGGCTGAATAATTCTCAGTTCTTAGGTTACCTATGGCCATTTAATACATTATTTGATGCAGAGTCTGCTTATGAAATCTGTAAAACAAAATCTTGCTTTTTGGCTTGTCATAAATGAATGGAAAATATCACTTCAATGATTTACCAAGAGGTTGGGGGTGTCTTTTTGTTATGAAATAACTACTTTACAAATCTATTGTGATGCTAATGTGCAGGCTGAAAATGTTCAATAGAAGAAATATGGGAAAAAGATATGTACATATAAAGTAAAAATCTCAGAGAGTCCACTGGGAATGGACCACAGATAAATAAGCTTCTAACAAAAGCTTCAATCCTTTATGTTAATAAGCAAAGCTTACCATACATGTGTAAAAACCATTCCAACACTTAGGTGGAGTGTTCCCATTAATACATAGGTGGTAAAGCAATAGCCTATAAGCAAGTCATGCAGGGACAATGATAATAGAAGCAAGCAGGCCCCCAGAAACATTGCACAAGTGCTTCCACTTAGCAGCATCTTTGCATGAACTGGCTTAAGCACTATTGATTACCACTAGAGATGAGCGAGCATACTCATTAAGGCGATTTACTCGAGAGAGCATCGCCTTTTTCGAGTACCTGCTGGCTCGTCCCTGAAGATTCGGGGGTGCTGCGGGGGGTAGCGCGGAGCGGCAGAGGGGAGCGGGGTGGAGAGTGAGAGAGTTCCCCTCCGCAACCCCCACTCACCCTCGCGAAGCCCCCCCCCCGAAACTTCAGGGACGAGCCAGCAGGTACTCGAAAAAGGCGATGCTGTCTCGAGTATATCCCCTTAACGAGTATGCTCGCTCATCTCTAATTAACACCCATGCATTGATGTGAACATTGCACTAAAGCATTGGGATGTTGTTTACACATGTACGGTGTGGGTTGAATAGTTACATAAAGAGTTGATCCGTTTTAGGGTGATTCAACGGGGCTGTGGAGTCGGGGTTGTGGAGTTGCAATCAGAGTCCCATTTTTGTGTAGTCAGAGTCAGTGAAATGTACTGACTCCGATTCCGCCTTTTTAGAAACTAAATATATTATAAATAAATCTGATATAATTAATTCAATGCAGAATTTAGTGCATATTTCCTTTCATAGGAATAAAGGAAAGTTATGGAATCACCGATAAATATTTGTTCTAGTCATCTAAGCCCCTTTTTATCAAAAACATAGATAACTAGAACATGGAAGCAGTAATAGAAAATCAGTTATTGTTAGAGATGAGCGAGCACCAAAATGCTCGGGTGCTCGTTACTCGAGACGAACTTTTCGCGATGCTCGAGGGTTCGTTTCGAGTAACGAACCCCATTGAAGTCAATGGGCGACCCGAGCATTTTTGTATATCGCCGATGCTCGCTAAGGTTTTCGTTTGTGAAAATCTGGGCAATTCAAGAAAGTGATGGGAACGACACAGCAACGGATGGGGCAGGCGAGGGGCTACATGTTGGGCTGCATCTCAAGTTCACAGGTCCCACTATTAAGCCACAATAGCGGCAAGAGTGTCCCCCCCCCCCCAACAACTTTTACTTCTGAAAAGCCCTCATTAGCAATGCATAACTTTGCAATGCGACCCTCTTTAAAAGAGGCGGGGCGATAGTCCACAATGCTGTACAGAAGCAATGAGAAATTCAATCCTGTGCCACCTCCATCTGGAGCTGCACACGTGGGCATAGCAATGGGGAACCTATGTGCCACACACTATTCATTCTGTCAAGGTGTCTGCATGCCCCAGTCAGACCATGTTTTTTTATAAATAGTCACAGGCAGGTACAACTCCGCAATGGGAATTCCGTGTGCACCCACAGCATGGGTGGCTCCCTGGAACCCACTGGCGGTACATAAATGTATCCCATTGCATTGCCCATCACAGCTGAGGTAATGTCGTGCTTAATGCAGGTGGGCTTCGGCCCACACTGCATGCCCCAGTCAGACTGGGGTTCTTTAGAAGTGGACACATGCAGTTACAACTCCGTGTGGACCGACAGCATGGGTGGGTGCCAGGAAGCCACCGGCGGTACATAAATATATCCCATTGCATTGCCCATCACAGCTGAGGTAATGTCATGTTTAATGCAGGTGGGCTTCGGCCCACACTGCATGCCCCAGTCAGACCGGGGATCTTTAGAAGTGGACAGATGCATTTACAACTCCCTGTGGACCCACAGCATGGGTGGCTCCCTGGAACCCACCGGCGGTACATAAATATATCCCATTGCAGTGCAACACAGCTGATGTTACGTCAGCTGTAATGCAGGTGGGCAAAAAATTAATTGGATTACACTGTAGGCGAGGGCCCCCAAAAATTGGTGTACCAACAGTACTAATGTACCTCAGAAAAATTGCCCATGCCCAACCAAGAGGGCAGGTGAAACCCATTAATCGCTTTGGTTAATGTGGCTTAATTGGTAACTAGGCCTGGAGGCAGCCCAGTAAAAATAAAAATTGGTTGAGGTGAAAGTTTCAACGCTTTAATGAGCATTGAAACGTATAAAAATTGTTTAGAAAAATTATATGAGTGAGCCTTGTGGCCCTAAGAAAAATTGCCCGTTCGGCGTGATTATGTGAGGTTTCAGGAGGAGGAGCAGGCGGAGGAGGAGGAATATTATACACAGATAGATGAAGCAAAAAGGTCCCCGTTTTGGATGGTGATAGAGAACGATGCTTCCATCCGCGGGTGCAGCCTACGTATTGTTTAGGTATCGCTGCTGTCCGCTGGTGGAGAAGAGAAGTCTGGGGAAATCCAGGCTTTGTTCATCTTGATGAGTGTAAGCCTGTCGGCACTGTCGGTTGACAGGCGGGTACGCTTATCTGTGATGATTCCCCCAGCCGCACTAAACACCCTCTCTGACAAGACGCTAGCCGCAGGACAAGCAAGCACCTCCAGGGCATACAGCGCGAGTTCAGGCCACGTGTCCAGCTTCGACACCCAGTAGTTGTAGGGGGCAGGGGAATCACGGAGGACGGTCGTGCGATCGGCTACATACTCCCTCACCATCCTTTTACAGTGCTCCCGCTGACTCAGCCTTGACTGGGGAGCGGTGACACAGTCTTGCTGGGGAGCCGGAAAGCTGGCAAAGGCCTTGGATAATGTTCCCCTGCCTGCGCTGTACATGCTGCCTGATCTCTGCGCCTCCCCTGCTACCTGGGCCGCGGAAATGCACCTTCGGCCACTAGCGCTGTCGGATGGGAAGTTTACCATCAGTTTGTCCACCAGCGCCCTGTGGTATAGCATCATTCTCGAACCCCTTTCCTCTTCGGGAATGAGAGTGGAAAGGCTCTCCTTATCCCGTGGGTCGAGCAGTGTGTACACCCAGTAATCCGTAGTGGCCAGAATGCGTGTAACGCGAGTGTCACGAGAAAGGCATCCTAACATGAAGTCAGCCATGTGTGCCAGGGTACCTGTACACAACACATGGCTGTCCTCACTCGGAAGATCACTTTCAGGATCCTCCTCCTCCTCCTCCTCCTCCTCCTCCTCCTCCTCTGGCCATACACGCTGAAAGGATGACAGGCAAGCTGCATCTGTACCCTCAGCAGTGGACCAAGCTGCCTCTTCCCCCTCCTCCTCATGCTCCTCCCCCTCCTCCTCCTCCTCCTCCTCCTCCTCCTCCTCTGGCCATACACGCTGAAAGGATGACAGGCAAGCAGCATCTGTCCCCTCAGCAGTGGGCCAAGCTGTCTCTTCCCCCTCCTCCTCATGCTCCTCCCCCTCCTCCTCAACGCGCTGTAGTATAGACATGAGGGTGCTCTGACTATCCAGCGACATACTGTCTTCCCCGGCCTCCGTTTCCGATTCCAAAGCGTCTGCCTTTATGCTTTGCAGGGAACTTCTCAAGAGGCATAGCAGAGGAATGGTGACGCTAATGATTGCAGCATCCCCGCTCAGCATCTGGGTAGACTCCTCAAAGTTTCCAAGGACCTGGCAGATGTCTGCCAACCAGGCCCACTCTTCTGTAAATAATTGAGGAGGCTGACTCCCACTACGCCGCCCATGTTGGAGTTGGTATTCCGCAATAGCTCTACGCTGCTCATAGAGCCTGGCCAACATGTGGAGCGTAGAGTTCCACTGTGTGGGCACGTCGCACAGCAGTCGGTGAATTGGCAGATTAAACCGATGTTGCAGTGTCCGCAGGGTGGCAGCGTGCGTGTGGGACTTGCGGAAATGTGCGCAGAGCTGGCGCACCTTTCCGAGCAGGTATGACAAGTGTGGGTAGCTTTTCAGAAAGCGCTGAACCACCAAATTAAACACATGGGCCAGGCATGGCACGTGCGTGAGGCTGCCGAGCTGCAGAGCCGCCACCAGGTTACGGCCGTTGTCACACACGACCATGCCCGGTTGGAGGCTCAGCGGCGCAAGCCAGCGGTCGGTCTGCTCTGTCAGACCCTGCAGCAGTTCGTGGGCCGTGTGCCTCTTATCTCCTAAGCTAAGTAGCTTCAGCACGGCCTGCTGACGCTTGCCCACCGCTGAGCTGCCATGCCGCGCGACACCGACTGCTGGCGACGTGCTGCTGCTGCTGACACATCTTGATTGCGAGACAGAGGTTGCGTAGGAGGAGGAGGAGAAGGAGAAGGGTGGTTTAGTGGAGGAAGCATACACCGCCGCAGATACCACCACCGAGCTGGGGCACGCAATTCGGGGGGTGGGTAGGACGTGAGTGGTCCCAGGCTCTGACTCTGTCCCAGCCTCCACTAAATTCACCCAATGTGCCGTCAGGGAGATATAGTGGCCCTGCCCGCCTGTGCTTGTCCACGTGTCTGTAGTTAAGTGGACCTTGGCAGTAACCGCATTGGGGAGGGCGCGTACAATGTTGCAGGAGACATGGTCGTGCAGGCCTGGGACGGCACATCGGGAAAAGTAGTGGCGACTGGGAACTGAGTAGCGCGGGGCCACCGCCGCCATCATGCTTTTGAAAGCCTCCGTTTCCACAAGCCTATAAGGCAGCATCTCCAGGCTGATCAATTTGGCAATGTGCACATTTAACGCTTGAGCGTGTGGGTGCGTGGCGGCGTACTTGCGCTCGCGGTCAAACAGTGGCGCTAGCGACGTCTGGACGCTGCGCTGAGAGACATTGCTGGATGGGGCCGAGGACAGGCGTCTCTGTGAAAAACTGCCACACTGTAGAGCACCTTGACCTCTGCAGGGTGGCATGGCGCGAGGGGGCGCTTTGGGAAACAGTTGGTGGATTATTCGGTCTGGCCCTGCCTCTACCCCTGGCCACCGCACTGACTCGGCCTGTGCCCACACCCTGACTTGGGCCTCCGCGTCCTTGGCCGCGTCCACGTCCTCTAGGCCTACCCCTACCCCTCAGCATGCTGTATTACCAGTAATGCAGAAACAGAACGCTGTAATTAAATGTGCCGCTTATTGGCCTGTGGTTGGAGGCTGACTTCGCTTACGGAACGCCAGGAAATAATTTTGCGCAAACCTGCTGTAACACTTAGCTGGCTGCGTATGATTTTGTAGAACTACTACATCCAGCACAGACAGACCCAGAACACTGAGCACAGTCACAGGCAGGCCAAATAGATTTTTTGCCCCAAATTTTTTAGCAAAGGCCCACTGCCTATATTCAATCAATATGTCTTCTGTCCCTGCCTACGCACTTCTGTCCCTGGAGTATGTCACAGAACTGCAGAGTGTTGCACTGTGGACTGCAATACAGCAGTGATTTCACAGCCCAGACAGAGCCAGGAAATAATTTGGCGCAAGCCTGCTGTAACACTTAGCTGGCTGCGTATGATTTTGTAGAACTACTACACCCAGCACAGACCCAGAACACTGAGCACAGTGACAGGCAGGGTAAATAGATTTTTTGTCCCAAATTTTTTAGCAAAGGCCCACTGCCTATATTCAATCAATATGTCTTCTGTCCCTGCCTACGCACTTCTGTCCCTGGAGTATTACTGCAGGGCGCAATGCTCTGCACGGCCGATATACCAAAAAAAAAAAATGTGCAACACTGCACAAAGCAGCCTCCACAGCACTGCACACGGTTAGATGTGGCCCTAAGAAGGACCGTTGGGGTTCTTGAAGCCTAAAATACTCCTAGCACTCTCCCTATAGCAGCTCCACCAAGATAGCACTTTCCCTCCTCTATGTCAGAACGCATCTGAGGTGAGCCGCGGGAGGGGCCGATTTTTATACTCGGGTGACACCTGATCTCGCCAGCCACTCACTGCAGGGGGGTGGTATAGGGCTTGAACGTCGCAGGGGGAAGTTGTAATGCCTTCCCTGTCTTTCAATTGGCCAGAAAAGCGCGCTAACGTCTCAGAGATGAAAGTGAAAGTAACCCAAACATCGCGTGGTACTCGTTACGAGTAACGAGCATCTCGAACACGCTAATACTCGAACGAGTATCAAGCTCGGACGAGTACGTTCGCTCATTTCTAGTTATTGCCTTTCTTCTCCATTAGGGCTCTTTCACATGGGCACTGTCAGCCCGCAGTCTAGCTGCGTGCATAACTTGCGGCTCTAAAGATTGCGTGAACTGGCTAATTCAAGCTACTAGAAATAGCCCGTTAACATGATCCAAAGTGTTCTGTGTACTTCCCAGTTCCCATAGGAGCCTATGGAAAGCACGCAGCAAAGATGGGACATGTCCTATATTTGCAAGCACCTCGGAGCCGACATATGAGTTTGCACCCGCATGTCTTATCTTTGTTGGATTCGCGGAATCCACGCATCTAACAATCATTCATGTAAACGCTTCTATAGGAACTCATTGGTTCCTATAGAAGCACGTTCTGTAAGCACCTATCATGCAGGCAGACAGCGCCCATGTTAAAGAGCCTGAAGATTAAGTCTCCTTATGCTGATGTTCGCATTTGAATTTTTCACTTTATCACATGAGTCATCTATGAAGTAGTCGGTGTCTGGGAAGATTGAGGAGTCAGAGGTTTGGTTTACCGATGTCATAGTCCTGGTGTTCACATGTAGCCCCATTTTGCCTTTTCACAGACTCTGCTGGCAGCGTATCAGCCTGCTGCTGGTCATCCTCTCACATACAATGTATATGAAATCTGCAGGAACTTCAGAATATATTTATAATATTTTCATAAACCAACATCATGTTGTGTATCACCACTGCAGCTATTGTTTACAATGTATAAATGGATGCAATAATTAGAATTTATACCGGATAAAATAAACAAATAATCTTAAAGGGAATTTATGACCTTATTTATCTAGTATGTAAAAATCTATACTAACAGACTCTTTTTAATTTAGCTTTTATATATTCTCATTATTTATTTTTAATTCCGTTTTCTTTGCATGGTTATGGAGACCGTTATCTTGCTTGAGTTGCTGAAATCACAGTTATAGAAAGTCTTGAATATAAGGAAGCTCAGTCAGAAAATAACCAATAAACTTCTACGGGAGAATGTTGTGGGCATGCTCTGCGACGTCTTCAGAGGTGTCTGTTCAGGAGGAAAAACTGAGGTGTTTGCCAACAGTTCAAACAGTGTAAAAGCTTGTACCTGCAGGCACAGCTTGCCTTGATATCAATGGGAGCCACGCCTGCAGTTACAAGTGCCGGCCACAATCCAGAGGTCGGCGCAGAGAGTTCTGCTGCTTTAGCTCCGACCTCTGTGTTATTGCGGCGCTGACAGCATGCATCCGCTCATCTGATCAGTCGGGGTCCCGAGAGACAGATGCCAGCCGTTTAAGTATAAAGAGATACAAAGTGTAAAGTGTAAAAGTCAATCAACAGAAAGGTAAAAAATGACGACCTCATATTTAAAAAGATAATATTTCATTTACACGCATTCCTATCCAAATAATGAAGAGTCTGTGTAATACAGTACATGTTCTCTAAAGTTTCACAGTATTTAGTGCATAGCTGGTGGTAGAGAGCTTAGCAGTCTGGCTGTGTGATTACCCATATGGATACATGTATGCATGAGTGCTTCCCTGCTTCTATTCTCTAGGCATACTTAAATTACTATACAAGGTGATGGCATTCTAATACTAGAGTAGCAATGCCTACATGGCGGCTCACATGACTGAGTTTTTCTACTAATTATAAAACTAAGAATAACCATCATTCATTTTATTAATATTAAATAGAAACATTAAGAAATACTTTTAAAGAAATGGTGCGTCATGTTGTAAGCAGGAGATAAAGCCATTCTGCCTTCTACAATACCACTGAAGCTGTGCAGTGTAGGGCTGCTACATCAACATTCTAACTGTTGCAGATCTATAGGAGTGATACTTCTCATGTCAACAAGTGTTCATCTGTCTTTAGAATTGTAATCTTCAGTATTGCAGGGGTCATTTACCTCCACACTGCAGCACAACCACTGAGCAACAGCAGTAGACGTAATGTATATGTCCTCCAGTGCACATGTGCCTATATGCAGTGTCATACATAATCGAGGTGGGAAACATCCGCAGGTCCGTAATGTTCCTAGATGATTTTAAAAATGCATTGAAGGTCATCATTTTATATGGAATGCTATAGGGCTTTGTCCAAAAGAAGCATAAATGCCATGGATTTTCTCCTGTGGAATTGCATGCAGAAAATCCGGTGAATTTACATTGGCAGCATAGTAAATGGAATTTCACTAAGGCCTCCTGCACACAGGCGATTTTGTGCGTGGTTTTACATGCAGTAACTGTTGGTTTTAATAGGTTCCCTCACATGGATCGTTTTTACATCCACATTTACGTTGTGCGAAGAAATACACAGCATGCTCTATGTTTGTGCACATGTGCACACCTGAGGCTCAGTGGGAGTCTATGGGGGTGCACAAAAGCGTACCCATGTTCACGAAATCCTGCACGTAAAGGTGCATTCAGACGACCGTATATCGGCCGCGTATTCACGCCGGCCGATATATGGCGTCTCTCTCTGCAGGGGGAGGAGGCTGGAAGAGCCAGGAGCAGTGCTCTGAGCTCCCACCCCCTCTCTGCCTCCTCTCCACCCCCTTCACTATTTTCAATGAGGAGAGGCGGGACGGGGCGGGGCTAATTCCAAGACCTTAGCCCCGTCCCGCCTCCTCCCATTGCAAATAGTGCAGAGGGGCGGAGAGGAGGCAGAGAGTGGGTGGGAGCTATGAGCACTGCTCCTGGCTCTTCCAGCCTCCTCCCCCTGCAGAGAGAGACACCATATATGGGCCGGCGTGAATACCCGGCCGACATACGGTTGTCTGAATGCGCCCTAACTGAGCAATTTTTTAGTGTTAATTACTAACACCAGTGATTAATTAGGCTGCTGAAATGGTTCAAAACGTCTCCTGCACTGATGTAAATAGGATCTACAGCGCAAAAAGGGATAGTTACCTGCACAAAAACACTAGAGGGAAGACGTGATTGGGCTCCATTCAGAGTGCATTTACGTGATGCTCGTCTGCAGGAGGTCTAAATCTCATCTATGTGCTGCAAAAAAAAAAACTGCAGCCTGACTTGAACTGCGGTACAGCTTTCAAATCCACAACATGTTTTCACTGCAGATTGCAAGTTTTGCAATGCACAGGATAAAACTGCAGCAAACCTGGATGTAAGAGCTTAAACAGCCGAGTGCTTGCACATTTGCGCATGAACAAGTCAAAATTCTTTTTTTTTTACCATTTACATTCTGCATTATTGCGTGCTGTAAAAAAAAAAGCAGGAAGATAGGTCTAGAAAAACTATGCGTGAGAAAGATAGGCAATGCCTATCTATTCTCGCAAATTGTAATATTGTGTGAGAACCATGCTAGTCTAAACGAAACCATTAAAATCAATGGTTTTGTCTCATCATGATTTGCAGGGGTGATTTTCACGCTTGCAAAACATGAGGAAATCACGGTCATGTGTCTAAGGCTTCTTTCACACGAGAGCATATCGGATGGTTGTTTTCACAGCCGTCCGATATACCCTATGTTGTTAGTGAAAAATCTGGTGAACGGGTGCACAAATCAAACGTTTGTGTGCCCGTTCATATGGTCTGGTGAGGCTGGTGCAAATGTGCCGAGCTCACCAGGCCATCGCCCATTTCCCCACCCTCCCCATCGCAGGCTCACCTGTCATTCCTCCTCGCTCGTTCCGTGCAATGGGAAGTGGCGGGATGGGGCCGGAGCTAAGCACACGCCTACCCCTGTCCATAGCCAACAATGGGAGCAGGCGGGGCGGACTGGCACTTGACTCCACCCTCGTCTGTCCCCCTTCAATTGCACAGAACAAGCGGGGAGGAATAACAGGTGAGCCTGTGATGGGAAGGGAGGGGAAATGGGCGATGGCCTAGTGACTCGGAGTATTTGTGCCGGTCTCACCAGGCCATATGAATGGGCACACAAACGTTTGATTTGTGCGCCCGTTCACCAGATTTTTCACTAACAACATAGCATATATTGTCCGGTCGTGAAAATGCGCTCGTGTGGAAGAAGCCTAAGGCCTAGCACATACAGATTTTGCTGTGGATTCATGACAGATTTTCCACTATGGAAAATGCGTCCCACATGGACGCACCCCGATGATGAAACATTACAAGCTCATAGCGAGGAAATGAAAAAATCCATATATGGTCTTTTACAAAGGATGATTATTATTCAGAATCATTCAAGTTCCTGTGCTGCAGCGGAAATTTGATCGATAATCGTCCCATATACATGCAACGAGAATTCTTCAGTCGTTTAGTTTCTGCATACAGAAAACTGAATGCCGTGCCATTCAGTGTAAAGAGCAGTCATTCACTTTGCTCGGCTTCGCTTCCATTCCAGCCGCGCTGTGAGCAATGACAGCGATACACAGGAGCGAGCACCACTGGGGTGGGCTACCGGCCATCGATTGCCCAACAGCTCGTCCCATGTAAATGGATCTTTACTTACCAAACCCAGCAGGAAACCCCAGCAGACAATTAGAAGAATTGTACATGTTGCTGAGCAGAACACTAAATCTAGAAATTAATGATACAAGCAACAGGAGATAAACTTGTACACTGTCAGCCCTCATTATTTCCTGCATGTCTCTGAAACTAAAGGATGCCATACACATTAGGGCTTCTTCAGACGACCATATGAGCAAATACGCTTGCCGCAGCGCAATATATCTGCACAGTTAACAAGATTGATTTGTGCACATAGGGTCTGTTCACATGTGCAATCACAACACCCCCGGCCTGATTTAAAAGGCGTTTTACCCTAATGAGATGCAGATGTGTTTTTTTTCATGAAATTGGGCAGCATATTGTGCATTTCATGCGCATTTGCACACCTCCCATAGATTCTATGAGGATCATTGCTGTGCAACACATAGAAAGACAGAGCAGGTACTACTTTTTTGCGCTTGCAAGAAATGCACATGCACAATACGCTCATGCCAACGAATGCATTGATATTAGAGATGAGCGAGCACCAAAATGCTCGGGTGCTCGTTACTCGGGACGAAATTATCGCGATGCTCGAGGGTTCGTTTCGAGTAACGAACCCCATTGAAGTCAATGGGCGACCCGAGCATTTTTGTATTTCGCCGATGCTCGCTAAGGTTTCCATGTGTGAAAATCTGGGCAATTCAAGAAAGTGATGGGAACGACACAGCAACGGATAGGGCAGGCGAGGGGCTACATGTTGGGCTGCATCTCAAGTTCACAGGTCCCACTATTAAGCCACAATAGCGGCAAGAGTGGGCCCCCCCCCCTCCCAACAACTTTTACTTCTGAAAAACCCTCATTAGCAATGCATACCTTAGCTAAGCACCACACTACCTCCAACAAAGCACAATCACTGCCTGCATGACACTCCGCTGCCACTTCTCCTGGGTTACATGCTGCCCAACCCCCCCGCACGACGCAGTGTCCACAGCGCACACCAAAGTGTCCCTGCGCAGCCTTCAGCTGCCCTCATGCCACGCCACACTCATGTCTATTTATAAGTGCGTCTGCCATGAGGAGGAACCGCAGGCACACACTGCAGAGGGTTGGCATGGCTAGGCAGCGACCCTCTTTAAAAGGGGCGGGGCGATAGCCCACAATGCTGTACAGAAGCAATGAGAAATATAATCCTGTGCCACCGCCATCAGGAGCTGCACACGTGGGCATAGCAATGGGGAACCTATGTGCCACACACTATTCATTCTGTCAAGGTGTCTGCATGCCCCAGTCAGACCGCGGTTTTTAATTCATAGACACAGGCAGGTACAACTCCCTATTGTGAAGTCCCTGTGGACCGACAGCATGGGTGGCTCCCTGGAACCCACCGGCGGTACATAAAAATATCCCATTGCATTGCCCAACACAGCTGAGGTAGTTATGTCGTGCTTAATGCAGGTGGGCTTCGGCCCACACTGCATGCCCCAGTCAGACTGGGGTTCTTTAGAAGTGGAAACAGATGCATTTACAAGTCCCTGTGGACCCACAGCATGGGTGGCTCCCTGGAACCCACCGGCGGTACATAAAAATATCCCATTGCATTGCCCAACACAGCTGACGTAGTAATGTCGTGCTTAATGCAGGTGGGCTTCGGCCCACACTGCATGCCCCAGTCAGACTGGGGTTCTTTAGAAGTGGAAACAGATGCAATTATAATTCTCCGTGGACCCACAGCATGGGTGGCTCCCTGGAACCCACCGGCGGTACATAAAAATATCCCATTGCATTGCCCAACACAGCGGATGTAACGTCAGCTGTAATGCAGGTGGGCTAAAAATTAATTTGATTACACTGTAGGCGAGGGCCCACAAAAATTGCTGTATCAACAGTACTAATGTACATCAGAAAAATTGGCCATGGCCAACCAAGAGGGCAGGTGAAACCCATTAATCGCTTTGGTTAATGTGGCTTAAGTGGTAACTAGGCCAGGAGGCAGCCCAGTTTAACGAAAAATTGGTTCAAGTTAAAGTTTCAACGCTTTTAAGAGCATTGAAACGTATAAAAATTTTAAAGAAAAATTATATGAGTGAGCCTTATGGCCCTAAGAAGAATTGCCCGTTCGGCGTCATTACGTGATGTTTCAGGAGGAGGAGCAGGAGGAGGAGGAGGAAGAATATTATACACAGATTGATGAAGCAGAAATGTCCCCGTTTTGGATGGTGATAGAGAACGATGCTTCCATCCGCGGGTGCAGCCTACGTATTGCTTAGGTATCGCTGCTGTCCGCTGGTGGAGAAGAGAAGTCTGGGGAAATCCAGGCTTTGTTCATCTTGATGAGTGTAAGCCTGTCGGCACTGTCGGTTGACAGGTGGGTACGCTTATCCGTGATGATTCCCCCAGCCACACTAAACACCCTCTCTGACAAGACGCTAGCCGCAGGACAAGCAAGCACCTCCAGGGCATACAGCGCGAGTTCAGGCCACGTGTCCAGCTTCAACACCCAGTAGTTGTAGGGGGCAGAGGCGTCACCGAGGACGGTGCTGCAATCGGCTATGTACTCCCTCACCATCCTTTTACAGTGCTCCCGACAACTCAGCCTTGACTGGGGACCGGTGACACAGTCTTGCTGGGGAGCCATAAAGCTGGCAAAGGCCTTGGAGAATGTTCCCCTGCCTGCGCTGTACATGCTGCCTGATCTCTGCGCCTCCCCTGCTACCTGGCCCTCGGAACTGCGCCTTCTGCCATTAGTGCTGTCGGATGGGAAGTTTACCATCAGTTTGTCCACCAGCGCCCTGTGGTATAGCATCATTCTCGAACCCCTTTCCTCTTCGGGAATGAGAGTGCAAACGCTCTCCTTATACCGTAGATCGAGCAGTGTGTACACCCAGTAATCCGTAGTGGCCAGAATGCGTGTAACGCGAGGGTCACGAGAAAGGAATCCTAACATGAAGTCAGCCATGTGTGCCAGGGTACCTGTACGCAACACATGGCTGTCTTCACTAGGAAGATCACTTTCAGGATCCTCCTCCTCCTCCTCCTCAGGCCATACACGCTGAAAGGATGACAGGCAAGCAGCATGGGTACCGTCAGCAGTGGGCCAAGCTGTCTCTTCCCCCTCCTCCTCATCCTCCTCATGCTCCTCCTCCTCCTCCTGAACGCGCTGAGATATAGACAGGAGGGTGCTCTGACTATCCAGCGACATACTGTCTTCCCCCGGCTCTGTTTCCAAGCGCAAAGCGTCTGCCTTTATGCTTTGCAGGGAACTTCTCAAGAGGCATAGCAGAGGAATGGTGACGCTAATGATTGCAGCATCGCCGCTCACCATCTGGGTAGACTCCTCAAATTTTCCAAGGACCTGGCAGATGGCTGCCAACCAGGCCCACTCTTCTGTAAATAATTGAGGAGGCTGACTCCCACTGCGCCGCGCAAGTTGGAGTTGGTATTCCACTATAGCTCTACGCTGCTCATAGAGTCTGGCCAACATGTGGAGCGTAGAGTTCCACTGTGTGGGCACGTCGCACAGCAGTCGGTGCACTGGCAGATTAAACCGATGTTGCAGGGTCCGCAGGGTGGCAGCGTGCGTGTGTGATTTGCGAAAATGTGCGCAGAGCTGGCGCACCTTTCCGAGCAGGTATGACAAGTGGGGGTAGCTTTTCAGAAAGCGCTGAACCACCAAATTAAACACATGGGCCAGGCATGGCACGTGCGTGAGGCTGCCGAGCTGCAGAGCTGCCACCAGCTTACGGCCGTTGTCACACATGACCATGCCCGGTTGGAGGCTCAGCGGCGCAAGCCAGCGGTCGGTCTGCTCTGTCAGACCCTGCAGCAGTTCGTGGGCCGTGTGCCTCTTCTCTCCTAAGCTGAGTAGTTTCAGCACGGCCTGCTGACGCTTGCCCACCGCTGTGCTGCCACGCCGCGTGACACCGACTGCTGGCGACGTGCTGCTGCTGACACATCTTGATTGCGAGACAGAGGTTGTGTAGGAGGAGGAGGAGGGTGGTTTAGTGGAGGAAGCATACACCCCCGCAGATACCACCACCGAGCTGGGGCACGCAATTCGGGGGGTGGGTAGGACGTGAGCGGTCCCAGGCTCTGACTCTGTCCCAGCCTCCACTAAATTCACCCAATGTGCCGTCAGGGAGATATAGTGGCCCTGCCCGCCTGTGCTTGTCCACGTGTCTGTTGTTAAGTGGACCTTGGCAGTAACCGCGTTGGTGAGGGCGCGTACAATGTTGCGGGAGACGTGGTCGTGCAGGCCTGGGACGGCACATCGGGAAAAGTAGTGGCGACTGGGAACCGAGTAGCGTGGGGCCACCACCGCCATCATGCTTTTGAAAGCCTCCGTTTCCACAAGCCTATACGGCAGCATCTCTAGGCTGATCAATTTTGCAATGTGCACGTTTAACGCTTGAGCGTGCGGGTGCGTGGCGTCGTACTTGCGCTTGCGCTCAAACTGTGGCGCTAGCGACGTCTGGACGCTACGCTGAGAGACATTGCTGGATGGGGCCGAGGACAGCAGAGGTGAGGGTGTGGGTGCAGGCCAGGAGACGGTAGTGCCTGTGTCCTCAGAGGGGGGTTGGATCTCAGTGGCAGGTTGGGGCACAGGGGGAGAGGCAGTGGTGCAAACCGGAGGCGGTGGACGGGCATCGTCCCACCTTGTGGAGTGCTTGGCCATCATATGCCTGCGCATGCTGTTGGTGGTGCCTCCCCAGCTGATCTTGGCGCGACAAAGGTTGCACACCACTGTTCGTCGGTCGTCAGGCGTCTCTGTGAAAAACTGCCACACCGTAGAGCACCTTGACCTCTGCAGGGTGGCATGGCGCGAGGGGGCGCTTTGGGAAACAGTTGGTGGATTATTCGGTCTGGCCCTGCCTCTACTCCTGGCCACCGCACTGGCTCGGCCTGTGCCCACACCCTGACTTGGGCCTCCGCGTTCTCGCCCGCGTCCACGTCCTATAGGCCTACCCCTACCCCTCAGCATGGTGTATTACCAGTGATTTGATTTCCCAGGCAGGAAAGAAATTGGCGCAAGCCTGCTGCTAAACGTAGCTGGCTGCGTATGATTTCTGTTTACGTTCTGCACCCACCACACACGTACCCAGAACGCTGAGGACTGTCAGAGGCAGGCCAAATTGAATGTTTCCCTTTTTTTGGCAAAGAAAAGGCCCACTGCGTATATTCAATCAATAATATATGTCTTCTGGCCCTGCAAATGTGTCACAGAACTGCAGGGTTGCAGAGTTATTAACTACAGCAGAGCAAGGAATTTCACAGGCAGGAAAGAAAGTGGCGCAAGCCTGCTGTAAAACGTAGCTGGCTGCGTGTGATTTGTTTACGTTCTCCGCGCAGCACACACGTACCCAGAGCCCTGAGGAGTGTCAGAGGCAGGCCAAATATACTTTTTTCACTTTTTTTTAAAAGGAAAGGCCCACTGCGTCTATTCAATGAATAATAACTGTGTTGTGCCCCTGCAAATGTGTCACAGGACTTTAGTGTTGCAGAGTTATTAACTAGAGCAGAGCAAGGAATTTCACAGGCAGGAAAGAAAGTGGCGCAAGCCTGGTGTAAAACGTAGCTGTCTGCGTCTGATTTTTTTCTGTTCTCCGCGCAGCACACACGTACCCAGAGCCCTGAGGAGTGTCAGAGGCAGGCCAAATATACTTTTTTCACTTTTTTTTAAAAGGAAAGGCCCACTGCGTCTATTCAATGAATAATAACTGTGTTGTGCCCCTGCAAATGTGTCACAGAACTTTAGTGTTGCAGAGTTATTAACTATGGCAGAGCAGGTATTTCCCAGGCAGGAAAGAAATTGGCGCAAGCCTGCAGTCAACCGTAGCTGGCTGCGTCTGATTATTTTTACGTTCTCCACGCAGCACACACGTACCCAGAGCCCTTAGGACTGACAGAGGCAGGCCAAATATAATTTTTTCACTTTTTTTAAAAGGAAAGGCCCACTGCGTCTATTCAATGAATAATAACTGTGTTGTGCCCCTGCAAATGTGTCACAGAACTTTAGTGTTGCAGAGTTATTAACTAGAGCAGAGCAAGGAATTTCACAGGCAGGAAAGAAAGTGGCGCAAGCCTGCTGTAAAACGTAGCTGGCTGCGTCTGATTTTTTTACGTTCTCCGCGCAGCACACACGTACCCAGAGCCCTGAGGACTGACAGAGGCAGGCCAAATATACTTTTTTCCCTTTTTTTTTTAAAGAAAAGGCCCACTGACTATATTCAATCAATAATATATGTCTTCTGGCCCTGCCTACACAATTCTGTCCCTGTAGTATCAATGCAGGGTGCAATGCTCTGCACAGCCGATTTTGAGAAGAAAAAAAAAATGCAACACAGCTAACAGCAGCCTGCACAGTACTCCACATGGTTAAATGTGGCCCTAGAAAGGACCGTTGGGGTTCTTGAAGCCTACACTCACTCCTAACACTCTCCCTGCCTAACCACCACTTCTGTCCCTAATGCAGGGTGCAATGCTCTGCACAGCCGATTTTGAGAAAAAAAAAAAATCCACTGCTAACAGCAGCCTGCACACAGGTAGATGTGGCCCTAAGAAGGACCGTTGGGGTTCTTGAAGCCTACACTCACTACTAACACTCTCCCTACAGCAGCTCCGGCACCAGCAGCACTGTCCCTCAGCTAACTCACAAGGCATCTGAGGCGAGCCGCGGGAGGGGCCGACTTTTATACTCGGGTGACATCTGATCTCCCCAGCCACTCACAGCAGGGGGGTGGTATAGGGCTTGAACGTCACAGGGGGAAGTTGTAATGCCTTCCCTGTCTTTCAATTGGCCAGAAAAGCGCGCTAACGTCTCAGAGATGAAAGTGAAAGTAACCCGAACATCGCGTGGTACTCGTTAAGAGTAACGAGCATCCCGAACACCCTAATATTCGCACGAATATCAAGCTCGGACGAGTACGTTCACTCATCTCTAATTGATATCAATGAGTTCTATTCTCTTCACATTGCGCACGTAGAATATACGCACGCAAATACAGTCATCTGAAGAAACCCTTAGGGCATACCTTAGGGTATACACACAGCCATGTTTGCTGAGCTTTTTGCGGCCGTGAGGATCGCAGCTGCAAGAAGTGATGAAACAAAACCATGGATTTCAATAGTTTTGTTCTCACTGGCACAATTCTGGCGTGATATCATTATACGTGAGAAAAGATAGAACTTGCCCTATGTTTCAGCTTTTTTTTGTCGCATGCAATGGCATGGGGTTTGAACATTTAAACAAGAAAAGAGATTTCACTGGCTCATGCGCAAATACGCTCTATTGCGGCGAGCATATTTTGAGTGTGTTTAAGCCCTCAGATAGAAGTTGACTGAAGTTTGAATACTCATTGTACAAAAACATCCCTAGTGAATGATGACTATGCTGACAAAGTCATACACATTTTAGTCCCCATTGACTGCTATGTTCAATGACAGTGGGCGATGGATGAGCAATCCTTCTGGGAATGTTTTAGCAATAGAGATCTTTCATAGACTTGCGATTATTTGGCAAAATTTTTGAAATAGGTTGACTTCTTTTTTTACAATGAGGGAGCTCGATTTGGGGGACGGGATTCACAACTCAATATCGCTCTCGCCAGTGTGAAGTCAGCCTATCAGGGGCCTCGTGTATGGAAAAGTGTTAAGGCAACTAAAATGCAGTCCTAAGCTCTCGCTCACGACCTGAAGGTTGTAAGTTCAATCCCCACTTGGTTTAGGTAGCTGGCTCAAGGTTGACTCAGCCTTCCATCCTGCTTGCTGGGGGGGGGGTAATGAATAAATAAATTACCTGAAAGCGCTGCGGAATAAGTTGGCACTATACGTATGACAAGTCCCTTTCCCCTACCAGACATGCAAAGCATTTTCATTGACAGAGAGAACATTTTCATATATGTTTCTAACAGTTTTGATTGCAATGAGAAAACATATAATCAAATAAAAGGAGGAGATTGGTGATGAAATTGCTATTTCTTACTTTGTATTTACAGTATTTCTTTAAGTTGATACCTATTTTATACTATAGTGGCAATCTGAAGACTGTATATTCACATTTCAGCCACTACATCTCCTATGGTAGACATGTACGGAATGCTTCAATTTTAAAGATTAAAGTTTACGTTTGGACATGAAGGACTATAAAGTCTCCGGACATGAAGAGGTTAGCATTTTGTTTGTGATCTCATATTTGTTTTAGAAGCATTGGGACACAACATTAAATGGCGCTGTGTCATTTTATACACAATAGTTTAGTAAATGTGCATATGACTGTATAATAGTTCACAACAACTGACTTCCCTAGGGGAAAATATATGGCTTTAATTTGCATGCTTGTAACATTAACCTTGAATAGCAAATGAAGATGCATTTCAGTACCATGGACTTCTAGTAGCTAGAGTCTATGGCTCAGCACAAACAGATAAAACAAACAGGTCTTTGTAAGATAAAGGAAAAGTACTGTACAAGCTGAAATACAGTTTATAGATAAGTGGGGGGGTGGGAATAACTTTTTTGTAGCCACAATAATGGCTGGCCGCAGGTGCCTAGTAGTGGCAGCCAGTGATGACTGCAGTAGGCAGAATATTATCGTTTAACTTAGCTATAAAGGGGATTTTGAGCTTCGTTCCAGCAAAATAATGTTCTTATCTCTTAAAAAATATATTAAGAGATTAATCAGCATAGAGGTTTTACTCTACGTACTGTGTATACATTAAACTGCTTAATAAATCAATACATTCTTTAGCTCCCCCTAGTGGTGACTGCAGGCTGCAAGAATGTTATCATTTGACTATTTGTCTATGAAGGAAGTTTACAGCTATAAAAATTGAACCGTGATAGTTAGTAAGATATATTAATAAATTAATGAGCACATAAGATTGGACTTTGAGGGCTCAGTCACACGGGCTCATCGGCACCTGTACACAGGCACCGATGCACCCGTGTGACTGAGCCCTTCCTGCAGGAAGAAGACAGCCGTACTTCAAGACAGACGACTCCCCGCAGCGCTGAAGAAAGAACACATGGCCGGCAATGAAGCCAGTCACATGTTCTTTCTCCCGGCGCTGCAGAGAGACGTCCGTCTTGAGGTATGGCCGTCTTCCTCCTGCTGTAATACAGGCGCCGATGCGCCCTAAAAGTGAATTTTCATTCGAAGCTTCATGTTTAGCTAGTGTCCTTAAAATATTGTAATTCCAGATGCAGAATGAAGAATTCATAGCTTCATTAACCCCTTTCCAACATCTGACACACATTTACAGCATTGAAGCAATGCCCTAACTGCAACCTACTGTGCATGTATAGCGCTGTAATAGCGTCGGCTCAGAAGCAGCATCTGCACCATTTGCACTGAGTATCCACTGTATACAGTAGACACTCTACTTCAACGGCTGTTATTGGAGGTAAGTCTGATCCTTGCTGTTTAATGTCCTAAATGATGGGGTCTATAGTAACTAGGGCATACTGTATAAGTGGTTAGGCAGAGGGTGAAGGGGATCCCTCTGTCATGCCATAACTCCCTGTGACACCATTATGGGGTGGTGATGAGTTGGCATGGCAGCTGAGGACCTAATGAAGACCCCAAATATGCCATGTTTGTACACCCATTATGTTGAAAGGCACAACACTGCAATATAGAAGTATTGTAGTGTATTATATAAGTGATCAGAGGGTTCCCATTCAAGCCCCTGCTGGGACCTAAAAAAGTCAATAAACGTTTTTAAACACTATGGAGAAATGTAAAAATAATTCACCTTAAAAAAAATGACCTTTTTTTTACAGAGTCTCTTATCACTAGAAAAAGACTATACATAATTGGTATTGCTGTATCCCTTAGGACACAAAGTATAAAACTACCCTGTTAGTTCATCTTCAGAGTGAATGCTGTAAAAAAATAAATACAATTTCAAAGTTGTTGTTTTTTGTTCATCTCACCTCCTAAAAAAACTGAATAAAAGGTCATCCTGCAGACGGCCAAGGCCTCACAAAGCCCCATCTTTGGGAAAAGTGTTATGTGTCTCAGAATATCATAGCACAAACAAAAAAATGTTTTTTAAGTGTTTTTATTGTGCACAGTAGTTAAACATTAAAATAAAACTAGATACATTTACGATCACCATAATTGTACCGACCCACAAGATAAAGTGGAAATGCCATTTATACCACAGAGAATGCCATAAAATGAAAACCAAAAAGCAATGGAAAAATTGTAATTTTTTTTTTCTCCCAAAAATGTCACAAAAGTTTTCATTTCAATTACAATCACTATTCCAAATTGGTGGCATAAAAAAAACCACAACTCCTCCATGAAAAAAGGCTCTCATATAGCTGTGTTGATGGAATGAAAGAAAAATATTATGGCTCTCAAAAGGAGGGAATGAAAAGTTGCTGTTTTAAAAATAACAAAATAAGTTGTGTCCTTAAGTGGTTAAGATGTATTTTATGTAGTGAAATAGGAAAACATCCCTATAATTTACCACTACCAGTTGGTGACTATATAATATTCCTATCAGAAAAAATTACCAGCAGCACATATAATAAACCACAGTTATGGTAGAACCTTTAAATGATGCAGCAGCCACCTTGAACCGAACCTCAGCCACAATGTTTGTAGAAATGAAAAAATGTGGCAGCATTCATGGATGTGAAGAATTTACAAGAAATGCTTTGTTCTCCCTTAGCATCAACAGAAAAAGGCAATGTTTCGGCTCCCAATTGGGCTTTTGACAAGCTTGACAAAGGCCCAATTGGGGGCTGAAACATTGCCTTTTTTGTCAAGCTTGACAAAGGCCCAATTGGGGACCGAAACGTTGCCTTTTTCTGTTGATGCTATGGGAGAATAAAGTCTGCCGTCTGTCTGATATGATAGTTTTAGTCCCAGTTTTTGGCTGTACCAGGATGGCCACAACAACTTTCTCTCTAGATAATGCACACTGTGCAGTGCTCTCTGATTGGCCAGCGCTGATCACAGGAGCAATGCTACCAATCAGAGAGTAGATATAATGCATTGGTAGCCTAACACTACAATTGCAGTATAGGGAGTAGGTAGTCTGAAGATTGCATTGGTTACGTTGGAGAGCTGAAACCTGAACCCAGAACTGGTGGATCAGTCGGATGGCAGGGAACAACAAGTGCAGGTAATATATCCCTGCCACCTCTAGTCCTGGAAGAGCATTTTGTCCCGAAACTGAAGGGTTGCTTTAAGGCATCCAAGTCAAGTATATGTGGAGAAATGCTCCCAACATATTCCTCCAGTAGATGCCTCATGACATATGCAGCTATAGACCATATAGATGTGTTCATCGGCCACAGATTACCATTGGAAACAAAATTATACTGATACATGCCAGCCTGGCAGATGCCAAAAGGCCCATTGGGGTCTATGGACATGTTGGAATATGCAATAGAGGTATTGTCTGAGGCATTCAACAAAAATATACTGCTAAGGCAGTACGATTAGACAACTACTACACCCTTGTAGTAATTCTGGCAGGCACATACTCCTCTTTCCTTGCACTATAAACCATTAAATGTGACAGATATGTAATAGTATCGAGGCATACGGATATATTTGTTCACTTTTATTCTACAGCTTTCAAGTTTTGCCAGTACAGTTATCATATGGGGGTGTCATTAATGTAATGACAGGTCTTCTCTCAGATATCTATATGACATTATTGGTATAAGCTGTAGCAAAATGGATAACTTGTCAGAAATACATCTACAATCATATTTACTATTACCAAATGAGCACATTGTTAATTACATTTCCAATAATACCCACATTTTGAAATTACAAGATATATTTTTATTGGATGAAAACATTGATTCTTTTCATTGTGTCTAAATTAAGGATTACAGAGAGTTTCAATTACTAAACCTGGAAGTACTGCAAAGAACAGAAAAGTACATTAACACATAGAAATATTAGCATATAGATGAAAGGAAGCGAAAATGCATTCCTAATGCAATGATTTATTGACTATAATGGCCAGCACTGTTGGAAGCGAAAAGCAAAGTACTGGAGGAATAAGAATACTTGCAGATACCGTTTTACGCTATTATAGATTCATGGTCTACCACGTTTTGGGTTCCTAATTGTTTACACAAATTCTGAGTTGCCTTCTCTCCCTGCGCCATGTGTTGTATGAATATTAGATGAAATAGTACAATATACTTTTGAAAGAAAACAATAATAGAAGATAAAGTGACAATATTAAAGTACATAATGCTAAAATATGTTCTCTGCTAGAACAACTGTGCTTAAAATAAGTCGCAAGAATCATGTGAGGGAAGAAGTTTTAAAGAGTATTAGCCAACTATGGAAGTAGAAAGCCCGTCCCAGGCCAGTGACTGCAATATACTTTATATATATATTCAGGAAAAATATTCTGTGGAATTAGGAATAATAGTTATAATGAAACTGAGTCAGCTATTGCAAATGCATGAAATACCCGAGACAATCCAACCTGAAGGTCCCTTAGTTGTCTCATTTTCTCTGCTTGCGCGGCTCAGCGCTTCTCTTCACTATTATATTTTAACGTACGTGCCAGGATTTCATAGGACTTAGGTTTGGAATTTGGTAAATCAAGATCTTGCCACTTTGTGAAACCATCACTATGGAACCTCGGCAGATGACCGATGAAAAAGTGTACATTTTACAATGTAGGCTTGTGTGTTGGCTTGAGAGAGGTGGCTTTGTGTCACTTGTGTGGATTTAGATGATGTGAGGCAGGAAGTTTGTTGTAGATGCTATGGTGATGATGAGTGAGGTGAGGCATAGTGTGTAGTTACATCATGCATACACATGAGGGCAGAGCTGTTTTTATAGCAAACCACACCACACCAAGCTAGTTACTTGTCGGTGTCCTGCACAGGTGTAATTTGCTCCTCCATTTGGTAGTCAGCTACCTGCATGGTGAGAGGATGCATCTATATGCACTCCTCAGTCAGTAAGTAATGGCCATTTTCTACGATTGTTTTTAATTCTTGATTTCCCCTTCTGTGATGCATTTATATTAGTGTAGAGACTCACTACAATGCAAGGAACCGTGAAGTGGTTAGTGGGCTCATGTAGCTTGGCCAACATCCAATCAATGCCTTGCATTTATTCTCTATCATTCACATGCAGCGTGGCTTTAAGACTCCAGGGGGAGCCCAGGGTGGCAGTACCAATGTGGTTCACTGTTGGAAATGCAGGGCAACCCGCTGAATTATCATGGCGTCATTAATAGGTTGCTGGTCTGCATGGTGAACTACATATATCAGAATGGTCTGGCACCCTGTATCCACTATGTGTGGGAGTTTACGCCAAGCATCCACCCCCCTCATTATCAGGAGGCAGTGTGAGTGGTTGTCTCATCGGTGTCCTGCACAGGTGTTATTGGCACCTCCATTTGGTAGTCACCTACCTGCATGGTGGGAGGAGGATGCGTCTATATGCACTCCTCAGTCAGTAAGTAACGGCCATTTTCTGTGATTGTTTTTAATTTTTTATTTCCCCTTCTGTGATACACCAAGCTAGTTTGTTGTAGATGCTATGGTGATGACGAGTGAATGGGAGACATAGCGTGTAGTTACATCATGCATACATATGAGGGCAGAGTTGCTTTGATAACAAACCACACCACAACAGGCTGAGATTTCTATATATTAGATTCTCTATGTTCAACATCATGAGTGCTTTACGCGGCTACAAAAAGTGACAAAACAAAACCATTCATTTTAATGCTTTCCATTTGACTAGCGGGATTCTAGTGCGATATTACTATGTGCGAGAAAAGATACAACCTATCTTCCTCCTTTTTTTTTTTAAACTCGCAAGTAATAGCATGAAGTTTAAATAGCCAGAAAAAAAAATCACTGATTCATGTGCAAATACACTCCACAGGAACAAGTGTATTTGTGCATGCTCCCATGTGTTAAAGCCCAAAATACACAGGAAATCTGTGCATTTAGATAAGAAATCAATGGCATTTTGTGCATTTTTAAAAAATATGTTGCATAGTGACTCGTATAAAAAAATGGCGATAGACAGAAACACGCTATTTATTTATGAACCGAAATACGCAATACAGTCATGTGAATGAGCCCTAAGACAATACACCTGCTGTGATTAACCAGGGCTACCCACATGAGTGTTGACCATTCAAAGCAGCATGTAGTATTTGAGGCCTTAAACAGACGCACTAATACACTCACCGCTACAGAACGTATTAGTGCAAGAACTTTTTGGGCTTTTTTGACTATTCAAACTCTGCGCTATTGCACGTGAGTTAGAAAAAAAATCAGAAAGATAGGTCCTGCCTGGTCATTCTCATACGTAGAAACACTATGTGTGATAAAGATAGGGTAAGTCCTATGTTTTCTCACTTGTAGTAATAATGGGCGAAACCATTGAACTCACTGGTCTTGTTTCATCTTGTTTTGTGGCCATGATTCTCACAACCACCAAAGGGGATAAAAAATGCCCTTCTGTTTAAGCCCTTAAACTAATGATGCATACTAATACACAGTGTGCATCAGGTAGCCAGAGAAGCCGGTACGGCCATCTTTGTTTGTCCAGGATCGGAGGGTCGCTTTAACTACAATATATTACTATGCTGTAAATCAAGTTCTCAGAATGGGCCAGTTAATTTAGTGATTGTGACATCTGTACCTCGCATGCATGGTTTATTGGAAAATATCCGTATTCTCCACTTCTTCTTCCTGTTCCTCACAGCTTAGAATTAGTAGCACTTAATCACCTTAGCCTATTCATCCCATTCGCAGCTGACTGCACTTTCGCTGCCATGTACATATTGGATGACTTGATCATGCAGCAGAATGTAGAAATATCAGCTTTAATCTCACACGTGGCAGGTCCACCGTACAAAATACATAGTTCTGCCTTGTGATTCATTTCTCTTATTCACCCTAGACCATAAGGCTTAATAAGTAGGATCCCATGTCCATTATCCTTATTGTTTACCGCAGTATTTGTCAAGTTTTCATTACACAGTTTCCCATTTTTCATTTACAGCCGCAATATTTTCTGCTGACTGTATAATAATAATATAATATTGTAAAGGATAATTAATTTCCTAATACAGAGAGATACCGACATTATGAGGGAATTGCGTTATATGATTTAGCAACCAGAAGCCAACTCAGTTGGATGATAACAGGTGAATTTTGAAGAAAATTACAAATTATTTTACAGTCTTTAAAAAGTGGATAAATGGCTCCTAAAAATATAGTATTACAGTTTAGAAATGACCAATCCTATTATTTAAGGGACAAAGTTATTATGCAGCCATAACACCTATGGGAAAAACTAAGTGTTCTCTACATTTAAACGGGTTTTCTAAGACTGAACTATTGATAACCCATACTCAGGATTGGTCATCAACAGTTCATTGCCGTGGTCTGCTGTCCAGGACCCCTGCTTATCAGCAAATTGCTAGGCCCAGTAGCATGATTCAAATGTAGGCAGACCACGCCACTACTATGGGGCCTATTGGGTAAGGAAGCCTAGGGCTAAGTGGCACAACCTGCCTTTCAATTACCAGCCTATCCACCTGCAGATCTCTAAATCCTGGGCATTGTATGCAGAGGAAATCCTGACTACTCACCATCTCCTGCTCATACTATATGCTAGAAAAGGAGTTGGGAAGAGTCAGAATTTCCTCTGCATTCAGCACCCGGCATCTGGAGTCTTTGAAAAACTCAGTACTACTGTGAGTGAGAGGTATGCTTGTTAAAACATTGCTGCATGGCCAGATATTCAGAAGGAATGATGCAACAAGGCACTGTTATATTAATGTGGGCCACTGGGGGCACTATTATACTAATGGGAGCCACTAAAGGCCTTATTTTTACTAATGGAGGCCACTGGGTGGAACTATTATACTAATATGGGCTACTGGGTGCAGTATTACACTAATAAGGCCTACATGGGGTCTATTATGAAATGGGGCCATACCACAGAGGGGACAGTATTACTAAGAGGGGTTACAAAAAGGGTATTTATTTAGTGGAGGCAGTATTACTACATGGGGATACTGAGAGGAAGGATTAGTAGCAGGATGGAAAGAGGACCACCAATTTTTTTAGCTTTTTGTACACATTACCCCTAATAAGCATAACAAGAGTAAATACTTAACTGAAAATTTGTATTAAATAGAGCCCTATATGTCATGAAAAAAAGCAAAAACAATTTAGGCATTTCAAGAAAAAGAATAGGGCTATGAAACCACCGCATGCGTAAAATTTCTAAATATTGTCTGGTCCTTTAGGACTGAAACCCTCTGGTCCTTAAGTGGTTAAAATAAAACATAAGGATTACTGGATCTGAAGATAGTTAGGCTGGGTTCCCACAGGGCGGAATCCCGCCAGAAATCTCGCAGTTTGGCCGCAGCGAAAAACCACGAGAATTCCACCGGGAAAGCGGTGCTTCAAATCCCACGGCACTTACCACGGGTTTTGGAGAGGCTTGGACGCATGCTTTTCTGTTGCGGCCGGCGCTCCCACATAGGAGATCATAGCCACATCTAAAAGAAAGAAAAAAAAAAACTGACATGCCACAGCCTGCGAATCCGCGACGCAGCATCGGGTTTTGCCACCTTTACCGTGACAGATTCGCCGCCCCGTGTGGACGAGACTTTTGAAAAATCTCATCCACATGGCTGGCCAACTAAGCAATTAGCGGCCGCAGGCGAATTTGCTGCAGCGAAATTCCGGACGGAATTTCCGCAGCAAATCCACCCTGTGTGAGCCCAGCTTTAAAGTAGCAGAAAGTTCTGAGTAGAACTATACAGCGCTCCATTGCTGACATGGTCTCTCACAATGATACTTTTAAGCTAGATTTTCCTGTTAAGTCCCGTTTATTAAAAGTACACGTTTACCTGAAAGAAAACATTGCTCAGCTTATGGTCTATTAGTTGGATAGAGACCTGTACTATTACTACAGGGAACAATTATCATGCATGTCATTACCAATATATTTCAATACAAAGACTATAACTGGTCACAGCTGTCAGACGAAAATGATTTTTACTTTAATAGTGAATATTCAGCAGAGTTTAGGCTCAGTCTAATGCTCAACATCTGTTAACATATTTAAGCTAAAATAAGAGGTTTATCATTTCCGGATTATGTGTTTGTAAGATGGCTGTAACCTAAAAACAATAAATACCCGCTCACCATTTTCTTCTGGTAGGTAGACGATTTATGCAGTGTGACCTTTTAAATATGTTGCAGTACTTTACTTACTTCTGTATATTAAGCTAATATAACAAATGCAGCTATTGCAGCTTGGCGAAATATGAAGAAAATGCTGCTGCCCTAAATAAATAAGTAGTAGATATATACAGCACTGCGCAAAAGTTTTAGGTGGGTGTGAAAAAATGCTGCAAAGTATAAAAGTTTTCAAAAATTGAAGTGATAATAGTTTATTTTGTCAATTAACAAAATGTAAACTGAATGAATAAAAGAAAAATTAATATTTAGTTTGACCACCCTTTACCTTCAAAACAGCATCAATTCTTCTAGGTACACTTGCACACAGTTGAAGGAAATTGGCAGCGAGGTTGTTCCAGACATCTTGGAGAACTAACCACAGCTCTTCTGTGGATGTAGCTTGCTCAAATCCTTCTGTCTCTTCATGTAATCCCAGACATACTGGATGATGATGATATCAGGGCTCTGTGGGGACCATATCATCACTTCCAGGACTCCTTGTTCTTCTTTACGCTGAAGATAGTTCTTAATGACGTTGACTGTATGTTTGGGGTTGTTGTCCGTCTGCAGAATATATTTGGAGCCAATCAGACGTCTCCCTGATGATATTAAATGATGGATAAGTATCTGCCTGTATTTCTCAGCATTGAGGACACCATTAATCCTGACCAAATCCCCAACTCTATTTTCTGAAATGAAGCCCCATACATACAAGGCACCTTCACTGTTACCTGCAGACACTCATTATTGTACCGCTCTCCAGCCCATCAGTGAACAAACTGCCTTCTGTTACAGCAAAGTATTTCGCCTTTTGATTCCTCAGTCCGGTGCCCCTGCTACCATTTTCCTGCACTCCACTTCCTATGTTTTCAGGAATAATTGAGTCGCTTGGCCTTGCTTCTATGTTGATGGTATGGCTTTTTGGTCAATAAGACCACTTCTGGCCAGGCACCTCCAAGCAGATCTAAGCTGATGGCTCTGCTGGACATCTTCCAGTTTCAAAGGGAAGTAAGCATGGTGTATCTTTCATCTGTTGTACTAAGTTTACTTGCCCGGCAACTGCATCTATGGCCTTTAACATTGCTTATTTCTTTCTGCTTCTTCAAAAGATCTTGAACAGCACATCTTGCATCTTGAAACCCCAGTCAACTTTAACATGTTTGCCTGGGAGAAACCTTACTGATGTCGTAAAATAACCTTGCTAAATCTTGCCATGGTGTGTGACCTGTGTCATGAGACTGTATTCCACAAACTCACCTTTGTAGCAAAGTTTGGCTATTCTTCACACACTTTTAAGCCTCCTACACAGCTGTTTTTGTTTCAGTTAACCCCTTAGTGACAAAGCCTGTTTGCGCTTTAATGACTGGGCCAAATTTTGGAAATCTGACATGTGTCACTTAGAACATTGAATAACTCTGTAAATGTTTTGCATATCCAAGTGAATCTAACACAGTTTTTCGTCACATATTGTACTTCATTTTGGTGGTAAAAATAGACCGATACAATTTGTGTATATTTATTAAAAATTCCAAAATTGGGAAAATTTTGAAAAAAAAATCATTTTTCACATTTTCAACTGCAATATCTCCAATATATGCAAACATACTGTACAAATTTTTAATGAGCTATATATTTTCATCTGTTTACTTTATTCTGGAAGCACATTGGAAAATCTTCAGTTTTTTTGAAACAACTTAAGGGCTTGGTCAGACAAGCGTGTTTTTTGTGCATGTATGTGTGGGGGGAAAAAGTGCGTCTATTAGAACCATTGGTTTCCTATGTGGTATTCACATGTCCATTTTATAAAGGCACAAAATACTCATACCTGCAAAAGATAGGACATTTGTGCACCGATGAGGTCCATATTGCGCGTAACATTGTGTGATGTTACAGGGAGTCCCTTCATCACTGAACACTGTGACAGCACTGTCACAGTGTTCAGTGATGAGGGAACTGCAGCGGGGACGAAAGAATCCCCTGCCACAGTTGTCACAGCTGTGGCAGAGGATTGCAATGTTCTCTCATTGCTTTCAATGGGGTCGCGCTGCTCCTGCCCCATTGAAAGCAATGAGATGCAGGAATCCCAGCAGTGATTTTTGGGGGAAGGGCTTGAAATATAAGCTCTTACCTGAAAAAAAGCCCTAGCTGAATGAAAAAAAAAGAAATTAATACATGCTCCCCGGTAGTGTTCTTTAGCATTTTCTTCTGGCCAGGGATTTAAAAATCCCTGGCTCCTGGAAGTGCTGCATCTGATTGGCAATTGTGTCTTTTTAAAAACACTTTTTTTGTACAGCATACATATGAATGAAAACTTTCACCCCAAAATGGATCCTCCTGTTTGTCCTGTGTTCAGAAACATACCCATTATGACCCTAATTTTATGTCCATATGCACAAAACGGAGCCCAACCCGAAAGGAGCATTACTGTACAACTGTTTTTTAACATTTACGAGATCACCATTTTCCATTGGATAACGGCGATCACATGACCAGGGACTACTCAGTCCTCGGTCACTGCTCCAGGTTCTCAGCTACCTTTAGTAGTCAGGAGCAAAGAGATTTTAAATTTCCTCCCAAGCTTCTACATTTGCGTCCGCCATTTTGATGATGGGCACATGCGCCGAAGCTGGGGAAAGGTCCGTGGATAAAGATCTCATCGGGGTAAATTGCCGTAGGCGTTAGGTAAGTAATTTTACCTCCCCTCACAGTTCGGATCTGTGACGGGAGGAGAAACTTTAGCTTTCTTTTACTTTTACATGATCGCCATTATCTATTGGATAATGGTGATCAGTCACGTGACCAAGAACAGCGTACTGCGGCCCCCGTAAGTTCTGCAGGCTCTCAACTATGTTTAGTAGCCAGGAGCAGGGAGATTTTAAATTACACTAGCAATCTGCGGCTTTTGTGCATGCGTCCGCAATTTTGGGAACGGGCGTGTGTGCAGACGTTGTGATAAAGTTCACGGATAAATCCGTGGTCCTTTGTATGTAATTTCATCTCCCCTCATAGATATGATCCAAGAGGAGAGATGAAACTTAAACTTTTTCTTTCTTTTTTTCTACACTTTATTTTACTTAACATGATCGCCGTTATCCATTGGATAACAACAATCATGTGACCAGGAACTGCATACAGTAGCTCCCGGTGATATCTCTCTGCTGCCGTCTGCACATGGTAGCCAAGAGCCAGAGAGATCTTAAATTTCCCGGGCCACGAGCCCTCCTGTGCATGCACCCAATGTGTGACATTTGTCACGCATGTGCAGAAGGACCAGAAACCAGTGGGACATCGTGGAGGACAGAGGTGAGTGCTATAAGCTCCCCACATGGATCCAACCTGTGAGCTGAATATTTAACTTTTATTTACTGTTTTTGCACTTTTATGCGATCGCCGGCATCTGGTAGCCGGCATGGAGCTGTCACATCCACAGCCCACAGCCCATGTGTCCAAATGCTAATTAATCACATCCACGTCTGTGCCTTGTCATAAAAACAGGAAATACCAAGTTGGCTTTGCTGATTAGCAACCTTGCCGATTTGATGCTCTCGGTTTAGATTAGCTAGTGGCAAATCTGTCTCTCCATATTTTGTGGTGCCTCTTCTGAGTGTACTACGAAATGATACCATCCCCTGATCCACTCACCCCCTAGGTGTCCCCACACACTTTTTGGGTGTTCTCCTTAAGGAGACATGACATAGCTTCTGACCCATGACACAAGCCCCTCACAGACTAAGAGAGCGACCTACTGCATACTGATGAGGGGCAAACACCCCGTAACAGACTGCCTATGCATAGTTTCTGGCTTGGTTTCATATTCCCAATTATGGTGGACTTTGAATTGAAGGAATGCTGCCATCCAATAAATGGCACTGTAGAGGTATTTTTCCATCTTTCTGATCTGCATAAATTTCCCAGAGGAGCATTGCCTTATAAGTCTCCTTGCTTAGCTTTTAGGTGTCCCCAGACCCCTTCTGGGTGCTCTCCTTGGGGAAAAACTATACCATTCCCTGATCCACTCACCCCCTAGGTGTCCCCACACACTTTTTGGGTGCTCTCCTTAAAGGGGTTGTCCCACGCCGAAACAGTTTTTTTTTTTTGCATAGGCGGAGGACAAACCCAAGGGATGTGTTGAAATTAAAAAACAAAAATTACTTACCCGAATCCCCTCTCTACAACTTCTTCCTTCTTTTCCTCCAAGATGGCCGCCGGGATCTTCACCCACGATGCACCGCGGGTCTTCTCCCATGGTGCACCGTGGGCTCTGTGCGGTCCATTGCCGATTCCAGCCTCCTGATTGGCTGGAATCGGCACACGTGACGGGGCAGAGCTACGCGATGACGCGTAGAAGGGGGCGGAGCCAGAACGCAGCTCGTGCCCGGACCGACCAGAAGGGAGAAGACCCTTCTGCGCAAGCACGTCTAATCGGGCGATTAGACGCTGAAATTAGACGGCACCATGGAGACGGGGACGCCAGCGCAGGGAAGGTGAGTATATAACTTCTGTATGGCACATATTTCATGCACGATGTATATTACAAAGTGCATTAATATGGCCATACAGAAGTGTTTAACTTAACTTGTCATCGCGGGACAACCCCTTTAAGGAGACATGACACCGCTTCTGACCTAAAGACAATGTTTCTTGTGCTCCTGAGTTTAGGTAGTTCAGTGATTCATCTGATCTGAACCTTTAACTCCTTTAGGAACTATTTTGTGCAATAGAATAATTATTATAGTGAAAGTAGGTTTCCTACAGACATTAGGCTCCTGATGAACTAGGAACCGCCTTGAAGAAAAGTGTTGAGTCAAAAGAGCCAAAATATTTCTACCAGTGAAAGCTTTATACTTCAGAGTTATAACCCTTCTGCTGCTGTAAGCAATTTGTATCACTATTGATTATAGATGTTCTACTTGAGCCAGTTTATTCCCAGTATTGGAAGTGTCACACTTCATTATTGAATGTGGATACTCTACTGGGAGTCAATAGACTCTATTGCCATTTTTTTTCTATCGATATTGAACTATGTACTCTTATTGCCTGCCTGGGTCATTGTAAGGGACCAGGCTGTTAGTCGAGGCATTCTTTTCCAATTGAGCGCATTCACTTTGAATATCTGTCATTTGAAGGCATCCATAAAAATTAAACCATCTGGATGAGACTCAATTTTGTAGTTTGTTTTTTTTTATAAATAGTGGAAGTGGGGCTTTTAAAACCTTTCTTTTTTGTAAACTGCAGAGTTTGATCACTTGTACAATATATAATGCAGTAACATTGTATTACATTATATGGTGCTCTAAAAGGTAGTCCTGGTATAAGATATGCCTTCTTGGACTTCAGAACCTGCTGTATGAGCATACAAGATCACGGTGCTCATACCTGGTGACCGTTTCCCATTAAGAGGTTATGTAAGGCTAATACCTGTGATAGTTCCCTGATGTCATCACTGTAACAAGAACTTTGTCCCCTTGTAACCTCGAGTCCACTGTAAGACTTGTGCAGCGTTCTCACTAGAAGTCATCAGAAGAATTAGATATTAGGTTACCACACTCCACGACATCAAGATACCATTGGTGTGGGTTTTGGGTGTTTTCAGTTATGTATGCTCTGTCTGTCAAGTAGCCCTGTTGATTTTTAGGGAGTTGTTTTCTGTGAAGGGCTTTTTGTCATTTTGATACCCCCTCTGCCTCAGGGATTTACTGAGTCACCATTTAGTTGAGTTATAGATTGGATTTCCTAATTCCTCCACTAAACCATGCATGTTATGGCAATACCCAAAGCCACTGTCACTTCTAAAGTATTGCCGAATTGCAATTTCTCTGGGTCGATAGTCGATACCTTTGCTCCTTTTTCAAAAACTTTTTTCTCATGCAGTCTTGATGCTAGGAGTTCTGAAGCCTTTTTTATAGTCCCAAATATTGTGCCAAATCATACAGCTCATGTTGATCAAATCCTTTATGAACTAAGTCATCTTCAATTTCAAAATCTTCAGCAGTGCTGTCACATCATCATAATCATGTTCTTCAAGAGAGGGTAGTTCAATGAATACTGGCACTGGGATTGCAGCTGAATGAGACACTGGCCATATAGCTGATGGTAGACCAGGACATATAGCTGATGGTAGACCAGGACATATAGCTGATGGTAGACCAGGACATATAGCTGATGGTAGACCAGGACATATAGCTGATGGTAGACCAGGACATATAGCTGATGGTAAACTACAATGTATAGCTGATGGTAGACTAGAACGTATAGCTGATGATACTAGGATACTCTATTCTACTTTTATTTTCTTGTTATATCCTGAAGTTTTCATTATACAAAAGTTACAGTCTCTGGAATGATCTCTTGGTCTGGCCGAATCTTGGTATACCAAATGGTACCTTATCACGTGTTCCCTTCATCCACATCTGTAAACAGTGCTGGCACACCTTGTGAGGGGCCCAAAATTTATCATGATCACCACGTTTAACCTTGAAATATGCAAAATAGGCTTGCTTGACAAATGCGCTGATGTTCGCCCTTTGACTGGGAATGCCAGATATAGTAACAGGAATCAGGGCTGTTTAGGCACTTTAGATGAGAAATAGCAGATGCAGACATGATCTGAAGGAAAGGAAATAAGTGTGTAAATAAAAAAAAAAAAATTTTGGTAATTCACTATATAGAGCGGCACACAACTCCTCCTCACACTATCACAAGTGTAACTCAATAGCCTAGACAAAGAACAACCTGTTGCCAACATCATTCTCCACCCCTCCCTACTTGAAGGAGGTTCGCTCTTAAACAATAGGAGAACACTAGTGCTCTACTCGACCCAGGCATTAGAAAAGCTGTAGAAAAAAAACCTGACATGATAGAAGAAAACTAACTCCATTTTTTAAATCACATGCCTATTTAGTCTAAATCATCTGAAAAATCAAGCTCAACAAAAATGTTGCTCAATATTGTTTCCCAGTGTTATCGTAAAGATAGGTGATGAATATTTGTTCAGTAGAGATCTAACTCCAGGCACCTCCCACACTGTATATAAGGCATAGTGCTGTACATTTATAAGCTGGTATTGCAACTCAGTCTCATACACTTGGATGGAACTGAGCTGCAGAGAGATGCAATACCAAAATAAACTCTACAAAATGTATGGCACTGTGCCTGCTAAACAATGAAAGTGAACATTCACAGGAGTACCGTTGTCCTTCAGTCAGCTGATTGGTGGGGGTGCCAGGATTCAACTCGCTACCTATCCAACTGATAGCTTATCCTAAGGATTGGCCACAATATCAAAATATTGGAAAACCCTTTTAAGGAGAGATTAAAGAGTATGTATCATTGCAACCATTTCTAACCATGGAGAAACATAGGGCCACTTAGGAGCTTTAGACACAAAACAGTAGGAGATTTTAGCTACTTCCTCCAATGAGTCATAAGAATATGTTATAGTGTGTTCAAAGATGTGCCCATGCCCATGCAGCTGTGCCCATGCCATCTGCAGCAGTTGGAGTTAACTCCAATCCCAAGGTGTTTAACCACATGGTCAATGCTGGTGGTGGCCTAGATAGTTTACGGATGGACTCTGTCCTTAAGCTCATCAATCACATGGTGCCAATGGGTTATCATGACAGCTGAGGCCTTAACAGTAGTCACCAGGACTGGAGCCCGTGCCTGTTTTGTTGCAAAAAATTAACATAAACAGAATAAATAGAGCCTTCCTAAGGCAGGACCTGATAGACTGCCTGTCAGAGTAACACCGACATGCATAATTCTCAGCAATTTAGAAGTAATGCAGTGTATTATGGAAGCAAATGATCACATGGTCAAGGCTCTTAGTGGAACTAAATAAATGTGTAGAAATAAAAAAATTAAATAAAGTATATAGAAAAATGTAAAAAGTCCTATAAAAAAGATTTTCAAAAGTATATTTTCTCTTCCACAATGTTTTATTTAAAACTAAAATAAAAAAAATAAAAAAGCAAACATCCATAACAAGTCATACTTTCTGTCATTCCTGTATCATAAATGTCAAAAAGAAACAACAAAGACTAAAAAACAATGCCAGAGGAGCTGCTTTTTTGATGATCCTGTCTCTGCAAAATAGGATGTAAACCAAAATGATATCAATGAAAACTGCAAGTCACCTCGCAAAAAATCAAGACCGCGTCCAGCTCAGTCATTGTTTGTCAAATGCAGTAACACAAAAAACAAATATTTCGGTTAAAAAAACCCGTTTTTGTTATACAAACGTAGTTAAACAAAACAAATACTATATATAATAAATTTGGTGTTGCCGTAGTCATAACAACCCATTGAATAATGTTAACACAAATGTGTCTACCCTTACATTACCTTTAGAGATGAGCGAGTATACTCGCTAACGGCAATTGCTCGAGCGAGCCTTGCCTTTAGCGAGTACCTGCCCGCTCGAGACCAAAGGTTTGGGTGCCGGCGCGGGGGAGCGGTGAGTAGCGGCAGTCAGCAGGAGGGAGCGGGGGGGAGAGAGGATGAGAGAGATCTCACCTCCGTTCCGCCCCGCTCTCCCCCGCAGCTCCCTCCCCGCCGCCGGCACCCGAACCTTTGGTCTCGAGCGGGCAGGTACTCGCTAAAGGCAATGCTCGCTCGAGCAATTGCCGTTAGCGAGTATACTCGCTCATCTCTAATTACCATACATTTCACCAAGGACTTCAATACAAACTGCATACACTACACTAGGCAACAAAAAAACAACACAATTTTTGCTTTGTTTATTTGTTCCTGTTGGCTTATTGTAAGATATAATGGAAAATAACTTTAATTTTGAAAAATGTTTGCTTTTGTGGTCAGGACATCGATAATTAAAGATAAATGATTTCGAATGTTTCAAGGACATACAAAGTGAGAAAAGAAATTACTTACCATTATGAGCCAAAGTCATTATACAATGCAGAGAATGTCCATACAGTTCACAATGAATGAAAATGTCTGGTTCTTTTCATTAATCCCTTCCAGTGGCTCACTCTGCACATCTCAAGGAGGAGTACAGTAGTGTCAAATTCCTGTTGCAAGTTCTGAAGTACGATCAGTATGATTGGGAGACTTCAAGATGGTTGCTTTCCTTATGGGTCTTCAAGGTGGTTTCACAAAGTTTCCTTGCTATATTTGTCTTTGCGATAGCAAAACCAGAACTGAACACTACCATCGACGAGACTGGCCTGAATGTATTGACTTCACTGTCAGACGAAGCAATGTCAGGTGGGAACCTCTAGTTCAGTGATGGCGAACCTTTTAGAGACCGAGAGCTCAAACTGCAATCACAACCCATTTATTTATCACAAAGTGCCAACACGTCAGGTGGCGGGGCTTATCACGTATGATTTTTACCTTCGTCGTTATAAAAAGTACAGGGCTGCTTCAAAATAGACCGGGTGCAGATTATGACTGCTTTTTAGATGCAGAAATGCTACAGAATTTGCCATGGAAATTTCCGTTGAGGACATTCTGCAGCTTTTCCGTCAAGTGTAAACATACCCCAGTAGTAATAATGACCCAATGTCCCCCCCCCCCCTTCACTACGGCCCCAGTATCCTGGGTGCACACTGATGTCACAGTGCGTGCCGGGATCAGCGCTGCTAGCAGCGCAGCTGAGTGAATACCAGAAAGGGAGCGGCAGCCCCTTCCGGTATTCATTAACGTGGTGAGTGACCGACAGCGGCACATGCCAACAGGGAGGGCTCTGCGTGCTGCCTCTGGCACGCATGACATAGGTTCACCACCACTGCCCTAGTAAATCCTAAGATGATTCTGATGCCAGCTCTTCACATAGAACTCGGGCTTATGAAACAGTTTGTCACAGATCTAGATTAAAAATCTATAGCCATGAAACCTCTATTAAACTTCTTCCCGGAGCTGACTGAGGCCAAGGTAAAAGCTGGCATCTTTGTGGGACCACAAATCAAGATGATCATAGAATGTCTGAAATTTCCTGACATGCTCACAGCACTGCAGAAGGCAGCTTGGAACAGTTTTGTTGCCGGGGTTCAGGGGTTCTTGAGAAATCACAAAGCAGACAACTATATGAAGTTGGTGGAAACAATGGTAAGGAAATACTATGCTATGGGCTGCAGGATGTCGCTCAAGGTTCATATCCTGGATTCTCATCTACATAAATTCAAGTAGAACATGGGAGCATACTCTGAGGAACAAAAAGAAAGGTTCCACCAAGATATGCAGCAGTTTGAGCCTCGCTATCAAGGACAATACAATGAGAATATGATGGCACGCTACATCTGGGGGCTGGTACGTGAAAGTGACCAAGTACACAATCGTCAATCGAAAAGAAACAGACATTTTCATTAATTGTGACCTGTATGGACATTCTCTGCATTGTATAATGACTTTGGCTCATGATTGTAAGTAATTTCTTTTCTCACTGTGCATCTCCTTGAAACATTCGAAATTCAAAATCATATATTTTTAATTATGGATGTTCTGACCACAAAAGCAAACTTTTTTCAAAATGAAGTTATTTTCCATTATATTTTACAATAAGCCAACAGAAACAAATAAACTTTTCTTAAACACAAAAATCGCATTGCCTAGTGTTATCACATGCTTGACAGGTTGCAATGCGTATCACAACCACTAGGTGGCCACACATAGATGGAAATAGCATCAACAACTTTCCACAGAGTATTGCAGAAACAGGTTGTTTGTTTTTGTTTTTTGTAAAGCTGACCATCTTGTGCAAATCATCTCAGGATATGGTAAGCCAAGAAGAAAGGTAAGAAAGTATGTGTTTTCTCTATATGGCACAATAAACACTGTAAAAATAAGTTCCAAAAAACAATGCTTGAACTGCTGTTTTTTGTCCATTTTGGGGTCCATTATATGAACCCCAAAATATTACCAATATAAAACATAACTCTCCACACAAAAAAACAAGCCCTCATACGGTTACGTTATTGGAAAAATAAATATGGCTTTTGGAACATGGAGATGAAAAAAACAATGCCACATCCTAACTAGATCTTGTCCTTCAGGGATTAATCAAGACTAGTTGTAAATAGGCTTTATTTTTGTATTTTAGATGCAATGGAGCACAAGTAAAAATGAGTTGCTGCAGTTTACCTCCACTGTGGTCCCACAAGCGGCAGTCAGTTATTAATGGCATATGTTAGCCATATGCCTTCAATGTGTGTCATGGAAGAAGCCCTCTAAGGGTTCAGTGAGACGGGCGTTTTTACATGTGTTTATTTGCACGTAAAAAAGATTGCACTGGGCGTGTAAAAAAAACAAAACACATGACACGTCCATTGCCACCCATATGTTCTATCTTTTGTAGGTGCGAATTTTATCCACATGTAAAAATCGGACATGTGACCGCTGCCATTGAAAAGCATTGGTTCTATATAGACGCGGATCGCAAAGGCAAGTAGCATGTGCAGCAAAAAACACCCGTCTGACTGAGCCCTTATACACAGGTTTTATTTATTTTACCTACTTTTCAATATAAATGTTGCTATACAAATTTTTAGTCCTGTTATAATAGAAGGCTTGCCAAAGTTCCTTCAATGCCTAAGGCCAGCTGCACACGAGCGTGACGGGCTCCGTGACGAATATTCCGCGGCGAAGCCCGTCACGGCGCCCCCCAGAGACCCCATACTTACCAGCAAATCCGGTGTTTTCGCTCCCGCTTGACGCTTCCCCGCCCACCGCCGCCGCGTCACATGACACGCCCACCGCGTCACATGACGCGGCCGGCCGTGTCATGTGACGCACCGGCTGCGTCATATGACGTGGCGGCGGTGGGCGGGGAAGCGTTTTCACGCTATCTTCCGCTGTGTTACGGCGGGAGATAGAGTGAACGGACGGCTTCCATTGACTGCAATGGAAGCCGTCAGCACGTACACCCGCGGCAAATAGAGCATGCCGCGTGTGAGGACGGGTGAAATCACGGTGCGGAATTCCGCGGTGGAATTCCGCACTGTGTGCCCTGAGCTATTAGGTTCAATAGAACCTAATAGCTGCGGGCAACGCAGCGGATTTTCGCAGCGAATTACGCGGCGGAAATCCGTTCGTGGGAAGGAGGCCTAAAGCACAACATAAGCAGCTAGCGGCGAAGTTCAGATATTTAACATTTCCAGTTCTGCATATAATACGTTTGTAAACTTGGAATCTTCACGTTTAGACTCTGGCCTTCTGTCATTTTGAACACTCTATCATTGACCTTACTGATTGATAGTTGATGGTTTTGTTTATTAAGAAACTTTTTCTATTTCCACATACTTTTGGTAAGTAACACAGAAGTAGATACAATTTGTTTACAAACCAAAGAGAGCGTATTGAGTTTCTGCTACATCCTCCCAACATCCTCTTAGTGAACCTGATATTGGATGACACGGCTGATAAAAGTTGTGTAAAATAAAATACATTGTTTACTGTTTATCTGAGATTTCTCTGCCGCTGCATAAAGCACTACTTCTGCTACCTCATTGCAGACAGCTATTTCTTCATCTTCTGGACACTATCATAATGGGATCTCATATAGATCAAACCCCGAGAAACTGCAATTTAGAGTACAGTATCTACTGCTACTGTGTGTAAATAAACCAAGCCACCCAGCGCATTTCTGAATAGTGAGAACATACACACTCCCAATAAGGATCAGTCTGTTAAGAGAAGCAGCTCTACATGCAGTGTATTCATTGCCACAAAGCTTGTTTAACCCCATAACACTACAGGGCATACAGTAACATCCTGCAAGTTTGAGGTGTGTATGGAGGGGTATTGCAGGTCAATTCCGCTCCATACAGTGCGGGTGTCAGCAACCACCCACAACAGCTCTGATAAGCCGTGCTGCTCATTGGAGCTATTAACCCTTTAAATGCAGCATTTAAATGCCCCAACCAATGTTCTGGGTCCCGTACAGCCACCCGCGATGAGATCGTGGGTTGCCGTGCGGCTGCCAAGGCAGCCAAGGGGCCACAGGGCTGCCAAGGGGCCACAGGGCTGCCATGGCAGATTGCCTATCAAGCCATGCCTTTATTAAGAACTTAAAGGGGTTGTCTCGCAGCAGCAAGTGGGGTTAAGCACTTCTGTATGGCCATATTAATGCACTTTGTAATATACATCGTGCATTAAATATTGGCCATACAGACGTTATTCACTTACCCACTCCATTGCTGGCGTCCCCGTCTCCATGGCTCTGTCTAATTTCAGCGTCTAATCGCCCGATTAGACGCGCTTGCGCAGAAGGGTCTTCTCCCTTCTGGTCGGTCCGGGCACGAGCGGCGTTCTGGCTCCGCCCCCTTCTACGCATCATCGCGTAGCTCCGCCCCGTCACGTGTGCCGATTCCAGCCAATCAGGAGGCTGGAATCGGCAATGGACCGCACAGAGCCCACGGTGCACCATGGGAGAAGACCCGCGGTGCATCGTGGGAGAAAACCATGGTGCATCCCTGGGAAAGGACCGGCGGCCATCTTTGGAAGAAGTTTTATAAGTTGATGAAACGCTAGAATGGTGAGTAGAAACCTTCTATAAACCTTCTTTACACATGTACATTGTAATGTTTGATTTAGAAGGGGGACTGGGCAGAAAAAAAAATGTCACTTTTGCCTCGGGACAACCCCTTTAACTAATTTAGAAATTAATGGCAGTAACACGTCTCACAAAAGTTGGGCCAGGGCGATGCCTACCATTGTGTAGCATTCCCTCTTCTTTTTATAACAGTCTGTAAATGTCTGGGAAGTGAGACCGATTACTGGAGTTTTGGGAGAGGAATGTTGTCCCATTCTTGTTTGATGTAGGATTTTAGCTGCTCAACAGTTCTGGGTCTTCTTTACTGGATTTCTCCTTTCATAATGCACCAAAGGTTTTTAATTGGTGAAAGGTCTGGACTGCAATCAAACTCTTCTTCTGTGAAGCCATGTTGTTGTGATGGATGCATCATGTGGTTAAGCATTGTCTTGCTGAAAATATGCAAGGCCTTCCCTGAAAGAGACATTATCTGAAGGGAGCTTATGTTGTTTTGAACCCTCTATATAGTGCTCAACATTGATAGTACCTTTCAAGATGTGTAAGCTGCCCATGCCATAGACACTAATGCAACCCAATACCATCAGAGATGCAGGCTTTTGAACTGTGTGCTGATAACAAGCTGGATGGCTCCTCTCCTCCTGAGTCCGCAGGATACGGCGTCTGTGGTTTCCGAAAAGAATTTCACATTTTGATTCCTCTGACCACAGAACAATTTTCCATTTCGCCTCAGTCCATTTTAAATGAGCTTTGGCCCAAAGAAGACATCTGCATTTCTGCATTGTGTTCATACATGGCTCCTTCTTTGCATGATATAACTTTAACTTGCATTTGCAGGTTGCATTCTATACTGTGTTCATAGAGAATAATCTCTGAAAGTATTCCTGAGTCCATGCAGTGATTTACTTTACAGAATCGTTCCTGTTTCTAATGCAGTGATGCTTGAGGTCCTGTAGATCTCGAGCATCCAATATTAACTGTCAGTCTTGTCCGTTGTGCACATGAATTTCTGCACATTGTCTGACTCTTTTGATGGTATTATGTACTGTAGATGGAGGGATATTCAAAGTACACACAATCTTATGTTGGAGAGCATTTTTCTCAAATTGTTCCACAATTTTTGACACAGTTTTTCACATATTGATGAACCTCTGACCATCTTTGCTTCTGAGAAACTCTGCCTCTTTAACATGCTTTTTATATACAGTCATGTGCCTTTGTAGAAAATTGACCCTCCAGCTGTTTTTCATTAGCACCACTTTTCCAGCCTCTTGTTAACCCTCACCCAACTCTTGTGAGATGTGTTGCTGCCATCATTATTTTATTCTTAACATTTATTAACATTTTACATAGCATCCCAACTAGAGATGAGCGAGGATACTCGCTAGGGGCAGTTACTGGATCAAACATTGTCCTTAGCGAGTACCTGCCCGCTCGGAAGAAAAGGTTCGGCTGCCGATGCGGGTGAGAGGTGAGTTGCGGCAGTGAGCAGGGGGGAGCAGGAGGGAGAGAGGGAGAGAGAGATCTCCCCTCCGTTCCTCCCTGCTTTCCCCTGCCGCTCCCTGCCCGCCGCCAGCAGCCGCACATTTTCTTCCGAGCAGGCAGGTACTCGCTAAGGACAATGCTAGATCGAGTAATTGCCCTTAGCGAGTATGCTCGCTCATCTCTAGTCCCAACTTTTTTGGAATTGGGTTTATATCTAGAGATGAGCGAGCGTACTCGGAAAAGCACTACTCGCTCGAGTAATTTGCTTTATCCGAGTATCGCTGTGCTCGTCCCTGAAGATTCGGGTGCCGGCACGGAGCGGGGAGCTGCAGGGGAGAGCGGGGAGGAACGGAGGTAAGATCTTTCTCTCCCTCTCTCCCGCCCGCTCTCCCCTGCTCCCCGCTGCGACTCACCTGTCAGCCGCAGCGGCACCCGAATCTTCAGACCCGAGCACAGCGATACTCGGATAAAGCACATTACTCGAGCGAGTAGTGCTTTTCCGAGTACGCTCGCTCATCTCTATTTATATCCTTTTACCCAAAGTTCATAAATCAAGAGCGTTTTACCAGAAAGCTAAAGTAATCTGAATACTAAGAAACACTTCTATGGACACAAGCTTATCTCAATGTGAATTCTATTAAAACTTATATACTTGGCATTACAGAACTCAAGGATATACTTTTTAAGTGCAACTTTTATCCCACAAAATGTATCACTATTTTAGAACTGCCTGATGTTGATTATAGAGAATGTCTATAGGTGTTATTATGCTCTGACCGAGGCAAATTGGATCATTTAACCTCTAAGAACTCTGGGCCGAACCATATAATACTGTGCTTTTCAAATGCTTGTTCACAAAGTGTAATAGGAATATGAGTATAATTTGTATTCTTTCTTTTTCGTACTTTGCAATTTGCTACTTTTCTCTTTCCTATTAAACTGTAATGGCAGCTAAAGCTTAACTCTCATGCAGAGCGAACTGTGAAAGGATTATTTGTTCTTGTGAGATGTCTGGTCTACGTTTTATGGCTGCATATTTTGTGCTAGTGGTCTAAAAAAAAAGGCCAAGTCCCCGACTCAAGCTGGGTCAACACATTGGCTGCTAAAGAAAAGAAACATTCTTACATTTCTTATCTTTTCACTTTTTACCTAACCAAATTATCGTATTTCCATTGTTCACTTGTAAAAGGTGGGCAATTGGAATTCAGTTTCCTTAAGTAGGAAGGAGGCAATAGAATATTTGACAAGTTTGACACCTAGGTGTTAAGTTGTGCATATAGTCTTTATGATCAAACAATGGCTGCCACTGACCTGAAAGTGAATTGATAAGTCATATTAACGTACACAATGCATGTCATGAGCCTCGGCCTCTGTGGATAGGGTTACACAGCATGCATTTGGAAATACTTAGAATATCATACATAGAGGTATTATCCATTTCCTTTCACTCCATACCTGTGTGAATAGAGTACTTAACCTAAGTTTCCTGGATTCTGATACCTCTAATGAGTTCCACTATCATTATGGGCATAAAATGCGGAAGGCAAATTGAGGGGCAGTGCAGATTGTAATTGCAGTTTATAATTGTAGAGTAGTTTTTGCCACGTGAATGCAGAACGGGATGGTGAAAAAGTAACGCAACGTTTTCTGTGTGAATCAGTGGGAAGAATGCATTGCAGCGCTATAGCCACAGTGCACTATCCTACCATAAGTAACAGGACACCTGAGCAGTATTTATTTACATATATTAACACTTAACGAGGACTTCTTTGGCCCTAATGACATTGGATACTCTCTGTGGCATTCTTTCTATTGACAGCGGATAACTTCAGCTAGTATTTCCCTCCATTCATCCTACAAACATCTAGTGCAGAGGCATAACTTGAAGCTCCCGGGCCCCAATCCAAAACCTGTAACGGGGCCCTCAACTATAATGCTTTACTCATAGAACTGGCCTCCCTATATGGAGAAGCGAGGCCTTATGGGCCCCCTAAGGCTCCTGGGCCCGGGTGCAACCGCATCCCCTGCATCCTCTATAGTTACGCCCCTGGTCTAGTGAGTTTTCTCAAAGAAGTTGGGTGCTGTTCATATTTCCTGACCAAATGTTGCAGTTTGCCATGAAGATGTTCAGAAGGATTCAGGTCAAGACACTGTGCAGGTCAGTCCAATTGTGGAACATCCATATCCTCAAATCAACCTTTTATAGCATGGCATTTGTCATAAGGAGTATTGTCGTGTTGGGAGTATTACTGACTATTTCTTAAGTATTGCCATATTGTCCACAGCAGATTATTGGTTTAGAATGTCAAGGTATACCTTCTTGTTCATGGTTCTCGCCATTACAACAAACAGACAGAGACCATGGCACGTAAAACATTCCAGACCATAGTGGAACTTCCGCCATACTTAATTGTTGGTACAACACACTCAGGCAAAAGTGTTCCCCAGGCCTCCACACCCAGGTACAAGCATCTGATTTGAAGATGGAGTAGTGCAATTCATCACTCCATAGAACGTTCTTTAATTGCTCAACTGTCCAATGAAGATGCTGCTTGCGCCATTGTAGATAGGCTGATGTATTATGCTTTGTGATGGATGATTTGTCTACAGTGGCATAACCCATATATCCTGTAGTGTGCAGTCTCATTGCAAACTATGGCTGATATCTCTAAGGGTCTGCATCTCATATAGCATGGTATATAGACATGCTGCTAAGACACAATCCATTCTACTGATAAGGGTGTCCAAATAATTTTGGTAGTATAGTGTAGCTACCCCAAAGTAACTCAATTTTGCATTTTCTATAGTGATTACAAATACTGTGCCTTCTTGTAAAACAGAATATTGGAGCAGTCGTTCTTTTGCAAATTTTGCAGAATTTTGAAGCAAATTGGACCAAAAAAATTGGTGTACAAATTTTGTGCTACATGAGACACTTTTCAAAAGTGTCTCAAAAATGCTCAGAGTAAGAATACAAGTTTGAAATGATTTTATTTGTTGTTTAACCCAATAAAGCTGTAATATTTTCTATTGATTCTTGGTGGAGTGCTGGATTTTGTATATGTGTCTGAGAATACGGAGCATTGTTGCGCCTGAACGAGAGGAATCCCTTCTCCTTTGCCGGCTTTTCAAACTCTACGCAGGAGTTTGAAAATAACTGCAGGAAGATAGGTGCCGCCCAATCGTTCCCGCATATAGTATTCACTACGAGCGGGTAAGATAGGGTAGCTTCTATCTTCTCTCAGCTGTACAATTGATGGCCTGAAAAAAACTAGTGAAAATGAAACCACTGAAATCTATTGAAATCAGTGGTTTTGTTTTGTCTCGTAATGCGGCCGTGATTATCATAGGGGCAGAAAACTACGTTCATCCTTATATTTTGACTTTGAATATTCTGTTGTTTACTTTTAGTGACAAAAGGCTAAATAGCACAAAAAGGGTACCATATATATTCCCTGCTAAAGAAGATTACCACTACCTTTTTCCAAGGACACACACAGGTGTATGGGGGCTGCATATAGTACACACAGCCAATACACATGTAACGTGTATTTGCTGCATAATAAATATCCCAATAGCCTATATTGGTGTGCATAATTTTTTTTTTCCACACGCATAATACACACGTGAAGAAAACGCAGGTGTGAGTGACCCAATAAAAATCAATAGGCTTGATTTTTCAATAGTACTGCATATTACACGCATAAATAATATGTGTGCAATACACAGTCCCCATGCACCCATGTGAGTGAGCCCTTAATTTGTACAAATTAACCTAAATTTCCACTCAGCTGCATGAGTGTATAGAGTGAATTGGAGTAGTAGAGAGATTCAATAGTTTTGCATCAGATGTTTGCCTATGTCATACCATCATTTTTAACATATATCTGGATACCATTTTTGGACATGGATCTCTATTTATTATATTACTCAAAAATTAGGCCCTATGGGGCCTTAGGCTAGGCAAACGTTAAAACATGGCAGCCTAGTCTAAGGTTTCGCATAGAATTCCAGTGCCAGAAAAAGCTGATGCTGTGCTGTCTAATTATAAGGGGGAAGCACTGTCCCCTTTACACAGTGCAGAGAAATGTTCTGGAACTTACTAGGAACTGTGAGAGAGCCGCATACAGCACAGCGGGAGTGGGGCTGCTGGTTCCTGCAAGAAAAGGAACAGAAAAGGGCAGCAGATGATACTGGGACACAAAGAGTGCTATGCTGAGGCTGTGTGTGTCACATACTGCTGGAGATGCTGAGGGCCAAAGAACCAAGAGGCCAATTGTACTATTTGTATCATCATGTGAGCGAACTCCCAGGATAACTGTGCTGTAGAGCAAGTATATTGGAATAGAGAAAAGCCAAAGCATCTGGACCAGAACTGAGGCAAACCTGCGAGGAGTGCTTGTGCAGTGGATCGGATGACCTCAATAAAAGCTGAATGTCTGAACACGTGTAACAACTGTTAGGGAATACGCAGGACTGCTAGTCAAAAACAAGCCTGGGACTTTTGAGTAATTACTTTGAGAGTTTTCAACAAATCCTTTAGTTGTGATCAGTTCTTCAGTGATTTAGGATAAATTTATTACTATGTCGTTGGTGTGTTACGCAGGTTCCAGGATTCGAGACAGATGATGGAGTTACAAAAATAATGATACAGGCTTCTGCTTTAACAGCCATGGGCAGAGAAACCTCTGATCTAGGATGTTTAACCCCTTACGTGTCTTGGTTAATAGAAGCCCCCCAGCATGATACCCAGTTGGCAACTCGTGATCTCATCATGGGGGAGAACGATTAATAGAGAATTTAAATGCCACTGTCAGTAGTGATAGGGATATTTAAAGAATTAAAAGCCACAATCAGTGTGAACTTCAATTATGACTATTGTGGCCAAGAGTCGGCTGTCAAGGAAGGCTCACACCAACTGTGTATGGAGCAGGTTCAACTTCTGAGCCCACGCAAGTATTCTTGTATCTTGTCACCACCGGAAGTGTGGGTGGTGACAAGATACTGTCTGCTTGACAGGCCGGCCACGCTCCCCTCTCAGGTCCTGCATGTCACTAAGACTGGCTTATCCTGGGCTCCAGCTTCCCCGGCGGCACAGCACCTTCTTCTCCCTGGACTGGGCAGCGGCGGCAGCAGAGCAGCTTCCTTGACTGACTCAGTGAATGACGGAGGGGGACAGGGAGCCTGTGTTGAAGGCTGCAGTGGAAGGCGTAAGCAAAGTGAGCAGGGGAGCGGCGGCAGGACAGCGATGGGTGAGGGAGGGAGTGAGTGGGACAGGGAGGTTCTGCAGAAGGCAGCAGGGTAGTAGGGACACAGCATGAGCGGGGGATCGGCAGCAGCACAGTGCTGGGTGACAGTGGGTGAGGGAGGGAGTGAGGGAGATGGGGAGGCAGTGCAGAAGGCTACAGGGGAGCGGGGTCACAGCATCAGTGGGGGATTGGTGGAAGCACAGCGCTGGGTGACAGTCGGTGAGGGAGGGGGATGGGGAGGCTGGAGGGGAACGGGGACTGCGCTAGGTGACAATGTGCCTGGCATGGAGGGTTAGGGTGAGGGGTCGTTTCAGTCTTGGGGTTATATTATTTGCTGTAAATCCTTCCATGTTAATGAAGCCGGCTCTGACATGGAAGGATTAACAGCTACTAATGTAATCCCTAACACTGAAACAACCCCTTAGCCTAAGCCACCATCCCAACATGAATTTTATCCCCACACTACTAGGACCTTTGATGGCATGGTTGCACAGCATGTGGGCGTGCACTGGGCGGATAAAGCCCATCACTCGCTCTCCACCCCTTCTGCTGGTGGTGAGAAGATACAATAATACCACCCACGCCATTTTAATCCCATGCATCTGGCACATACATATACATAATGGGAAGCTAAGGGTTTAAAATAAGAACTAAATACGTTAACTCTGTTGCTACATCAGGGATTGCTACATTAAGGGAAAGGCTTTTATATCAGACGATCACTTCCTTTAAATCTGCCTCCACAGCTGTGCCTCACCAACTGGGGGTTGTCTCAGAAGTGAAACTCGTCCCACAGTTTCAGAAGCACTGGTAAGACAGATGATGTGGAAAGGACATTCTTCTGGATCAATCTGCAGACCATAGAGCAAATAATTTTATTGTAATTGTAAATATAAATGGAGAAAATGGCTGTTCAGTAGATTGCTGTATAAAAGATGCAACATGCAGTATGTGGCAATATCTTGTCTAGACACTCTGCTATTTCAAATCACATATTGTTACAGAATAGATTAGAGATATATGTCCGGATATATATCTTTTATGAATATACTTTTATTATACTACCAGCCATATAATTCTATAGGGCCCTTTATAAATTAATGTTCTAAACCCAGAACAGTTTAATGTGTTTTACAAATCTATGAACATATTGCATTTATGTATTTCTGTAAAATGACCTAAGTCTAAGAAAGAACTAGTTTGTGCAGATGATATGCACTTAGAAGTAAGGAACACAATATAGGGCTTTATGTTGTTACAGAACAGCAGGGATAATCCAGGCATATCATGAGCTGGCAGACTTCATTTTGTAAACTAATGGTTATGGCCTGCTCCGATCCAGATTTTGTGTATTTCAGCAGTAATGTTATTCATTTGGTGTTTAATTCAAGGAGTTGCCATATGTTGCTCCTTAAGTGGTGCACTGCGAAAAATGGCTGAAGCTGTGTCTTGTATATGAAGTGTGTCTTATTAGCAAGTACATACTGGCACTCTCAGAGGAGGCAGAGATAACTGGCCTGCTCGGAAATGCTTTTAATTACCTATAAAAGAGGGTTGTTACCAAAATTCTGGCTAGAGATGAGGTACACATTTCTTACACTACTCCTTAGCGCTGCGATCAGTCATAAATCATTTTAATGAATATTACTGGATGTTCTGTCAACCATCATTATATTGTAGGTATTCTTAGACACAATTACCATATTGTATATGCATCCATTTTTAAGAGCTGGACCAGAAGGTTGATAGATACTTGATATAGCCAAGACATATAACACAGGCAAGTGGTCTTATTTACCAGTGTCTCCTAAGTTCATCGAACCATTAGATGAAGTCACATGACTTGGTGTTATTATTTATTGCCAATTCGGCAAATTTCCATCAAGATTAAGCCTAGATTGCTCTTCAGCTGTTATTGTAGGATACCTGATTAAGCTTTATAGTTTTTTATCTCACACAAGTCCTTTTCTGCAATGAAACCCTGAGAGATGTCTAGTCTTAAGAATTATCTCCAATAATCCATACTGGAAGAATGAAGGGTTTGTCTGACTGTGCTATATTATGAGGACAAATATTGCAAGTATAGGTTTGGGAAGGCTATGTACACCTTCACGCTCTTTTTTAATCAATGTAAATTAAGACTCTTTGTAAATGGTTCTCATTAAAAACTTGACTGTTTCATTTATGTTCTTGTATTGTTTTCCAAAGCGCTATAGAATGGATGACTGAAATCTTAGCAAATTATGTTAGTCAGTGTAAACTGATAGGTTGTTTCATGGCTCCTTCCCTAGCATGCTGCCTTGTGAGCTCAAGAGGACAGAGAGCAGAGCATAGAAATCTACTATTACAGAGAGCTCTATGACAGTGTCAGAAGATGGTGAAGGAGATCAGGAGCTCTTATCAGCAGTGAGAGGGAATAGCCAGCAGCTTCTCAGAGAGGATGAGCTAGATGGAGAGGTAACTGTGTAGTATTGAGTGGGTGTGGTTATGCTACACAGCCTCAAAGGGGAGGGGAGCTGAGCTTGTGCACATTCATGAGAGTGACAAGTTGACCAGTGCTAGGAACATTTCCAAGTCAGAAACTTGAATGTGGGAGAGCCCGCAGACCAGGTAAGAGGCTTTGTAAAAGCATGAAAAGGTAAATTCAATAAGGCACAACATATGCACAGTGTAACTATCATTCATTTTATAGTTGAGCATAGGAGAAAGAAGCTGTAGCATGTTTATATGCTTACATAACATGCGGTCTGTTGTTAGGGCCAGATATTCTGTTGCTGCTGGTGTGAAAGCTTGTATGCCTTGGTTATATTGGAGATATCAAAGGAAGAAGCTGTGTCACATTTACATGTTTATATAACACAAGGTTGTCACAAGAATGCCTCAACAACATTGTCACAGGTCTGTGGCCTGCCAAGTCACCAGATTTATCAATAGAATATGTATGAGAACACCTGGGACACAAACTATGACATCCTACATGTTTGCATGATCTAGAGGCCCAGTTACAGCAAATGTGGACTGATATGCTGCAGGATACCATATAGAGCCTGTGTGCTTCTATGCCCACCTGTATCACATCTTGTATCCAAGCTAGAGGCGGTACAACAGTATGCTATAGCCCAGAGGCGTAACTTGAGGCTCCTGGGCCCCAGTCCAAAACCTGTAAGAGGGCCCCCAGCTATAATGTTTTATTCATACTACTAGGCTTACTATATGGATAAAAGAGGCTTTATGGGCCCCTTAAAGGAGATGTCCCGAGGCAGCAAGTGGGTCTATACACTTCTGCATGGCTATAATAATGCACTTTGTAATGTACATTGTGCATTAATTATGAGCCATACAGAAGTTATAAAAAGTTTTATACTTACCTGCTCCGTTGCTGGCGTCCTCGTCTCCATGGAGCCGACTAATTTTTGGCCTCCGATGGCCAAATTAGCCGCGCTTGCGCAGTCCGGGTCTTCAGCAGTCTTCTATGGAGCCGCTCGTGCCAGAGAGCGGCTCCGTGTAGCTCCGCCCCGTCACGTGCCGATTCCAGCCAATCAGGAGGCTGGAATCGGCAGTGGACCGCACAGAAGAGCTGCGGTCCACGAAGATAGAGGATCCCGGCGGCCATCTTCAGCAGGTGAGTATGAAGACGCCGGACCGCCGGGATTCAGGTAAGCGCTGTGCGGGTGGTTTTTTTAACCCCTGCATCGGGGTTGTCTCGCGCCGAACGGGGGGGGGGTTAAAAAAAAAAAAACCCGTTTCGGCGCGGGACATCTCCTTTAAGTTTCCTGGGCCTGCGTGCAACCGCATCTCTTATAGTTACGCCCCTGCTATAGCTTCCATGCCCCCCGTATCACATCTTGTATTCTAGCTAGAGGCAGTACAACAGGGTACTAGAACCTCCATGCCCGCCTGTATCACATCTTGTACCTAGGCTAGAGGCAGTACAACAGGGTACTAGAGCCTCCATTTAAGGGTTCAGTTTTCTGCAATACATTATCCTTTTGCTCTGATGTTGTAATCACTTACTTATATGAACATCACAACCACACAGAGAAAGTTTCATTTGATTCCAAGAACTCCTTCTAGGGGAGGGATTTCTTTGACAATGAGTGTATGTGCATTGATATTTCATGTACAAGGGTTTCCAAAAACAATAAAGATACTCTTTTTTTGTCAGTTGCTTTACCAGTCCCTTAAATGTGTATTCATCTCTTTGGTTGCTATTAAGTGTCTAAGAACTACTGCACCTTATTTCTTTGTGGCATTAGTTGAACAAGCGACTGCGGGAAATTCCAGTACATTGATCTTGTTTTCATGTTTATGAAGACAGAATGAAATATTGGTGAATTTTTTGTAAAACGTGTGTTATTGTGCTTGTATTAAATATTCAATGATATTAAATGCTTATGGTGGAAAGTGCTACTTTCTAAAGGGTGTAATAACTACAGAATACAGGATGTGCTAAATACACTCATTGTCTAAACAACTCCCTCCCATAGAAGGAGTTAATGGAATCGAATGAAACTATATAGGTGTGATTGTAATGTTGATATGAGTAAGTTATTACAATATCAGACCAAAAGGATAATTAATTGTGGAAGACGGACCCCTTCAACTAATGCCAAAAAAGAAATAAGGATGCAGTAGTTTTGAGACACTTAATAGCAACCAAATAGATGAAAACTAGAGAAGAGCGAGCGTACTCGGCCACTCCCCTTTTTCGCCCGAGTACCGCGATTTTCGAGTACTTCCGTACTCAGGCGAAAAGATTCGGGGGGCGCCATGGGTGAGTGGGGGGTTGCAGCGGGGAGTGGGGGGGAGAGGGAGAGGGCTCCCCCCTGTTCCCCGCTGCTACCCCCCGCGCCGCCACACCTCCCCCCGCCCCTCGGCACCCCCCGAATCTTTTCACCCGAGTACTGAAGTACTCGAAAATCGCGGTGCTCGATCGTGTAATTACTCGAAACGAGTACGTTCGCTCATCTCTAATGAAAACATATTTAAGGGACTGGTAAAGCAACTGACAAAAAAAGAGTATCTTTATTGTTAGAGACATGGAGACCCTTGTACATGAAATATCAGTGCACAAACACTCATTGTCAAAGAAATCCCTCCCCTAGAAGGAGTTGTTTGAGTCCAATGAAACATTCTCTGTGTGATTGTAATGTTGATATAAGTAAGTGATTACAATATCAGAGCAAAAGGATAATTTCTTGCAAAAAACTGCCCCCTTGGAGGGAGGCTCTAGTACCCTGTTGGGCCGCCTCTATCTTGGGTACAAGATGTGATACAGGTGGGCACAGAGGCTCTGGTATCATGTTGGGCTGCCTCTATCTTGGGTACAAGATGTGATTCAGGTGGGCACAGAGGCTCTAGTATCATGTTGTGCCACCTCTAGCATGCATATAAGATGTGATACAGGCGGGCATGGAGGCTCTAGTACCCTGATGTACCACCTCTAGTTTGGATATAAAATGTGATACAGGTGGGCATGGAGTCATACAGGTTCCGAATTGGTATCCTGCATACATCTTCTATTAGTGATAAATCTGGCGACCGGCCAGGCCACAGAAGTGTGCAATGTTGTGGGGGCATTCCTGTTGCAACCTTGCTGGGTGCAGCTGAGTATTACGCTACTGGAAAATGCCTCTTGGAAGCTGTCATAAGTGGCAAGACATGTAGCTGTACGATGTCCTGAACATATCTCAGAGCTTTCATTGTCCCTTGTACAGCTACTAGGGGTGACCAACTGTCATATATGATGGCCCCCAAGACCATCCCAACAGCAGTGGGGGCAGTGTGCTGCTCCAGAGCAAAGGCAGGATTGAGGTGCTCACCCCGAGGTCTCTAGACACTAACACAGCCGTCATCAGTACCCAAAATAAACCTGGATTTGTTGCTGAAAATAATCTGTTTCCACCGATAATTACGACCCCACTGCAAAAAAACAACGGTTGGTGGGTTTCAAAGGCAGTACATGTAATGGGCGCTGTGAAGCCAAATGCCCTTCAGCCATGTACCTGGAAATGTTTCAGACAGACACAGGGGCCTGTAACGATGGTGCCACCTGTATCTGGATGGTGGACAATGAAACAGATGGGGATGCTCCTGCTTGTCTAATGATCAGATGATCCTTTCTACAGGTGTTCTGTACCTGGTCAACTTGTATGCGTGTCCTCATGCATCCACTGGTTGCTATACCTCCTAACAGTCTGGTCAGAACAGCCCAGATGGTGGGCAATTTATCTATATGACCAACCAGCTTCTCGCATTCCAATAATATGCCCCCTCTCAAATTTTGTTAACTTGGCGAAATCTCTTTGATTGCATTGTACAGGCAAGTCTAGTGGTCAAGAAGCTCTAAACAAGCAGAAGAAGAGGTCCACTACACACAAGTATCCTCTGAGAGTCTTTTTATAGGCCAAGGGGGAACCACTTTTAGGGCCTCAGGTGGAAAAATCGCTCATCTAATCACACTACCACTCTAGTCATTTGCATATCTGCTTGAGATGTAACTGCATACCAAGTTTTGCAGCAAATCAACAACTCCTTCTAGCGTAGGCGCTTCAGTTTTTTGACAAAGAGTGTATAAGGAGGGTACACGAGGAGGTGTAAGGGGCTAGGAAACTCACTCTACAATGGTGCTATTATAGATGCCCTACCTGCAAAGCAGAATATCCTTTCATATTCACACACTCAAATTCACATTCATGCCATTCAGTAGTGTGGAAGAGCCATGAACTCTGCTTACTGTGTTATCTGTGATCCAGGCAGCTCTGCTATTCTGTTTTCCGGCTGTGCTACATCTCACCAGTCACCAAATCCTTTCCTGCTTTGGACTCCACCACTGATCACCTGTTTGCTGTTTTTAATTTAGCTTCTGTTATATATACCCAATCTGTTGCTTCTATCCTTGCTTGTTGGTCAGTCTCTATGTTCAGTTCTTATGTGTTATTCCCTGCTCCGTCCTGTTAGGACCTGCTTTGTTCCTGACCCAGGCCACCATGCCAGTTTCTGCTTTGATTCCATGCCTTGTTCCAGTGTTATTACTGTGAAGATTAAAGCTTTATTTTCCCAAAAATCCTACAATGTCTGTCATCCCTGCAAGATCTTCCCCTAGAGAGAATCACATTCAGTGCCCGGGGAAAACACAATCCTAGAACACTGATTATTACACTCCAGTGTAGAACTGCTGATGTAGCCGTGCTAACGCACAACTGAGCAGTGTTGCTCATCTTTATGAAATCACCCCGATGTTAGCTAAATTGGGTAAGTTTGAATGTTTTTCAATTTCCCATAACGCTTGCTGCAGAGTTCGACATGCAGTCAATCAGCAGACAAGATGTGATAGGATTCTGACTTCCAGGATGCTAAATATAGAAAAAGAGATCCTTAATAAGAAATTGCACAAACTCCAAAGGGATCGGGAAGATTATAAAACTGGGAACGTAAGTTCTGGTTACAAAAGAAAATATGCCCATACCATCCTTCAGACACTATTAGTAGACTGAGACATATACAGGACAACCCACCCAAATCCTGGATCAAACATCACCCCCATGTTGCCCCCACTAGGGAATCATTCAACAAATCTCGAGGAACCCTAATCCCTCCCCTTATGAGCCTCAATATTGAGCATATAGTCCCCTACTATCAAAGGCCCCACACCCCATTGGAAGCACGCCCCAAAATACGAGAAAATCTTTCAAAGTCCGATATAGAGACTAAAATGCCCCAGAGCGAGACCGCACGGACAACTTTAAATTCCCAACCCAATGCACCCAAAGGAACAGGCTTGCAGAATCAGCAAATGACTCAATCTAAACCCCAATCAACCAGGCCTGCAAGGTCCCAACTTGAAACTAGTGAGGAGTTGCTCGACATTCTCATTGAGGAGGCTCAGGTTCTCTCCTCCCTCTCATTACCTCCCACTACTTTCTCGGAAATAGCCCATCCTATGGATAATGTAGGCACACCACCAGTCAACACCATTGAGCCTGCCATAGACACGTCTGTAATTTCTACTCCCACGCTTGAGGACTCCCTTGTTACTGTTTATGACACCCCCAGATCTGATCCTGTCACTGTGCCGACCATCATAAAGGCAAAGCACACTTCTCCAAACAGTCCATCCACTACTTTGCCACTTAACCACTCTGAGTCTTTTTTAGACCTACCTCCCCTATCCCCATGTATCATATTCAACAGAGCCCCAAGACTACAACAATCACAAACTACTTCAAGACCCCAGCCCAGAAAATGAGGGTGGAGGACCCAAAGATCAAAGAAAGACCAGAAGGGGGAAAAGGGGCCATAGGAAAACCAAACAGACCCAGCCCAAAAAAGAAAAAGTAGTGGCAGTGTAAAAATCTTCAATCTATCTCAGCATACTCTCTCTCGAGCAGAGGAACAACTCCTTAATAGGGGTTTATCCTTCTGCCCAAACAGTCATTTCAACGAGTTTGAATTTTTCATCGACTTCAATACATTCATCAGAAAGCTCACTCTGACCCGACATTTTTCGATATTACAAACATCAGGAAGCGACTATAGCTACTTCCATTGGTACAAATTTTAGGGATAAGGTCAAGGTCTGAAATCATCTCCCATTATCGATAATTGGCAGGGCAAATCTTAGAATGTTTCTGTGGCGCAGCTCCTTTAAATACTTCAAAACTGTCTGGCATGGATTCTATCACAATATTTTTTCAGACTCCATGCGATATTTAGGAACTTATTATGGAATTAGAAATTTGCTAGTATTAAAGTGGAGACCCTTCAAACTGATAAACGGTCTGGAATTCCAGATGTTTGGATATATTTTTGGGCGTCTGAATTACAACAGTTGAAGAGGTGGGAAGAAAGAAATTCGGTGGTGCTGAATGGCAGATTAATTTCTAAAATAGCAGGTTGTGGCCCCCCTGTGTGAGAGAGGGATAAAAGAGGAAAAAAAGGGATTATATTTGACAATTATTTTCATAATTAAATTCTGGAATACATTTAAGCAGATTTTCTAACTAGATGCATTTACTACCCTGTTTCCCCGAAAATAAGACGCGTCTTATATTAATTTTTGCTCCCAAGTATGCGCTACGTCTTATTTTCAGGGGGTGTCTTATTTCGCCACGGCAAATCCGTCTGTGGCCGCTAATCCCTCAATTGGCCAGCTTTGTGGATGAAATTTCTCAGAAATCTCATCCACATGGGACAGCAAATCTGTCACGGCAAAGCTGGGAGAATCCGGTGTTGTGGTGCGGATTCACCGGCCACAGAAACAGAAAAGCGTGCAGCCAGGTCACTTCAAAACAAGCGGCTGAGTGCCGTGGGTTTTGAAGCAGCGCTTTCCCGGCGGAAATCTCGCAGTTTCTCGCTGTGGCCAAACTGCGAGATTTCCTCTGGAAATACGCTCTGTGAGAACCCAGCCTTAAGTATCACACACTGGTTGCCTGACTCACACACAGAGCCATAAAAAAATAAGGGCTGTAAAGTAACGTACCTGTCTGCAGACAGAAGTTCCTGTACCACTTGTAAGCAGGGATGGTATTGCAGCTTCCAGCCACCAGGGGGAGCTCATCACAGCAGACATGTACAGCAGGAACAGAATGTACAGTATGGACTTTTCCAGCCAGCAAGGGGAGCTCACAACAGTACACTCGTACAGCACAGCAGGGACAGGATAACAGCAGACTGTCTGCAGATATACCTATACATCTGGAGGTAGGAGACAACGGGGATGGCAGCAGGGGACAGGCCTCTTGACTTGCCTGCACACTTTACTATGCCTTACTATCGGGGGGTGCCTTATATTTGGGACTTCTGCGAATTTCAGGGGGTGCCTTATTTTCAGGGGGTGTCTTATTTTCGGGGAAACGCGGTATATACAGCCAACCTTTGCAGGAACCCTAAATTGCCAGAGTTTTTGTTCAGGTTGGAGGGATTTTCACCATGGGAAAAGAAAGGATTAATATCTTTGCAACTGGTACATTCTGAGAGTCTTGTTTATAGTTTTGAACAATTTGAGAGCTTTATGATGTTCCCCATAGTTATATTTTCCAGTTTCTTCAGCTATGACATGTGTCTGCTGCTCAGGCCTGGAAAGCATCTGTACGTGCGGTTCAACCCCAGTTTGTTGAAGCTTCTTGGATGTTCTAGAGCTAGGAAAGGTGTAATATGTTATTTTTATAGACAGATGCTTTATTACTATTCACAGCAATTCCCAATAGAGGTAAAAGAAAATTGGGAAAAGGATTTAGGCCATATTAGTGAAGATAAATGGGCAGCAGTGCTGCATATGATTCCAATGATATCTCATCTGAAAGTTAACGAGTATTGCAGTTGTATTTAGTGCACAGAGTTTATCGTACTCCATTAAAGTTGTTTAACATGGGTATTAGATTAAACTCAGACTGTTCAAAACGTTATATGGATGGTGCAGATTAAATGCATATCATTTGGGATTGTGTAAAATTGTGTGCATTTTGGAATGGGGTACTAGCGATAACTTAAAAAATTATATCTTATTAATATTGGTCTTAATCCCAGAACTTTTATATTGGGTATTGTTGATGAGCTTGATGGGCATACTCTTTTGGGAATTCAAAGAGCATTGTATCAGGCTTGGAAGTTCAATGGATGCAGCCTGCCCCCTTACTGATAATAACACAAACAGATTTATAAAAGAGAACAGTAGGTGTGCAGGGACAGACTCACCTGGTGTAGTGGTCTGCAGGGTGCCCTGCAACACTTGACAGCCTGGATGCCTTTTGTATATAATCTCAATGGGTGGCAGAGGATCCTCTTTGAATTTGGACATCCAGCATGGATTGCAGCTGTCCAATCCAATCCAATGGTCTGGGATAGCAGTTATGACAAACAAACAAAAAAGAGGCACACAGCACTAAAGGACAATCCTCCAAGGGAAACTGAATAGTAAGTGAAAAGACTAAATAGTAGATTATTTACTTTACCAGGGAGGTTTGTAGGCCCATAGCGACCTCCGTCAACTCCCTGTGTCCAGAAAGACCGTATGTAAATAAAGTGGTTCTAAGTAACGGGAAGCAACAATTGAAGTGGTGAATACTTGCAGCATGTTTATTAGAGGGAACACCAATAAAAACACATCAAAATTAAAATTTTAAAATAAGAATAAAATATAGAAAGATAAATAAAATGGGTAGATAAAAAACAAGATGTATTCTGCAACATGTTTCAGGACTAAACCATTCCCAGTTTTTCAAGAAATAACCATAATGTCTATGTGACAGGCATATGTGCAGGACTAATATGGCCTTCATTGGAACGTTTGGTGGGTGAAATGAAAACAAAAGTTTGGTACGGTATTAGCCAGTAGAGCAAAATGTGATTGTTCCCAGCAAGAGAAACCAAGTAATCTTGTAGGTATGATACCTTTTAATAGCTAACAAAAATACATGATGTTAATGTGAGCTTCTGAACCAACACTGGGTTCTTCTTCAGGCTTAAATGAAATAGATTCGAAGAGGCATGCATATTTATACACACTTATTACAAGGCACAGACATGGATGTGATTGGGTTCCTTTAAGTGCAAACCAATCACATATTAGCCATTAAAAGGTATCACATCTATAAAATTATGTGGTTTCTCTTGTCAAGCAACCATAGGTTGCCTTGCTTTACAGTGTGCATTTTAGTGAGAGAATATTCCCCTAATGCCATCCAAAAGCCTGGGTATGGCAGGATGGATTGTGGAATTAGTGCATGCTTAGTCTTGTGAGATTTTGCATGCTTGATTGCACAGTTCCAAACAATGTATGGGGCAATTCAAGACATTGTGACATAGAAACAAGTAGCTTAAGGTATACAGAATATGTATGCGTTTGTCAATCACATAACTAGGAATAATTTAAAATATATAAGAGTACATCAAAGTCATACATAAAAAATATATAAAATCACACTTTTTTTTAGTAACAATATAATAAAAACTGTAATAAAATGTAATGAAAAGCAATGTTAAAAGCAGATGAATTCTGGAAGGTAGATATATAAATACATAAAGGTGATGTGTAAAAATACATAAAATCACACATTTTATAGAAACAATATAATAAAAAATTATAATAAAATATAATAAAAAGAAATTTAAACCACACAGAATCCTGAAGGGTTGTTGTAAAATCGAGAGAATACTTACCCTTGCCATAAGAACTAGTAAAAATGGTAAAAGATAATAAATGAATGTGATAAAAACAATAATGAAACTAATAATAGTGCTGAATTTTTTTTCATAATAAAATAAAGATATGATAAAATATGGTGAGAGTATATAGAAAGGAAGGGAGGTGGAGGGAATTTATGTATTGGTATGGACCATCGAATATGTGCAGGCATGGTTGGGGAAAATATATATAAAAATAAGAACGTAAATTAATAATAGAATCCTAAAAAATAAAAATTGCAATAAGAAGCAAAAGTAAAAACGGAGAAGATAATCATGGTAAAAAAATAAAATATTGATGTTATTAATAGTAATAATAATCCTAAAACAGATCTGTGCTTAAAAAATCCTAAAAGAATAACAATAAAAAAAATAAAAATTATAAAATTGGTTTATATATTTAAAAGTTATAACTTATTAACAAATAAAAATAAAAAACAGAGGGAGAAGTTTGATTTCAAAGAACATAAGTCAGGGTGTTAAAACAGTGAAACCAATACATCTCTTTCCTTCTCAGCTTCTGGTATTCCCGCACCAGAATTTCTTCTATTGGTGTGATACGCATGTGGGCTGGATTCTTTGGCCGCTCTCACCCATGAACACGGCAAAGCCGTGATTTTACTTTCGCTTTCGGTCACAGCTCCCTGCGTCTGATAGCGTGTTTTAGCGCACCCCATCATTGTGATAGGTGATGAGGTGCACTAAACTGACAAATATAGAGCAGGCAGCGCTCGAAAATTGCGGCGCTGGAAAGCGCTGTATGCCATACAGCGCCGTAGTCAAACGCATGTCTGCGAGGCTCCATTGATTTCAATGGGAGTGTTATACCGCGATTAATGTGCCATTCAAAATGCAGCATTAGTCGTGGTAAAAAACGTCTGTGTGAGAGAGGCCTTATTATGACAAACTGAGAAGTGTCTGGACACACTGTGCTTGTCATAACTATTTGTGATGTTATCTGTGTTTGTTCTCTGTTTCTTGCAGGGGGTTTATGGTGTGGCCCACATATATAAAGCCCCATTTACATGGGCCGAACTGTCGGACAAACAATGCCCAACAGCGTGACTCTGTGAAGCTGCCTCCTGTGCTGTTATACAAGAGTGAGCATCGCTAAAAAAGCTGCCGGCATGGAGGCAGGGGTACCGGGGAGCACTTTTTTCCCCGCCCGCCTCCATTCTCTGTAAGCAGGCAGTCGTTCAGAACTGAATGACTGCTGTTTACACTGAACAGCTAGTCATTCAGGTTTCTGCATGCAGAAACTGAATAACTGAACAACTATCGCTCAGTCGTTCAGTCTCTGCATGCATTTCCACAGGAAAACTAGCGTTCAAATTCCTGCAGGAGCACGGGGATTCGAACAACTCTGAACGATAACTTTCCCGTATAAATGAGCCTTAAGATGGCAAGAACACTCCACTAGGTAAATAATGTAATGTGAGATGCAGTTTTTAAGTGGTGCTAAATCTCAACAAAATGCTCTTCACCCTCAACTTCAAACATCTTCCTCCCATGGCAAATATAATTACAACGCTTACATTTTGCCTTTGTACATTTAAAAGCACCCTTCTCCACTCCCAATCGGGCAGGAGGGGGCCAAGATGTTCTTAAGCGTTCTTCCATATCTAAAAATCATTCTTGGATTGGTAGGCAGTACATTCTTCAGGATGTTACCACTTTCCAAAATATTCCAGTGATTGTAGAGTATTTCCTTGATGTCACTATGTTGGGTGTTGTAGCTTGTCATAAAGAAGATATTTAAGTCATTTATTTTGTTGCTTGTCGTTTTAATGCTTTTAGAAAGACAATATTCCTGATTGATGGCCCCTGCATTCTCACAAGTTGTTTCGATTAAAGCTTTTGGGTACCCTTTCTCAATGAACTTGTTCTTTAAAATAGTTGATTGCGCTTTAAAACTTGAACCTTTCATGCAATCTCTCAGAACCCTCTTAAATTGGCCATAAGGAATATTAGTTTTCCAACTTTTCAAATAACAACTCTGTAAATTTAGATAGCTATTTCAGTCAACTGTCTTAAAAATGTTTCTATACAGGGCCTCATATTTTACACAAACATGCATAGATCTAAAAATACTACTTCAATATTAAAATTGCAGTAAAATGTAAACCCCCAGATCTGACTTGGAGCCTTCCCATTAAATTAAACAATTGTCAATGACTCTTTGATAAAAACATACACAGGGGTCATTTAAAACAATTTCATCAAAAGCCTTTATGCAAAGATTAGCATAACACAGCGGCAAAAAAGACGTCCCCATCGCGGTACCTTTTACCTGCACATAAAGTTTATAATTGTACTTAACACAATTATTGTGAAGGATAAAACTAATTGCATCCAGGACAAATAGCTGTTTAACTGGCATCAAGAGGTCTGCACTAAGATATGTCTTGATTGCCAGAATACCTTTCTTATGTGGAATATTAGTGTATAAAGATGTTAAATCCAAGGAGACCAAAATGTATGACCGCTTCCACTCCAGGTCTTTTAGTAATGTGAGGAGGTGGCCATTGTCATGAATGTAGGATGGGAGGGTGTTAACATATTTTTTGGAAGGTGGTCAATATACTCAGACAGGTTTCTTGTAATAGACCCAACTCCTGAATGGGCCTTTCTGGGTTTTCAGATAAGGATTTGTGGATCTTGGGGAGAAAGTAGAAGTATTGTGTCTTGGGGTTTTGGATACAAAACCCTGAGTCACATTCCCCTTTTGTTTAGGCAATTATCTAGAAAGGCACTTTCCAATAATACAAAAAGTGATTCTTTGATGGATTATGTAGGGTTATTTCTCTTTTTTTTTGTAGTAGGAATGGTCACTTAAGATCCCGGATGCTTCCTGTTAGTAGTATGAGCAATGCATTATTACCCGAACTCCCTTTGACTGCATTTTTTATAACAATCTAATTTTTTCAGCCAATGTTTTTAGAGGGATTATTTGCTCTTTATTTAATTCTTGCGTGTTCTGATCTTTTCTTTATTCTTGACCAATCTACCAAACGTATCACTTTGATGTATTCTTATGTTTTTTTAAAATTATTTCTGATTTTGTGATTCACAAACGCATACATGTTCTGTATACTTTAAGCTACTTGTTTATATGCCATAATGTCTTGAATTGTCTCAAACATTGTTGGGAACTGTGCAATCCAGCATGCAAAATCTTGTGAGATTAAATTTGCACTAATTCCACAATCCATCCTTTTATACTCATGCTTTTGAATCTCATTAGCAGAATATCCAGCAGCAGAGGACATTGCTCCCAATCCTGGCCTACCCTCTAGTGCCCCTAACTATTACCCCCCCCCCCCCCCACACACACACACACACACACACCTTCCCCACTGAGACACCCTTCTAGCCAAACCACTTGTCTGTGCATATCCTCCCCGGTTTCCTTTCAATGTGCGCTCTGGAATTGCCAGTCAGCATGCAACAAACTCCCCACCATCTATGACTTTTTCACTGCTAAATCCCTAAACCTGCTAGCTCTAACAGAAACGTGGATACAGCAGTCTGACACTGCCTCCCCTTCTGCATTGTCTTATAATGGCCTGCAGTTCTCCAATATCCCAAGACCGGAAGACAGGTGAGGTGGAGGATTAGGTGCTCTTTTCTCCACGCAATGCACCTTTCGGGTTATCCCACCGGTACCCTCACTCACTTTCCCGTTGTTCGAGGTACATGCGCTGTCCATGCGAGTAGAAGTTATTTGCTGCCCCCCAAGTCCTCCTCGCCAGTTTCTGGATCACTTTGCCACCTGGCTTCCTCACTTCCTCTTCTGCGAAATCCCAACCCTCATCCTAGGAGACTTTAACATCCCCCAAATGACCCCATCCCCCTATCTGCCTCTCAGCCTTTCCCACTCACAAGGAAGGCAATACTCTTGATCTGGTCTTTCTCCATATCTGCTCTGCTTCCAACTTCACTGACTCCCCGTTCCTGCTCTCGGACCATAACCTCCTCTCTTTCTCTGTCAAGCTTCACGCCTTAAACATGTTTCATCCGGCAGTGCTCTAGTTGTGCTGAACAGTGGTGGAGAAAGTTTTAAAACTCTGCAGACTTTCTCCATTTCAAATTCATGCTCAGAACAACCTTGCCCTCCACCATGCCTAACAAGTCTACTTCACCTCTCTCATTTCCTCACTATCCCACAACCCTAAACGACTCTTTGACATTTTCCACTTCCTTCTCAGCTCAAAATTGCAGCCCGAGTGATGGATCTCAGTGCTGATGAGCTGGCTGCTTACTTTAAAAAGAAAATTGACAACATTTGGCAGGAAATAACCTCCCAATCCCAGACTAGCCCCTACCTTAGTCTCATCAGTCCTGCATCTAGCTCCTGCTCATGCTCTGTATTCAGACCAACGACAGAGGAAAAAGTCTCCAGATTGCTTTCCCCTGCTCGCATCACTATCTGTGCTAATGACCCTCTTTCCTCACACCTCCTCCGGTCCCTCTCCCCGGTGGTCATCTCCCATCTCACCCCTATATCCAATCTTTATCTGACCTCTGGCATCTTCCCCTCCTTATTCAAACATGCTATGATATCCCCACTGCTAAAGAAACCGACTCTTGACTCGATCGACGCTGCCAACTACCGAACCATCTCCAACCTCCCCTTCATCTCTAAACTATTAGAATGCCTGGTTCACTCCCGCCTTTTAAGCTATCTCTCAGAAAACACTCTTCTAGACCCACTACAGTCCGGCTTCCACCCTCTACAATTGTCAGAAACTGCAATGACTGAAGTGTCAAACGACCTCCTGATGGCCAAATCGAGGGGTGACTACTCCCTACTGATCCTCCTCAATCTCCCTGCAGCATTTGGCACTGTTGACAATAAACCCCTCCTCAGTATGCTTTGCTCCATTGGACTAAAGGATACTGCTATCTTCTGGTTCTCCTCCTACCTATCCAACAGCTCCTTCAGTGTCTCTTTTGCTGGCATTACCACCCCCCCTTCTTTCCCTTGCTATTGGGCTCCCCCAGGGATTAATCCTTGGCCCCCTCCTCTTTTCCATCTACACAGCCCTCATTGGACAGACCATCAGGAGATTTGGTTTTCAGTAACATCTCTATGCTAAAGACACCCAGTCATACACCTCTTCCCGGTACATCACAGCAAGATTCCCCCACAACGTCACAGACTGTCTGGCCACTGTCTCTAATACTATGTCCTCTCTCTATACCTAAAATTGAACCTCTCAAAAAATGACCTTCTCCTGGTTCCACCCTCTGCTAACCGACCTCATCCTGACACCTCCAACTCAGTATGTGGCACCACCATAACTCCCAGACAGCACTGCCTTGAGTTTTATATTCGACTCCAATCTCACCTTTACCCCTTATATCCAATCTCTCACCCGAACATGTCAGCTGCACCTCAAGAGCATCTTAAAAATCTGCCCTTTTCTTACCGTGGAGATGTAAAAATGCTAACTGTTGCCCTCATACACTCTCGGCTCGATTATTGTAACTCGCTGCTGATCAGCCTCCCTCGCACCAGACTCTCCCCTCTCCAATCAATCCTGAATGCGGCATCCAGGCTCATCTTCCTGTCCAGCCGCTACCCGGATGCCTCTGCCCTGTGCCAGTCACTGCACTGGCTGCCTGTCAAATACAGAATACAATTTAAAGTCATCACCCTTACCCACAAAGCACTCCACAGCATAGCGCCACCCTACATTGACTCCCTCATCTCAATCCAGCACCCAGCCCGGGCCCTCTGCTCCACTAACGAAGTCAGACTAAGTGCCCCTTTAATTCGAACCTCTCATTCTCGCCTACAAGACTTCTCCAGAGCAGCACCAGTCCTCTTGAACGTGCTGCCAAAAGCGATCCGGGCAATCACTGACACAGAAACTTCAGGCCTGCTCTAAAAACACACTTCTTCAGGGAGGCATACCACATCCCCTAACCCTATTTACTTTGCCTGATAATATGCTCTCTGTCCTACCGACTGGAATTTCTTGCTAGCCGTAATCAACCAGCATCTGCAGTCATACTAATTCAGCCAATATACGGCCCAATTTGACCATTGTCTATGTGTATAGCATCCCTCACTCTCCACCTCGCCGTACTGTGCACATCTCCAGCCCCTTTACTTTCTGCATCACCCCCATTATTTGTAGTGTGTAAGCTAGTTGGAGCAGGACCCTCACCCCTACTGTTTCCATCAATTGATTACTTCATTTAACTGTGGTCTTGTTTTTATTTCCCCTGTCTTGTAAGCACTTCAAATTACTATTATACTATGTCCTAGTTCGGTATTTTAAAATTAGTTGGTGAAAGCAGAGTTTTGAAAGAGCAGGTGTAACTAATAAAGTGACCGCTGAGTATTCACATCTCCTCAACAAAGCCCAGCTGCTATATATATTCTGGTTATCTAATAATTATGATACATATTATTTCTCTTTTTTTGTATAGGGCAGTTTGAAGAAACAACCTTCAAATGTTCCAGGGAATAAAATGTTAAATATAGAACCAGCAGCAAACACAGAAAAAACAGATACCTAATATTTCACTAATATTTATTTGGGAAACTGCCCAAGTTGTCATGGAGTTGGATGTAATATCACATGTGTCAGCAACAGGGGATAAAATTATGAGTTCTATTAAAATCCTGGAGGAAAGATAGTGTATCTCCCAGGAGAAGCCATCTAAAATTGGAAGAAAAATGATTTATCCAACTTAAATATGATTCTTAATGAAAAAGGCATCCTACTTCTGTTTAAATAAATGAAATTTCTTAAATACATCCATATCATTGGAATTCTATCAGCAAAACAGACTTAATCTGCAAAACAAAATTACATTTGGAGCAGTGTGTTTCTGTGTAAATACATATATATTAGGTTTATATAAAGGAAATGAGAATGAGAAGAGATATTGGTTCTGCTTTAATTTTATGATAAGCCACATTTTTACCAGGTTAGGATATTAAAAGGTAGATAGATAGACAGACACAGGGTGGGACAAGTCCACCAGACTACCAAAGAATCCTCACATAATGATCAGGTGCAGGTTCGAATCGTCTTATGCGACCAGTACGGGCCGGTTGCATGGTCAGGGGAAGCCAGAGGTTGGTACACAGGTAGTATCGGTTGCAGTATAAAAGAACATGCAGGTAGTAGATTCGGGGGAAGCCAAAGGTCAGTACACAGATAGTAGCAATTGTAGAAGGAGGAGCAGGTAGGTAGAGGAGTTTGACTACAGGCTGGTAGCGCAATAATTACAACGGGAACTGGAGGAAGGGCTAGGCTTTTTTAGGAGGTCCAATTAAGAAACAGGGTGAAGCCAATCGGGAAACAGGCAGCTAGGGAGAAGAACAAGGTTATGCAGATGGAGCTATCCACCACCTGGAGCACAGGAGCTCCTGTGTTCAAGTCCCGACATCAGCTACCTCCTTCCAGAATGACCTTAGGACATCCCAAGGGCTGGTTTTCCCAGATATCTTCGATGGAACTCCCCCATGAGCATAGGGCATGAACATTGCAGGCTGGTTCACAAGAATTTTCTCCGGTCCATACGCCCTCTACTGCAATTTCCCTCTGAACACCCTAGAGTCCAGAATTTTTTCAATGAGGTATTCCTCCTCACCTTGGACATCCACCTGTGGAGGAGGTGGTTGACTTCTACCCAGAAAGCTGTTCTCCCTGAACGGCTTGAGCAGTGGTACATGGAACACAGAATGGATATTCAGTTTGTTAGAGAGTTTCAACCGAAAGGCAACCTGGCCAATCTAAAAAGGCCCAATAAACTTTTGATCCAATTTGGGAGAAGGCAAATGTGTTTTAAATTTTTTGGTAGATAGCAAAACTTTATCACACACCTAAAAAGTATGAGGAGCTTTGCGGTGTCTGTCTGCTGCCTTTTAATAATTTTCTTGGGCTTCTTGTAGCACCTCAACTAACTTTTCTTGGGTTTCCTGCAAAATAGTTGGCCTGTGAGTCTCAGTAGGAGTGGGAATATTGAAAGGAAGGTCAGGAATAAACACCGGATGTAAATCAAAGCTGGCAAAAAAGTGACTTTGGGATGTGGAATTATGTTTGGAGTTGTTATAAGAGAATTCTTCTGTTGATAAGTAGCCCATCTAATTATCCTGGGGGTAGGAAATAAAACAGCGGCGGTATTGCTCAAGAATCTGGTTGTCCTTTCAGTCTGGCCATTGGACTGAGGATGAAAGATGGAAGACAATTTGATAGTAATCCCTAGGGCAGTAAAGAAGCTTTTCCAAAATCTTGATATAAACTGAACTCCCCTATCAGAAACTACATTATCGGGAATGCCATGCAGCCTAAATATCTCCTTGATTGTAATTTCTACAGTTTGTTCAGCAGTGGGAATCTTTTTGGTTGGAATAAAATAGGCAATTTTTGTAGGTTTTTCCAGCACAACAAGGATGGTAGTCACTTATTTACAAGGGGGAAGACTTACAATAAAATCCATTCATATTGATTCCCAAAGCCTGGATGGGACTGGAAGACGTTGGAGAAGTCATAACGTAGGAGATCATGGTGTCTTGTTTCATGCACACTTTACTCAAGTGGTGGTATGTTTTTTTAGCATCATTCTCACAATTAGGCTACCAAAATGAATGAAGCAGTAGTTCAAGAGTGTTCCTGACTCCAAGATGGTCTGCAAGTTTAAAATCATGGACCAGTTTAAGAACTTCAAGTCGAACAGGGTCGGGAACATGCAGTCTATTTTCCTGCATCCAAAACCCCTTCTTAAAAAAAGAGGTCCATGTCCTTAGAAGGATGATTGAGAAAGGAATTGTTTTGGTACCCATCTTTGAAATTTGTTAAGAATTCTTTTGAATTAAGTATTCCCAGGACATTTTGGCAGGACAAAATTTGTACAGTCTGTATTAGACCCCTCCTCCCGTTCAGCAAGGATCCTGGACAAGGCATCAGCCTTGCTATTTTTTTGAACCAGGCCAATAAGATATGATTAAAGGGGTTGTCCCGCGGCAGCAAGTGGGTCTATACACTTCTGTATGGCCATAATAATGCACTTTGTAATGTACATTGTGCATTAATTATGAGCCATACAGAAGTTATCAAAAGTTTTATACTTACCTGCTCCGTTGCTGGCGTCCTCGTCTCCATGGTGCCGACTAATTTTCGCCCTCCGATGGCCAAATTAGCCGCGCTTGCGCAGTCCGGGTCTTCTGCAGTCTTCTATGGGGCCGCTCGTGTAGAATGCCGGCTCCGTGTAGCTCCGCCCCGTCACGTGCCGATTCCAGCCAATCAGGAGGCTGGAATCGGCAATGGACCGCACAGAAGCCCTGCGGTCCACGGAGACAGAGGATCCCGGCGGCCATCTTCAGCAGGTAAGTATGAAGACGCCGGACCGCTGGGATTCAGGTAAGCGCTGTGCGGGTTGTTTTTTTAACCCCTGCATCGGGGTTGTCTCGCGCCGAACGGGGGGGGGGGGTTAAAAAAAAAAAAAAAAACCGTTTCGGCGCGGGACAACCCCTTTAAATTAAATTTGGATGGACCAGCACTGATGCAAAAGTGAACAGAGTTTTTAGTTTTTCAAAAACATCCTGTGCCTCTAAAGACTATGATTATGTTTTGGCTTTCTTTGTGAGTGAAATGATAGGTAAGAATTTTTGAGAGGTCTTTTATGAATCTTCTATAAAAATTTGCAAACCCTATGAAGCGTTTAAAGTCTTTTAGATTTCTCAGAGTGCGCCAATCAACCACAGCTTTAATTTTGCTAGGGTCCATACTCAGACCATCTGAGAAGATGATATATCAAAGAAATTATATCAAACTGGAAAAATGTGAGTTTGAACAAACCAGGATTCAAAGATGATTCCTTTGGAGGCGTTCCAAGACTAGCTGGACATGCCTGCAATGTTCCTCCAAGCTGTCAACAAATATAAGTATGTCATTGAGGTAAGCAACAACAAATTGATCCAAACAATCTCGAAACATATCACCAACAAAATGCTGAAAGGTGGCAGGGCCAAAAAGACATAACCAAGTATTCAAAGTGACTGTATCTAGTTCTAAAAGCAGTCTTCCACTCATCCCCTGGGTGGATCCGTATGAGGTTATAGGCCCCTCTCAGATCTAGTTTAGTAAAAAAAACTTGGCAGACCGGAGTCTTTCTAGCAATTCTGGGATTAAGGGAGGTGAGTAGCGATTTTGAACAGTAATTTTATTTAGTTTCCTATAATCAATGCATGGCCACAAGGTTGAGTCTTTATTTTCTTCAAAGAACAGAGGTGTCCCAGCTGGGGATGACAAAGGTTGAATGAAACTTTTCTTTAAATTTTTGTCTAGGTTCTCTGAGTACCTTTAATTGTGGTTCAGAAAGATTGTAAATGTGCCTGAAAGGAATCGTTGCTCCAGGGAGCAGTTCTATTGGACAATAAGGGGTTTAGTTAATCAGATTTTTTTCCTGCTGTAGACCTCATTGAATTGCTGGTACTGAGGTGGCAACTTATCAAATTTCTGCTGACAATCTTCATATGTTTGGGTATGTTCAAGGGCGGGCAGGGAAATTCAACAATTTTCTTTACAGTACTCAGAGGGGAAGGTAATAGTTCTTGAATTCCAGTTGATAGAAGGATTGTGGGTAGAAACCCAAGGGATTCCTAGAATAACTGGAAACTTGGGAGAAGAGATCAGATGGAAACTAATCGTTTTATGGTAATTATGTTAAATAACGATTTCAAGTTTGATTGTCCCATGAGTTACAGGCCCCCAAAACAACGGTAATCCATCCATGGTTTCCATATCAATTGGTATGGGCTTGGTTCTGCTTGAAATTTTATCAAAAGTGCATTTAAAGTCCATGAAATTCCCTCCAGCTCCAGAATCTAACATCAGAGCATTGTAGTTTATGGTCCCCCATTAGGACCTGTCTGTGAATGACAAAGTGAAAATATGGATGACGTATCTCTTCTTTATCTTGAGGTATGAATGGGATAGCCTGTGAAACAGACCCAGCTGTTTGAGAAAATCAGAATTGTTTATGATCTTAGCACTTGTAATTTTGTAAAGGTGATAGTTTTTTGGAAGTTGTTGGGACAGTTAATAGCATAATGTCCTGAGCCCCCACAATAGAGACAAAGATTATCAGTATGGCACCTTTCCTTCTCTGTTATGGAAAGGGGTTTGCAGATGACATTAATCTGCATTGGTTCAGGTATAGTTTTAGTCCTTTGTTGGGTGTTTGATGCTGGTTGACTGAAGGAAAAGGCAGGGTGGTTTCCAAGTACCCGCAGTTTCTCCTTTTTTCATTCTGTAAGTGTCTGATCAATTCAAATGCATAAGTGAATAAAGCCCTCCAAGTTATCAGGGGTTTCAACTTTCGCAATCTCATCCTTCACTGACTCTGATAATCCTCGTCAGAACTGACTCTTCTGGACGGCTGGGTTCCACGTGGCATCGGTCACCCAGCAACTAAATTTTGCCGCATATTTGGCAACAGCGTCGACCTTGTCGTAGGTTATGTAACGTACCTTCTGCTGTGGCACAGCAGTTTGGATCATCAAAGACTTGATCCATAGTGGTAATGAAGGTATTGAGATTATTGAGGAGGTCACTGCTTCCACATACGGTGATGCACACGCAAGTGCCTCATCTATGAGAAGGTTGATGATAAATAGCACCTACTTTTTGTCACTGGTAAATGGCGGGGGTTGCATCTGAAAGTAGATATAGCATTGCTTAAGGAATCCTCAGTACCAAGGATGATCCCCACTGAACTTTGCAGGCAGTGGAATGCAGACATCTGAACTGTGCAGTTCCAGAAGTTGCCTCTGTAAATTGTTTTTTTTTCTCTCTGAAACTTTTCCCTCGTAAGTGGCATAAAACTCTTGAAATTCACCAACCTGCCTCCTCAAGGTGGCAACAACGGACTCCATTTTTGGGCATGATTATTCTGTAACGATCAGTTCGGGCCTCTTAAAGGGGTTGTCCCGCGCCGAAACGGGTTTTTTTTTTTTAACCCCCCCCCCCCCCCCGTTCGGCGCGAGACAACCCTGATGCAGGGGTTAAAAAAACAAACCGCTCAGCGCTTACCTGAATCCCGGCGGTCCGGCGTCTTCATACTTACCTGCTGAAGATGGCCGCCGGGGTCTGCTCCCTCCGTGGACCGCAGCTCTTCTGTGCGGTCCATTGCCGATTCCAGCCTCCTGATTGGCTGGAATCGGCATGTGACGGGGCGGAGCTACACGGAGCCGGCATTCTGCACGAGCGGCTCCATTGAAGAGAGCAGAAGACCCGGACTGCGCAAGCGCGGCTAATTTGGCCATCGGAGGGCGAAAATTAGTTGGCTCCATGGGAACGAGGACGCCAGCAACGGAGCAGGTAAGTAAAAAACTTTTTATAACTTCTGTATGGCTCATAATTAATGCACAATGTACATTACATAGTGCATTAATATGGCCATACAGAAGTGTATAGACCCACTTGCTGCCGCGGGACAACCCCTTTAAGCGACCAGTGCAGGATGGTAGCTTGGTCAGGGAAAATCAAAGGTCGGTACACAGGTAGTATCCGTTGTGGTACAAAGGAGCAGGCAGGAAGCGAAATCGGGGGAAGCCAGACGTCGGTACACAGGTAGTATCAGTCGCGGTACAAAGGAGCAGGCAGGAAGTGGAGTTGGGTGAAGCCAGAGGTCAATACACATGTAGTATCGGCTGTGTTATAAGGGAGCAGTAAGGGAGCTGAGATGTGGGAAGCCAAGGGTAAGTACACAGATAATAGCAATTGTAGAAGGAGGAGCAGGTAGGTAGAGGAGCTTGACTATAGACTGGTAGCACAATAATCACAAAAGAAACTGGAGGAAAGGCCAGGATTTTTATAGGAAGTCCAATTAATGCACAAGGGAAGTCAATAGGGAAACAGGAGCTAGGAACAAGAACAAGGTTCTTGTTCCTAGCTCCTGTAGAAGAGGAAGTAGGTGGAGCTACCCCTAAATGATGCATATAAAGCCTAAATGGCCAAGTACTGATATAATGAAAGGGTCATGGAAGCATTGCCAATTCAGAGAACCACCAACTTCACTGAGGGAGGGCATTACTGTTAACATTTAAAATATAAAAAAATCTGGTAATTGTGCAGACTTCCAATTTAAGCACTTGAAGGCAAATGAAATAAATCCAACTTTGCTTTTATTATAAAAACCCAGCAGAACAACGAGCTTCAGGGAATGTAACCTCTTCCTGCAATGGTGATCAGATTTTTAATATTTTAAACATAAATTATTAATTAAAATAATACATTTTTAATCCTGCAGTATTAATTATTTCAGAAAAAATACACAATGACAGAATTGTGCTTTTTTTGGTCACTCCATCTCCAAGAAAAAATTGAATAAAAAGTGAACAAAAAGTTGTTCCCCAAACTGGTACTAATGCAAACTACAGGTCGTCCCTCAAAAAAAACTAGCTCTAACACAGCCCCATCAATAGAAAAATAGAAAGGTTTTGGCCAGGGGCGTAGTGAAATTCTCAGGGACTCAGGTGCAAAATTTAGATTCCTCCCCCAGAGCAAATTCTCTTCACAGAATTGGCTCTTCTACAGACCTGAAAGATCAGGGGCACAAATGTTCACCCCCCCCCCCATTGGTGAGAGCCAATGGGTTTGCCAGGCAACTAAAGATCAACAGTTCAAGTCCTTGCAGGGACATATAATAAAAGTAAAAGATAAGAGTAAAAAAATGGCCAGATGAAAAAAACCACTATGCAAAAACCAGCATAACCTTCATACAGTGACCATATGACAGTAGATACAAGCTCTACACAGGCATTCTTAAGACTGTATAAGTGATCACAGTACTATTACACAGTGATCACAGTTGACATCCTCTCTTACTGGAGTCTTTCACTTTTTGTTTTCTTCTTTGTTCAGGCCATACCACCGTGATGACTTCTCCCAGCCACCGCCTGTCTCTGCAGAATTTGACATACAAACTTCTTTGATTCCTTACTTTTTAAGCAACATCTCTACTCCACACAATCTCCCCATTCATAGTGCTTAAGATAGTAATTAAGCATGACAGAGTAAGTGCAACTTTTAATTCCCTCCACACATTAGTTGTGCCCACCTTTATATCCCTATACAGTAATAAAGCTCCCTTATGGCCCCTATCAGTAATATTGCCCCCCCCCCCAGTAATCATACTCTTATGCCCCCATCTGTAATAATGCTTTCCCTTATGACTCTATCTGTAACAATGTGCTCTTTATGCCCACATATGTAATAATTAGAGATGAGCGAACGTACTCGTCTGAGCTTGATACTCGTTCGAGTATTAGCGTGTTCGAGATGCTCGTTACTCGAGGCGAGCACCACGCGATGTTCGAGTTACTTTCACTTTCATCTCTCAGACGTTAGCGCGCTTTTCTGGCCAATGGAAGGACAGGGAAGGCATTACAACTTCCCCCTGCGACGTTCAAGCCCTATACCACCCCTCTGCAGTGAGTGGCTGGCGAGATCAGGAGTCACCCAAGTATTTAAATCGGCCCCTCTCGCGGCTCGCCACAGATGCATTCTGACATAGATCAGGGAAAGTGCTGCTGATGCTGGAGCTGCTATAGGGAGAGAGTTAGGAGTTATTTTAGGCTTCAAGAACCCCAATGGTCCTTCTTAGGGCCACATCTAACCGTGTGCAGAACTGTTGAGGCTACTTTTAGCAGTGTTGCACTTTTTTTTTTTTTGTATATCGGCCGTGCAGAGCATTGCGTCCTCAGTCTGTAGTCATTGTACATAGTATAGGGCCAGTACTGGTGAGGCAGGGACAGTGGGAAAGGTGAAAGAGATATACTGTCTATATAGGCAGTGGACTTTTTCAAACAAATTTGGGGAAAAAAAATCTATTTGGGCTGCCTGTGACCGTCCTCAGTGTACTGCGTCTCTGCTGGGGGTAGTAGTCCTAATTAATACGCAGCTAAGTGTTACAGCAGGCTTGCGCAAAAGTGTTTCCTGGCTCTGCGTTGCCCGTTACATCACCACCGTCATCCCGTCCAGAGGAAAACAGTCTGCAGTAATTTTACATAGTATAGGGCCAGTAGTGGTGAGGCAGGGACAGTGGGAAAGGTGAAAGAGATATACTGTCTATATAGGCAGTGGGCTTTTTCAAAAAAATTTTGGAAAAATACTATCTTTCGGCTGCCTGTGACCGTCTTGAGTGTACTGCGTCTCTGCTGGGGGTAGTAGTCCTAATTAATACGCAGCTAAGTGTTACAGCAGGCTTGCGCAAAATTCTTTCCTGGCTCTGCATTGCCCGTTACATCACTGCCGTCATCCCGTCCAGAGGGAAACAGTCTGCAGTAATTTTACATATTATAGGGGCAGTACTGGTGAGGCAGGGACAGTGGGAAAGGTGAAAGACATATACTGTCTATATAGGCAGTGGGCTTTTTCAAAAAAATTTGGGAAAAATACTATCTTTGGGCTGCCTGTGACCGTCTTGAGTGTACTGCATCTCTGCTGGGGGTAGTAGTCCTAATTAATACGCAGCTAAGTGTTACAGCAGGCTTGCGCAAAATTCTTTCCTGGCTCTGCGTTGCCCGTTACATCACTGCCGTCATCCCGTCCAGAGGGAAACAGTCTGCAGTAATTTTACATAGTATAGGGGCAGTACTGGTGAGGCAGGGACAGTGGGAAAGGTGAAAGACATATACTGTCTATATAGGCAGTGGGCTTTTTCAAAAAAATTTGGGAAAAATACTATCTTTGGGCTGCCTGTGACCGTCTTGAGTGTACTGCATCTCTGCTGGGGGTAGTAGTCCTAATTAATACGCAGCTAAGTGTTACAGCAGGCTTGCGCAAAATTCTTTCCTGGCTCTGCGTTGCCTGTTACATCACTGCCGTCATCCCGTCCAGAGGGAAACAGTCTGAAGTAATTTTACATAGTATAGGGGCAGTACTGGTGAGGCAGGGACAGTGGGAAAGATGAAAGAGATATACTGTCTATATAGGCAGTGGGCTTTTTCAAACAAATTTGGGAAAAATACTATCTTTGGGCTGCCTGTGACCGTCTTGAGTGTACTGCGTCTCTGCTGGGGGTAGTAGTCCTAATTAATACGCAGCTAAGTGTTACAGCAGGCTTGCGCAAAATACTTTCCTGGCTCTGCATTGCCCGTTACATCACCGCCGTCATCCCGTCCAGAGGGAAACAGTCTGCAGTAATTTTACATAGTATAGGGGCAGTACTGGTGAGGCAGGGACAGTGGGAAAGGTGAAAGACATATACTGTCTATATCGGCAGTGGGCTTTTTCAAACAAATTTTGGAAAAATACTATCTTTGGGCTGCCTGTGACCGTCTTGAGCGTACTGCGTCTCTACTGGGGGTAGTAGTCCTAATTAATACGCAGCTAAGTGTTACAGCAGGCTTGCGCAAAATTCTTTCCTGGCTCTGCCTTGCCCGTTACATCACCGCCGTCATCCCGTCCAGAGGGAAACAGTATACATATATACGCTGCCTACAGTATCTGTCTGCTGTCTCAGCTCAGCCTTTAAAGAAATAGAAGCAAAACACTTAAGGCCTACTAGTGGCCTTTGGACACTTGACTGCTTCTGCGCTGTGAATTCCACTAGCTCAGTCATACGCACCTACGTCTAACTACAGGCTTGCGCAAAATACTTTCCAGGCTCTGCTGTGCGTTCCGTAAGCGAAGTCAGCCTCCAACCACAGGCCAATAAGCGGCACATTTAATTACAGCGTTCTGTTTCTGCACTACTGGTAATACACCATGCTGAGGGGTAGGGGTAGGCCTAGAGGATGTGGACGCGGGCGAGGACGTGGAGGCCCAAGTCAGGGTGTGGGCACAGGCCGAGCTCCTGATCCAGGTGTATCGCAGCCGACTGCTGCGGGATTAGGAGAGAGGCACGTTTCTGGCGTCCCTAGATTAATCTCACAATTAATGGGTCCACGCGGTAGACCTTTATTAGAAAATGAGCAGTGTGAGCAGGTCCTGTAGTGGATGGCAGAAAGTGCATCCAGCAATCTATTGACCACCCAGAGTTCTGCACCGTCCTCCTCCTTCCTCCCAGCCTCCTCACTCCATTACAATGACACATTCTGAGGAGCAGGCAGACTCCCAGGAACTGTTCTCGGGCCCCTGGCCAGACTGGGCAGCAATGGTTCCTATCCCACCGGAGGAGTTTGTCGTGACCGATTTCCAACCTTTGGACAGTTCCTGGGGTTCGGGGGATGAGGCTGGGGACTTCCGGCAACTGTCTCAAGAGCTTTCAGTGGGTTTTCAGAGCTTTCAGCCGGCTCTGCGCACATTTCCGCAAGTCCCACACGGACGCTGCCACCCTGCGCACCCTGCAACATCGGTTTCATCTGCCAGTGCACCGACTACTGTGCGACGTGCCCACACGGTGGAACTCTACGCTCCACATGTTGGCCAGGCTCTATGAGCAGCGTAGAGCTATAGTGGAATACCAACTCCAACATGGGCGGCACAGTGGGAGTCAGCCTCCTTAATTCTTTACAGAAGAGTGGGCCTGGTTGGCAGACATCTGCCAGGTCCTTGGAAACTTTCAGGAGTCTACCCAGGTGGTGAGCGGTGATGCTGCAATCATTAGCGTCACCATTCCTCTGCTATGCCTCTTGAGAAGTTCCCTGCAAAGCATAAAGGCAGACGCTTTGCGCTCGGAAACGGAGGCGGGGGAAGACAGTATGTCGCTGGATAGTCAGAGCACCCTCCTGTCTATATATCTCAGCGCATTGAGGAGGAGGAGGAGCATGAGGAGGAGGGGGAAGAGACAGCTTGGCCCACTACTGAGGGTACCCATGCTGCTTGTCTGTCATCCTTTCAGCGTGTATGGCCTGAGGAGGAGGAGGAGGATCCTGAAAGTGATCTTCCACAGCTGAGATAACGTCAGGTTTAATGCAGGTGGTCTTCGGCCCACAGTGCATGCTCCAGTCTGACCGGGGTTTTTAATACATAGACACTGGCAGGTACAAATCCCTAATGTGAAGTCCCTGTGGACCCGCAGCATGGGTGGCTCCCTGGAACCCACCGGCGGTACATAAATAAATCCCATTGCAGTGCCCATCACAGCTGAGGTAACGTCAGGTTTAATGCAGGTGGTCTTCGGCCCACACTGCATGCCCCAGTCAGACTGGGGTTCTTTAGAAGTGGACACATGTAGTTACAACTCCGTGTGGACCGACAGCATGGGTGGCTCCCTGGAACCCACCGGCGGTACATAAATATATCCCATTGCAGTGCCCAGCACAGCTGATGTAACGTCAGCTGTAATGCAGGTGGGCAAAAAATTAATTGGATTACACTGTAGGCGAGGGCCCCAAAAAATTGGTGTACCAACAGTACAAATTTACCTCAGAAAAATTGCCCATGCCCAACCAAGAGGGCAGGTGAAACCCATTAATCGCTTTGGTTAATGGGGCTTAATTGGTAACTAGGCCTGCAGGCAGCCCAGTTAAAATAAAAATTGGTTCAGGTGCAAGTTTCAACGCTTTAATGAGCATTGAGACGTATAAAAATTGTTTAGAAAAATTATATGACTGAGCCTTGTGGGCCTAAGAAAAATTGCCCGTTCGGCGTGATTACGTGAGGTTTCAGGAGGAGGAGCAGGAGGAGGAGGAGGAATATTATACACAGATTGATGAAGCAAAAATGTCCCCGTTTTTGATGGTGATAGAGAACGATGCTTCCATCCGCGGGTGCAGCCTACGTATTGCTTAGGTATCGCTGCTGTCCGCTGGTGGAGAAGAGAAGTCTGGGGAAATCCAGGCTTTGTTTATCTTGATGAGTATAAGCCTGTCGGCACTGTCGGTTGACAGGCGGGTACGCTTATCTGTGATGATTCCCCCAGCCGCACTAAACACCCTCTCTGACAAGACGCTAGCCGCAGGACAAGCAAGCACCTCCAAGGCATACAGCGCGAGTTCAGGCCACGTGTCCAGCTTCGACACCCAGTAGTTGTAGGGGGCAGAGGCATCACGGAGGACGGTCGTGCGATTGGCTACGTACTCCCTCACCATCCTTTTACAGTGCTCCCGCCGACTCAGCCTTGACTGGGGACCGGTGACACAGTCTTGCTGGGGAGCCAGAAAGCTGTCAAAGGCCTTAGAGAGTGTTCCCCTGCCTGTGCTGTACATGCTGCCTGATCTCCGCGCCTCCCCGCTACCTGGCCCTCTGAACTGCGCCTTCTGCCACTAGCGCTGTCGGATGGGAATTTTACCATCAACTTGTCCGCCAGGGTCCTGTGGTATAGCATCACTCCCGAACCCCTTTCCTCTTCGGGTATCAGAGTGGAAAAGTTCTCCTTATACCGTGGGTCGAGCAATGTGTACACCCAGTAATCCGTAGTGGCCAGAATGCGTGTAACGCGAGGGTCACGAGTAAGGCATCCTAACATGAAGTACGCCATGTGTGCCAGAGTACCTGTACGCAACACATGGCTGTCCTCACTAGGAAGATCACTTTCAGGATCCTCCTCCTCCTCCTCAGGCCATACACGCTGAAAGGATGACAGGCAAGCAGCATGGGTACCCTCAGCAGTGGGCCAAGCTGTCTCTTCCCCCTCCTCCTCATCCTCCTCATGCTCCTCCTCCTCCTCCTCAACGCGCTGAGATATAGACAGGAGGGTGCTCTGACTATCCAGCGACATACTGTCTTCCCCCGGCTCTGTTTCCGAGCGCAAAGCGTCTGCCTTTATGCTTTGCAGGGAACTTCTCAAGAGGCATAGCAGAGGAATGGTGACGCTAATGATTGCAGCATCGCCACTCACCATCTGGGTAGACTCCTGAAAGTTTCCAAGGACCTGGCAGATGTCTGCCAACCAGGCCCACTCTTCTGTAAAGAATTGAGGAGGCTGACTCCCACTGCGCCGCCCATGTTGGAGTTGGTATTCCACTATAGCTCTACGCTGCTCATAGAGCCTGGCCAACATGTGGAGCGTAGAGTTCCACCGTGTGGGCACGTCGTACCGATGTTGCAGGGTGCGCAGGGTGGCAGCGTCCGTGTGGGACTTGCGGAAATGTGCGCAGAGCCGGTGCACCTTTCCGAGCAGGTCTAACAAGCGTGGGTAGCTTTTCAGAAAGCGCTGAACCACCAAATTAAAGATGTGGGCCAGGCATGGCACATGCGTGAGGCTGCCGAGCTGCAGAGCTGCCACCAGGTTACGGCCGTTGTCACACACGACCATGCCCGGTTGGAGGCTCAGCGGCGCAAGCCAGCGGTCGGTCTGCTCTGTCAGACCCTGCAGCAGTTCGTGGGCCGTGTGCCTCTTCTCTCCTAAGCTGAGTAGTTTCAGCACGGCCTGCTGACGCTTGCCCACCGCTGTGCTGTCACGCCACGCGACACCGACTGCTGCCGACGTGCTGCTGCTGACACATCTTGATTGCGAGACAGAGGTTGCGGAGGAGGAGGAGGAGGGTGGTTTAGTGGAGGAAGCATACACCGCCGCAGATACCACCACCGAGCTGGGGCCCGCAATTCTGGGGGTGGGTAGGACGTGAGCGGTCTCAGGCTCTGACTCTGTCCCAGCCTCCACTAAATTCACCCAATGTGCCGTCAGGGAGATATAGTGGCCCTGCCCGCCTGTGCTTGTCCACGTGTCTGTTGTTAAGTGGACCTTGGCAGTAACCGCGTTGGTGAGGGCGCGTACAATGTTGCGGGAGACGTGGTCGTGCAGGGCTGGGACGGCACATCTGGAAAAGTAGTGGCGACTGGGAAATGAGTAGCGCGGGGCCGCCGCCGCCATCATACTTTTGAAAGCCTCCGTTTCCACAACCCTATACTGCAGCATCTCCAGGCTGATAAATTTGGCTATGTGCACGTTTAACGCTTGAGCGTGCGGGTGCGTGGCGGCGTACTTGCACTTGCGTTCCAACACTTGCACTAGCGACGGCTGGACGGTGCGCTGACAGACATTGGTGGATGGGGCCGAGGACAGCGGAGGTGAGGGTGTGGGTGCAGGCCAGGAGACGGTAGTGCCTGTGTCCTGAGAGGGGGGTTGGATCTCAGTGGCAGGTTGGGGCACAGGGGGAGAGGCAGCGGTGCAAACCGGAGGCGGTGAACGGCCTTCGTCCCACCTTGTGGGGTGCTTGGCTATCATATGTCTGCACATGCTGGTGGTGGTGAGGCTGGTGGTGGTGGCTCCCCGGCTGATCTTGGCGCGACACAGGTTGCACACCACTGTTCGTCGGTCGTCTGCACTCTCAGTGAAAAACTGCCAGACCTTTGAGCACCTCGGCCTCTGCAGGGTGGCATGGCGCGAGGGGGCGCTTTGGGAAACAGTTGGTGGATTATTCGGTCTGGCCCTGCCTCTACCCCTGGACACCGCACTGCCTCTTGCAACCTGCCCTGCTGCTGCCCTTGCCTCCCCCTCTGAAGACCTGTCCTCAGTAGGCGTAGCAAACCAGGTGGGGTCAGTCACCTCATCGTCCTGCTGCTCTTCCTCCGAATCCTCTGTGCGCTGTTCCCTCGGACTTACTGCCCTTACTACTACCTCACTGATAGACAACTGTGTCTCATCGTCATCGTCCTCCTCACCCACTGAAAGTTGTTGAGACAGTTGCCGGAAGTCCCCAGCCTCATCCCCCGAACCCCGGGAGCTTTCAAAAGGTTGGGCATCGGTCACGACAAACTCCTCCAGTGGGAGAGGATTCGGAACCATTGCTGCCCATTCTTGGCAGGGGCCCGAGAACAGTTCCTGGGAGTCTGCCTGCTCCTCAGAATGTGTCATTGTAATGGAGTGAGAAGGCTGGGAGGAAGGAGGAGCAGCAGCCAGAGGATTTAGAGTTGCAGCAGTGGACGGCGCAGAACTCTGGGTGTTCGATAGATTGCTGGATGCACTTTCTGCCATCAACGACAGGACCTGCTCATACTGCTCATTTTCTAATAAAGGTCTACCGCGTGGACCCATTAATTGTGAGATGAATGTGGGGACGCCAGAAACGTGCCTCTCTCCTAATCCCGCAGAAGTCGGCTGCGATACACCTGGATCAGGAGCTCGGCCTGTGCCCACACCCTGACTTGGGCCTCCGCGTCCTCGCCCGCGTCCACGTCCACGTCCTCTAGGCCTACCCCTACCCCTCAGCATGGTGTATTACCAGTAGTGCAGAAACAGAACGCTGTAATTAAATGTGCTGCTTATTGGCCTGTGGTTGGAGGCTGACTTCGCTTACGGAACGCACAGCAGAGCCAGGAAATAATTTTGCGCAAGCCTGCTGTAACACTTAGCTGGCTGCGTATGAATTAGGACAACTACCCCCAGCACAGACCCAGTACACTGAGGACGGTCACAGGCAGCCCAAATAGATTTTTTTTCCCAAATGTTTTTGGAAAGGCCCACTGCCTATATACACTGTATATGTCTTCTCTCTCTGCGTCACCACTACTGGCCCTGGAGTATGTAAAATAACTGCAAACTATTGCACTGTGGACTGAAATACAGCGGTGGTGTAACAGCCAACACAGAGCCAGGAAATAATTTTGCGCAAGCCTGCTGTAACACTTAGCTGGCTGCGTATGAATTAGGACAACTACCCCCAGCACAGACCCAGTACACTGAGGACAGTCACAGGCAGCCCAAATAGATCTTTTTTCCCAAATGTTTTTGGAAAGGCCCACTGCCTATATTTAATAAATATGTCTTCTGTCCCTGCCTCACCACCACTACTGGTCCTAGACTACGTATAATTACTGCAGGGCGCAATTCTCTGCACGGCCAATATACAAAAAAAAAAAAATGCGCAACACTGCAAAAAGCAGCCTCCACACTACTGCACATGGTTAGATGTGGCCCTAAGAAGGACCGTTGGGGTTCTTGAAGCCTAAAATACTCCTAACACTCTCCCTATAGCAACTCCAGCAAGACAGCACTTTCCCTGATCTCTGTCAGAACGCATCTGTGGCGAGCCGCGGGAGGGGCCGATTTATATACTCGGGTGACACCTGATCTCGCCAGCCACTCACTGCAGGGGGGTGGTATAGGGCTTGAACGTCGCAGGGGGAAGTTGTAATGCCTTCCCTGTCTTTCTATTGGCCAGAAAAGCGCGCTAACGTCTCAGAGATGAAAGTGAAAGTAACTCGAACATCGCGTGGTACTCGTTACGAGTAACGAGCATCTCGAACACGCTAATACTCGAACTAGTATCAAGCTCGGACGAGTACGTTTGCTCATCTCCAGTTATAATCTGTCCTTTATGCCTTCTTCTGTAATAATATGCTTCTTTTTCCTACATCTGTAATAATGTGCCTCTTATTCCCCCATCTATAATAATGTGCCCATTATACCCACATGTGTAATAATCTGTCCCTTATGCCTTCTTCTGGAATAATGCTCCCATTTATGCCCCTATCTGTAATAATGTGGTTCTTATTCCCCCATCTGTAATAATGAGCCCCTTTATGCCCACATCTGTAGTAATATGTCCCTTATGCCCACATCTGTAATAATGTGTCTCTTATGCCCACATCTGTAATAAATAGCCCCCATTATGCCCCCATCCATAATAATGCTCCCTCTTATGCCCCATCTGTTAAAATCCCCCCCCCTCTTTATGACTCCATAAATAATAATGTCCCCCTTATGCTCTCATCTATAATGATGCACCCTCCTTTTAACTCCATCTGTAATAATGTGCCCTCTTTATGCCCCCATCTGTTATAGTGTGCGCCTTGTACACCCATGTGTTATAATGCTGCTTCTCTCTGCTGTAAAATTGCAGACTACAATACTCACCTCGTGCTTCGCCATCTGCTAAACTTTGGTCCTTCCTTCCAATCCCTGGCCTCAGATGCTGTAGCAGTCACATGACCACTCTAGCCAGAGAGATGAGGGTCCGGATCTGAGCAGACCACCAGGGGAAGCCAGAGAAGTGAGTATATGTTCTTGTTTTGTATTGTGTGTTGCATGTATTGACCCCCTCATCCCTCCTTCGCTCACATCTGCTCCAATCTCATGCCTCAGAACACCAGAAAGGAAGATTTTGAGGCACTGGATTGGTGGAGACAGAGCCGAGGACGAAAATGCATTGACAGCCTCTGATGTCAAGGTGCTGCAGTTGCACAGAGGATTTGAGTAATCATAGGGGTGAAGGACATGTATAGTAAAAAAAAGAGGACAGCAAGCTTACAGTGTGGCGAGGGGGGCCCTGTGGGCTCCCCCTTACTGAGGGTCTGTGACCTCTATAGCTACGCCACTGGTTACGAAGGTCACAATATGACAACAGAGAGCAATTTTTTTCAAGTATCATATTTTTTTGCAGTATGACTATATAAAAAAACTATTTAAATTTGGTATCACTGCAGTTGTAGTGACCCACAGAATAAAGACAACATTTTACTGCCCTGCTCCCCTCCCCCAGATGGTGCAATTGCATTTTTTTTCTTATTTTGCCAACTCATATGGTACCTTAAATAGTACCACTAAAAAATACTACTTGCTCCGAAAAAAAAGTTAAAAAAGTAATGATTTATTTTGAAAGTGCGAAAACCAGAACTAAAAAATGTGACCTGAATGCAAGCGCATCAATGACACTTGGTCATGAAAGGATTAAGCTGCTTAGCATTTGGGGAGTTATGTCTTCTACCTCCCTCCTGGGTTTCCAGATTATAGAATTAATCTATGCTAGAAACATTTATTAGCTACCATATAATGGATTATGATGCTGACAGTAAAGGCATGCTAAAAGTTCAAATTGCAAATATTACATTAGATCTGATTAAATGCTATAAGCAGAAGTTCAAGCTCGTCAGTACATGAGATTTTGCACACTAGTTTTTGCTGAGCGTGTTCCATTTATGTAAATTACCACACGGATTATTCAGTTGTTAGAATAACTTGTAAAACCCCTTCTCTAAATGTAAAATTTGACATTTATTCTACATTTGCTGCACTTTGTAATAGATATGAATCAACTCTTGCATATCTATCCAGCTTGTGCCAATGAGATTTTTTGCAGAGAAGTGTGACCTTGTGGTCAGGCGGTAGACATCTGCAGAATAGCATTACATTAACTCTTCTGCCAGTGGAACAATTTCTATGCTAGACCTCAACTGGAAAAGTAAGGATAATTCATTATCATTTTAGACTACAAATCATGTTGACCTAACTTACAGGATTATTCTTTGGTAAAAGTTTCTACTTTGGTTTTTTTTTCCTTCTGTCTCCAACTGCTGCTTTAAAGTGATGTTTTATAAATATTCAGGTGGTTATAAAAGGAGTAGAGATGAGCGAGCACGAAAATGCTCGAGTGCTCGTTACTCGAGTCGATCTTTCAGTGATGCTCGAGAGTTCGTTTCGAGTAACGAACCCCATTGAAGTCAATGGGCGACTCGAGCATTTTTGTATATGACTGGTGCTCTGCTATGGTTTTCATTTGTGAAAATCTTAGCAAATCACCAAAGTCATGTAAAAAACACAGAAATGGGTAGGGCAGGCGAGGAGCAACATGCAGGGCTGCATTTCGGGCTCCGAGGTCTCACTATTAAGCCACAATAGTGGCAAGAGTGAGAACCCCCCCCCCCCCTGCACTGTCAGCATAAAGAATTTTCTCCTCTGCCACAGCTGTAACAGCTGTGGCAGAGAAGAACGATGTTAGCCCATTGAATTCAATGGAGCCGGCAATACAGCCGGCTCCACTGAAAGCAATGGGCTGCCGGCAAGCGCGGGATGAATTTTCGGGAAGGGCTTAAAAATATAAGCCCTTACCTGAAAATCATCCTAAAATGTGTAAAAAAAAAATGTATACTCACCTTTCTGCTGCAGCCAGAGTTCAGCCGCATCTGGCCGGCAGTTCTCCTGAACTGCTTTCTGTAGTATTCAGCAGGTGGGGATTTAAAATCCCCACCTGCTGAATGGGCTGCCTCTGATTGGTCACAGCTCTCACCAATCAGAGGCAGCTCTCACTCACCCATTCATGAATTCATGAATGGGTGAGTGAGTGCTGCCTCTGATTGGCTCAGCGCAGGGACCAATCAGGGGCAGCTCCCAGCTGAATGAGCTTTAACCCCTTAGTGACCAGCCCATAGTGTTTTTATGTCCTGCCTAAGTGGACTTTAATCCCCGAGGATGTAAAAACACGCTTCCTGCAAGGATTAAAGCCACGTGGGCTATGGATGTGACAACTCCATGCTGTCAGTGCCAGGAGGTAGCTGATAACATGGAGCTGTCATCCTGGCAATGTGATCGGCGCTATCCAATGAATAGCGCCGATCGCATTAAAGTGCAAAACATTTTTTAAAAAGTTAAAGATTCAGCTACCCTCATGGATGAGATCCATGGTGGCAGCTGAGCATACTCACCCCCATCCTCTATGCTGTCCTACGGTGATCTGGTCCTCCAGGACCTGACGCCAGCCTTCTGCGCGTCAGCCGCAATGCGCAGAAGGCCGGAAGCCCTGGAAAATCTGAAATCTCCTGGCTCCCGGCTCCTGAAGGTAGCCAGGAGGCAGGAGATGTCACTGGGGGCCGCGGTAAGCAGTCCCTGAGCCTGTGATCGCCATTATCCAATAGATAACGGCAATCACAGAATAGTGCGTGGAGGATCCATGAGGGGAGGTGAAAATACTCACCCCAGTCCTCAGCGATGTCACATTCAAGCAAAATTTCTGTTCTGAAAGCCATCGGCTGCTCCTTTCATTTAGGGAAATGTCATACTAAAGGTATACAGCGGCCGCTGCCGCCCTGCAGACCCAACACAAGCTAACTTTACCTGCGGAGCTCGACAACCAGCGGCCCCAAGACACACACTTCCTGCAACAAGTCACTTTAATTACAAAATTGTATTCTGATTAACTTTATTATACACCTTCATAAGGTTAGTAACTGTTTTTGACTGTAGGGACAACACCATTGTTTGTTTTTTTTCCGTCAAAGGAGGAAAGCCCCAACTTACCACTATTAACAGTCAGTCCCACAAAATGAAATGGCAATCCAACTTTGCTGTAAGTGGGGTCGCCACAATTTTATTACAGCACAACCAAATATGAACACAACCTTGCCTATAACATGGAATATTTAAAACATCTTCCAAATTGCCTCCTTGTGATGCCATTCTGCTTTCCTGTAGTCAGCATGTGAAGCTACCAATGCTTCATGGGCAAGTATCACTGTCTCTAGGAAAGCTGTACATCCCTACACTACCTGATGATCACCCCCTCTAAAACAAGCCAAGTCGTATTCTATACCTTCCTGCAAGTCAGAGAGAAAAATATCCATACCTATAGCATTAAGCTGTACCCCAACCAGCAAAAGTAAATTAGTGTTATCACCCTCTAGCCTCTAATACCAAATAGCAACACCACCCAAAGGGTGCACTTTAGAAACTCGCAGGTTTAATTCCTAGTCCCTCTCCAAACCCTCCAGGTTATTATATCCAACTAGACTAAAATGACCTGGGCAAACAATTCCATAAACCACTATATATCTATTTTAATTAACGCTATTAACTCCCCAAATGTAACCCTGCACTAGCATGCAAAACTAAGACCATTGGTGTATTAGCCTTCTCAGGCAGCAAGACAACCTCCGGCAGAAGCTATAACCACTGAATACTTCTGAGCCCCTTCCACAAGAAATCAATGGCCAAGGTTGGGTCTAAATGGCCACTGCTAGGTATCCTTTTTGATAGGTTTGCATGTTTTTAACATTTACACATATAATAGAGCAATCCAAGTATAGGATCAGCAATGGGCTCATTACTTGAGCACAAACTAGTAGAAAACCTATTTTTAAAGAGTGAATGTAGCTAAACAACAAAGTCTATGATGGAAAGCCCTAAAGTATGCAACACAATGAAAAGCTGTTTAATATTCATCCAAGACGTTTGGAAGAACAACTCTGCCATTGCATATGATAATAATTAGGTGTTTCTGCAGTTGACCTAGACCCTGAAACAGTTCTAATGCTGCTCATATGGCTGCCAAGATGTCTCTGCATCGTATTCATAAGTAGTGTTTAACACCCATTACTATTGTGCTCAATATAATGTGCTGCACCAATGTACTTTTTAAACATGAAGCTAGACCCTGTATAATTAGCTGTACAAGTCTATTGTTTGCTTGTTATGTAACAGAACTTTAGTGGAGATCAAGATTGGAACTGGTGTAGACACCTTAAAAATAATAAATTTGTGAATATTTAAAAAAATGTTCTCCCTATAGGGTCCCTATTGGACATTTATGAACACTGTTTAAATGGGTAACCCATTGACTCAGGATACATCATCAATAGCAGAGTCCCACCAATCAGCTGATTCTCCAGCCTGCTGCCAGTGCAGAGGGGCTGGATGTCCGCTTCAGTGTTGATGGCCAGAAGTGTAATAGATAGCTTCACTTCTGTTGAAATGGATGGAAGTGAAGCTGTCTATTATACTTCTGGCCCTGTTGGGCATCCATATCAGCGGTCAGGGCCAGATATGTAATAGATGGCTTCGCTCCCATTGATTTCAATGGGAGTGAAGCCACCCAATACACTTCCAGCCATAACCATCAAAGGCAACATATGGCCACACTGCACTAACTTTGGGTTAGAGGATCAGCTAATCGGCAGGGTTTCTGAGCAGTGAATCCTCGCTAATTTACTATTGATGACCTATATGACCTATCCTGAGTTAATGTCATCAATAGTACAAAATGACAAAAACCCTTTAAGAGTTCCTATGTCAACAGATGTGGGCCGGCACTAGCAACTAGAATTCTCCATTTAGCGATCTTAAAGGAGAACTACTCAAGTACTTCCTTGCCTGGGTTCCAGCACTAGCAGTGAGTTAAAAGAAATCTAGGGTTAAAAGGCTTTCATAAAAGTTGAAAAGGTGAAATTACACTTTTACTGTTTAAAAGAATAAAAAGTCTGTTTGAATGAGATTGTCCACAATTTGTAAAGATTTGAGTGCCGGCAAAAGGAGTGGGTCACCCGTTTTATGGTTTTGGTCAAATGTTCTGTTAATTGGGTAACAGAATTGTGTCATAAAGATAGGTCGCTGACCCTTCCAAGATGCAGGGAGTTATGAGGACTCACAAGGAAAATGGTGGACAGGGTGATGTTTGTAAAACAGCTATACAATGGGTTAGGGAAAGAGGAAGTAGATATACGGTAAATGGATGTTTGAATATTGAAAGAGGTTAACAGTGAACAGAAGGGATAGCTTAGGGATAACAGTTGCTAACTGAAGTAGTGAATATAAGAAGTATGTAAGTATGGAAATTGGGCATATGTTGTCTTGTGTTTGTCATTGGGTAACTGATACTGGACAAAACGTAAAAACCATGGTACATTAGAGTTTTTTCTTATTTGTATGTGTTTGTTCACTGTCGGCAGTCCTATGTACAGTAAATACAATCCAAGTTTCTACTCATAAACTTATCAATCCGTATATGCATGAATAAAATCCCAGTGTATCTGAATTTACAGTCTACACAAAGTACCATAGCAATAGATCCATGTAGCCCAGGCTATTTACACATAAAAGTGCAGTTGTGACCAATCACAACTGCAATCTCTCAGTGGAAGGGAGGATCACGCATTGGGGGGTGATGCGTGATCCTCGGGTAAAGGCCATCCCCTCCTTGAGTGCAACCCAAAGCTGGCCCACAGGCTGTGGTGGTGAGACGGCACATGGCTCACGGTCCCCCATTTGCTAAGGGGCTGGGTTGCAATTCTGACCCCTACTGGTACAACGGTGTTTTAATATTATGCCTTATCGATGCTTGTATATACGTAAACTTTTTTTCCCAAATTAGCTTGAATTTGAAATGTGTCATTTTATAGATCATCTTTGATCATTCCACATAAACATTGAATTATAAAATCAGTTTTAGCACCATAATTATTTTTGGAGATTTATTTTTATCTTGTCTCACGTGCTGTTAAAATATCACAGATCTGTTAGCACCAGAAATTTCAGCAGGGGTCGTGGTGGCATAAGTCATGCAGCAGGCTTGATTTAAACACATTTCTCAAATTAGGTGCAACATATTCATTGTAAAACACAAAATTGATGAAATACTATAGTGTCTCATATCACTGCCATTGTACAGCTATCACATTGTGTCTCAGGTAAGGTGGGATATGTTTCTTCAATATGAATAAAAGTATTCATGTAAGTTCATTATTATATCTTCAGACTACTATTTTTCCAATTATGAAACATTGCAATTTTAGTACAGCCATTCAACCATTGCACAACCAAAGGTTGCCATGAAGCCCTAGCTTAAAGGGGATAAATCACATATTTAATTTTACTTTTATGAATGAAATGTAATTACATAGAAGAGAAATGTGTTTATTATTTTAGTGTTTTTAAAACTGCCCAGGGTGCTGCCATTTGGTGGCACACGGTCCTTCCTGCATTATCTGTATAGACAACACAGCAGGATGTGCAGGCTGTATGGCAACTGAAATGAATGAAAGTTAATGGTCAGAAACTCTCAATAGATTAGGTGTCCACCAGTACAATAGAGCTGTCATGTGTCATTTAATCTCCTGAACTCTACTTGTTATGAGATGACACTGGATGATGTGTTCCAATCTACACAGCAAAGCTGACTAATAAGCTGCAGAAAACAGAAAATATTTCCTTATTATATGTAAGCTAGTGGCCAATTTAAGAAATTAAATGCTTATGCTTACATTTTTACATGTTTAGACTCATAGACGAATATGTTTAGAATAAAAACTTTTTACGATTATGTGTGGGGGTGCTAATAGTCCTTGGCTTTGTGATAGTTATTTGTTTTCATATCAATGAAAAATCAACTGGACATTAGGAAGATTTCTGCCAAGTGGGTCCTGAAATGTTTGTCAGCAGATCAAAGGCATGCTTAAGTACAATCCTCACAGTGAATTCGGCAGCATTCTCATGCATGATCCTGAATCAAAAGAGCACTCAAAAAATAGAGACATAGTGGTTCCTCACATGCAAAGAAGTTCAGAGTTCAGAAGTCATCATCCAAGGTGATGGCATTTGTCTTTTGGGATAAAGAAGGGATATTGCTTTGTGGACTACCTTCCAAAGGGTCTACTATCGGAGCTGTGTATTACACAATACTTCTGGATAAATTGAAGGAAGCACTGAAGTAAAAAAGCGTGAAAAGTTGACCCAAGGTGGCGTGTTCTTGCACGACAATGCCTTGTTCCACACAGTCAAAAAGCTTGTTCATCCTCCTTATTCACCACATTTGGCACCCTTGAACTATCATCTGTTTTCTAATTTGAACAAAATACCCCAAGGAAACCTTTCTCCATTTCTGATGGAATTGCAGTAGCTGGTGCATGGTTGGTCACCGAGCCAAAGAAGTTGCAAGTCAGAAGTGCATTGGGATCCTAGTGGAATATGTAGAATAACTATGTAATTTAATTGCTCTGTGTCAATTTTTTGTGGTCAAAGCCAAGGACTTATTAGTGTCCCTCATACATTTTTTTAATAGATCAAACTTGGGTGTTTTATCATCCAGAGCTAATGATTTTCTTTTATGTTTAATATTTTTTTCTCTCAAGACAAGATTGGGAGAGCTGTATTAGCTAGTAAACACTTCTATGATTTATTGTTCAATATATATTTTATTGAAAGTAACATCAAAAATACAAAATACTTCAGAATCAGATTAAAGAAATCCCTTCGACCGGGAAAGGCAGTATATAGACTCAAAAGGACACCTTTAGGTGCCTGATAGTTCTCATCATCCCGCGCTTGAAAGTCGACAAGTCTCCTGTCTAGGCAGTCCCAGATCGGATTCAGACAGCGAATGGCGTAGGGTTTGTTAACAAGTTGCAACTAGGTAAAGAAAACTTGTCAACTTATGCATATATATTCTGTGTATACGGTCTATATATATGTATATATATATATATATATATATATATATATATATATATATCGGGTACATAGGGAAGAGGAAAATAAATCCGCCTAAATCTAATTTTGTCAGCAGATCCTGTAATTTACCCAGCCTCTCTTTCTTAAGCCTAGCACCATGTGATATGAAAACCCCTCGCAAAACACATTTCAGGGCCTCCCATTTCATGGGTCGGGCCGTTTCATCTGTCCTGTGAATTTCTACAAAGTTTTCAATAGTCTGGCGTACCTTGTTCAAGCAGCAGGAGTCTCACAAGAGGTTATCATTCAGACACCAGTTGCGTTGTCCGAACCCCGTTTCTCCCCTCGTTAATGCCCCATAGACAGGTGCGTGGTCCGACCAAACAATCTACCAATCGACCTTTTAGGCACCAGGTCTAGAAGGCAATGCAAGATGAATAGGTAGTCCAACCTGTTATAACTATTGTGGGCTGAGAAGTAGTGGCTAAAGTGTTTGACTTCAGGACGCAAGGTCCTTCAAAGGTCAATGAGTTTGAGAGAGGTCAGCAGTCTCCGCAGTCTACGCACGGCCGTCAGGGAAACGCCAGAACTACCTGATGACGAGTCAAGATATGGATCCATACACAGATTCAAATCCCCTCTGAGGACAATTGCGGTTCCAGATTCAAACTGAGCCAGCTCACCCAACACCTGGATCCCAAAGGCGATCTGACCTGTGTTAGGGAAATAAACATTAGCTACTGTAAGCACCTTTTTCTCTAATTCCAGTTTAAAAAAAGGTATCTACCCTCTGGGTCGGCCTCCACAGAGAGAAGGTTATATGGTAGACTTTTATGTATGGCCACGGAGACTCTGCATGATTTTTTTGTCAGGGTGGGTACTATGATACCAATGGGGGTAAAATCTATTGCTACACTTTGGAACATGACCGTTTCTAAAATGGGTTTCTTGGAATAGGGCAAAAAGAATGCGTTTTTTGTACATATGTGCTAGTATCTGACCTCTTTTGGCTGGGCAGTTTAATCCTCTAGCGTTGTAAGTACAAAAGGATGTGTTTATCATGTTGGTGAATTATTAGCACGGGTCGCCGCCACCGGGAAAAAAACGAAAAGTTGTTAGGAGAAGTAGGGGAGCAGTAGAGAGAAATACAGCAGGGTGACGGAAACACAGTAATCTGTCAGTCAGGCGAAAGGGCCCTGAGCTCATAGGGGTAGGTATTCACCTGGCTTGCGCCTGAGATTATACAGCAATAAGTGGCATCTAGCCTATTGAGAGAAGTAGAAGGGGATACCACCGCAAGCACCCTCGCACCACCCACCAGATGCCTACATATAGAAAATAATAAGAAAATAGATGCCCTATTGGGGCACAAATGCAAAATCCGCAACTCTCAAGTAAATGCAATTCGAACAGCAAACATAATTCTTGTATCGTGGATGGGTCGGACAGCTCTCTGTGGTATGACTAACAAAGTCTTGGCTCCGGAAACATAAGACAACAAACAAACGAAAACATTGGCCTGAGAGCAGAGATTTGAGAGATATGGAGGGAAGGGAAAGGTGGGACCGTCCGACCATCGCCTGGTATCATCTGGAAAGACCAGTTGTACAGGAGCGCTTCTCAGGACGTTCAGGTTCAATTCTTGAGGTTAGGCTCCTTCATGGACTTCAGGTGGGAGGGGTGGATCCTGATTGGCTTTTACCCCTTCGCTTTTCCGATCGGGCCTCTCGCCAGACCTCTCTAGGAGCTACTACTGGGAGCGACGGTATGGACGGCCAGTCCGGCAACGCCACCATGGGAAACTCCAAAGCTCCCAAGAATCTTGGGAGATCTGCCGGGTTTTTAAATATAGCTGTTTTGTCATTCTTGGAAGCTATCAACTGAAATGGGTAACCACATCTGTATAGTATATTCTTCTCCCGTAGAGCATGAAGGAGTGGCCTCACCGCCCTGTGGAGCTGCAGGGTACATCGGGCCAGGTCCGGGAATATTGTAATGGGAGTCCCGTTGTGGATAAGTGCTGGGTTGTTGTCCCGAGCTTGCTTCAAAATTGCTTCTTTATCCTTATAAAAATGGATCCGACATATCACATCACGAGGTCTTCTCGGGTCCTCTGGTCTGGGGCTCAGGATTCTGTGTATACGGTCTATTTCTACCGGCTGGGAGCGATCGCGGTGTAGTAGGGAGCTGAACATGTTGTGCGCCCAGTTTTCCAGCTGCTCGGGAGTCACCTCCTCAGACAGGCTGTGGGCGTCTAGCTGAGGGAATACCTCGTCTTGAGATTCCTCTACAGTTTGCAGCCTATGGCCCATGTGTCGCAGCTCCTGCTGCAGCAGAGACAGGCCTTGTTTATGGGAGTCCTCCAGCCTCTGGAAGTCTCTTTTTGTGGGTGCTCCTTCCGGTCCCAGGAGTCGTCCCGAAGCGGCTCGCCCAGTGATCCGCGAAAGGGTGAGGGGAAGAACCTGGGGTTACCACTATGACCCTGAGGGTGTGATCGGCTGCTGGCTTCTGGTGCGGGGTGTGCCCAGTCAGGGGGGGAGGGCTCTGTTTGTGAGGTATGGTGACTACTACATAGTTGGCGCCAAGACCCCTGTTTAGCTGTGTAGTGAGACCCCCACCCTGGCAATTGCTGCTTCTGGCAGAGTGACCCGTCGCTGTGGTCTGGGCGTGTGCCTTAGTATGGTTACTTGCACCAGGACCCTTCAGGGAGCATCCCCCTAGGGCTTGTGCCTGTTGGCATTTAGTCATTTCACTATCCTCCAGTAAGCTGGAGATGATGGATCAGGGCTCATAGCAACAAGAGGGTTCTGCCCTGCCTCTATATAGCTGCCTGGGCTATGTGGCTGATTGCTCCCCTCCCGGCTATAAATCCCATCAGGGCACCCTGGCGACCAGGGGTAGCTCAACTTATCTGCCGGCGATGATCTTCTGCCCTGCATTACTCCTTCTCTAGTCTCCTCTCCTACTGAGCAGGAGCGATAGCGATCCCCTGTGCAGCCGACAGTTTCGGGAGTCCCCTTAGTGTTCTCCGATGGTGAGGAGAGGCTGCGCGTGTGAGCCGGCGCCATCTTGGGTCCGGAGACCGCGGCGCTGGGAGCCAGGAGAAATTGTTGGATGCCCGACGGATCTGATACTGGTGGTGCCGTCAGGCGGCTGGAGACTCTCCGGCGGCCCATGTAAGCCCCAAAGGCGTTTTTGCGGTGCTGTGGGCACTTTGTTGCGGCTTTCTGATGGTGGGACCGGCGGGAGCTCAAAGCATGAGGTGCTCACACCGCCATCACCAAGCCACGCCCCTTCCACTCGTATGATTTAACTTCTGTACAACCACGTTACCTCTTCGTAGAACGTATATTGTGAAGAGAGAGAAGAATAGGTAGGGAGTGATGTGCAGTTTAATTTCCTTTCTACGTACCAAGGTTACTATGAACAACAAGCTTGTGGAACTCTACAACTGGTGTGGACCAATAAGCAATGGATGAGTATGTAGAAGACTGGTATGAAACAATATTGTAAGTAGCTTCTACATGAGCATAATAGCACTAGAGCAAGCAACAGAAACACATGCTTCATTTACTATCTGAATAAAATGTGGACTCATTTTGAGGCTGTCAAAAATCAGAAGCCCCAAATCCTCTTCTAAAATAATGGATAACACCGTAGACCCGATAACGGAGTATAAAAGTCAAAATAAAAACTATCCCGCGCCTAAGTGCATTATTTTACATTTGGAAACACTGAACCGCAGTTTCCATTGTTTTGATCATTTATCCATAAGGCTAAATCTTTCACACAGGTTCAAGACATTACTAGGAGTATCAACCCTATTGCAAACAGACAGACCTAACTTATCAAACCTTCAAAATGAGACAAAATTCATGAGGCAAAAAGACTTATTTGTCAAAATTATTTAGCAGCAAAACTGTGGTTGTTGCCCATAGCAACCAATGACAGCACAGCTTACCTTTTTCTATACTGCTCTGATAAAATAAAAGCTGAACTGTGATTGGTTGCAATGGGCAACAAAGACAGTTGTACTATTAGACAGGTTTGATAAATGAGGCCCAAAATTCTTTGATCCTTTCTTTCCTCTACTGCCAATTACATCCATCATTCTTCATACATTTATCATATTGATTGAAGGTACAGTGGAACAGTCTGTATTTTTAGGCAGCTCTGGGCACAGGCGTGAGAGATGATGTGTGATACATTTCATTACATATAGGCATGTTCCTAATACACCTGGTAATATAATAAACATACTTTAGGTGTTTAATATAAATTGTGGGTGAAAGGACGGCATATACTCCGGCTGATATTCCGCTCACACCCTGTAATGAAGTTGTAAAGTAAATTTCCCCTTGAATGGACTTGAAGTATTGTGCAAGCAAAAAAATAATAAGTTTCAAATTAAGTACAGAATATCAATTTGTCAAAACTGCTAAGTCAGCCATATTCTATTTGCAAAGTAAAAACCAATATTCTTTAATTCAGCCATGCTTGTCGTCCATATCAATAGCCCTGTGATTGTAGATAAAGCCTCCAGTGCATAAAACCTCTGCATATTCTTTTCTGTCTACTCTACAAGCACAATTTGTATCGGGGATTGCTAATTATATTTCAGATTTCTAACATTTTCATCCTTCATTATTAGGATGGGACTTTTGTATGAGTGTTCACAACTCAGAGTTACCTGCTAATTTAAGGCTTTATTTATAGGCATGGAGGTTTCTAGACTTTCTGCTGCCTAATGTCAAAAGTGAAAAGATCCACATTGCCCTATTAAGCGGAGAGTGCATGCACCATGGGGCTGGCTGACAAAATAATTGTAACTGACCAGTAAATTTGGCATCATAGATAGGAGGCGATGAGATTGTCAAACAAAAACTTTTACTCAACCGGATACGAACTTTAACATGCTGGCTGGCCGCTCTATCTGTGGCTCACTTGACTGCATCACTATGGATCTGTACTGTCTCTGCTTTACTGAGAACAGGGAGGGCTTAAGATACCTTCCCACGTAGTATGAATGCAGAATTTCTACAGTAGATTTTGCTACACTCCCCTTTATGCTACCATATCTTTATAGCAGTCTTTACACAATGACAAGTGTTTTTTAGACATAAGGTCCACCTTTGTATACTTCTGGTCACACCTTTAATACCATATTGGCAATACTCATAGTAGAACTCTAAGTATCAGACAGTCTTCAAGGAAAACAAGTAGTCTGTAATTGTCCCCGGAGCTCATCTGTGTAAAATGTTGGTGTATCGGTTGCTTATGCATGGTCTATTACTTTGCAGATTACTATGAGCATTACCAGTGTTGTCTTGAACATGTGACAAAAAGTATTCAAAGGTAGAGTTTATCCTTCAGTCACAAGTATTGGGAGGCACCACATTTGTGCTTGACAATTTAGAAATTGATGCTTATGCTTTCACCGTTGGCATGCTTCCATGGTCTAGTGCCTTCTTCAAGCCATGCGATGATTATATGAGGTAACCAGAATGAAAAAATGGATAGTGCTCTTTCTCAGAACAGTCAAATTGTTACAGACCACAAGTGTGGACTCACTGTGACAACCAACCGGTTTGGTTTTGGGCTATCACAGCGTGCTTGGCAGCTGACCCGTTGGTCAGATATACTTATAAAAGACACAGCAAAACCGTCCGACCTATGAGCACTAACAGATGGAAAATCTTGCCTTTTGCTAATAAGGGAAATGGGGGTACACTTGCCTATAGGCAGGGTAGGTGTCCTAACAAGGACAGTCTCACAGTCTTCCTCTTGGGCCTGACTATCCCTTACGGGCCACAGGAGAGGAGTACAGGACAAAGGTCAGGGCTATACACCCCACGGAACTGGGTATGGCACAAAGACAGGATCTGGCAGCAGACAAACGTATAAAGATAAGATTACAGACAGGAGACCTATTCTTAGTGACTGAGGCAGGATCACACCAGGATAACATGCGAAGTCAGGGAGCAGCTGATAACCAGTATAGTCAGAGATAGGAAGGCAAAACAGGGAAGATGCAAGGGCAGAATATACAGATAAGTACAGGGACAAGCACACAGAAGTCAGAGATAGGTGACCTAGGAATGCTGGGTGCCTGGAACAAACACACAACAATACTCAGGCAAAAAGGAAGTGTATCAGGCCAGTTTAAATAGGAGAGTTAGGCCTCTTTCACATGGGCTACAAAATCTCGCTACAAAATCATCGCTACAAAACGCATGTATGTTAGGCCTCATTCACACAGGCAACAAAGTCACACCAGTTGCATGTATGTAAAACCCCAAGTTTTCCTATGTGTTCCTTCAAATTTGCCATGTTTTGTAGCATGCGACATTGCAAGTCAAAAACCTTGCGGGTTTTTACAATATGCACGCGACTCGCAAGGTTTTGTACCCCATGTTTCCCTATGGAGCCTCCCTCTCTATTGCATTGCATTGCACAAAAACGCAGTTTTCATGTGGTACAATGCAACTTTGACAGTAGATAATCCTACTGTTAAAGACCAAAACTAAGTCCTAGCTAGAGGGAAAAGAATGAAAAAAGAATACATCACCTTAGAAGCGCTGTCTGGCTTCGCTGCATCTTCTTCCCGCTTCCCGGCACTGGTCTTCAGCATCTTTTCTAGCCGGGGATTGAAAAATCCCTGCCTCCTGGAAGCACTGCCTTTCATTCGCTGAGCGCTGTGATGCTTAGCCAATCAGAGCAAGCGCTCGATGAATCATTGAATGGCTCAGCCAATCAGTGGCAGTGCCTCCAGGAGGCAGGGATTTTCCAATCCCCGACCAGAAGAGATGATGAAAAACTTTTCCAGGAACCAGGAAGAAGATGCAGTGGAGCTCACAGTGCTTCTAAGGTTATGTATCCTTTTTTCCTTATTTTATTCCTGAAGCTAGGGCTTATTTTCGGTGTAGGGCTTATATTGCAAGCTCTCCCACCCCCTTCCTCCAAAAATCCTCGCAAATGGTGCTATAAAGTCGTGCAACTTTGTAGCTCTGCTTGCAACTTTGTAGCGCCACAAAATCACAGCATCACCACAAGAAACCGCAGCGATATCGCTGCGATTTTCTTCCAGCGATGTCGTGTTCCTGTGTGTAGGAGGCCTGAAGCCTATGCTTTCCAATGGGTTCTTTCACATGAGAGATGTTTTGTAGCCTGAAAGAACACATTGGAAACCATGAGCTTCACATACATGCATTTTGTACCAATTAGCAAGATTTTGTAACCTGTGTGAAAGAGGCCTGATTGCTATTAGCCTGCAGCTGGGCTGAGAACAAAGGAACTGGTTAACTCCTTCAGTGCTGGTAGAAAATAGAGTCCACACATACAAGAGGAGTAGAGCGTCATCCGCGTCTGCCTAGGACCGCAAGAGGGTGGCTGACATGGGTAGCCGACCTAACACAAACACCAGGAACAATGAAAAGCACAAAAGTCAACTCACCTGGTGTTCTGGCAATACTTCCAGGGCATCACCGTCACACCATAAAACCAGGCTAGCCCTCACTTATGACAGATGTACATTCCCTCATTGAACAAACATCAAATACCAGAGAGCATTGGATAGGAACCCCAGGGACTTGTAAAACTCTTGCTACATAGTATTGAGAAGACAAAAAAACAGGGCTCAGGGGTATTAACTTGGTACTGTTCTACCTTGTGAACACCGGAAGCTAGGGGTGGGACTACACTTAGCAGGAGGGAACGTCCCTGTTAGGCCCATACCTGCCGATTGGCCGGGAACACTAGCAGCACACAGTGGAAGGTGATATCGAGACTCACTGGTTGTGTCTGGCAACAGGTTACCTGGACAGAGGGTGAAGACAGCATTCTGAAAGCCGGCGGGGGATGGGGACATAGACTGGGGGCGGCAAGTGGATTGTGCGGCCAGCTTTACAGACAGCATCACAGCACATATGGAGTCCGCTGGGGGTGACAGCACACAAGGGAGAAGGGAGGGCGTCCACGAGAGACACTGGAGCAGGCAGCGGAGATTGCGGATACCTAGCGGGACACGGGGACGGAGACAGCAGCCCTGCCAAGCTCGCAGCACACCCGCGATTACAGAAGCTGGGAGGTGACACTCCGTCAATCCCAGGTCTCCGCAGGTGTGGATGACACTATCCCAGGCGCGGTCACTGTGCACCCCGCCGCTGTGGATGACACTGTCGCTGGCACTGGCACTGTGCACCCTGTCGCTGTGGATTACACTGTCCCCGGAGCTGCACTCAACCGGTGCTGTCACTGTGCACTCTGCCGCGGACCATAACCCGAGCCTCTGCACAAACTGCCAGTCGGAAGTTAGGGGCATGACAGGGGGCGTTAACTCCAGCAAAGCCAGGTTAGCCCCCAGCTTCCGGTGGAGACAAGGTACAATAGTACCTATCAACTTAATCCACCGGATGACTGTGTAGATATATAAAAAATGATATAGAATAGATTAACTTCACTATGGGCACAAATGTATATACAACCAGCACAACCTTTGTATTATGTAATAACCTGATCACTTGGTGTCATTTGTGGTTGTTTTGGGATATAAAATACTATTAGAGGGAATCTTCAATTCTGCAAACTAAAAGCTCTCAGACTTAATTTGTTAATCTTTTGTATGTTATTATCTCAAACGCACACAGCTGGAGAAATCTCTTCCCACTGTGATTGTCTCTATTTAAATTATTTCCCTCTTTGTAATTCTTCATCTGCTCATTGCTGGAATATTAAATTCACTGAGTGGAACAAACAGTTATCCTTTTATTAAAATGTTTGCTATTGTATTCTTCTGACAGAAGAGATGATGATATGACTTAGAACCCAGCAATAAATCAGAGATGGCCATAAAGTAATATTAAATAATCCCCCATATATTACAAGCGCTTTGCCCCATTTAAGTAATGAGTGACAGTATGAAATTGCTATAAATACTGCTACATTATATTCTTCTGTATGTAATGTTAGGATCTCAGGTTCTTGAGGATAAAAACTGTTATTCTCAATATTTCAATTACAATTTCAAAGTGAAATTTATTACTTTGAAGAACATAAGACTGATAAAGGGGTTTAATATCAAAAAGAGGTCCCGTGCATATTAATGCAAGGCCTCTAATATATGCATGAATGTTTTTATATAGGAGCCAGTAGGTAAAATATAGAGGCTTAGGGTTCTTTCACACGAATGTCGCTTTGAGGTCTCTTTCCCACGAGCATAGGCGTTTTACATGCGCCCGCCGTAAAAACGTGTGAACGGGCGCACAAATCTAATGCCATTGCCTCCCCTTCCCTCCCCTTGGCCGGCTCACCTCCTCTCCCCTTCCCTCTGGCTGTTTGCAATTGGAGTGGGCAGGGCAGAGGCAGAGCTAAGCAACCCCTCCCCACCCCTTGTCTGCAGCCAGCAATGGTAGGGGGCGGGTCAGGTGGAGCTTAGCTCTGCCCCCGCTCCACCCCCTTTCATTGCAAACAGCTGGAGGGGAGGAGAGAGGAAAACGGCGGCCAATATACGCTCATGTGAATAAGCACTGATGCTGAGTAGGTGCGTCAAAAAAAATTTCATCTAAAAAAAATTTATGGTTTCCTATAGGTTCTTTCAGATGAACAACTTTTGATGCACTGAAAAAATTGCCCGTCAAAAGTGGCGTGCTCATGGCTGCTATTCGTTCGCCCAATTTAACACTCAAATAGCCACACTGTTTTAGCGTGGCTATCTGAGTGTTAAAACGACGCTCGTGTGAAAGATCCCTCATATTGTTTTAGCAAGTAAGTCCTAACACTCTTTATTCGCAATAGGTTTCATAATAGGGGGTTTATTCACACGAGATTATATTGGCCGGCGTTTTCACAAGCCGGACGATATTCGCTAGCATGTGATGCACGGGCTCGGCATATATGCTGTCGGGTGGGGGAAGACAGCTTAGCTCTCCCCATTTTCTCCCCCTCGCCAGCTCTCTGCAAGGGGGGGAGGCAGGATGGGTGCAGGAGCTAGTGTGCTGTGCTCTGCACTGCAAACAGCGGTAAGTGGCAGAGAGGGGAAGAGAAGAGAGAGGGAGTTTAGCAGTCACACTGCTAAACTCCCACCTACCTTCTATCTCCAGCAGCTGTCATTGGCTCCCATAGAAGTCTATACAGCCGGCGGCGTAAAAGCACTTTTACGCCCCTGTGAATGTAAACCAATGCATCGGAGGGGCAGCGTATATCGGTCGGGGGTGAAAACCCAGACGATATACGCCCGTGTAAATAAGCCCTAATACTATATGTTTAAAATTGTTTTTACTAGTGTCTCCTTTGATATGTGTGATTATTTTGGCACTGGATTGCTTTATCTGACCAGATTTAATCCAAATTCTACGTGCACTATATATATCGATGTTTCGTTTCTTCTAAGCAAGTTATTCTCTAATTATCTGGTAAATTGATGTACTTGGGCTGATTGGTACTATTCATCTGAGTGCTCTGGTTATTATTTATAGTAAATAATAGTAGTGTACACAAACATGTTTATGCCACAATATAGTATAAACATCACAGAAGACGACTATACTTACTGACACACTGAAACAAAATACAAGGGCGGGTATGAGTTCCACATCCCTCAGCATGCAGATGCACAATTCACTATATGGAAGAGCATTGCACAGGTGCAAGAGGGCTCCTTCACACAAGCGCTGTGACTTTCGTCCGCCTGCGTCACGGCCGTAACACGGCCAAAAATCGCATGTTTGAGAGGCAGCCATGACCAAGTCACAGCTGCATCTCCTGTTTTTTTCACCCGTCCGGGGCTGCGGCGTATATGCGCTGCAGCCCGGGATACCGTCAGGCGAGGGAGGGGGCAGGACGGGGCAGGAGCTAGTGTGCTAAACTCCAGCCCCCTATGAACACCTTGCTGGCTGCTAGTAATGGGAGGGGGCGCGACAGGCTGGGAGCTAGTGTGCTAATCTCCCGTCCCGCCCCCTCCCTTTGCCGGCAAGGGGCGGAGAGGGGCATGGAAAGGGGAGATAGTTTAGCAGAGCCTCCCTTTTATGGCAGCTCCCATAGGTACTTTGTAGTATACTTGCTCAGATAAAGTATACAAAAAGTGCCAGTCCTATTGATACATGTAGTGCACCATGCAGGCCTACAACCTATTAATGACACCACATACTATTCAACCCAGCAGGTTTCCCTGCACCTCAATAGTAAACCACGCTGGCTCTGATACCCCAGGCTTGCCCAGCATTTAAAGCCAGATTACTTGCTGCAAAAATAATTATTTTTGCAGCAAGTAGTTGGCTTTAAATCCTGGAGAAGCCCGGGGTGTCATCAGTATTTTACACCTATGTGATGCTACTCCATAGAGTTATTTTCCCATCTGCATGCTGAGGGATGTGGTGTCTGTATCCGCCCTTGTATTTTGTATCAGTATATCAGTAATTAAGGACGCCTTCTGTGATTTTTGAATTGATATGACCTTTTGCTATGATTTATTTGTAAAGTACAGTAACAGTTTTTGAGTACTGTATGGTGTTTTTTTTTAGTACTCTATAGTCGTGTTTAATGGCATTATCTATGTAGTGCTTGCTGATGTTATTTCAGTTTTATCATATAGTATTTTGCGTTAGGTGAAAACATGTCAAACACAAATCATGAAATATTGCAGTTTTCACACTACCCACTGCTACTCAAGTGAATGGTCAACTATGTAAGCTTTTGGTCCAGAAAACATATAGCAGCATGCTCCATTTCAGTGCAGATCCCACACGGACTGCTTCCATTGAAGTCAATGGAAGCCGTCCGATACGCGACCCATCCACAATTGAATTGTGGACAGGCCGTGGATTCCTCAGGAAAGCAGGAGTTAAAAGAAAAAAAAGTAGTGCGCATGCAAGCTGGCCAGCGCTTCCGTACGCATCCACAGACCAGGAAATAGAAGACAGTACGTAGAAGACCCGGACAGGTAACACAGTGTCCTCGGCCACAGGCCGGGGCGGATTCCGCTGCGGGCTCTTGCATGTGGAATCTGATCCGTCCATGGACATTGAGCCTTACACTATTAGGCCTTAGTCACACGGGCGTTTTTCCCCGCGATTTGCGGATCGCATGACGGATGCGCATCCGCAAATCGCGTGACCGGTGCGCGCAAATCGCCCGAAAATCTGCTCCTAGCCGCGTTTCATTAGAAACGGGCCGGAGCTGTCCAGCGCATTGCATTCAATGGAGACGGCAATAGAGTCGGCTCCATTTAAAGCAATGCGCTGCGGGCGAGCCCGGGATGAATTGTCGGGAAGGGCTTAAATATATAAGCCCTTTCCTGCAATTCATCCTAAAATGTGTAAAAATAAAAAATATATATATACTCACCTTCTCCCGGCAGCCGGAGCTCCGCGCGGCCGTCCTGCAGTGGGTGTGAAGGGGGTGTGAGTCAGACCTGCCCCCTGATTGGCTCAGCGCTGAGCCAATCAGAGGCATGTCTCACTCACACCCATTCATGAATTCATGAATGGATGTGAGTCAGACCTGCCCCTGATTGGCTCAGCGCTGAGAGGCAGCAGTCACTCACCCATTCATGAATTCATGAATGGGTGTGTGAGTGAAACCTGCCTCTGATTGGTCAGGGCTGTGACCAATCAGAGGCAGATCATTCAGCAGGTGGGGATTTTAAAGCCCCGCCGGCTGAATAGAGCCGAGAAGCAGTTCAGGAGAACTGACAGCGGCCGTGGCTGGACTCCGGCTGCAGCGGAAAGGTGAGTATACAATTTTTTTTTATTTTAACACATTTTAGGATGAATTGCAGGGAAGGGCTTATATATTTAAGCCCTTCCCGACAATTCACCCCGCGCACGCCGGCAGCCCATTGCTTTCAATGGAGCGGCTGTATTGCCGGCTCCATTGAATTCAATGGGCAAACATCGTTCTTCTCTGTCACAGCTGTTACAGCTGTGGCAGAGAAGAATGATTTGTCTTCTATATGTTCTCAATGGGGTCGGCGCTGCTGCCGCCGGCCCCATTGAGCGCATATAGAGAAGAGAACAGGAATCGCAGATCGCAGATAGGTGCGATCTGCGATTTCTGTTCTATAATTTATCGGACGAGCGCATAAAAAGCGCTCATGTGTCCGATACCATTGCAAAGCAATGGTTTTATAAAATCGCCGGACGCATGCGCAAATCGCGGCTAAAAACGCCCGTCTGACTAAGCCCTTATGCTTTTTTTAATCTAACTAGATTACAAAATCTATGCTGTTAAACTTCTTAATCTATATCAGTCAGGGGCATAACTATAGAGGATGCAGGGGATGTGGTTGCACCCGGCCCAGGAGCCTTAGGGGGCCCATAAGGCCTCTCTTCTCCATATAGGGAGCCCAGTACTATGAGTAAAGCATTATAGTTGGGGACCCTGTTACAGGTTTTGCATTGGGGCCCGGGAGCTTCAAGTTACGCCTCTGATCTCAGTTATAGGTGAGCTGTATTGTTTTGTAGAATAGTTGTTTTCCAACCCATGAGCCAACTAAGACTTATCTTACTAAGACATTAACTAAGTGTGATTTCACACCTGTTCCTGGAAGTTTACAGGGGCAGTATGGATCCACATACAGGCTTTAGAACAGTTTACTGCATGGACCTTAGAGCTAATAATATTTAAAATATAACTTTTATTAAGAAAGATTAAAATAAAAGGAGGGAAGAACAAAACATACAAATAATAGAGCGTGTATGAACGATATTGTACAGAAACAATTGCCACACGTATATAAGGACCAATTGAGTTTGAGTCAAAGTGGAGGGACTCAAAATGCTGAGTCTAGTTTAGTAACTATGACCCAGTCTAAATAATTGGTCAAAGAAACAAGACTACAATAGTAAGTCTTGTAAATCGTGTGTCAAATCATAAAGAGAAATTTTTGACACACGTACGTCTGTCGTGTTGATGGAACCACTGACATACGTAAAAAAAGACTAAGCGTTACCCTACGCGTTTCCCCCACCTTATGGGTTCCTCAGGGGTACCAATACGCTGTTCCAGTGGTAAACTGGATTGTGGCTAAAAAGATAGTTTCAAACGAGACCACAGGGTACTCTAGAACCGGTAAAACTAGATACCTAGGGCTCAAATGTGGAACTGTCTGTGTCTGACTTAAGAGATATTTAGAAAACAAAATAGTCCCTAGGGGGTTACGCAACCCGATACTACCTCCCCTCAGACTAAGGAACAATGAATTTTTGGCAAAATGGGAAAAGGAATCTACCGAATCCTCTTTAAAATTGATTCAGCTCCTCATCACTGAGGAACAACAGACACTAAAAACCAACAATGTCTAGATGAGACTCTGGAGGTTGTAAAAAAATTCTCGGATGATCCGGAATATTCGGTTAAAGAGAAAACCTTCCAGAGCAACGTTGAGAAATACACATCCCAAATAAAAGAACGTAAACATGGTCAGTTCAACCGCGATCTCATCGACTTTAGAGAAAACCGGGCCTACAATATCGAGAGATCATGCTCTGATACAGACATAAGTTCCTCTGACATTGATGTTGTAGAAACTGATAACTTAGGTCGAGGTAGATACAATGCGTACCCCCGGAAAAATAGGAATAAGCCTCAACAGAGGGGACGTGGTAGAAACAAACACACTAATCCCCATGTGGACCAGGGTTTTTTAGGCCCTCCCCCTACCCGTTATCCACTAAGAGACAGAAGGGTCATTTGACCAGGTATCCCCCTCAGGACAAAGCAGTCCCAAAATCAGGACCCGATAAGCTACAAGTAATGAACCTTTCAAATAAAACATTGTCTCCGGCGGAGATTGGCGTCTTGGAGAGGGGGCTGTCCTTCGTCCCGACGAACTCCTTCAACCCGTTCGCCTGGACGAAGGACATCTCCCTCTTCATACGCCGCCTCAGATGGAGAAAATATTTTGTCCAGTCGGATAAAAAACAAGCAGCCGAGTTTGGACTATCTCCAACAGATATGCCCATACTGAGGGATCTCCAAGACCTGGAAAAGGATATGAATAGGGTCCCTGGCAAGGGCCCATTCACTGAGCTCAAAAACAAAAACTCATCGAATCCGCCTTCTTTGCATTGCCCCCTTTTGGACACCTTCGAAAAAATTGTCCATAAGGAAATCAGAAATCTTAATCCCAAAAACTGTCGTGGTCCCCACAATCTGACCTGTGAAGAATCACTTGCATTGAAATCCTTGGAAAACAGTAATGACATCATCATAAAACCGTCCGATAAAGGCGGGAATGTCGTAGTTCTTGACAGAAATGATTATGCTAATATGTGCCTGTCCTTACTAAGTGACACTGACACGTATGAGAAACTCTCATTTGATCCTACAACTCAGTACTCTCGCGAACTGCAATCCATCGCAGCTAAAGCGCTGGCATCTAAATTGATCAGTCAAAAAGAGTTCGAGTTTATTGTCCCGAAGCACCCCAGGATAGCCACATTTTATACCTTACCCAAGGTGCATAAGGGGCTATCACCAATCAAAGGACGCCCAATTGTCTCTGGGGTCTCTAATCTAAGCCAACATGCGAGCTCGTACGTGGATCAGATATTGAGGCCTTTTGTCACCTCCTTACCTTCACATGTCGAGGACACCCTCGACATGTTGCGCCAGATCGAAGGTATTCATCTAGATGCTGGCATAATTTTGGCCACTATGGAAAGTCTCTACAGTTCCATTCCTCATAATCTGGGACTGAGGGCTACCGAATACTTCCTTAGTCAGAAAGGCCAGCAATTCCATGAGCATAATTAGTTCGTCTTAGAACTACTCGGGTTTATCTTAACCCGTAACTATTTTCTTTTCCAGGACGTCTTCTTCCACCAGCTCAGGGGCACCGTGATGGGGACACCATGTGCCCCATCCTATGCCAACTTGCTCCTGGGCTGGTGGGAGGAGCGATACGTCTTCACGGAGGATAATCATCTATTTACCAACAATGTCATTTTATGGTCAAGATACATAGATGACATTTTTATCCTCTGGTCAGGCACGGCAGATACCTTCGGCAAGTTCGTTGAGCATCTTAACATCAATCAACTCAACTTACGTTTTACGGCTGAGTGTGACGAGAAATCAGTTACTTTTCTCGACCTTAAGATCTCAAAGGAAGTCGATGGCACCCTCTCCACAACCACATTCCGCAAATCTACAGCAACCAACTCTCTGCTGACCTGGGACAGTCACCATCCCTACCCATTACGCAGCGGGATTCCAAAAGGCCAGTTTTTGCGCATTCGTCGTAACTGCTCTTCAGATCAGGAATTTGTGGCTGAGGCTGATAAATTATCATCAAGATTTAGACAGAGGGGGTACCCAGAGAGCATCATCTCTGAAGCTTACAATCACGCAGCCAATAAGAACCGAAGCACACTTCTGCAACCACAAAGTAAGGTCAATACTACACCAACGAGGATCATTGGAACTTATGACACTGGCTCCTCTGAGGTTAGAGGTATTCTGAACAGCTTTTGGCACATCCTCAAGGACGATGAGGACATTAGCGACCTTCTTCCTCCGTCACCACTAATCACCTTCCGTAGAGGACGCAATTTACGTGACCGACTTGTCAGAAGTCACCTTAAACAGGAGATACCGACCAGCATGTGGCTTGGCAGACATAATTTTAAAGGCACCTTTACCTGTTCAGGATGTGCAGCATGTCCTTTTATCAAAAAAAGCGCTGTATTTCGAAGTGCCAGTACAACTGCCGAATTCCACAACCGCGAATTTATCAACTGTCGGTCCAAAAATGTTATTTACCTGGCAACCTGCTCGTGTCCTTTAAACTATGTGGGCAAGACGGCTCAACAGTTTCGGCGCCGTATTCTTGCCCACATAGGAAATATCAGGCGGAATGGGCAAACCCCTTTAGCAACACACATGTGGGAAATGCACGGAGGTGATGAGTCGCAGGTCTTTTTTCAAGGTATTGAACACATCCGTCGTGACGTACGGCGGGGTGACATCAACAAACTCCTCTTGCAAAAAGAGGCAAATTGGATTTTTCGGATACGTTCTGTATCTCCATTCGGTCTAAATGAACAGCTGTCATTTAATTGCTTTACATAACTGTTACACCATGCATGAGGTTTCTGGTACATGTTGTAACATCTTGCAGTCATCCTTTAACTGAAGAATAAGATACTCCGTGATATAGCTATATCTCTACATCATAACAACTTAGACACATTTCTATTCTCTATTATATATCGCGTTAGATTAATCTCAGTCCTCTTTTTGTGCTTATACTTTACCTGATTCCATCTTTTAAGGTCTCTCTTAAATCTTGGACCAATTGTCCTTTTCTTTTCTAACCATATTACCATCCATTAAGGGAAACCATGTTTGACGCATACAAAGTGGCGACGACCAAAATAAAACTCGGACACACATGAATATCAATTATTATATTTACATACTTATGGTCACCTTTTAATCTCACCTGGGGATGCGTTGGAGATGCACTTTATTTGTTGCATTCATGTTGTATCACATTGACTATCTAAACCATTTAATTGTTGTATTTATGTTGTATCACATTGACCAATTAAAGGGGTTGTCCCGAGGCAGCAAGTGGGTCTATACACTTCTGCATGGCCATAATAATGCACTTTGTAATGTACATTGTGCATTAATTATGAGCCATACAGAAGTTATAAAAAGTTTTATACTTACCTGCTCCGTTGCTGGCGTCCTCGTCTCCATGGTGCCGACTAATTTTCGCCCTCCGATGGCCAAATTAGCCGCGCTTGCGCAGTCCGGGTCTTCTCCTCTTCTCTATGGGGCTCCGTGTAGCTCCGCCCCGTCACGTGCCGATTCCAGCCAATCAGGAGGCTGGAATCGGCAATGGACCGCACAGAAGCCCTGCGGTCCATGAAGACAGAGGATCCCGGCGGCCATCTTCAGCAGGTGAGTATGAAGACGCCGGACCGCCGGGATTCAGGTAAGCGCTGTGCGGGTGGTTTTTTTAACCCCTGCATCGGGGTTGTCTCGCGCCGAACGGGGGGGGGGGGTTTAAAAAAAAAAAAAAACGTTTCGGCGCGGGACATCTCCTTTAAACCAAGTCTGGATGACCTTTGCATTAGCCTTATCAAAAAAATTCCACATTCTTATTGTGCCACATATCTAATGCTGGCTCGAACCTACACTGCCGATATCGCCCTTCATTATCACAGGACGATTCACGAGTGTCATTAAGACACAGGCTTGCTGTCACATAGATACTGCATTTTGGTTTTGCCCCCGCCCCCGTCTTTAACATACCGACCTTCCTGGTAGTATCACCGCCCTCTGTCAAAGCTCCATATGTGTCCCGATAGATAGCGGCACCGCCCCTTGGCCCGCCCCCTATTCACTACTTGATTTCTCTAGCGGCAGCGGACTACGTAGTGACGTCATCCTACGTCCGCACGTCATGACGTTGTGGAAGGGAGCGCCGATGCTGGTACTGCCCTACAGTCTGCCCCAATGACGGAGCGATGTCACCTCACGTTCTCCGCGTCATGACGTCACGGGAGACACAACCCCGACTCTCATACCGGCTCCGCTAACCGGTGATAGATCGTAACCATCTCTGCGGTCCCATTGCCTACAGATCCTGCTTACAAATGCCTCCAGCGCCACTTGGTGTAACTATTACAAGCACTTCACGGTACGATCGCAGGACTAACCTGTTGGGGCAACGCTATGGTAACCATAGCAACACCCACTGAATAGCGTCACTCCCATTCTCTCTCCAATTGGTTGTAGTCATACACACCCTAATTGGGCGTGATCAATGCATGACTATTTAAAGCACTGAGGACTGTTCATTCATTATGGTGTCAGCCCACCACTAGGACTGACATGCCGCCGTTTTTTTCATTTATTTGATTTCAATCTTTTTCTAAGGCTCTAGATGCAGGCTCTATTCTACCAAAAGGGTTATCATAGATAGAATTCATCTGCTGCACTATGCTAGAGTACCTTAGGGATTCACTTTAATATTGAAACGGCTAGATTTATCTTAGGCTCATCATTTAGGGCAAATCTCTCCACTCTGAGAATAGAATATGTTCGCTAAGCAATCTCTTGCGTGATTATTATCACGACTGCCAAGCAATCTCCTGCGTGATTATCGCCACAACTTGGGCACGTTGCTTGATTCTGTCTTGAATATCTTGCACTTGTGAATTAATCCACAACTGCAAGTTGGCTTTTATCTCAGAGCCACACACAGACAGTTCCACATTTGAGCCCTAGGTATCTAGTTATACCGGTTCTAGAGTACCCTGTGGTCTCGTTTGAAACTATCTTTTTAGCCACAATCCAGTTTACCACTGGAACAGCGTATTGGTACCCCTGAGGAACCCACAAGGTGGGGGAAACGCGTAGGGTAACGCTTAGTCTTTTTTTACGTATGTCAGTGGTTCCATCAACACGACAGACGTACATGTGTCAAAAATTTCTCTTTATGATTTGACACACGATTAACAAGACTAACTCTTGTAGTCTTGTTTCTTTGACCAATTATTTAGACTGGGTCATAGTTACTAAACTAGACTCAGCATTTTGAGTCCCTCCACTTTGACTCAAACTCAATTGGTCCTTATATACGTGTGGCAATTGTTTCTGTACAATATCGTTCATACACGATCTATTATTTGTATGTTTTGTTCTTCCCTCCTTTTATTTTAATCTTTCTTAATAAAAGTTATATTTTAAATATTATTAGCTCTAAGGTCCATGCAGTAAACTGTTCCACACCTGTTCCTGGGGTTCCACTCTCCTGCTCCATTCGGGAATCAGGAAAGGAGGAACCCCCTGGCCATACAGCTTCGTCTCAGGATGGAGCCAGACCGCGCTGAAGGTACCCCATTGACTATAATGGAGTCCATTTGGTCTCTGCTCAGCTGCCAGGTTTTTGGACAGAAGAAAAAGTGCTGCATGCAGTCCCTATTCTTACAGTATTTTGAGCCGAACATGACAGAACCTCCAACCGTTGGTTCCAACGCAGATGTGAAACCACCCTAAGACATTTTTTTAGTAAGCCTTGGCCATGTTTATTTTTCAGTAACTGTTTCTGTTGCCTTTGATTCCCCCTCCATGGTAAGTTTCATTTCTGTAGCCTGGTAAAATCACATTGTCACATTGAGGGATTGTGCAGCACTGGCTAAAAAACCATTGCCTGCCGGGCTGCTGATGACATATCTTAAGTAATGTTGAAAAAACGTTGAAACACTTTGCTTTCTGTTCAGTACACATACAGGGACTGACAAATTCAGCTCCACGGAGCTGTGAAATAAGATTTCCATAAGGCTACTAGTCATAGTTACTCCGTGTTGTTTTGGTTTACATTTTTCCTTTGCACATGAATTTACATTGTACAGCCAAATCCTGCATGTAAGGTGAATAGTGGAAGTAATTCCCCATTCTTCACGCATGCAGATTATGTTCATAAGAATGGAAAAGCTCAGTATTTAGAGCTGATGTCTTGATTCATTCTAGGGGTAACAGTAAGGAAACATGGAAACTGGAATCACAGATTATCGTTCTGAAATAGAGTCAATATCAAGTTTTTAAATTCCAAAATATGGATGCCATGCTGATGAAATATAGATGATAGGCAGCTGCATTTTTAATACCCTCCATAGTCTTCAATGGCCACTTTGTGACTGCAAAATGTTGCAAATTTCATATGACTGTGTAAAAAGCTTTGTTGATTAACACTGGCCGTGCAATATGGATTGTATGGATTGTATTGCTACATAGGTGACACAGGTGCAAAACACGATCATGTGAGATCAGTGCAAATTGACTCATACTAACAATGATATAATACATAGAAAATAGTGTTATAGACTGTGGCAAGTCATGTATGTGAGCTCTGGGTGAGGTCCGTATTGTATGTTGTATGCTAACCATGTATGTTGGTGTGAACAGCGACGTATGTTATGTCTGTGCTGGTGGCCAAACATGTGCTCTATGTGCAGTCCTGTTCTGTGTTCTATGTGGTATGTGTTACACTGTATGTTGGTGTGAACAGCGACGTATGTTAGGTCTGTGCAGGGTGCCAGACATGTGCTTTATGTTCTGTCCTGTTGTACAGTATGTGTGTGAACAGCGTCATGTCCTGTGTGTTTAGTGCATCTGTCCAGCTCCCTGATCAGGTATGCTAGGTCCCAGAAGAAGACAGTGGGGCCGACCTTATCAGGACGAGGACACTGCTTTTAGGCAGGGGTTCCCCACTTTCCCTGATTAGTAAGGGATAGGGGTATTTTCATCATAGCCTGGAGAGGTGCAATTGATCCTTGCAAAGGCTGTATAAGTGTTTTGTTTTTTTAAATGACATGTTTGCGCCCGTTCTGAGGAGTGGCACTTTAGTGCGCCGAGTGAACGTAACACAACCCATCCAGACTGCTGTCTGCAACCTCCGCTTATTCTTTTGGGCTCTTCCTACACAAGAATAAGTGGGTTTTTGTTTTTTTAAATGGTTTATACTACTTTCAAAAAAAGTAGTATAAACCAGCTAAGCCAAGATAGCAGTATCCAGTTCTGAAGGCATAGTTCTCAGAACATCTCTCACCACAACAGCAACAGGGAATGTCACCTGGGCGATCTCCTCAGCGATAGAACTGAGTTTCCAGGTGTTGGGTAACTTTCTGATGTAATTCCCTGCTTGCGTTTATTCTTCTGCAGGGGCGATACACTGTCCATATGCATACATACACGCGGAAAGCCGCACGCATATGCGACCATACGCAATTCACTTCCACAGTCATACGCAGGTATTCTGCTGTGGATAACGACTCATGGAATCCAACCCGTTAATGTGAGCCCGACCTAAGGAAAACCATCTGCACTCCATTGAATTGTAAAGAACTGGTTACGAATATATACATGAAAGAGAGTAAGCTAGTCTGATCATCCCTACACTGAGAACAATGTCTACACGCGACAGAGAATATATAATCATGACAAAACATACTTTTTGATAACCTAGGTATGTTTTTTTTTATAATCAGAAGATTCAGCTGCTACCTATGTCTAAATTGCCCATATCGGGGACTTTAGAGAACCCCAAAACTCAATATTCACCTGCTTGTGTGATATCTATGGACTGGAAAATATGCACTGGAAAATGATGGACATAATTTTTCACTTAAGACTTCTTATGGGGAAATATGACTTATGTAAGAATTATATCTTCAAAACTAGGTTATTTTGCATGCAATTAGCCAATCTCTTTAACATGATCGGGGGTTTTTGGAGAAGTAGATACGATCCTTTAAAATTGGGCTACCAACCAACAATAATTGTCAGGCCTAGGAGATTGTTATCCAATAGAGATGAGCGAGCATACTCGTCCGAGCTTGATGCTCGTTCGAGTATTAGGGTGCTCGAGATGCTCGTTACTCGAGACGAGCACCACGCTGCCAGCTAGCGTGGGATGAATTTTCGGGAAGGGCTTAAAAATATAAGCCCTTACCTGAAAATCATCCTAAAATGTGTAAAAAGTAAAAAACAAAATATACTCACCTTGTCCCGGCAGAACGATGTTAGCCCATTGAATTCAATGGAGCCGGCAATACAGCCGGCTCCATTGAAAGCAATGGGCTGCCGGCGATCGCACAATGAATTTTCGGGAAGGGCTTAAATATATAAGCCCTTCCCTGCAATTCATCCAGAAATGTGTAAAAATAAAAAAAAATATATATATACTCACCTTGTCCCGGCAGACGGAGTTCAGCGTGGCCGGCCTGCAGTGGGTGTGAAGGGGGTATGAGTCAGACATGCCCCTGATTGGCTCAGCGCTGAGCCAATCAGAGGCAGATCTCACTCACACCCATTAATGAATTCATGAATGGGTGAGTGAGTGTTGCCTCTGACTCAGCGCAGCTCTCAGCTGAATGACAGCGGGTTCAGCACCACAGTGCAGGGGACAGCAGGAAAAGACGCGGCTGTGCCCCAGCAGCTGAAGGGAGGTGAGTATCTATTTTTTTTGTTTTTTAAATCACTTTTAATTCATTTCCAGGGAATGGCTTATATGTAAAGCCCTTCCCTGAAAAAGAATTCAGGTGTGCCAGCAGACCATTGTCTTCAATGGAGACGCCGGCAGCAGCAGCGGCTCCATTGAAGAGAATGCCTGCATTTTTATTCTTTTTTACACTAAAATCTTTCTTTTTCAGGTAAGGGCTTATATTTTTAAGCCCTTCCCGAAAATTCATCCCGCGCTCGCTGGCAGCCCATTGCTTTCAATGGAGCCGGCTGTATTGCCGGCTCCATTGAATTCAATGGGCTAACATCGTTCTTCTCTGCCACAGCTGTTACAGCTGTGGCACAGGAGAACGATCGTTATGCTGACAGTGGGGGGGGGGGGGTCTCACTCTTGCCACTATTGTGGCTTAAGAGTGAGACCTTGGAGCCCGAAATGCAGCCCTGCATGTTGCTCCTCACCTGCCCTACCCATTTCTGTGTTTTTTACATGACTTTGGTGATTTGCTAAGATTTTCACAAATGAAAACCTTAGCGGAGCACCAGTCATATACAAAAATGCTCGAGTCGCCCATTGACTTCAATGGGGTTTGTTACTCGAAACGTACTCTCGAGCATCACTGAAAGTTCGACTCGAGTAACGAGCACTCGAGCATTTTGGTGCTCGCTCACCTCTATTATCCAACTTTGCAGGACTGTCCAGAATTCTTGAGCAGATCTTCTCACCCCTGATCTCAGCTAATCTAATTAGAAAAAGGACTGGTATTCTTTATGTTATTCCATTTTCTTTTCTAACTGCTCTTCCTTTTATTTTGTCTTTTTTGCAACTTTTTATGTGTTTCCATTAAAGCTTAAAACTTTTGTGACAATAATTGTCAGGCCTAGGAGATTGTTATCCAACTTTGCAGGACTGTTCAGAATTCTTGAGCAGATCTCCTCACCCTTGATCTCAGCTAATCTAATTAGAGAAAGGACTGGTATTCTTTGTTGTTCCATTTTCTTTTCTAACTGCTTTCCCTTTTATTTTGTCTTTCTTGTAACTTTTTATGTGTTTCTCTTAAAGCATTAAAGCTTAAAACTTTTGTGTGTTTTATAATTGAATGTTCTATAGATAATATAGCCTTTGATTGCTGAAGAGCAGTGAATGCTTGTGTGCATCAGCACAGTACCAGAAACCATAAGGCATCGGGCTTGTCAAATAATCAGCCCCCTAGTGGCAGCATGTATTTCTGGGTGTGTAGGACTCTGTCAGGGTGTGATTTATGCAAAGAGTGCAAGATCAACAGAGTGGAAGTAGTTTAACCTCTTGTAGTCCCAACCACATCACGTGTTCAGATATATATGTGTGTATACTATATATCATGTAATAATTATAATACGTATGTAATATTTTATGAGAACCTATTACATTGAAGATGCAGTTCTATCTACCAACAGTATGTTATATAATAGGATGAATAATATAAGCAAGACTGATATATACTTTTGGGGAAAATGATTCAGTATAATTTGTAACTTATCGCTTGAAATCTCTTTCTATGCTTAGGAGCCCAGTAGGCGGGTCCTACATGGCAACTATCTTTATATGCACACTAGAGATGAGCCAGCATACTCGTTAAGGCAAAATACTCGAGCAAGTATTGCCATTTTCGAGTACATGCCTGCTCGTGAGAAAAGATGCGGGGGCCGGCGGGGGAGAGCGGTGAGTTGTGGGAGTGAGCATGGGGGAGCTGGGGGGGTGGGGGTGGGAGGGAAAGAGAGAGATCTCCCCTCCATTCCCCCCCGCTCTCCTCCGCCGGCCCCCGAATCTTTGGGCACGAGCGGGCATGTACTCGCTCGAGTATGTTGCCTTAACGAGTATGCTCGCTCATCTCTAATGCACATTCATATATATATATATATATATATTTAACGTTGTCAGTCACTGTCTGGGACCACCCTCTGGACTCCTAAGCATAGAAAGACCATAAATTCCAAGCATTAAGTTCCAAATTATACTGAATCTTTTCCCATAAAACTATACATTAATCCACTCAGTCCTGCTCTATAACATGATGCTAATAGATGAGATAGAATTTCTCTAATGACAGGTTCACATTTAATATGCCAAAAAAGAAATATGGGCTCACCTCACCAGCAGTATCTTTCAGTGTTGCAGGGAGATCTGAAATTCAACTGGAGCTCCGTCCTCAACAAGCAGCCGACGGCAAACGGCCAAATTCCATATAAACAAAAAATAGAAGTGGAGGGGAGCTGCTACCGTTAAAAAAATTTCATTCTTTATTGAATAAAAAAAAGCATACAGCTCACAGGTTCGCGCTGAACGCGTTTTCGGCTATAGTAGCCTTTGTCAACAGCCAAATATGTGCCTTCTTATTAGCCATTAGTCACCAGTTCTACAGACTGCTTTTTCTAGAGCCTGTATATAATTCTACGGTACCACCCAATCTGTTGTGCCCCTTCTGAAACTGCCTACAAGCATCATTGCATAGAAACAAAACTTTGCCAGGCACTTTTTGAAATCAATAAGCATCCTCCAGAGCACAGCTTTACACAGGACTTCCAGCCCCCCGCCCTCCTTACTCCCATACCAGATGATTACATTTGATGGATCTGTAGGGTTCAATTATTTAGTCCTTTTACAACAAATTATGTTGAGAATTTATCATTTTCAGTCAGATTGCAGTGTATATAAATCAAATGAAGAGGACAATTTAGCAGAAATCAGTAAAATAGCAGTTCAGCTCGGAGGAAAAAAAAGTGACTGGATATCTCAGGAAAAACAAAGACTGGGCAAAAAACAAAAAGCCAACTAATTCAACCACTTTTTTTTCTAAAAAGGAGACATCAGCAGAAGACAGATTGTAAATTTAAATATTATATGTAAAAATGATGTCATAGAAGGAGATTCTTAGCCACCAGTTTGGCAAAACCACAGCACTCGTTATTGTAACTGAATACCCCTGGAGGAAAGTTTGGAGATAATTTTCTTGAAAGTTCATTAAAAACAAGACAGGCCCAGGAAAGTTTTTTTAAGGCACTTTCTATGACTGATCCATGTACATAAGTAAAGTAAAATAATTAAATATTGTATAAACAGTTGCCAAATGGAAATAACCTGCCTTACTGTATGTTTCTATTCCTATCATCTAGTCCTGTGTTTTCCAAACTCCAGTTTGCCCACCAACAGGTCATGTTTTCAGGATTTCCTCAGTGTTACACAGGTGATGTAATTATTGTTGGTGCCTTAGACATTGCCACAGGTGTTCATACTATAGGATATCCTGAAAACATGACCTGTTGGGGGATCGTGAGAACTAGGGTTTGCGAAATACTGATCTTGTCTCTTGGAGAATAAAACACAACATTGTGTATGGTTAACTACCAAGGTAAAAAGATGGAAGGATTACAGTCTGTTATTAAGAGTGTTGCTCGTTTTCATCAGCTGGGCGGAAAGTTTGCCTCAATTTTCACCAAAACTGATTGGATAAATCAAATTTCCTAAAATGCCCGCTAGTGATGTCAGCGTGCAGCTAATCATCAGCTGAGGTGCCTTGATGCTATCACCAAATGCTTCCTCCATCTTGCATATGGGCTGCAGTTTCTTTGGACGCATGCATCATCTGACCTTGCCATATGTAACATAGAAGTGGTTCTACTGCTGCGTTACATCTACAGCATGCAGAAAGGGCCATAAAGTGGATGACGCAGTATGTTTCAACTACCACCATCTCCTCTATCTCCAAGTTGCAGGCTGACAGCAGTGAGTAAGCACCAATCGGTCATAAGTAGAGTTCAGTGAACATGCTCTTCCAAGCTTGATGCTCGTTACTCGAGCGAGTACCACGTCGTGTTCGACCCCTCCCTGCATTACCACTTCCTGCAGTGACGTGCGAGAGAGAGAGAGAGAGAGAAAAAAATACCTCGCCACCCGGCGGGTCCAATACTAAAATGCTCGAGTCTCCCATTGACTTCAATGAGGTTCATTTCTCGAACAGAGCTCTCGAATATTACGAAAAGCTCGACTCGAATAACGAGCACCCGAGCATTTTGGTACTCGCTCATCTCTAGTCATGAGCATCCACCTTCTACTTCACCCTGTGCCAAATCCCCCACACACTCTAAAGCAGTCCACAGAGATTAATCTAAGTAGCTGTTTGATTATTCAGTATCATGGATGTCAGCGGGGCAGTCCAAACAACCAGAAGGAGAAGACCAAGACATTGAGCATACTGAGGGTGGATCAGGTCACATGGTCAGCCCTCCATAGGCAATGTGTACTCAGGGGGATGGGGAAATGGAGGTACCAGCTCCCATTGCTCACTGTAACTAACCATAGCCCTCACATTTTTTCAGGGGTCCCCTTACCAGAATACTAACCGGGCTTCTCCCCCCTCCTGTCACACCCTGCACCCCTAGTCCATACACCCTCTAACCCCCTAAAAATTTTGTTACGGTACTCTGCATGTTTTAGTCTAGGTAGAAAACACTCAAACAATAAAGTTATTTTTTTAGTTAAGTGCTCATAGAATACAAACTACAAAGTAAGTGTTCAAAAATAGTCCAATCATTTACAAAGCTTTTTGCGAGCTTTCATTTGAGCAAATTGATTCATTATATCTGAAAAATTAACAGCTTTTGCCAATTTATTTTCTATTGCTAGTATTGCTAACCTGTTCAGCCTCCCAGGGCTCCTCTGCCATATTTTTATTGTTCAATAACTTTTATTGAGTTTGTTTGCATTAACATCATAGAGTAATAACAATGCATGCCTTGAATATCCAATTAGATTTGACATTATGTATATTTTTCTCATATCCTGGTGTTATCAATATACGGACATTCATACATTTGTGAACATTTTTTTTCTCAGAAATTTTTAAAATCCAATACTTATAACTTGTAACAGTTAAAGGGGTTGTCCCGCGAAACAAAGTTGGGGTATACACTTCTGTATGGCCATATTAATGCACTTTGTAATGTACATTGTGCATTAATTATGCGCCATACAGAAGTTATTCACTTACCTGTTCCGTTGCTGGCGTCCCCGTCTCCATGGTGCCGTCTAATTTTCAGCGTCTAATCGCCCGATTAGACACGCTTGCGCAGTCCGGCCTTCTCCGTGTTGAATGGGGCTGCTCGTGCTGGAGAGCTGCTCCTCGTAGCTCCGCCCCGTCACGTGTGCTGATTCCAGCCAATCAGGAGGCTGGAATCGGCAATGGACCGCACAGAAGACCTGCGGTCCACCGAGGGTGAAGATCCCGGCGGCCATCTTCGCAAGGTAAGTAAGAAGTCACCGGAGCGCGGGGATTCGGGTAAGTACTATCCGTTTTTTTTTTCCAACACATGCATCGGGTTTGTCTCGCGCCGAACGGGGGGGCTATTGAAAAAAAAAAAACACGTTTTGGCGCGGGACAACCCCTTTAATACTTGTAACAAATAGTTTGACAAATAATAAGGGAGGGGGGAGAATTAGGGAAGGGGTGGAAAAGGGGGGGTCCTCTGCCATATTTTAAACATATTCGCACAGTTTACTAAAAGAACCTTTCTGCAGATGCCACTGTGACTGGTATGGTGCAGAAGAGCTGAAGAACTGGAGAGAAATATACAGGTATCAGAAAAATTATTATTTTTTCCTGGTCGGCTGGGCCCCCGTAGGCCAGGGCCCCTTGGCCACAGTTAGGGTTGGCCCCCCTTTCCCCATATGTGGGCCAGGACTGTAACATACAGTCCATTCAAGAGAAGGACGACAAAGTAGAAGAGGAGGTGAAAGAGTTATTTAATCTAAAATGAAGAGGCAAGGAGATTCATCATAGCAGTGGTGGTACCGCTACCACCAGTGACTACTAGTCACAGCAGCAGCAACATTAGGCCCACAGCTAGGTCTGCTCACAGGACTTGTTCAACAAGGGTATTTTTTGAAACTGCAGGTGATAATAGAACAGTGGCTCCTTTGACTTCTGGGTGTCTAAGCAGGATGATTGGCTGAAGCTGGCACAACACGTTTTTAGAGGTGCTTGCCTGCCCCGCTGCCATGTGCTATCAGAAAGGTGTTCAGCACACCTGGGGGTGTGATAACGGATAGATGTATCCGCCAGTCCACAGACAATGTGGATCGCCTGACATTTATAAAAATGAAGCAGGCATGGATTTCACCTGACTTCTGCACCCCCCCCCCCATCCCGTGGCAGACCCCACTGATTAGTTAGCACGTTGGCAATCTTTTCTCACAGCATAGATTTATAACACTAACCACAGTGTGCCCTCATGGTACTATTGCTGTTAGTGGTGGTGTACCTGTTGCTGCTCTCCTTTTCCAGCTTCCACCATATTTCCTCCTCCTCCTTCTTCCCTGCCAAATAAAAAATATGTCAGTATGGTAAAATGGAACTACCATTCTCATTATTAGGATTATTATCACTTTCCTTATGTTATTTTCTGCATTTCAATTTCTTTTAATAAACTTTCTACCATAGCAAGGACAGTGAGTGTAACAAGGGGCATACTCTACATCTAGAGGAAAAAAGGTTTCTGAATAAAAAATGGAAAAGGTATATATTAGAGTTGAGCGAACATACTCTGCCGAGCTTGATGCTCGTTCGAGTATTAGCGTACTCGATGGTGCTCGTTACTCGAACGAGCATCAAGCCGTGCTTGACCCCGCCCCAGTTTTGACTCCTCCCCGCTGTGACGTGCCTGTTTTGGCCCCTCCCTGCCGCGCGCAGCACGGGCCATTGGCAAATTTTTTGTCTGGCAGGCAGGGTGGGGTGGGAGAGAGAGAGAGAGACGAACCTAGGGGGAAAAAAAAGCTCAGCACCCGGCGTCCCACATACAAAAATGCTCGAGTCTCCCATTGTAGTCAATGGGGTTCATTACTCAAGTAGAGCTCTTGAATTTTACGAAAAGCTTGACTCGAAAAAAGCGGACTCGAGCATTTGGGTGCTCGCTCATCTCTAGTATATATACATAGATATCATATGCATATCATAAAATAATTATTTTACAATATCCATATTACTTTGAGTTTTCTTCTCCATGACGTTTCTGGGGAAGGGCTGCATTGGTTCTCCTGTGTGTCTTCTTTCCACAATTATATAGAGCATGTTACCCTGTTCTATGATATCCTATGATTAAGGACTCTGATCTGAAACGCATTAGTGCTTCTGAACATTTGTCTTTTAATTCATTGCTGTTTTCAAATTTTCAAATAAAATGAATTATCATTCATTTGACCCCAAATTGCATTTTTTCTCTATGGCCATCTTTCAGAAAAAAAAGTCTAATTTTTATAAATCAATAAATTCCTGAATAAAACTATTCCATAAACTTGAATATTTGCACTGAAGAAGCCACTGAAAAACAAATATGACTTTCACGTAAACATCAATAAGTGAGAATGAATGTCTCAGAAGCCACCGTCACCCCTTAGCCATCTAAAACTAAATTACAAAACAGTATAGGCATTCTCAGGCAGTATGTCATGCCGGGTTGAATTTATCACTTGTTTTCTTTCAGGGCTCCTAAACTTATTTCAATGTAGTATTTCAGTCTTCTGCAATTTAATAGGTGTTCTGTGAAGTGCTGTATATGTGTTTTAGTACAGTATAAATAAAAATAGTCTGGTGTAAATACTTTTGTGGGTAGCTGCAGGTTATTTCTTGAAAGAGAAGCCAAGGACCATATTTTTTCCACCTTGCTCCGATACTCTTTTGACACCTGTAATAATTATAGCTGTCTTAACAGATGGTCGCTGGTCATTAAGGAGAAACACAAGGTATGGATTCAGGGGCTTGAAGGCCTGATTTCGTTTGTAAGATGAGCTCAGGTAACCAGGACTTCCTCAGCCAGTCCCAGGTGTCTCCAAGCCATCTGCTACCACTAAATTAACTTAACACATCTAATGCGGAATCATTGCATTATTGTAGTCGTTGACTGTATAGCTTTGACTGGGGAACATGGGAAATGGATGGATTTTCCAAAAAAAGAAAGCAGACTTAACCCCTTTATCTTAAGCAAGTATGTGGCGTCTAGATTCCAACAGCTGGCCCCCATGGAGCTCTTTGCGTACCTCAGTGCATTTTCAATGCTAAATGGATTTTCACTACACGCCCACAACTCAGTTCTATTTAATTGCACAATCTTAAACGCTTCTATGTGCAAACACCTTTTGGCATTGCAATATCTCTCCCGATTCTTCATAGCATATTTTATTTCCTAATTGCTTCTAATGAAATTTTAATTGATTTTTAATGCTTTTTATGCACTGGGTGTTTAAATTTGACGCATAAATAATTACCAGCAGCTTTTCTTTAACACAATGTTATTAATATATTTCTTCTTCACAATTTTTATTTGCCATCATTCTGCCTCATTAGAGATATGAGGAAATGCACCGAGTATTTCGGAAATTATCTGCTGCGCATTATACAGTACAAGATTTACTGTGGGGAGGATGGTTAATGGTTATGAGACAATGGGGATTATTTATTAAGCAGACTCCTCAGTATGTAATATGTAAGTACTTGTGGCTGCTTCCACGTTCACTTCATTTTCTTCTAACTCTTTTCATTATTGTTCCTCTCTTCTCACACGGTTTTTGCCCATCAACACCATTTATCACTTGGATGTAGGATAGGTGATAAATGTAAGATTGCTGTGGGTACAACTGCTCGGACCCCAACTGATCACCAGAAGGAAGGTCATTAGTCCACTGTGTAAGTGAAGCAGTGGTCATATGTATGACTACCACTCCATTCACTGTCTATGAAATTAACAAAAATAGCTGAGCACTCTAATTTGCATTCTCTTTTGGCGCCATGGACCATCAGTGCTATTGGTTCAAATGCTTCACATATTTGACCCCTTAAAAACTAAGCGCTGTAGATATACGGCGCTTGGTCCTGGGTTTTAATCCTGGCCCATAGCAAAAAATACAGCATGGGATTAAAGCCTCTGCTCCTGCAAAAAAAGCAGGAGCAGGTCGGGTCTTTGTCTGTCAAATGCAGCTGAGGACCCGCAGGAGAAGGGAAAATCAGTTTTTAACTGCTTCTGTCTTCTCCTTTTCTAAGTGCATGAATATAAGAAAAAATAGAAAAAGATCCAGCGCTCCCAGAAAAGCCCTTTTTTTGCTAAATTAATAAAAGGCTTCTTAGGTATCAAAACATATGGATACTTTATTAAAACATGTCCAACGCATTTCGTCGCATTACCGCAACTTTTTCAAGTGACATATAAAACAATCAATGACCTTTATATACAATCATACAACAAGGCTTACCTATGTGGCAACTGTTGCTTATCCTGTAATCAATGGCTCGTGTAGCCGTACAGTGACTTCCGCACGGGAGCATTTCATGTAACATATCACTGTACAGATCATGTGACGATATGTTACATGAAATCGATAATAGTGTGGTCCACAGTGTTATATCCGCTCATATCGGAGGACTGCGTTCCATTGCTATGGCAACACATTCTCCATGTAAAGTTTCTAAGGGCTTACGTCCGACGTAATGACGATAGGACGCTTGGTGATCATGTGACTTGTATCTTCACATGATCTGCATAGCGATACGTCCCACTGTCAGGAGTTCAGTGTGGGGAGTAAACCCAGAAGTCTGATATATGATCCGGAAGTCCTCTGCTAATCCTCCCGTGCGGCGGAAGTCACTATACGGCTACACGGGCCATTGATTACAGGATAAGCAACAGTTGCCACATAGGTAAGCCTTGTTGTATGATTGTATATAAAGGTCATTGATTGTTTTATATGTCACTTGAAAAAGTCGCGGAAATGCGACGAAACGCGTCGGACATGTTTTAATAAAGTATCCATATGTTTTGATACCTAAGAAGCCTTTTATTAATTTAGCAAAAAAAGGGCTTTTCTGGGAGCGCTGGATCTTTTTCTATTTTTTCTTATATTCATCTATACATAGTCGCATCCCCATCCAGGGGTGTGACAGATCCCTGCTTGCTTCCGTTATTTCTTCCTTTTTTCTGGACTGGAGAGAGGAGCCTGAGGAAACTTGGACCAAGTTTTCCAACAAAAGGATATATACAACGCCTACCAGGACGTGGAGGTGTTAGGTGGGGGGTCCCCTGCGTGGCCCACCCACCCACACCGGGTAAGTCCCATTTTTTCATTTACTTCACAGTTGTTGCATCACAGCGGTTGGGGCGCCGTCTCACATTAGCTTTCTGTTTTCTAGGTACATAGCACTCAATGAGCGCTATGTACTAAAGAATGAATGGGGGAGTATTACATCCACTATGCAACTTGGTGATCACGTTACCACTGGGTGTCCTCCATTAAAAAAAAAATTCACAGAAAAAGTCTCCAAAAGTATATATGAGCCCTGTCACAGAGGGGACTTGGAATAAAAGGATACATTTTATTAGGAATTGTATTAAAATAAGACACACTAGGATCCTACCAGTGCACTATATCAGCAACAATATCAGGCCCTCTCTTGACTGATTATCTGAGAGACACTCTGTACAGGCTATATGATCTCACATCTAAGCACTGAAAGAAATTAGCTCCTTAGTGGCTCTAAAAGAACTATCTGTGAAAAAAATAGGCAGCCTTGCATCTCCTTAACATGTCCCCTTTAACCCACTGCAATCATCTCTAATTACCTTTGGAAACGCAGTCGTTCCTGTTCACTAGGACACCCATTTCTTTTGTATTCGGTCTATTCAAACTCATAAACGATCATGTTTTCTACACAATGAAGTTTATGGATATATATTTCTAACAAACGATATCTAAGCTCCGTAATACTCCTGATGATCCACGTAATATTGTGGTGAAACGCGTTGAGTAAAAAATTGGAGTTATTGGATCCCAACCTTTGAGCAGAGTCCAAAATCTGCACAGAGTAAAAAATTGGAGTTATTGGATCTCAACTTTTGAGCAGAGTCCAAAATCTGCACAACTTATATCACGAGACCTTAATAAACTTAGTCGATTGGAGTCTAACGCCTCGACCCTTACATCAAAAGGCTCGAGGAGTTGAAATCAGTGTAGAACTATTCAATAGCCGCAATATTTTAGTCTTTCGGATGGGGTCCAGGTTTGTGTACACCTCCGACTAACCAGAAACTAATTAGCGGCTTGAAATAGAACCCTCTTAAATATTGATCCACAATAATTTATTACTAATCCATACGTTCCTTATATGTGGAATATACAGAGGTCAGCGTAGCGCTCCTGCGGTCATATATAGTGAGATATAAGATATTAAATGAGGACTTACCCGGTACTGCGCAGGGTCTTATTCCAAGACAGGCCCTGCCAGCACCTCTCGGTCCAAGATCGCCTTAAAATTTTTGATGAAAATTCTTCCTCCACATCCACAGATTGGGAGAGCTGCAGGGTTCCTTGAGTGCCCCAAGGAGGAGACCCAATAAATTCAGGAAAATGGTAGAAAGAAAAATGGCCCCAGCGCTCGCTGGAGAAAAAATTCCAATATGTATGGAAATAACTAGTTTATTTTGCAACGCGTTTCAGCCACTGCACGTGGCCTTTTTCAAGCATGGTTGAAAAAGGCCACGTACAGTGGCTGAAAGGCGTTGCAAAATAAACTAGTTATTTCCATACATATTGGAATTTTTTCTCCAGCGAGCGCTGGGGCCATTTTTCTTTCTACCATTTTCCTTATATGTGGGTAAGGATCCTAAGTGGTTTCAATTCAAGGGTCACAGTGTCAAGCAATTTCGCTTTATCTTGGGACCTATGTGAACATTCACATATGTCACATTGGACCCACTATAGCGACTACTTGACACACGAAAAATCTGTGTAATGTGTGTCCTCAAACCTGTTACACTATTATTTTAATGTGAATTTATGTTATTTGTCGTGCCCTAGTGTGTCTTATTTTAATACAATTCCTAATAAAATGTATCCTTTTATTTCAAGTCCCCTCTGTGACTGGGTGTCCTCCATTACAGCAGACCCAGATCAGCTCTGTTAGTGACAATTGTTACTACAGGGGGACATTTTCCTCTTTAACCGAGGCTCATGTGGAAGCCCTAGCTGCAGTGGAAAAGTATGGAATGTTAAAAAAAAGATAATGTGAATGAGCCCCAGAGGTGTTATATGACGTCATGGAGGACATATGGTAAACAAAATTGGTTACACAATTAAGTTTAAAAAATGCAGAATAAAATAATAATATATACATAAAATCTATACAATTTAAATAAAAAATGTCCGAAACAAAATGAGCAACCCATTCCTCCTGTACTTTTAGTGTAAATATACTAATTTCAAAAATAACTATAAATAAAAAGAAAAAAAATCATTTCTTTAGCTTTTTACCCCCCTAATAAAACTAAAAACACAGAGGGAAAAAAAAAGTCATTAAAGAGAGATATAAAAAAAATAGCCATTTATGTCATGGAAATAAAAACAAAACACAAAATAATTTTGGTAACTGAAGAAAAAAATAGCGCAGTTAAACCACCACATGGGTAAAATTCCTAAAAAGTGTCTGGTCCTTAAGGGGTTAATATTAGTAGCATTAGACCAGGCTCACACGAGCATATAGCCACAGCCTATTTTGCCCGCAACACGCTGTACCAATCTACCATAGACTCCCATGTCCCCGCTCACACGAATTGCGCAAAATACGCGTGCAAATAAAATTTTGCAAAGTTCTAACTTGGCGTATATCACGCACATATACGCGCCAAGGTAGTGCATGCCAATTGTCGGCACGCAGCAGGTGCTCATGTCATTGAGTACTTGCTGCGTGTTTCTTGCTCATGGCACACCGTGAATTATGTCCTGCCTTAGTTAGATGTAAGTCTGAAGAAGAAAAATAATGTGCTTATTATTTTTTGGGTTGTAGCTATATGTGGTGGCCATACTGGAAGCACACAGTTTTTTCTTTTATTGTCTTCAGTAGCCTTAAGGGGATTATCCTAAAATCTAAAGCTATCCCATATCCGCAGGAGGATAACTTTATGATCAGTGAGGGTTTCACTTCTGAGACCCCCACCAATAACAGGAGCTCCATGTTTACTGCACCCCACACAGTGACGAGGAGATTGAATGGAGCAGTGCTCACTCGTGCATGCTGCTGCTCCATTCACTTTCAGTGGGGCTACCAGAGATAGCTGAATACAAGCACTCGGCAACTTCTGTCAGACCCATTGAAATGAATAGAGTGGTGGCCACGCATGCACAGTCAGCACTCCATTCAGTCTGACTTCACTGAAGGTGGGAGAAGCAACCTCGCAGTGATGAGAAGAGGGGGAGGCAGGACCCCATTCTCAGGAATAGTTGGGTCTCAGTAGAAAGTCATCCCCAGACTACTATAATCTCCAGGATGTAATGGAGTACAGTCCTTTTCCTGAAAGAGCAGGTAGCGGCAGAAGAGACGCGTACTGAAGCTTATCTGTGTGCACAATGTTGCTTTCCTGCCTTCCCCTGGTCCCTAGCAGTACAATAGGGTTGTCATGAAATTTTCTGCCCTCTAGTGACGAGATGACTTGGTTCATTTTGTCTCCGTCTACAAAAGAATACTGACAACTGAGCTGCAGAAAACAAAATAATATGACTGCTGTAGTGGTCAGTGTAAAAATGAAGTATTTAGAAAAATAGTTTCATGTGGGCAGTTAGTTTGATAGGTTTATAAGAAAATCATTAGGATACCTGATTCAAATTCAAGACAGAAAAGCTCTGCATGGAGTTTGTAGGCTCTCTTCATATTTTCATTAGTTTCCTCTGAATACTCCGACTTCCTCTGACACTCGAAAAAAAACATACTGCTAGGTTAAAAAGAGCAATTCCCACTAAATTCTAACATCTACGATAAATATATAGTGCTGTGTAAAACATTTAGGCAGGTGTGGAAAAAATGCGACAACGTAAAAATTTTTTTTCAAAAATAGAAGACATCTGATTGATTCCGAAATTATTCTGCAGCCGGACAATAACCCCAAACACCACAGTGCTAGACCACTGAAACCCTGCTGCATCTAATAGGTTATGTCACCCAGCCAGTAGACCTGGTGACGTCCCGTAAACGTCCATGTGCGGCCTGTATTGGCTGCAGTGGTCATGTGGGTAAACAATCAACATGACCGCTGCTGCTGATGTAAACTGATGGAGGAGCATTGCACGGTGGGAGGTATGTGTGTTTTTTATTTTACACATGCCTCAGCTCTTCCACTGCCATCAATGTTAAAACAGGTCAGAAAACACCTTTAAGAGCTTATACTTTTGTTCTGCAGAGCAAGTACCTATCTAATCCCATTACTGCATATACTGAAATTGACCATGTTTCTGTGTCACAACATGACCTCACAGGACTAGTTGTGAGACGTTTGTCATTTGGCTTAACTTCCCATATTATCACAATATGGTATCTGTGCTTTTCCAAAGGACTTGTAAGCAACTGACCGGCGCTGGATAGGAGCCTCAGGCGTAGCAGCCGCAGGTCTGGAGAGTAGTCAGAGAGGTATTGGTTTGCAGTACAAATGAATGAGGCGGGTACGTAGTCAGGTGGAAAGTCAGAGGTCAGCAACGAGAGGTTTCGGTTTGCAGTACAAATGGATGAGGCAGGTATGTAGTCAGGTGGAAAGCCAGAAGTTAGTATCAGGAGGTCTTGTCACAATAGCAGAGGAGCAGTCAGAAATGGAGTTTGATCAATGCTGAGGAGCAGAATAATCACGCAAGGAAGGAGTGGCAGGGCCAGGCTTTTATAGTGTGTTATAATCAGGAACAGTCAGAGCTAGAACAGAGGCTGTTTTGTAGGATCTAGAAAACAAGGTCAAGGTATACAGGGGAACTTGGTGGCTCAGCAGAGAGCTAGAGGTGCAAGAGGTCCTGGGTTCCAGTCCCAACAGGACTACTGGAAATTTTACTAGGGAGTTTTCATTGTTAACTATCATTTTTTTTTCTGCTTACTTTTTATGACAGCCATTCCTAATCATTTGCAAACGACTTAAGAATTGAGTATAAATTAAGCAGGGCAGTGATGCTGCCCGAATAAACAATTTTGGACAATTCTTTTTTTTTACAAGGGACGCAACAGTAGATTGATGACATGTCCTGCTGCAATCAGTGTTGAGGATCTTGGAAGCTACTGATCAATATTCCTACAGTGCCACCCCAGGAGAAAAGAAGCATTACACAAGTATCATCCAAATCTATAGGCTCTCTGCATAATTCAGGCACCAGGTCCTCCAAAAACAATGAACACTTTTTAGCTACTCTCACCTTTGACCAACAGTTGAGGACCCTAAATAGGAGATTTCTACCTATTAACTCTGAATTTCTTAATAGGATATTTGAAGCTTAGTTTTCTGAACCAGACAATCCCTTTAAGTCATATTTCAATTTATTCTTGCATTATGTTATAAAATGACAGTTGGACCTGTTGCTATGACAACATCACTTCATTTATGTGCACAATGTTTACAGGACGGTCTCCTCAGTAGTCTTTAGCTTTCAATTTAGTGAGCAGTCCATAATCTTCTGATCATCAATTATGAAAGGTCATTACCACTCAATAAATAAAAGTGTAGAAGAGATGATTTGGGTGGACCTTCCCTTAAATCAACGCGTGGTTACTTTCCTTTGTGGCTGGTTTCTTTTCTTCTGTCTGCTCAGTGTATAATATATTATGTCTTATTATTTCACATTTTCTCCCAGTGATTCCCAGAGGTAGAAAATCTTTGTATAGTTATTATAATACCAAAATAATCTCAAAAAGGGAGCAGCTTTATTACTGTGTGATATCACAGAGGTCCTTTAAATGACTTCCTATGTCCAAGCTTGCAGATCGTTTTGAGACATGGAACTCATTATGTAATAATCTAAAGGCTTGAAAGGATGGATGAGACCTAAGCCTTTGTGTACGGCTGAACCATGATAAATAGTGATGTGTACCAGCCTGTCAGCATTGCATTGAAATTCAAACATCTGAATCCAGAATGCATTCTTGGATAAACAATATACTGCTGTGCCTAACGCTGCCTCTTGTGACTGATGGAAAACTAATAATTTGGATTCCTGCTGTGGACCTCCATGATCTAAGAGTTGTTTTGAATGAGGCTGAGCTTTCAAAACAGGCAACCGAGGGAGCACAATCATTTAGAGAATTGCTAAAAACTATTCACTTTTCAAATTGTTTGTGTTGGTTACGGAATATTCAATGCTTTTCTAGTATGAAAATAACCGGTCGGATTAAAAAAGTTTGGCTTTACATAAAGCAACTGTATTAAGGTGAATTCAGGTCTGCGTCTGGAAAATGGTTTTGTTTTCCATTTTTGTAATAAAAAATGGATGTACACTGATTAAAAATGGAACCCCTAGAGAGTAATACTTTTTTGTTCTCAAATGAGTTTCCAAGAGTTGCAGCTTTTGTTCCACTCAACAATGCAAACCGAATAGAAAACACATTTCCATTTATTTTTTTATTTTTTTTTGCATTGAAGTCTATGGCAGATGGAAGCAAATGGAAAGCCATCTGCTTGGTTCCCTCATTCTTCCATTTTGAACTGATCCATTTTTAGCAGATGTGCAAAAACAGTGCTGGAAAACATACATCAAGTGAGCGTGAACTCCGGCCACTGCCCATGAATGTGTAGAGCATATTGTGTGCTACCTCAGAGGAAGAGATTTGGCAGACTATCCGGAATGATCATCTTGTTGAGCGCACAACATGACCGGTGTATCCAAGCATCAGCTGTTCTACCCCAAGCAAGGTGTTCTCATGCCTGTAAGGACCAATTGTGTGTAATGTGTATACAGGGTTAATGCAAATGATCTTCCCAATTTGAAACCTTTAATGACAATTGTGATGTTATCCCTTCAAGTTATAATTGTTACAGATCCTGAAACAAGACGACAAAGCGAGGCGATGTTCTTTCTGCAAGGGTATGCAAACCATAATGAAAATCAATGATTTCATGGAATCTTTAGTGTTTAGTAGTAAAGTCAAAATGCATCATCATGGCTTCTGCCTCATAGTTCTTTTTTGCCTTCCTCTGGATCAACAAGTGGGGGTGGAAACAGGCTGAACTGGATGAACATTGTCTCTTTTGGGCCTAACATACTATGTTACTATGAATCAAATGTACGGGGACATGCAAATATAACTGCAACAAATATAGTACCAAAAACACATGCCTCAGCACTCATGTGCATTTAAAGGGGTTGTCTCACGCCGAAACGGGTTTTTTTTTTATTCAATAGGCCCCTCGTTCGGCGCGAGACAAGCCCAAGGGATGGGTTAAAAAAAAAAAAGTTTATTACTTACCTGAATCCCCGCACTGCGGCAACTTCTTTCTTCCTTTACCAAGATGGCCGCCGGGATCTTCACCCACGATGCACCGCGGGTCTTCTCCCATGGTGCACCGTGGGCTCTGTGCGGTCCATTGCCGATTCCAGCCTCCTGATTGGCTGGAATCGGCACACGTGACGGGGCGGCGCTACGAGGACCTGCTCTCCAGCACGAGCGGCCCCATTCACCAGGGGGAAGACCGGACTGCGCAAGCGCGTCTAAAAACGCCAGAAGACAGCAAATTTAGACGGATCCATGGCGACAGGGACGCTAGCAACGGAGCAGGTAAGTGAATAACTTCTGTATGGCTCATATTTAATGCACGATGTATATTACAAAGTGCATTAATATGGCCATACAGAAGTGCTGAACCCCACTTGATTTCACGAGACAACCCCTTTAATATCTGAATGAAATTGCATAACTGTTATTTTTCTGAGCCATATAAAAGGGTAAGATTCTTAGCCCCCATTTTGACTAAAACATGTGAGCCCATCTTCCACATATAGGTGACACTTACTTCAGATAGGAACCTAACTCTATGCAGACACTACTTTTTGGGCCTAAGACTCCAATGCATTCAGGAAAAGCCAGACTGAGGCTACATATACTCTAATAAAAATTCTCGCAGCAGGATGTGAGCCGCTCCCCAGTAGTGACCACTGTAGCTCACCTGTTCCGCTGTCTCCTTCTCTCTGCTATGTGCCGGGTGCCGCCTAGCTGGCACATGTGCAGAGCAGAGCCGGCGCTTCACCAGTGACGTTTCTGTGCAGAACTCTGCGATGCTCGCACAGAAATAGGACATGCCGCAATTTGATTACAACGCAAGTTTTCATGTAGTCAAATCACGGCTGTATGCATAGGATTGAATTATCTGATGCAATTCTATGGCAGCGGGCACGGGCTGAAATTCTGTAGGACATCCCGCCACGGAATTTCCGCCTGTGTGCAGGAGGCCTAAAGGAACATTGTAGGTAAAAACTGACACCTTGTGTTATGCATCGTGCAAGGCCTAAGGGCTAATGCCCACAGACAGAGCGGGATACACCAGCGGTTTTACGCCGTGGGAATCCTAAAGGGATAAAAAAAAAAACGCTCTTTTTACCGCATTTTTCCACAGTCTCCATTAATACTATATTAATGGAGACCTCCCACCATCAAAAAACGTGGTAAAATGTAACACACCGCAATTTTTTTTCCAGCGGCGTAAATCAGCAGCAGAATCCCGCGTGTGAGGACTGAGTTATTAGATTCAATAGAACGCAGGGAACGTGGCATAAACCCGTCCATGTGCATTAGCCCTAAAGGGGCAGTACAATGGTTCAAAGAACTCTAAACAGAGAAGTCATGCTCCACCTCCTCAGCTCCTGTATAATAAACTATGCAGCACAGTATATCAGTTTTCTCTGGAGAGTTTTTTTAAAGATTAAGACGCAAGGAAACATATTTTACTGTTTCTCTCAAATCACAAAAAAAAAATCACCCTCCTACCTGATACTTGCCGATTCCTCCTCGGGATAGTATATAATTTACAATTAGAGATGAGCGAGCGTACTCGGAAAAGCACTACTCGCCCGAGTAATTTGCTTTATCCGAGTATCGCTGTGCTCGTCCCTGAAGATTCGGGTGCCGGCACGGAGTGGGGAGCTGCAGGGGAGAGCGGGGAGGAACGGAGGTAAGATCTTTCTCTCCCTCTCTCCCGCCCGCTCTCCCCTGTTCCCCGCTGCGACTCACCTGTCAGCCGCAGAGGCACCCGAATCTTCAGACCCGAGCACAGCGATACTCGGATAAAGCACATTACTCGAGCGAGTAGTGCTTTTCCGAGTACCCTGCTCATCTCTATTTACAATCCTTTTTTCTTCTTTCCAATTCCCCTTGCTTTTAAGGTCTGTACCCTGTACCAATATGCTTTTTATACAATCTTACCTTCCTCTCATCAATATGCAACAGAGACCTAAACAATCCTACAGTATGCACAAAAACTTCTTGTAAACGCTTCAGTGCATAGTACATGTACTCTAATAATCGTCACCCAGATAGGACAACATATGCTTATAGAATGACCTACATAATACACCAGAGGAAGCTGAAGAAAAAAAACAAGATTCTGCAAGTACATATCTAATGAATATGCCTGTACCTATGTCAGTGACTCATCAATCATCATTTAGCAGTAGAGGTCTCCTAGATCAAAAATGTTGCCAATGACGACAACAGGGGTGCTGCTTGTTTGAAAAGCAATGATGTCCAAATGTGGATTTAATTGTGACTTTTTGTGAATCTGATTAGAGATGAGTGAACCTACTCGGCCACGCCCCTTTTTCACCCGAGTACCGCGATTTTCGAGTACTTCCGTACTCGGGCGAAAAGATTCGGGGGGCGCCGTGGGGGGTTGCAGCGGGTAGTGGGGGGGAGAGGGAAAGAGAGAGGGCTCCCCCGTTCCCCAATGCTACCCCCCGCGCCGCCACGCCTCCCCCCGCCCCCGAATCTTTTCACCCGAGTACTGAAGTACTCGAAAATCGTGGTGCTCAATAGAGTAATTACTCAAAACGAGTAGGTTCGCTCATCTCTAAATCTGATATATCGCAAAATCATTTTTTTTCTCAAATTCAACAGGTTTTCTGTATTTTGTCCATCCATTTTGCATTATCTAACAAATAGCATTAAAATGTATGGAGCTAGGAGACTCATAGTGTTGGTAGTTTGCTTTGGAAGGTGCTTGTGTCACATATATATTGTAGAATAAAAGTGGTGAAGCGAAATATTTACTATATCTTCCAGTTTTCTTTATGATAGACTTTAGAGTGATTCTAGGGATATAAAAAGCCAGTGAAATGTTATATGTCTTACCCTGATTGGCACTTTCAATGTTATCTTGCAGGTTTGGGCTTGAATGTCTTTTTTCTATTGTCATTCATGGGAAACTTTAAATGGAAATGGACTAACCGCTTGATAGATCTGCTACTTTATTGCTATACTGTTGATGCATATTTTATAGGTACTATACGAAAGGCTAGTTATGGTGCTAGTAAGACATGTCCAAGATACTTCAGCTCAGCCACAAGGCCACTAATTTGCTCCATTCACTTTAACCCATTGCTGACCGGTTGTATGTTGAGACCAAGAACATTTTTTTTTCCTCTTTGCATTCCAATGGTCATGACTTTTTTTATTTCTTTGTTCAACGTAGCTGTATGAGGCGTGTTTTTGCAGGATGAGTTGTACTGCTGAGAGCTGCCCCTGATTGGTCCCTGCGCTGAGCCAATCAGAGGCAGAACTCACTCACCCATTCATGAATTCATGAATGGGTGTGAGTGAGAGCTGCCTCTGATTGGTCAGGCTGTGACCAATCAGAGGCAGCTCATTCAGCAGGCAGGGATTTTAAATCCCCGGCTGCTGAATACTACAGAGAGCAGTTAAGGAGAACTACCGCCGGCCGCAGCTGGACTCCGTCTGCAGGGACCAGGTGAGTATATATATATTTTTTGTTTTTACACATTTCTGGATGAATTGCAGGGAAGGGCTTATATTTTTAAGCCCTTCCCGAAAATTCATCCCGCGCTCGCCGGCAGCCCATTGCTTTCAATGGAGCCGGCTGTATTGCTGGCTCCATTGAATTCAATGGGCAAGCATCATTCTTCTCTGCCACTGTCTACTATATGTTCTCAATGGGGCAGGTGCTGCTGCCGCTGGCCCCATTGAGCGCATATAGAGAAGAGAACAGGAATCGCAGATCGCAGATAGGTGCGATCTGCGATTTCTGTTCTATAATTTATCAGACGAGCGCATAAAAAGCGCTCATGTGTCTGATACCATTGCAAAGCAATGGTTTTATAAAATCACCGGACGCATGCGCATGCGCAAATCGTGCGAAAAGACGCCCGTCTGACTGAGCCCTTAAAGGTATATTACCATTTCCGCAAGTTATCCTCTATCCACCGGATGGGGGTTTACTTGCCAATTGGTGGGTGTCCAACTACTGGTACACAGGGATCAAGTGTTTCCATCTTTAACCTCTTCCTGTCAATGACATGTGTCACAATCAGTCTGAGCGCAATGCACACCATGCACAGAACAGACGCAAGGCTGTGTTGACAATGGGAAAACTGACCCTGCTCACAACCGGGAAAGGTCCCTACTTGAAAGCAGATAGACCGCTCTGAAAAGTGCAAACCTACTGAACGCCTCTGCGCCTGCTACCTGACCCTAACAAGGGGTAAAGGAGAAGACTAAACCACAGTATAAAAAATATGCCAGCGTGCAGAAAAGAAACCGTAACTGAACTGATAGATGTACAGCTAACTCCAGGAGGACATGGACACCAATCCAAACACCACAACCAAGTGAACTGAAAATAAACAGAAATGAGCTAAGGGAGGGGTAGGAATATTAAGCCCTCCCTACTTGCTGATAAGAAGACCAGAGGAGAAACCACACCTAATAAAACCTGTCTCAGAGATAGGGGACCCACTCACAAAGTGTCAACCAGCAACCTGCATAGGAGCAGAGCGACCAGTCTGCCTCGACTATGACACCATCACGACCGACAAGCCGCACACAAAATATATGTACTTCATGGCATCGAATGGGTTTCCGTAAAATGTTGTATATTTACAGCATATGGATGGCAGGGAAGCTGACTGAGACTTACAGCCGGGGTCCCACTGCAATGGCGGGAATTGTGAAGAACACCAATCCCCATCGTTAACCCCTTATATGCTGTGATCAATGTTGATCATGGCATGTATGAAGTTACCAGTGGGAGGGAGTTCCCTCTGTGACATTGCTGGCCCTCTATCATCACAGATGGCTATTGTGAAAAAAGCCCAAAGTAGTAAAAAAAAAACAATTCTACTTTTTAGCTAAAATTTTAAAAGCCCCCTTTTTGAGCACACTTTTGTCTTTTTTTCCTGCTTAAAAATTTTAAAAAGCCCATATTTGGTATCGCCACATCATAAACAACTCATAAAATAAACTAAAAAAACGTTTCATCCAGCACCGTAAACACTATAAAAAAGGCAAAAAAGGGAGCCTAAATGCTTGTTTTCATCATTTTGTCTTCCAAAAAAAACAATAAAAGTGACCAAAAAAGCAATATGTGCCCCAAAATGGTACCGATAAAAAGTACAACTCACCAGGCAAAAAACATGCCCTCACAGAGCTCCGTCCATGGCAAAAATAAAAAAGTTCTAGGTCTTTTAATGCAGTGATGCAAAAAATAGGGTTTTAACTGTAAAAAAGTCGAAAAATCTAAAACAAAAAATATACAGTTTTGGTATCATCGTAGTGACCGCAGAAAACAGTTGTCATGTTATTTATATCACATGGTGAAGCCACTCTAAAAAAAAGAATACCATGGCAAAACTGATGTGAGCTTCCAAAAGCTTGATATTATTTAGTAGGTCTTGTATGATTTTCCATTGTTGTTTTTTTTTTAAATTTGCTGCTTGTTGAATTAGAATTCCTCTGGTGAAAGCTTTATGAGCATTCCAAGGGGAGAAATAGTTACAGGTGATATTTTATGGATTGAGAAAGATTCTGTAAGATGGCTAGGGAAAGTTTTCTGGGTTTGTTTCACGGACATGATGTATGTATTGTTTTTCCAAATGCATGTATTGTTAGGTTATTGCGGGTCTGAATTGTAAGACTGATGGGTGCGTGGTCTGACCAAGTGATTTGGCCTATGTCGCATTGACTGATGTCTGGTATGACCCAGTTATTGGTCATGAACATGTCTATTCATGTGTATGTCTTGTGGTGAGTGAAGAGGTATGTGAAATCTCTTTCCGATGCGTGGAGGCATCTCCATGTATCATATACATTTTCCCTAGCTAGCCATGTTTTTATGGGGGTTTTATGCTCCTGGATGTGGTATCTAAAGTGACGTCATGAATGATGTTGAAGTTGCCACAAATTATTAATTTCCCTGAGATGCTGGTTTTGAGTGTTTTTAACAGTATGTTTAGAAATATAATCTGGGATTTGTTGGGTGCATATATATTAATGCAGTGTCCAGAACTAGGCCTTCAGCCGAGGAGACAGTGGGGTAGAAGATGGCCGTGGTTCATGGTGGCTCTACTGTCTCCTTTCCCAAAGACTGAAGTATAGCCCAGCTCAGTAACTAGCAAGAGTGAATTGGTGGAGATTAGAGGTTTAATCTGATTTCCGCCATTAGGGCAAGGCATTAGTGTATTACAGCTGCTGTCATGCTTCTGATTGATCAGACACATTTATTGTGCCCTTGTGATTAACAGGGGGACGATTATGACCTTCCTGATTCGGCAACTGCCTGTCACTCAGGACAAGCATTATCACGCATAGTCTGCTGTATAATACTGCAGGGAATGGATGCAATGCTCCTTCATATTGCTGATCAGTGTAGGTCCCAGGAGTCTGACACTCATCATTTAGACAAAGATGGCGTATGCAATGCATAGGCCACAATGTTAAAAGTTGGAAAACCCTTTAAATATCACATCTGCTTTAGAAACTGTTGCTTGACAGCCGCCTTCTTTATAATAGTATTGAGTTGCACAGTATCAGCATCCATCAATCAATAATAGTTCTATTTGGCTCTGACACAGCCAAACTATTGCTTAAAAGAACTAATTTTTCATTGACTCATATGCTTTTATGAAGAAAATTCTGAATTTATGTGACAAGATGGTGACATTTGAAAAAGAGTGAAAACATTTTCATTTAAAAGCAAAGTTTCTTTTATTTTTTCCCCTTTGCTCAAATAGTCCAGTTATCCTCTTAGTCTCGTGATTTGAAGTGAAACTCTAGTTTATAGCCACTTTAAGTATCATATGAGGGGGCAGAATTGATATCAGAATTGCCCCATTTACAATACAGACTCATCAGCTGAATGCAAGCCATATTTGTAGAAGCCTATAAATATGTATACAGTATATACATTGATACCGTATATTCTCTTCAAAACATCCCAGCAGCCTCTGCGGCTCTCACGTCACAGGATACGGGCTGTTGTAAATGGCACAGAATCTTGTAATTCAATGCACATGAACTACATGGTTCCTGGCTACTCCTGAGGCAGAAATAGGACCAGGCTGATACATCAGTGAGATTGAAATATAAATAAGGAAAAAAATATGAAAACTTCTATTTTCCCAGACATGCCTCATAGACTTGAAATGAATAAAAAAATTGTGAAACTCAATGGGGGGAAAGTTAAGACCAGTGTTTCATACACTGCTCTTAATAGGATTCCCGCTGGGGTAAAATTCACCTTAATGCATTAAGCGCATCTTGGGTCATTCATGCATCTAAAATGAAATATACTGAAAAGGACAAGAAAACAGCGCTCAATTGTGAAGCACAGTCAAGATGAGGAATGCACAGGTAAATTAAAATAATCGTACTTGGGGGTGGAACTAGCAGCACAACATTCCGGGAAGCCTGTCAAAGGAAGCAGCAGCCACCCCAAGTGGAGTGAAGAAGGACCGTCAGAGGAATTGACTGGCAGCTTGAGAGTTGTCATGATTGACAGGATGGCACAGAATCCAAAAATGTCTTTTACTAGAGCAACGCGTTTCGGCACCGCAAGATCTTCTGCAATACTGCTGCGCCCTGTTTAGCATTCATTTATTTTTTTACACTATAATCATTTTGATTCTACATGTGGCCGCTATGCTTTATTTTAGGTCTTTCTTTTTTCTGGCAATGCTGTGTTTTATGCGTTTTTCTTAATTTTATGCCTGTGTACTCAGGCCCTAGTGGTCATGTAACTTGATCATGTGACCGCTTTGATCTCACTCACTGACCTCCCGCTGTTTGTTAAAGTTCTATAAGCCCATGTAACCCTGTTTACTCCTTGTCTGCACAACTAACCAGATGAAGGCACTAATGCGGTGCCGAAATGCGTGGCTCTAATAAAAGATGTTTTCAGATTCTTTGGTCTCCTTTTAAGTGCGCTAATTCTCCCCTGTTATTTTCAAGTTCCCAGTAAAATGATATCTATGCCAGCTTTGGTCTGGTGTAGATTTCCACTATAATTTATGCCAAGCACTGGCATATATTGTAGTAAATCCTATGGGCATGGATACAACGTCCCCTCCCATTAAGCCCAGCTCTTCTCCCACTACTTTGTAAAAAACTCTCGATAAAAGATAAAACTCATAAACTTTTGCAAGCATGCAACAAAGTTTGCAACTTTTAACCGCCAGAAAAGTAGCGTAAATAGTTTAATACATTTCTTGGATTTTTTCTGGGAGCATATGGACAAATAAATTCTAGAAGCCTGTTCACATGGTGCAGTGCTGCATGGCAGTATGTCTAGGGCCCAGAGCCATCGTGGCTTAGGCTAGCAACATTGGTGTTGTTGGAGGCCCTTCCAGTGGGCATTGTATTGTAGCAGTAGAGGTTGCCATGCAGTGTGGGCCCAGTAGTGTAGGGGCCCACTAAAAAGAGGTTCCCTTAGGGTATGTTCACACATAGCAGGAATGCTGTGAATTTTGACTTGAAATTAGTTGTAGATCTGCAGCTAATTTTGGTCTGCAGCTCCTCTCACCTCAAAATCAGCAGAAGCTCACAGCAGTACATGGAACACATTTTCACTCTGCTTTTGATTATGCAGATTTTGCAGCAGAATTCACCTCCGCGGTAAATCTGCAGCAATTCCGCTGTGTGTGAACTTACCTTTAAAGTGTTTAATGCAGTGTTTTCCAACTCTGGTCCTCAAGGCACCCCAACAGGTCATGTTTTCAGGATTTCCTCAGTATTGCACAGGTGATGTAATTCTTGTAATTCTGGTGTTCTTACTATAGGATATCCTGATAACGTGACCTGTTGGGGTGCCTGGAGGACCGGAATTGGGAAACACTGGTCTATTGGGAGTATACCATTGGATAAAACTGTAAAAAGAATCTCATGCCTATAAATATTGCAATGAAGAACTAGATCAGTCTACAATATATGGATGTGAGGGCCAAGTCTTATTTTCCTACACTGTTGATGTAGTTTGATAAATGTGCTATATAATATGATTGCGATTGAGTTGCCACAAAAAGTTGCTACTGTATGACATTCATTGCCTAGTCAATGGAATCAGTATACATCTATTGCCATACATTGACTTCTAATAGAGTATAGCTCAAGAAGAGGAATGCTTCATTATGAAGTTGATGCTTCTGCATCATAAATCGTATATCAGAAGTGAAAATGTAGCACTGCAGTTGGACAGATACAAATATAGGTAAACCTAAATAAATAAGCAAAACAAAAAATAATATTTTCCTTTAAGCTGCAACTACTGGCATACAAATGCAGAGTGCTGTCAATATTAGTATACTATATGATATATGACGCTCATATAGATTCCTAACAAAACAGATTTCACAGAAATAAGCAAGTGCAGCCCAGACAGCAACAACAGAGGTGAATTATTGCCTAATCTTTTATCTAGTGTTACATTATATCTATGAGAATTTAGATTCCTGGTCACAAGGTCCTTACGATACAATGAGCTGAATGTGCCATTATGTGAAATTGGATAGCAGGCATTCAACCTCACAGCCATTCAGACAATGTTATATAAATATGCTGTAGGCTACCGACAAGTTGGATGTCAAAGACATTAGATTCACAACAATGAGCCCAATGTCTTCAATTTAGAGTGCATCATACTGTACCAAATCTAACTAAAACCTACATAACACTGGCAGGTGCAGAGTTTGTTAAAACGGTGGGTACTAACATTGTTCACATACACAAAGCTGCATTGAAATACTAACAAATATCCACTATTACTTTAAGTTAATTATGTCTTTCCTTTTTCACACTTTTCTTGCACACAGGTTTCTATGTTTGTACAGGATTTAAAAATACAACCTGCTTTTTATTCAGACACAGTGCCACTCTTGCCCATGAGGCTATATTTGGTGTTGCAGCTCAGATTGTTTTACTTAAAATAGGTCTGAACAGTTATACCAGACATAGCCCATGGGCAAAAGTAATACTGTTTCTAAAACAAAGTTTGGTGCAAATTAACTCGAACCCAACCTGAACTTCACCAATATCCCCAAAATTAGTAAACAACATTTGATTGTGGTTGAGCTCAGAATTTAGCACTTATGCCTTGCAATACTGGGGTCCTAGATTCAAATCTGACCAAAGATAACATTTGCATGTAGTTTATATGCTCTCCATGTGTTCCATAATAATCACCTTTATTTATATAGCCCATACATGTTACATAGTGCTTTACATGACTTGATATTTTCTCTACCACAGATGTTGTCCTTGATCAGATTTGAACCTAGGACACCAGCATTGCAAGGCAACACTAATAACTGCTGAGCCACAGGAGGCCAGTGGATTGGTTTGCTCAATACTACTAGAGGGTGTCTCCTGTCCAACGTTACAAAGACAATCCATTGAAATATCTATATGTAGGTTTGGTGAGGTGACTGGTTGATTGGATTGGCTGCATGTCGGACAGTTGGTCTACATACTTGTTACAGTGTGTCACTCCCTGTTCTGCTCAGCTGCACACAAAAAAATGGGGTGATGATGGTGAGGTGTACTGAGGCTGGTTTCTTCTGCTTGGGTTTAGATAATGTTGTGATGCAGTACCCCAAATAAAGTCTATAGAGTCTGAAGAAGAAAAGTTAAAACTCACATATACTCACACCTTAAAGTGTAGTGGTCCAACATCTGGAAGATGAAGGCACACTCCTTGAAAATCATCCAACACTAGTGGTGGCTGTAATCTCTCTCAAGCTGTCTTCACACTCCATACTGCGTTACTGTGATTTCCTTATAGCCAGGGAGTCTCCTGAACCTCTCTACTGCACCAAGGGGAACTGTTCATGGCTCTGAAGTTTTTAACTTTCCCTAGGGAATTTTCTATTAGTAAAAGAAATCCTGTGGTTTCCTGTATCCTATGCATAGTAATCCAAGGCAGGAGAGCAAAACTGTCATCCACTCAATAGTGGGCCTCCATGTCTTGTTCTCCTAGGCTGGGAGTAAAGTAGGATGTTTCTTGTGACCTATCTCAATCTCTAACCAGCAACTATTCTTGTAGAACAAACTTGGTATGTATCTAAACTGATATAACTTTAGTCCCACCCATCAGTTTTGATTGGCTGTGGCATGTGCAACTAAAATACTAGACTGTTTAACCCTTTCTCTACTATACTCTATCTAAGCCTCCACCTGTAAAACATAATAGAGTGGGCAAATATATTTAAAGGCATAAATCCACATTATAAACACTTTAAAAGATAAGAAAAGTATACAAATCTCTTTTTTGTAGTGCCTTAGTTTGAGTCTGGGATACCACACAGGTGCTACAGGGAAACTGAAAATGTACTGCCTGGTTTCCCCACAGATTACACAGAATTGCTGAGGTTTCCAGCAGGGAAGCACTTTGTGATCAGTTTACTGCCAAAGGACTCGCCTAAAAAGTATAGATTGTTCAAAGCAGAGAACTGTGCTAAGAGCTTCCAATAAATATCCTTGTTTAAACGGGCTCTGTTTCATGACAAACCATTGAAAGCACCGATGGATGCAAGCCACCACTCAAAGGGAAAACTAGGGGGCCTAATTTTATTATAAAAATGTTCTAAATGTTATATCGGCATATAGAATCAGAATTCTTTCACTTACACGGCATGTGCATACCCAGAGGCTATAAATCACTGCGTATGGGAGGGGGAAGTCTGACTTGACAATGTAAATTTAGGGTCAGATAGAGTGGCATAATTGGCATGACAGTAGTAAACTCTTAAAGGATTATATGTAAATTGCATTACACCCAACCTCAATAATCCTAGTAATTGCTGTGACAGTAACACGACCAGCAAACGGACTGAGAAAGATATTGCACTGAAATATCCATTTAAGAGTACAGCTGTCTAATATATATTAAAAAAAAAACTCCCAAATAACTAAACCCGGAACCAAAATTCAAAAACACATACCAGTTATCTGTTTCCAATAATAGTATGGAGTGCTCATGTAGTGTACGAGAACATCATTCTGGACCCCTCCCTAATGTCATACATGTTTAGTCTTATGTGGATGCACTGTGCAAAGCTGTCATGTCTAATTTTCTGTATGTGTTCTGCACAGCTGCACTGTCTGAAGGGTTAACTACACTAAAATCATTGCTGCGAGTTTGGTGGCATGTTAAGTGTACCTATCTTGCTATGTCGTGTGACGTGGAGTGCATGAATCTATAAGTATAAGTGATTGGGTTCCAATAGAGAGTTGAGAGTCCGTCTTCAGGCTGCTGAGGAGCGCCCATCTAACGCCTGAGGGTTTGCTACCACAGAGGTGCATGAGGGCACCATCAGCCCTTGTGCAGCTGAAGATGGAGAAGGAGGAGAGACCGCCGGACCGGATGTGAAGCGCATGGGAGTGAGTGAGCCTAGATGTCTTCCTCACAAAGTCCCAACCCAAGAGAGAGCCATAGTGAGTAATTACCCTTGTAAGTGACAAGAAGTTTATACAGTTTATAATCGTGCAGAAGTCTACCGAACCCCTGAAGATAATATTGAGATTTATTGATGATTCCTATGCGGCTGTCTGAAATATAGATCACCGTATAGTGGTACACCCGTAACTGACACCCACGCGTGCTAAAGTGTATGACAGCGGGGTGATCATTATAGCCATTCTTTGGCCATTGACTTTCATGTCAAGTGTTTGCTGAATATGTACTAAGTTTTCCTGCATTGTAAAGTTTGCATAATGAAGTCTACTGTATTGTCAAGCAAAGTCACTAGTAAAGTTTTACCGGGCCTCCCCCGTTCCGGAGGACCCGAGGTACTATGCACTTGTCCAGTGTCATTAATGCGCCGAGCGTGAATGTCGGTGTAGGGATCAGTGGCGTCACGAACTGACAACTACGCCCCCTATCATTGCCTGCTGTTACAGGTAACCAGAAAAGTTTGTATATAGTTTATTCCTCGGCCCCGTGTACAAATTCTGGCAGTCACGTCACAGGATTTATTTGTTTTACATAGTTGTTCACTACACTCATAAAAGCTGTCACATTCGTGGGTGATAGTGGTCATCATGCATTGGGACTCTGGCACTGAGAAAGGATAGAAAAACGCCATTGAATGCTTCTATTAATTTTGGCTTAAAAACAAATTAATTATCAAAGTTGGAGTCACACTTTCATCATTGTGCATAACAACAACGCCACTTTGAGAATGTACCTCCAACAGAGAGACTCCTAGTGAGATTGTGGCATGTTGTAAATAAACAGATGCATGTAAATATTTTATATAAGGTGTTCCTTAAACCCATGGTGCATATAAATCTGTGTTCGATCTGCTGTAAGTATGTGGGGATCAATATTAAATACCAGGCAGCAGTTGGACATGCTATTACATCAAGATGCAACCTGATAATTAGTGATGATCAGCATACACTTACAGTGGAACAATTGCAGTATGTACTGGCGCCCTAAGGCCCCCTGTCCACTGGTGTTGGGGTATTCCACGGCAGATCTCTGCCGCGGGAGCCGCTGCCCGGGAGCAGGAACCGGCACACGAATCTCCCCCGGTCAGCCTATCTGAAAGATCTGAAAGATAGGCTGACTGCGGAGAATCGCGGCAATTCGCATCACAATGATTCTCCGCTCGTGGACAAGGGGTCGGCGCTTTCCATAGCAACGCTATGGAAAGGTTTAGACAACGTGATTCGTCGGCGATTTACCGTCGGCGAAATCACGTCCGTGGACAGGAGGCCTAAAAAGAGGAAAACCAAATTAAGAGTAGTAAACAGTTAAATTGTTTATATTAATCCAATTAAATTATTGTTGTTATTATTAGCCTCTTCCCCCTCGGTGACTTTCATGTACAGTACTACTCAAAAGATTGAACACACTATTTTAAATAAATGTATTTTCCACATTGTAGATTCATATTGAAGACATGAAAACTTTGAAGGAACACATATGGAATTAAGTAGTAAATGAAAAAGTGTTTTACAAACCAGAATATGTTTATAATTTAGACTCTTCAAAGTAGTCCCCTTGTGCTTTGATGATAGCTTTGCACACTCTCTTAATCAGCTTCATGAGGTAGTCACCCGGAATGGCTTTCAATTAACAAGTATGCCTTTTCAAGAGTTAATTTGTGGAATTACGTCCCTTCTTAATGCACTTGAGACCATCCGTTGTGTTGTGCAGAGGTAGGGTTGGTACATAGACCCATACAGTGTTTAACTACTATTCAACTACTGTTCTAATCCACATTACGGCAAAAAACACTCAAGTAAGAGAAACAATATTCCATCACTTTTAGACGCGAAGGTTAGTCAATCTGGAAAATGTCAAGAACTTTGAAGGTGTCCTCAAGTGTAGACTTGGAAATCTTCAAACGCTATGATGGCTCTCTTGAGGAACGCCCCATGAAAGGAAGACTGAGAGTTACCTCTGCTGCAGAGGATAAGTTTTTTACAGTTACTATCCTCAGAAACTGCAAGTTATTAGCACCTCAGATTAGTAGCCACAAAATACTTCACAGAGATCAAGTACCAGACACATCTCAACACCTACTGTTCAGAGGAGACTGCAAGAATCAGGCCTTTATGGTAAATTGCTGCAAAGATGCCACTACTGAGGAGCATTAACAAGTAGAGAATTGCTTGAGCCAAGAAACACAAGGAATGAGCATTAGGCCAGTGGAAATCTTTGCTTTGGTCTGATGAGTCAAAATTTGAGATTTTTTACTCCAGCTTCCATGTCTTTGTGAGATGAAGAGGTGAGCAGATGGTTTGTATATATGTGGTTCCCACCATGAAGCACAGAGGGGGTGTAATGGTGTGCGGATGCTTTGCTGTTGACATTGTTGATTTATTCAAAATTCAAGATACACTTAACCAGCATGACTACCACAGCATTCTGTAGCAATACAATATCCCATCTGATGTGCGGATAGTGAGACCATCATTTGTTTATCAACAGAATAATGACCCTAAATACACCTACAGGCAATGTAAGGGCTATTTGATCAAGAAGGACAGTGATGGAGTACTGCATCAGATGACATGGTCTCCACAATCATCCAACCTACACACAGTTGAGATGATTTGGGATGACTTGGACTGCAAAGAGAAGGAAAAGCAGCCAACAATTGCTCAGCACTACAGATAAGCGAGCATACTCGCTAAGGGCAATTGCTCGAGCGAGCATTGCCCTTAGCGAGTACCTGCCCGCTCGAGAGAAAAGGTTTGGCTGCCGGCACGGGTGACAGGTGAGTTGCGGCAGTGAGCAGGGGGAGCGAGGGGGGGAGAGGGAGAGAGAGATCTCCCCTCCATTCCTCCCCACTCTCCCCACCGCTCCCTGCCCGCCACCGGCAACCGAACCTTTTCTCTCAAGCGGGCAGGTACTCACTAAGGGCAATGCTTGCTTGAGCAATTGTCCTTAGCGAGTATGCTCGCTCATCACTACTCAGCACTTCTAGGAACTCCTTTAACCTTTTCCAACCCAATTTTGGATTTTGAGTTTCCTAAAAGGCTTTCTCTTTTTGCTGTTATACAACAGTGCCATCTGCTGGCTAAAGCCAATGTGTGTGTGCCAGAGAGGTTCCGACAGTAGAGTGGCTGGCAATAGATGGTAAAAATACCCTGTCGGACGTGTTCTGACATTGGAGCTGTACAAGATTCAATCAGAATGTAGGAAGACGTCAGACAGTGGATTGGAAAGGGTTAAAACTGTTGGAAAACCATTCCAGGTGACTACCTCATGAAGCTGATTGAGAGAATGACAAGAGTTGGCAAAGCTGGCATCAAAGCAAAAGGGAGCTACTTTAAAGAATCTAAAATAAAAAACATATTCTGTTTTGTTTAACACTTTTCTTCTTTGTTTACTACTAGAGATGAGCGAGCACCAAAATGCTCGAGTGCTCGTTACTCGAGTCGAACTTTCAGTGATGCTCGAGAGTTCGTTTCGAGTAACGAACCCCATTGAAGTCAATGGGCGACTCGAGCATTTTTGTATATGACTAGTGCTCCGCTAAGGTTTTCATTTGTGAAAATCTTAGCAAATCACCAAAGTCATGTAAAAAACACAGAAATGGATAGGGCAGGTGAGGAGCAACATGCAGGGCTGCATTTCGGGCTCCGAGGTCTCACTATTAAGCCACAATAGTGGCAAGAGTGAGACCCCCCCCCCCCCTCCGCACTGTCAGCATAACGATCGTTCTCCTCTGCCACAGCTGTAACAGCTGTGGCAGAGAAGAACGATGTTAGCCCATTGAATTCAATGGAGCCGGCAATACAGCCGGCTCCATTGAAAGCAATGGGCTGCCAGCGAGCGCGGGATGAATTTTCGGGAAGGGCTTAAAAATATAAGCCCTCACCTGAAAATCATCCTAAAATATGTAAAAATAAAAAAATAAAAATTATGTCAGCATTAAGATCGTTCTTCTCTGCACAGCTGTAACAGCTGTGGAAGAGAAGAACGATGTTAGCCCATTGAATTCAATGGAGCCGGCAATACAGCCGGCTCCATTGAAAGCAATGGGCTGCTGGCAAGCGCGGGATGAATTTTCGGGAAGGGCTTAAAAATATAAACCCTTACCTGAAAAAGAAAGATTTTAGTGTAAAAAAGAATAAAAATGCAGGCATTCTCTTCAATGGAGCCGCTGCTGCTGCCGGCGACTCCATTGAAGACAATGGTCCGCTGGCACACCTGAATTCTTTTCCAGGGAAGGGCTTTACATATAAGCCATTCCCTGGAAATGAATTAAAAGTGATTTAAAAAACAAAAAAAATAGATACTCACCTCCCTTCAGCTGCCGGGGCACAGCAGCGTCTTCTCCTGCTGTCCCCTGCACTGTGGTGCTGAACTGCTGTCATTCAGCTGAGAGCTGCGCTGAGCCAATCAGAGGCAGCATTCACTCACCCATTCATTAATTCATGAATGGGTGTGAGTGAGATCTGCCTCTGATTGCTCAGGCTGTGACCAATCAGAGGCAGCTCATTCAGCAGGCGGGGATTTTAAATCCCTGGCTGCTGAATACTACTCACAGCTGTTCAGAGCAGTTCAGGTGAACTGCCAGCTGGCCGCAGCTGAACTCCGTCTGCCGGGACAAGGTAAGTATATACTTTTTTTTTTATTTTTATACATTTCTGGATGAATTGCAGGGAAGGGCTTATATTTTTAAGCCCTTCCCGAAAATTCATTGTGCGATCGCCGGCAGCCCATTGCTTTTCAATGGAGCCGGCTGTATTGCCGGCTCCATTGAATTCAATGGGCTAACATCGTTCTGCCGGGACAAGGTGAGTATTTTTTTTTTTACTTTTTACACATTTTAGGATGATTTTCAGGTAAGGGCTTATATTTTTAAGCCCTTCCCGAAAATTCATCCCGCGCTAGCCGGCAGCCCATTGCTTTCAATGGAGCCGGCTGTATTTCCGGCTCCATTGAATTTAATGGTCAGTGCTCGTTTAATCGAGACAAGCACCGCGTGGTGCTCGTCTCGATTAACGAGAATCTCGAGCACCCTAATACTCGAACGAGCATTAAGCTCGGACGAGTATGCTCGCTCATCTCTATTTACTACTTAATGTCATATGTGTTCTTTCATGGATTTCATGTTTTCAATATGAAATCGACAATGTAAAACATGAAAAATAAATTTAAAAGAAAAACAAGCAGACACATGGAATGAAAAATGTATCCAAATTTTAACTGATACTGTATGTCATGAAGGTGCACAGTGAATATGAAGGGGGTTCGGGAGCTGAGCCTGCTGCATATGCAGTGGGTGCTGGCTGTTTAAAAAAAGCTGACACCTTCCATGATCAGAGTCCGCTCCAATCGAGGCTATTTGACAGCTTACATGCACCATCAATGCTCACTACAGCATGTAAGCCATCATTGGGGTGCCAATGGTTGCCATGGCAGCCTTAGGCCTAGTAAAGACTTTCAGGGCTGCCAGAAATTCAAGCATGTTAAGAGCAGCCAATGGCTTAATGGCCTTGAGTCCATGGCAACCTATGTAGCCTGTGGGAGGGCTTAATAGACTAACATTAAAATTGCAGTGTAGTGCAACACAGAAGCATTGTATGATACTGTAGAAAGATCAAGTGATCACAAATTGAAGTCCTCTAAAAAAATGTAAAATTCCTATTTTTATTTTAGGCCCACTAAGGATTATCATTCTTATAATACACTGCTATAAAGACTATAAGGTTCCACCAAAGGCTGAGCCTCCTAGACGACCACAGCTGGCAGACTTGGAGGCCATAGTTAAGCCTCCGTGTGCCATAGCAAACCATCAGAACCCTGTGAATCACTGCATGTGTCAGATGGGTGACAGAGAGAGCCCCCCCTCTCCCCTCCACCCCCTCTCAGTTAGTTGTGCACATGCTGCAGTGACCGTGGCTTTGTAAAAGGTTAAACTGTGGGAATCAGACATTTCTCTGGTCCCTGCTGTCTCAGCAAGTTCCAGACTGTTATCCAACACCCAAAGACCCATTTTCCCTGTAAGAGCCTCTTGCCAGGCATCGGATGCAGTGCCATAAAAAGCTTCTGGCCCAAATCTTGATTGATAGCAACTCATTCTTTCCTAATTAGTTCTTGGAGTTTATCACAATTCCTGTGTTCTTGTATGTCCGAGTTTTGAGAATTGCCCACAGGTTTTCAATGAGATTGAGACCTGGGGAGTTTCCTGGCCATGAATCCAAAATCTCAATGTTTTGTTCACCAAGCCACTTATTTATCACTTTTACCTTGTGACATGGTGCTCTATAATACTGGGAAAACATTGTTCATCACCAAATTGTTCCTGGATTGTTGAGGGAAGTTGCTCTTGAAAGATGTTTTGTTGAGGGGACTGTGGTCCGGGCACTGGAAGTCCCTAAAAGCTACCCGCAACTCCTGTACCTACCTACTTGCCCCCCTGGGCTAGGCCTCAGGGCGACAACTGGGCGACGGTCCCTATACTCACTAGGGAAGCAGGGCAAGGGGTCAGACTTACAAACAAATATAGAGACAAGCAGACACAGAGGCAAGTCAGGAAGTTCGGGTCAGCAACAGGAGAATTACGGTACCAGGGATCAGGCGAGGTCAAAGTCAGGTCCAAAAGCAGAGGGTCACAACGGGAAATCGGATCAGAATAACGTGGTTGTAGCCTGGAGACAAACATACACTGGCAATGCTGGAAGGAAACAGGCACGTTTAAATGCTGTCAGAACTCCCGCCCCAGCAGCTCATTGGGACGGGGAGCCTGCCAGCAGCCAGACCTAGGCAAAAGGCAGCGAGTGCAGATCCCAGACATCCAGCAGCAAGTGCAGAACATGCTAATCAGTATGTCATGGCAACTGGGATGGCATACGCAGCATCCCCAACAACTCGATTACCCAGGTGCCGCCCCCTGAGCACAGGAGCGTGCGCCCGGAGCCATTGTCTGGGACCCGATGGCCAGGGGAGGTCACCAAGGCCGGGGCTCCCCTGCGCCGCACCCAATAAGCTCGGGTGATAGGACCGGTGGTTCGGGCACGGAGACCCCGAGAGCCGCCGGTCCTGACATGTTTAGATACTATTCTTTACTCATGGAAGTATTCATAAGCAAAATTGTGAGTGAGCCGCCTCCCTCGGATGAAAAGCCCCTCATATGAATGCTCTTAGAATGCTTTACTGTTGGCCTGACACAGCACTCATGGTAGCGCTCACCTTTACTTCTCTTGACATTCATTCTTCCAGATGTCCCAAACAGTCTGAACTGGGCTTCATCAGAAAAAAATAACCTTATCCAAGTCCTCTGCAGTCCAGTCCTTGTACTGTATTTTCTATACATGGAGACATGGTCCCGTTCTGACAAAGACTGGAGGGACCGCTGTAGCTGTAGCGCTGGATTGCTGCCAAAGCAGGTGGTGAGCACTATTTTTTGTTGTTGTTGTTGCACACAAATGGCAGCTGTTTTACTTTTTCTCCAAAATTGGATAACCACTTTAAGTTTTCCATTCTAAAGTAATTAATATTGGAGTAATCAGGGCTCATGCATTCATGTACACAGACCCTGTATGAAGGCACAAGGTGTTCTGGCTGGTCTATTTTATGGCCGTACAGACACTCCTATTTGGGGCCTCCATGAGATGCAATTTTCTCACCTAAAAGTAATGCATTTAAGTGAGAATTTTTAGTAATATACCGTTCAATAGCAGCTGATGGAGCATGGTGTGATTTTTTTTTTTAGTTTTTAATATAGAAAACTCACTGGTTACCTCTGGGTGAAACGGAATACACATAACAGTATTGACCTATAGTAGTCTATGGCCATTGTAAACATTTAAAGTCCTGGAGTTCAGTTTATAAAATATCTATTTTTTGTAGGATATTCCATGATATTTTAGAGCCTGCACTGGTAGTTCATAGAGTTAAACTTTATTCCAGTTTTCTTGTTGAAATGATGCTGTAGTGCCGTTGAAATGATGTTGTCATGCTGTAGTGGTTTAGTATAGTCTGACAACAAGTAGAGTGGTTTATAGTCCATCAGAGAGACATTGACACCGTTGCTAAGTAGAGAGCTGAGAATCGTTGTACAGCAGGGATTTGTACTGTGACACTGAAGTGTATGTAGGTGCTGCAGAGGGCTAAGGGATGAGCTTTAGAAGTTAATAGCTATATCTCTGTGGGATTTTTCAGAAAGGTTATAATTCTATGCCCAGGGACATACTTCTCTTCAAGTCATTTAACATGACTTGAAAGGTAATGCATAGAATCAGCTTATTTTTCTTTCCTGGTAATCTACCACAGGATACACTTTACGATTTAAGAATAAAATATGTTTAGGAATGAGTTAAAGGAGACTGATCTGCAGTACCTGGCACAGCCACTAGAAAATATACAGAACCACGAAGCAGCTGCAGTACAGAACCAAGGCCACTTCAATCAGCTGAACAGTGGGAGTTGGACCTCCACAATTTGATATAGCTGGCCTATCTTTGTCCCAATGGGGGGGTTCATAATCTAATTACGTATCTCAGATACACAGACTAAGGGCAATTTCACAGGAAGACGGTTAATATATCAATATTATCTTTGGAGTATGGGAGAAAGTCAGAGTACCTGGAGGAAACGCATGGGAAGAATATACAAACTCCATGCGGATGTTGTTATCTCTATCAAACAACAGAGTTAGCACTGAGCCATTGTGTTGTTTAAAGTTTGTAAGAATTTTAAAATCGGCCTCCCAATTCTCTTCAAACAATCCTATGCTATAAACCTGGTGTTTAGGCATAGTGCTTCTTGTGATTTATGCAAAATAGTGCCCATAAGCAACAGATTGTACCCAAAATAATGATAACATACTGTAAGCCTGCAGTAACTGAGACTGAAGTTAATTACACCTGTAGGGGGTTACTCTGCTGGAATGTGTGAAAATTTACAAAAAAATAGTTGTACCTGGTAAATCCATGAGGGTTAATGTAGAATACAGTGGCAGCTAGTAGCCAATTTGTATAACACCACCTCTGGATTTCTTTTCCCTGAACAATTTGCTGAAGGGTGTGTTCAGGTAACCTGATTGGAGAGGGGCTGGACAGGATGAGGAGAGCATATTCAGGCAGGAATGGTGACACAGGAAGATTTGTGGAAAGAGTGAGCGTAAACCCTCCAAGCTGACCCTACTAAGAGAAGGAGCAGTTGGAACTGAACTTTGACTTCAGAGTAGTTGATCACAACTATTTTGAGCTTAGAACTTTTGTTATCAGTGTTTATTTTGTTGCATAGTGAAAAGTATTCCCCAAGATGTGCAGGATACCCAAAACACTAATAGTGGCCATATTATTGGACTCTAAGGATTTAGAGGACTCAGATTTGTTTACCTCATTAATAAAGACATAGGACTATTCAAACCAAGCTTAGGCTGCCGTGAATATACAGTGCAATGCTAAAGAAGACCTGCACTTTCACTTCAGAGCTCTCCTGCTCCATCGGCCGCTTTTGACTCCTTCTTCTGGCAGCTGAATATGTCCCATTAAGCACCATATAGCGCTATATGGGGCCATTTTCAGCTGCCAGAAAGAGCTAAAAATGACTGACAGAACAGGAGAGCTCCAAAGTGAAAGTGCAGGTATGCTTTAAGTTGTTATAACCAATAAAGTGTAGTATTTGCTTCTGCCTAATCGGCCATTTAAACGGGATAATTATTGCACAAAATCTGTTCAAACTAACAAATTTGAGTGATAATGCTGCAGAGTAAATGCAAAACAATCGCTCATTATTCGTTTGCAGTTTGTTATAGCTGACTTTCAGTCAGCATAAAAACTATTACTGGATTGCTGCCTTCTCATTCCATGTAAACGCTCCCCACTTCATGGTGACGTCAGCACTCGTGCAGTCATTTACCCGACTCTCGTCCCGTGTCAAAGGTTCTAATTGTGATAGAATGTCAGGTTCAACAACACATTGCTATATAACCCTTTTGGTTGTTTCTCTGCAAGGCTGAATGCACAGAGGTAGAAAATCTGTGGCAAGATTTCACAAGGAATTTCCGCCATTGCACGGTGCCCTAGGATTGCATTGGTTTATGCAATCCTATGCAGACAGCCGCAATTTTGATCATGTAAAACCGTGAGATAACAAAACCCTAGCATGTCCTATTTCAGTGCGAGTCTCGCAGAGGCTTGCACTGCCTTGCTATTGCTGATGCGCCGGCTCTGCTGCGGCCAACTGGCACATCCGCAGAGCAGAGTGAAGACGCCGGATAGGTAAGCCACCGGTCACTGCAGGGGCACGGTCGCATTCCGCTGCGAGAATCTCGCAGTCGGAATCCGACCTGGCAGTCTGCATTCACCCTAAAAGCCATTTGTTTTGAAACTATTTAGTATTCAATAGTAAATGCTACAAATTAAGAACCGTTGTCAGGTGTTGATAGGAAGAGACCTCAGATACACATGAAGTGGCAAGGTTACCTTTATTTGATGGACACTACTACTCTATGGTGTGTTTCTAGTTATTTTATTTCTGCATGACCATGTGTCTTAGCTGAATCGATGAACCATAAGGCAAATGCTCCAGCTTATTGTCATGGCATGCCAGCCACAACTGAGGATAAGTACACACAGGTCAGGTGTGGTGCAGAGTATCTCCGTCCCAAACTCTATCGATATCAGAAATGAACAGTTTGGAAAGCACACACTGTAATTTTTAAATGCTCATAAAGTTTACTTGGACAGTCCAGATGTTCACATTAGGCACACAATTTGCTCAACGTTTAGGCTCAACGCCCTTTATCAAGCTGCATAAAAAGACATGCATAAACATAAGTCAAAATTAACACATGGTGATAAAAACATATATGTAAAGAGACGCTAGCCAGAATACATATATCAACAGTGCTTCATTTACCATATGCAGAAGGTTGAAGTATTAGAGGTTATTGATTTAAAAAAATTCAACCTGGATATGGCTAACATCCAAAAGTGGGTCAGACAGTCAAAAAAGTCCTGTGAATGGAGATAAAAATATGCTAAAAACAAATGAATACATAAAAAGGGAGTCAGAATGTCAGAAAGGAGCAGGGGGGAGAGTGAAACAAAGGGGCAAGAAAGCAGAAAAGACTAGAAGGCCCATTTACACAGGATGAATGTCGGGCAAACGATGCCTGACACTCATCCCTGTGTGTACTCGCTCCCGTGCTGTTATAAAAAACCAAGTATCGCTGGCTCACTCACAGAGCGGCCAGCAGGGGGCTGGGATGGCTAGAGGAGATTTCTCTCCTCGTTCTCTCCTGCCCCTCTCCATTGGCTTAACACAGCGGCTGTTCAGTACTGAACAACTGCTATTTACACTGAACGATCATCATTCAGGATTTTTTGCAGCCTAAACGATGAACGATGATCCTGACCAATGATCGTTCAGAGTAAACAGCAGTCGCTCAGTACTGAAAGGTCGCTGCTAAAGTGAATTCAGAATTGCCTAGGTTCCTAACGTGGAGCCGCCTCCTTAGGCCAATCGCCTCACTTGTAGGTAGGGTCTTTCTTATCTGAGAATTTAAGGCCATTTTCCTTTTTTTCCCCATTTTGTGTATATACAGTATATTTTGTGGAATTCATGTCTGTGAGCAGCATATACATTTGTCCGTACAAGATGCTATCAACAAGTACTGCATGGACGTAACACTTACAAGGGCTACTGCACTGCACAAAACCCCAGGCAATACGGAGTGCTCAGTAGTTCAGGAGTGATGTAGCGGTAAAGGAAGTTAGCGTTCTTCAGCAAAATCATCCTTCATTAATCCAGTTTCAGTAATGTAGTATTTCAACACAAGAAGGGGAGCAATAAATATTGAAGAAAGACGCGACTGCAATATCTCTTTAAATTAGATTGTGTAAACCAAAGAAGAGAAATAATGGAGTTCCTACAAGTAACTTTTATGCATTATTGTGCTATTTTTGCATCCAGCAAAACATATACAATCCTGACCTAGTTTTATGCTCTACTGAGGATCCCAGATGAACAAAACTGATTTTGAGAGGTTGATAAATACTTCCCAAATGCATTAAATGCTAAAATATATGCTGAGGAATTCTAAGTGTATATCACAATTAATTTATTCTTACTATGCCCTGAAATCTGAAAGTCTGACTCAATCACATTTTTCCATATTTGGTGAAGGTGTACAGTATGTTAACCTGTTTTTTTCAGAGGTAGGAGATAAATGGATTATGTCTTCCCTCTGAAATCCTGTTGCTATATCTTGTTTTTTTATCAATCAATAACTTGCTGTGTTACATTTTACTGGAAGATAGAAGTAACGGATTAAATTTATCACTGCGTGGCTCCAAAAAACAAGGGTTTAAGTTATCAGTATTGATGGCTTTCTCTTGTAATGTATGGAACACAAAAGGTATAACAATGATTTGTGTTGGAGATGAATGAAATTACTTAGTAGAAATTGGGACATTCTTCTAATAAGGCTTTCATGCTAATGAAAAAAAGCCAGCTGTGACACATATAGCAGAAATGCCAGTGCAGCAAGTCATTTCAACTTGTACAGAAATGCTTTTTGTCTTCGTCACTCTTAGTTTGAATCCTCTAAATATTTTTGGCATGAGATTCAGTTAGATAATTCTGCTGGTGAGTAAATTAGATTAAACCTATAAGAATCCTATGATACAAAGTCATGAGATACACAGTATTTTTTGTAAAAATACTACTTTCACGGTTTTGATCCAGTTTTTTCTTGGCCAAAAGTCAGAAGTGGACCCAGCAGGGAGGAGAGGTATAAGACCTTCCTTTATATTTCCAATATCTTTTGAGTCCACTTCGGGCTTCGACTCAAAAATGCATCATAAACTGCCACAAAAAAAGAAAAATACTGAGTGTGAAGCTACCCTAAGCAAACTATTCAGGATCAGTAAAACATGGCTTGTTTCTTCCAGAAAAAGCCATACCATGGGTTGTTTCAAGATTCAGAATTCATTGGTATGTACTGCCACTTTAAATCAATTTCCATATGTGGCATTATGACTACGCATAGGTAGGTATGTCAGTATGTTGTATCTTTATACTCATATTTATATTTTCCCTTTTCTCTCTCCTTCTTTCCTATTCCTCAGTTACTTTCACTTGTGCACATTTTTGGTAAACCCTTTTCTCTTCTTTTTCTCCCTTATCTAACATAGCTTCTTCCACTTATACTCTCTTGTGCCTGTGCCAGGTCTTCCATGTCTTATGGCGTATATGCATTTACGCTAAGATGACAGCACATTACTTAGGATGTTTAGACTATGCAGCCATATTATTACTACACGTGTGTTAGCATCTGCAATGGTACCGTATGATATGTCATTCCTAAACCAGTTGTGTGTTGTGTTCTTTGCTGATTCTGGAGTTTAAATATAGTGTGGGTCAGTCTTGGGCATCCCCTTGATAAAGCAGGGCGTCCCAGTGTAAGAGTTGTACGCAACTTTACTTCAACTTGTTATTGATATTTATCTGCTCCTTTTTACCCCCATTAAGGTATATTCTCAGATAAGATTGCCAATGTGATCTGTATGAAATGGGCCAAATATTTTTGCAGTTTTCATGCAACTTTTATGTGTGTTTTGTGATTTTTATGTGCGTTTTTCATCTGCTTTATTTCAGATTTTCAAGTGCATTAACAAAATTCATAAATGTACAGGCTTGTCACTTCCTGGTTCTCTTTATTTTTTTTATGGTCACTGTCATAGAGAGCGGTGAGGGAGAGAGGGAGGGCGATACCTATCGATCCCACCTCTGTCCCAGATTACTCATGGATCGACTATTCCGAGCACACTTGCCACTACCAAGCGTCCCGGAAGAGCTTCGATTGTTCATGCTAATACTACCCAAACAAATACAGATGGGAGAAAAAAGAAAGGGGGGTTATTTACATCAGAGCACAGCTCTTGTCCAGGGAAGGTGAGACAATGGCCGTTTCTAAATGTGAATATTAACAGGCAGGGGGGAAGCTGATAAATCTCTACAACAATCATATCAAATAGGTACAATCTATTTTTAATCACACCCATATACTTAAATGGGCAATTTTTGTCCGAAAATCGCTAGAAATAGAACATGCTACAAGTTGTTTTGCTCTGTCTTTTCGTACAATTAAAAAATTCTCCCTGTTAATATAAGCATTTAAAATACTGCGCTTTATTTCTGTCCGAATTGGTTAGATTTTTTTGGAAAAAAAAATTGTCCATGTCAATATAACCTTACCATTATTTCTCTCTCCATTTTGATTTTGGTTTTTTTGGACTTATATAATATGTATATTGTTCCTCTCTCTGTCATATTAAGACTACATCATGGTTATAAGGGAGATTTGAATATTCTTTTATTTGTTGAAGGAGTTCTAGGTGTAGATATTCATATTATATATACATAACTAATAGACATCCTATTGGCTTTCATCATGACTATACCTATATTATTTTTTATTAATAAATGTCACGTACAGGAGGAAAGAGGAGAGGGGATTGTGCCTCTGTCCCTGATTACTCACAGATCGACTATTCCGAACACACTTGCCGCTACTAACCATCATGGCAGTGCCTCAATCGATCATTCTAGTGAGATTGCATGCTTGGATTCATTAGAATACAGGCTGATTTGTATCCAGCTTTCACGGGGTCCTGCCACATGCAGACCAAAAGCTCAAATCACCACCTGATCCGTTATAATGCATTCCAGCGCTCTACAATGCCAGGACAAATACTTGCTGTCACTACTAGTTTGTTACAGGTAAACTGAAATCCAGACTTATGAATTATGAACACAATCTTTGGAGTTATGATTCATTTTAAAACGGACAAGGCTGACTTATAAATTGTAGATTTATTCTAGAAAAGGATTAGCAGTGCAAAATATAGATATGTACAAAAGATATACAAAAAAGATACATGGGGTATAAGAAAATACAGGTTTACATAACAAGCAGTATTTTTAAAAATAAACAGGAAGAAATAAAAAGATAAATACCCCATTTGGATATCGGTCCAATACATGCAAAGTCACTGAAGTGAATAGGACAGCCTTATGCTGAGGGCAGGAGGCCCTCCAATCATGAATATAGGCCCCGACATATTTTTACTAATGAGTTAATCTATTCATTTATATCAAGCATGACATGTAAATTATGTCCTGGTATGCAGATATGCCATTTCTGAATGTTACTGAGTTAATACCACAACATGTGCAGATGTATTTTGTTTAGCTGGCCTGCCCGATTCTGAAAATATAATTCTTATCAGGCCGGGACCTTCATACATCCCAAAATCTCTCATAACAAATTTCCCTCTGATGGTGCCTAATTGGCTGGGAAACTCAGCCGTAGATGAATAAGCTTCCTGAAACTTCACTAACAGGTAAATTATTCAAACAATGCTAACTCTAGCTAAGCAGACATTTGGGGTCAGGAGACCTGAAGAGAATGGGGCTTATTTACATCACAGCTAAGGTCAGGTAATACAATTATATTTCTAAAGACAACATCCAGCAGGCAGGGGGGAGGAAATTAGCTCAACTTTTCTTGTGTCCTAAACAGCAGCTGATTGATAGTGGACAGCTAGGGCTGGTACTTTATCAATCTCTTTACATCACAATAAAGATACTGTATACATTTGTTTTTTTATTTTCTTTAGGTGGTTACTATCCACAAAATAAATTACATTCCCAAAGTTCTATTATAGTAGGTTTTGTAATTTATCCATAGGTTGTCTCTATTTTTGCAGCTTAGCTCCACTGAAGTAAATGGGAGTGAGGTGCAACACTACTTACAACCTGTACACGTCAGGACTCTAACATGGGAGCTCTTGTGCTCCAGGCAATGTCCCTTCTGACTGAGTTATTTAGTCTGCTGGATAATTTTCTTTCAACCTTGGTTCCTGTTCCTGTTTCCCTGATTTGCTCCACCCAATCCCTTGATTAGGAATACTATATAAACCTGCCCAGGTTCCTCCCTCCTGATTATTGTGCTTCACAGCCTTAGTCAAGCTACTCTCCTGCCTGCTCTTCTACAACCTAATTGAGAACTACTGATACCGACCTCTGGCTTTCCTACTGACCATGATACCCACCTCCTTCTTTGTACCGCAAACTGAGAACTACCAATGCTGACCTCTGGCTTTTCTACTGACCACAACACCCACCTCTTACTTTGTACTGCAAACTGAAAACTAACAACACCAACCTCTGGCTTTCCTCCTGACCACGATATCCACCTCCTTCTTTGTATCACCATCTGAGACTACCCGTTGCCGACTCCTGGCTCTCCTCCCGACTACTCTTCGGTCATGTACGGTTACTACACCTGCGACTCCAAACCTAGTGCCAGAAACGCTACAAGACAAGTGTATAACTTTTTGGGAATAAAATAGAGTAGCTTTGCTGTACTGGACCTGTACAAACTGTGGACCTCACAATTTCCTATTATCCAGTTGAGTATACCCATAGCAGCTACTGTACAATATAACTTTTACAGTGACATTAACTTTTTTATCTTACACACTGTCATTTTCAATACATAAAATCTAATGTAAAAGTGTCGGCACCTCTTGTCCAATGACATGATTGATTTAAGTGACAGGGATTTAACAATCTCTACAGGGAAGAAACTAATATACAACATATTTTTGCACCATTACAGTAGTTGCCAAACTTGAGAAAAGCATGAGAAAAACACACAGACGTGTCCTCCCTTGACTTTTCACCTGTTTTGAGATATTCAGAGATAAGTGGCACTCGCTCTGAAAAAAACATGTTTGACAACGCTTGACGGGGTAACATTAAACATTTTTTCTCAAAGTTGGTAGAAAAAAGGTACAAAAGAAAAGTTTGAGTATCTTGTCATTCACTGCTTAATATCAATCCAACTGGCAGGAGTCAAAGCTTCAAAACAAAGCCAGATGTAATTGTAGCCAATTTAACAGTCTTTCACTCTTGCTAGAGAAATTTCCCTTTTGCATACAGAGCATTTCTAGTTCAGTAATATTCTTGTCACCTTGAATGCACAGATCTGCCCACAGATGTTCATAGGAAGATCATTTCAAAAACATAACCAATTTTCGACAGCATAACATTAATATATGCCATGTGGTCACAAAGAGTGTATAGAGTGGGCTAGGGAGCTGAGTCACTCCATACCCAGTGGCCATCAATTGTTTTTGACAGCAGACAGCCACTAGCTCCACAGTTCGCCCTGATCGTGGCACTTAACTATATAGATGTCATGGTCAAAAACTGACTGCAAGTCTAAACAACCAGCCAAGGGGGGAAATCTATCTGATGCCCCACTGCCCCACTGGGGATGTAGTTGCAGGGTACCAATGGGTTAGCATTGCAATCTGGACCTAGTGAAGGCCCCAAGGGCTGCCTATTAATATCTGCTTAAAATGAAATATTGAAAATTATTATATACTGCAACACTGAAGTATTGCAGTATGTAGTACAAGCAGTCAAATGATCAGATGTTCAAGTCCCCTATGGGGTCAAAAAAATTGTTCTAAAATGTTTAATAAAACTTTTAAAATAGTAAACAAAAGAAAATATTAAAAGTTCAAACCACATCTTTTCCCATTTTTCTCATAATAAAATCTAAACAATGAAAAAAAACACTCTTATTTGGGATTGTCATGTTCATAAAAGAGAGAGCTATTAGAATAACAAACTATAAATCAAGCACGGTGCACACTGTAAAAAAAAAAAAAGTACAAAATGCAAGAATTGTGGGTTTTGCTGGTTACCCCAGCTCCCAAAATATAGAAATAATAAGTGATCAAAATATATATGTATGACAAAATGGTACTAATTAAAACTATAGTTCACCTCTAGAGATGAGCGAGCACCAAAATGCTCGGGTGCTCGTTACTCGGGACGAAATTATCGTGATGCTCGAGGGTTCATTTCGAGTAACGAACCCCATTGAAGTCAATGGGCGACCCGAGCATTTTTGTATATCGCCGATGCTCGCTAAGGTTTCCATTTGTGAAAATCAGGGCAATTCAAGAAAGTGATGGGAACGACACAGCAACGGATAGGGCAGGCGAGGGGCTGCATGTTGGGCTGCATCTCAAGTTCCCAGGTCCCACTCTTAAGCCACAATAGCGGCAAGAGTGCCCCCCCCCCAACAACTTTTACTTCTGAAAAGCCCTCATTAGCAATGCATACCTTAGCTAAGCACCACACTACCTCCAACAAAGCACAATCACTGCCTGCATGACACTCCGCTGCCACTTCTCCTGGGTTACATGCTGCCCAACCCCCCCATGCACGACCCAGTGTCCACAGCGCACACCAAATTGTCCCTGCGCAGCCTTCAGCTGCCCTCATGCCACGCCACACTCATGTCTATTTATAAGTGCGTCTGCCATGAGGAGGAACCGCAGGCACACACTGCAGAGGATTGGCACGGCTAGGCAGCGACCCTCTTTAAAAGGGGCGGGGCGATAGCCCACAATGCTGTACAGAAGCAATGAGAAATAGAATCCTGTGCCACCACCATCAGGAGCTGCACACGTGGGCATAGCAATGGGGAACCTATGTGCCACACACTATCCATTCTGTCAAGGTGTCTGCATGCCCCAGTCAGACCATGGATTTTTATAAATAGTCACAGGCAGGTACAACTCCGCAATGGGAATTCCGTGTGCACCCACAGCATGGGTGGCTCCCTGGAACCCACCGGCTGTACATTAATGTATCCCATTGCAGTGCCCATCACAGCTGAGGTAGCGCCCGATTAAATGCAGGTGGGCTTCGGCCCACACTGCATGCCCCAGTCAGACTGGGGTTCTTTAGAAGTGGACACATGCAGTTACAACTCCGTGTGGACCGACAGCATGGGTGGCTCCCTGGAACCCACCGGCGGTACATAAATATATCCCATTGCAGTGCCCAACACAGCTGATGTAACGTCAGCTGTAATGCAGGTGGGCTAAAGATTAATTGGATTACACTGTAGGCGAGGGCCCCCAAAAATTGGTGTACCAACAGTACTAATGTACCTCAGAAAAATTGCCCATGCCCAACCAAGAGGGCAGGTGAAACCCATTAATCGCTTTGGTTAATGTGGCTTAATTGGTAACTAGGCCTGGAGGCAGCCCAGTTAAAATAAAAATTGGTTCAGGTGCAAGTTTCAACGCTTTAATGAGCATTGAAACGTATAAAAATTGTTTAGAAAAATTATATGACTGAGTCTTCTGGGCCTAAGAAAAATTGCCCGTTCGGCGTGATTATGTGAGGTTTCAGGAGGAGGAGCAGGAGGAGGAATATTATACACAGATTGATGAAGCAAAAATGTCCCCGTTTTTCATGGTGATAGAGAACGATGCTTCCATCCGCGGGTGCAGCCTACGTATTGCTTAGGTATCGCTGCTCTCCGCTGGTGAAGAAGAGAAGTCTGGGGAAATCCAGGCTTTGTTCATCTTGATGAGTGTAAGCCTGTCGGCACTGTCGGTTGACAGGCGGGTACGCTTATCTGTGATGATTCCCCCAGCCGCACTAAACACCCTCTCTGACAAGACGCTAGCCGCAGGACAAGCAAGCACCTTCAGGGCATACAGCGCGAGTTCAGGCCACGTGTCCAGCTTCGACACCCAGTAGTTGTAGGGGGCAGAGGCGTCACCGAGGACGGTCGTGCGATCGGCTATGTACTCCCTCACCATCCTTTTACAGTGCTCCCGCCGACTCAGCCTTGACTGGGGAGCGGTGACACAGTCTTGCTGGGGAGCCAGAAAGCTGTCAGAGGCCTTAGAGAGTGTTCCCCTGCCTGTGCTGTACATGCTGCCTGATCTCCGCGCCTCCCCTGCTACCTGGCCCTCGGAACTGCGCCTTCTGCCACTAGCGCTGTCGGATGGGAATTTTACCATCAGCTTGTCCGCCAGGGTCCTGTGGTATAGCATCACTCTCGAACCCCTTTCCTCTTCGGGAACGAGAGTGGAAAGGTTCTCCTTATACCGTGGGTCGAGCAGTGTGTACACCCAGTAATCCATAGTGGCCAGAATGCGTGTAACACGAGGGTCACGAGAAAGGCATCCTAACATGAAGTCAGCCATGTGTGCCAGGGTACCTGTACGCAACACATGGCTGTCCTCACTAGGAAGATCACTTTCAGGATCCTCCTCCTCCTCCGGCCATACACGCTGAAAGGATGACAGGCAAGCAGCATGTGTACCCTCAGCAGTGGGCCAAGCTGTCTCTTCCCCCTCCTCCTCATGCTCCTCCCCCTCCTCCTCATCCTCAACGCGCTGAGATATAGACAGGAGGGTGCTCTGACTATCCAGCGACATACTGTCTTCCCACGCCTCCGTTTCTGAGTGCAAAGCGTCTGCCTTTATGCTTTGCAGGGAACTTCTCAAGAGGCATAGCAGAGGAATGGTGACGCTAATGATTGCAGCATCCCCGCTCACCATCTGGGTAGACTCCTCAAAGTTTCCAAGGACCTGGCAGATGTCTGCCAACCAGGCCCACTCTTCTGTAAAGAATTGAGGAGGCTGACTCCCACTACGCTGCCCATGTTGGAGTTGGTATTCCACTATAGCTCTACGCTGCTCATAGAGCCTGGCCAACATGTGGAGCGTAGAGTTCCACCGTGTGGGCACGTCGCACAGCAGTCGGTGCACTGGCAGATTAAACCGATGTTGCAGGGTCCGCAGGGTGGCAGCGTCCGTCTTGGAGTTGCGGAAATGTGCGTTGACCCGGCGCACCTTTCCGAGCAGGTATAACAAGTGTGGGTAGCTTTTCAGAAAGCGCTGAACCACCAAATTAAAGACATGGGCCAGGCATGGCACGTGCGTGAGGCTGCCGAGCTGCAGAGCCTCCACCAGGTTACGGCCGTTGTCACACACGACCATGCCCGGTTGGAGGCTCAGCGGCGCAAGCCAGCGGTCGGTCTGCTCTGTCAGACCCTGCAGCAGTTCGTGGGCCGTGTGCCTCTTCTCTCCTAAGCTGAGTAGTTTCAGCACGGCCTGCTGACGCTTGCCCCCCGCTGTGCTGCCACGCCACGCGACACCGACTGCTGGCGACGTGCTGCTGCTGCTGACACATCTTGATTGCGAGACAGAGGTTGCGTTGGAGGAGGAGGAGGAGGAGGGTGGTTTAGTGGAGGAAGCATACACCGCCGCAGATACCAGCACCGAGCTGGGGCCCGCAATTCTGGGGGTGGGTAGGATGTGAGCGGTCCCAGGCTCTGACTCTGTCTCAGCCTCCACTAAATTCACCCAATGTGCCGTCAGGGAGATATAGTGGCCCTGCCCGCCTGTGCTTGCCCACGTGTCCGTTGTTAAGTGGACCTTGGCAGTAACCGCGTTGGTGAGGGCGCGTACAATGTTGCGGGAGACGTGGTCATGCAGGGCTGGGACGGCACATCGGGAAAAGTAGTGGGAACTGGGAACCGAGTAGCGCGGGGCCGCCGCTGCCATCATGCTTTTGAAAGCCTCCGTTTCCACAAGCCTATACGGCAGCATCTCTAGGCTGATCAATTTGGCAATGTGCACGTTTAACGCTTGAGCGTGCGGGTGCGTGGCGGCGTACTTGCGCTTGCACTCAACAGTGGCGCTAGCAACGTCTGGACGCTGCGCTGAGAGACATTGCTGGATGGGGCCGAGGACAGCGGAGGTGAGGGTGTGGGTGCAGGCCAGGAGACGGTAGTGCCTGTGTCCTGAGAGGGGAGTTGGATCTCAGTGGCAGGTTGGGGCACAGGGGAAGAGGCAGTGGTGCAAACTAGAGGCGGTGAACGGCCTTCGTCCCACCTTGTGGGGTGCTTGGCCATCATATGCCTGCGCATGCTGGTGGTGGTGGCTCCCCAGCTGATCTTGGCGCGACAAAGGTTGCACACCACTGTTCGTCGGTCGTCAGGCGTCTCTGTGAAAAACTGCCACACCTTAGAGCACCTTGGCCTCTGCAGGGTGGGATGGCGCGAGGGGGCGCTTTGGGAAACAGTTGGTGGATTATTCGGTCTGGCCCTGCCTCTACCCCTGGCCACCGCACTGGCTCGGCCTGTGCCCACACCCTGACTTGGGCCTCCGCGTCCTCGCCCGCATCCACGTCCTCTAGGCCTACCCCTACCCCTCAGCATGGTGTATTACCAGTAGTGCAGAAACAGAACGCTGTAATTAAATGTGCCGCTTATTGGCCTGTGGTTGGAGGCTGACTTCGCTTACGGAACGCACAGCAGAGCCAGGAAATAATTTTGCGCAAGCCTGCTGTAACACTTAGCTGGCTGCGTATGAATTAGGAGGACAACTACACCCAGCACAGACCCAGTACACTGAGGACAGTCACAGGCAGCCCAAATAGATTTTTTTCCCCAAATGTTTTTGGAAAGGCCCACTGCCTATATTCAATAAATATATGTCTTCTGTCCCTGCCTCACCACTACTGGCCCTGGAGTATGTAAAATAACTGCAGACTGTTGCACTGTGGACTGGAATACAGCGGTGATTTAACAGCCAACACAGAGCCAGGAAATAATTTTGCGCAAGCCTGCTGTAACACTTAGCTGGCTGCGTATGAATTAGGAGGACAACTACACCCAGCACAGACCCAGTACACTGAGGGCAGTCACAGGCAGCCCAAATAGATTTTTTTTCCCAAATGTTTTTGGAAAGGCCCACTGCCAATAAATATATGTCTTCTGTCCCTGCCTCACTACCACTACTGGCCCTGGAGTATGTATAATTACTGCAGGGTGCAATGCTCTGCACGGCCGATATACAAAAAAAAAAAAAGTGCAAAACTGCAAAAAGCAGCCTCCACACTACTGCACACGGTTAGATGTGGCCCTAAGAAGGACCGTTGGGGTTCTTGAAGCCTAAAATACTCCTAACAATCTCTCCCGATAGCAGCTCCGGCACCAACAGCACTTTCCCTCCTCTATGTCAGAATAAATCTGTGGCGAGCCGCGGGAGGGGCCGATTTTTATACTCGGGTGACACCTGATCTCGCCAGCCACTCACTGCAGGGGGGTGGTATAGGGCTTGAACGTCGCAGGGGGAAGTTGTAATGCCTTCCCTGTCTTTCTATTGGCCAGAAAAGCGCGCTAACGTCTCAGAGATGAAAGTGAAAGTAACTCGAACATCGCGTGGTACTCGTCACGAGTAACGAGCATCTCGAACACGCTAATACTCGAACGAGTATCAAGCTCGGACGAGTACGTTCGCTCATCTCTATTCACCTCCCAAAAAATAAGCACTTACACAGCCCGATTGACAAAAAAAATAATTAGTCTCTGGACATACTGAATAGCTGCTGTTTACACTAAACAATCATCCTTCAGGATTTTATGCAGCCTAAACGATAAGCGATGATCCTGAACGCTCGTTCAGTGTAAGTAGTAGTCATTCAGTACTGAACGGCCGCTGTGTTAAATGAGTAAAAACAATGTAAAAACAATGTATATGTTAAATATATACATTTTTTAACATATGAATCTATGGTGATGGATGGCCAATGGACATTCGACAGGTAGCATGCATCAAAACATCTGTCAGGCATACACATTTTTTTCATGCTTACACCTCAGGATATATTGGGTTTAGAGACAAGTCAAAGTGACCCTAAGCTTTCAGGATAAAATTTTGTCTTGGGACAAGAGGGAAAGAGGCTACATTACCTGAAGGTGTTCTTCTCCGCCACCCCTCCAATCCACTGTTTCTGGGCCCCAAAATGGCTGCAGCAATTCTGTAGCTACCTAATGCACACTGTGTACTACTCTCTGGCCAGTGCTAATCATGTGAGTAGCCATGTTCAATAAGAAAGCAGATAGAAATCATGGGTAGTCCAATACTACCAATGACTGTTGAGATTAGGTAGTCTGAAGATTGCAATGGCCATCTTGGATGGCCGAAAGCAGGATCCAGACTGGTGGATTGGAGGGATGACAAAAAAGAAATGCAGACAATATACACCCCATCCACCTCTGCTCCTGGGTTAGAATTTTGTCCTGAAACCAGAAGGCTGCTTTAAGGAAGGACATATTTGAAATTGTTATTAGTTATCATTCTCTATCAAATGTCCTACATACTTCATAGCTTTACTCCTTGGATTCAATCTTAATTCAGCCTTTGAACTCCTAAAATTGCACATAGCCTGCAGTCATAAAGGGAATACTCATGTCAAAATGACCTTCATTCGTTAACACCTGTACATAACATAGTAGTAATATTTGCATTAAAATACAATTAGTATGCTAATTCATTAATCATAAACTGTAACATTAACAACAACTGCTGACTATAAAGAATAAAGCAGTCAATCCGTAATCCGCACAGCACATGGAGCCTACCGTGGTGTTAAAGCCGACTGAGACACTATTCGATGACTTGTAATAAGGATTCTGTGCGCAGCAGTAATATGTTACTCCTGGTGTCTAAAATTGCTGTATATTATTCTGAGTATTTTGCATTTGGCCATTAAGGGCCTTTTACATGGGTCAATGAGGGGGAGCAAAACATTTTCCACCTGATCATCTGTCCACGTAAAGGCAAAAAAATCTGTTCATACTAATGAACATTTGGGCCCATGCAGCAATGCTAATCATTCTATGTAAATGGAAGTGAAAGAGCCCAAATCGACCTGCAAGAACATCCAATGGGACTCGTTTGCGTCAGGAAATCTGCCAATGTAATAGGACTTGAAAGGATTTACAAGGAGGATTAACCTTTCAAATCTCCCCACTCCCATGTCAATGGTTTCTTGATCTATTGCTCATCTTCCTTCACTCCGCTGAAGTGAAAATGTGTCAGCTTGATGCTTTACCATGGTAGTCAATCCCTGGCTGCAGTGGGGATGTCAGTAAAGTAGACAGGTCGCCTCTGTGGCTTTTGATTGATGAAATGTAAGCAGTTAAATTCCCATCCATATATATCTATCTATATTATTGCAGGACTTTATATATGTTCCAGCTAGAACCTTCAGAGAGGTCAAATGACTGTTTTGTTTTTTGACACTAACTTTGCTCCTATGAATTAATGGGACCCAAGCTGCCCATTGATTGGCTGATAGGTTTTGTATAAAAGAAAGCTGTTACTCCTGGGCTCAGTTTTTAGAGGGAGCAGAGAGCCTTGTATGGAATGAGCTGCCCCAGTGCTTCTGAAGAGCTGGATTAACCTGCACCAAATAGAGAGATCACAACTTGGATTCCTGGAGTGGTGCTATTCAGCTGTTACATTGTGAGTACCAGAACGAGGTCTGCCAATTGTCCAAAGAAATGTAAGCTGCAATTACCGACTGTAAGTGTCAAGCCATCACCTGGAGAGAGACCACCAGAGAGAACAGATGGACTGATCTGAACATTTAAGTTTCATGTATAAGTGTGAGTACAATCACCCAAGCTCACCACCAGTAAAAAGAATTCTTTTGACTTCATCACTGTACAGCGTCCTCAAAGGTACTGTGCTAATAATTCATTCAGGGACAGTGACTGCATATTTCAGTTAGCTGATTTAGGCCCTCCCTCACACAAGCTCTTTTTACCATGATTAGCTTTCAATGGGACTGCTCACACAGACGCAGACAGATGCTCGATTTTCCAGTGGTTTGTGTTCTATTATTGGGTGTTTCAGCATTTCTAAACACTGTGCGTCGCCCATTGAAATGAATGGGCAGAGTTTTGAAAGTGTGGCACAACTTGGTGCTGGGTTTTTACAGCGCTAAATTCCCTAGCTACAGTATGTGAAAAAAAAAGGAATACTCCCCTAGCAGGTGCCATACGGGTCCCTGCCGCTGCTCTCTGGCGTTCCTGCAGGTCACCTGGACGTTGGTAGCTGGGCCAATATGATTTGATCAAATTATATATCCAGAACCTTGCATTATTTAATGTGGTTAGAGTATTGATTATAGGTATATATATTTCTGATAGCAAATGTATTTTGTGCTCTGCTGCCACTTTTTGGTTTCGGCTTCGGTGAAGTTGCCAGCCTCCGACAGACCATCTTTTGCTGGTAACATGGTTGAAAACCCCGCCACCAGTAAGAGAGTTGCTCTGACTGGTGCATTGAACACTGGCTCTGATTGGCTGAACGAGTGCTCGAGAGCCAATCAGAGCAATCTCTTGCTGGAGGCAAAGTTTTCAATTATCAGATGGGTCTTAACGCTCATACCAGGTGGTTTAAACGTAACCTGGAAAAGTAGGGTACCTACCTTTAAGAATGCTCCACTCTTTGGACTAAGCCTACAAAAAAGCAGGGAAGGTAGGATAGCATTTATATGGTCCAATATGAGGGACAGAATGTAAATGGGTGGCAGGTGTGCACAACCAAGTTAAGGCAGCCACAACTCCACAATATTTGTACAATATTTGCACTAACCAACAGAAATCCATAGGTGCATATTAAACCGTGGCTGCAACATACAATAGAAACAGAAAACAAAAAGTGGCAACAGCATGCAAAATACAATTACTATCAGGGGTATACATACCTATAATCAATACTCCAGCCACACTAAATAATGCAAGGTTCTTGGTATATAATTTGATCAAACCATATTGGCCCATCTACCAATGTCCAGGTGACCGAGCTTTCAGATGGGTCCTAATACTAATACCAGGTGGTTTAATCTTAACCTGGGAAAGAATAGTTCCTATCTATAAGAATGCACCTCTCTTAACCGAAGCCTGCAGGAATGCCAGAGAGCAGCGGCAGGGACCCAGACGGCGCCTGATAGGTGAGTTTTTTGTTTTTTTTTAAAGCTTCCTTGGCTGCGTTTTCAGCTATGCTGCTGAAACCGCAGTAAATGCAACTTTGAAAAATGCAGCATTTTTGCAAACACCTGTGTGAGGAAGGCCTTAGTCATTTGTTTAACTAAAGTCCCTGCAAGACCAAGTTACTTCAGAGGAGACTCGTATTTTAAACTAGATCTGTGCAGCTATTTATTGACTGTGATAATTCTTTATTAAAGACACCCTATTTATAGGGAACGGACCAAATTATAGCGTTAATTGAACGTTAGTAAACTGTTAAGTGTTATTGCCATATTATTCTTTGTCATGCATTCAGTAAAACATTGTTTGTTCATCTGAACTGGTGTAAAGCCGCTCCATAACTTGCAAGAATTTTTGACAATTGGACAGCACCTTGAAGTAACTTATTGCACATATAATAAATGCACATACAGGTAAGGGACTTACCTGGTGTTTGCTATGGTTCCTGGGTAGGACCACCTGCCAGTACCCCAGAGCTGGATTCACTTGGTATTTATGGTACTTTTCTTCTCTGCGTATCCAGAAGGTCCGGAGGGCCGCCTGAGAGAGTATATCCACTGGTCCTCAGCAGACATATGCATATATAGAAAATATGTTCCAAAAATAGAAAAAAATCTCTCCATGCTCGGTGGATGTCAGGAACGAGTAACCACTATGCTAATTAGTATTATAGGTTTATTAACTCATACAGATATAGAATTCGCTATAGCAACGCGTTTCGGCACGTGCCTTTTTCAAGCATAATAGGTACATATAAAGGAAACATTGAAATAGCAATACAACTTAAATGAGGGAATGCCTTCCATCGTCTACCTCCATGGACAAGGTATCATTAGAAGAGAAGAAATTAAGGTCAAATATTTCGCAATATGCACTTTGTCACCTAAGAATCTGCCTGGAAAAAGTGAAGCTCCTGTTTGTTGAGGTATTTCTGTAACCAGTGCTGATTCACCAGCAGCTCCCTGCGGACAAACAATCTGTCTTGTGTTAGATAGAACTTTCAAAGTATTCTGCTGGGATTCTCACCTCGTACAAACAGCTCAGCTATCTATTCCCATGGATACATCACTCACCTCTATGCCTTTTGGTTTCCATTAAGTCATTAGTGCCATAGAGATATTTCCATTAGGCTATTGTGACCAACATTCTCTCTCCTCTTTTCGTTTTTTGATCTTGTATGAATCATTTTTTTTCTTTCCATAGTGCAATGTGAAATAATTCCACTGTGTCTCGTTTAAGAGTAAAACTTAAACTGCTGCCTCAGCAGAATCTGCCTAGATAAATGAAAAACAAACAAAAACTGCCTTGAATTCCTGTTATCCAGGGAAGCAACTCTGGAAGGAACACACTGTGAAAAGCAGATCAACTGTTACAAGAGATATCTTTACACGTCCTTTTCTTCAGCATGTCTACAGGGAGGCAAGTTCATATTCAAGGTCTATTCAGGATAGAACACAGTCCTCTGGAGACTTCCTCAGGCTCATTCCTCACGAGAAACCAACGCTTATAATGCCTCCCCAGTTCCCTTGTAAAAAGCCAGATATAACTGCGGCAAATACAGATCCTGGCAATAGCTTATCTCCTTTATCTTTGTAAGGCATATAAGAAATGTCAGTAGTTAAAGGGACATCGCGGCTATTCTTTAAAAAAAAAAAAAAAAAACACAAAGCCCTTAGTTTTTTTTTATGCACAAATTTGACCTTGAGGACTGGAGTTGGGAAACACTGAGTTAGACAATGCAAACAAACTACACCATTGTAAAATGTGCCAGATTTATCACAGTGACTGAATGATAAATCACTCGAATCTTTAGACTGTCTAGTCTAACTTTAAACCACCTATTAGTTAGCTATACCCCTTTGTTGAACAAGTCACACAAAGTGACCGAAAGTGTCTAAAACATGATAAATGTGACACAAGCTATGAAAGACAGTTTTTTGGTGCAGGATGTACAATCTAACATCAACATCTGTGTACCTACAGTCAGGGGCGTAACTAAAGGCTCAGGGGCCCTGATGCAAAACGTGAGCTGGGCCCCCCTCTATCTGTATCTGTACCCGTACCCATACCTAAACCATGCTGCACAGAGACATACCTTGAAGCTTCTGGGCCCCAATGCAAAACCTGTAACAGGGCCCCCAACTATAATTGCTTTATTTATAGTACTGGGCTCCCTATATGGAGAAGAGAGGCCTTATGGGCCCCTAAGGCTCCTGGGCCCAGGTGCAACCGCATCCCCTGCACCTTCTATAGTTACGCCCGTGCCTACAGTCCATCATTAATATCTTTTTTTTACTGAAGAAAACTTTTACAAAACTATACTTTTTTCTAATCTGTTTTTATTATCTGTTGGGATGAGCAAACTTTTGAAAATTCTGGTTCGGCTGGTTCACCAATTTTTGGTCAAAATTGAAACTTCACCAATATCCCTAAAATTGGTAATCATTATTATTGGTGGTGTGGCTCAGCAGTTAGCACTGTTTCCTTGCAGTGTTTGGGTCCTAGGTTCAAATCTGATAACATCTGCACAGAGTTTGCATGTTCTCTCTGTGCTTCATAATAATTAGTTTTACAGCTCCTGCCCATGGATGGATATTTGCTGTGGAATCCGAGGCGGGTGTTGGCACCGCGGATCCACAGCAAATATCGGCCATAGTATGCTATGGGAAATCGATTTTTTTCTGCACACTTGCGAAAATCAATTGCGGTTTTCGCAAGTGGAGAAAGAATTGCAGCGTGCTCCATTTTTCTGCGGCTTCCGCGTGGAGGGCTTCCATGTTAGGGCGCCTACCCACTTGCGTTGCCGATTTTCGCGCGTTTTTTGCGCGTTTTTCGCGGCGTTTTTTGCCGCCCTCCATTGACAATCATGGGTGCATTAAGAGAAAAATAAGGAGACATATGCAACTGACAGTTCCTATGTGAAAAAACCCCACGAAACGGAAAAAAAAACCCAGATGGATAAGAACACATTCTATACTAATTGCTCTTGAGAAAAAACGCAAAACATCGCAGGAAAAAAAATCGCCAGTGGGTAGGCGCCCTTATTGCGGAAAGGTCGCGGATTCCGCGGGAAAAAGAGAAGTTTAAAAAGAAATCTGTACTGTGCATGTTTGACGGCGAGCCGTGCAATTCATTCGCAGTACAGATGAAATTGAAACCCAGCAGGTACGCATGGATGCCACAGCTGGTAGGCCTGGATTCTGCATGTGAAATCCGGCCCTGGTGTGTGGTGCAGCTGCACTTGTTTATGTAGCACATACATATTGCAGAGACATTTACATTACTTGATATTTACTATCCCCTTCCCCATTGGGGCCCAAAAACTATATTCAGCTAATTGTATGCTCTTGGCACATGGGAAGAAACTCACGCAAACTTCATGTAGATATTGGCTTTGGTCAGATTTGAACCTAGGACATCCAGCACTAAGGCAAAAGTGCTAACCTCTAAGCCACCATTCTTCATCTTCCTTCTCAATAAATGTATGCACTATATAAATATTGTGAAGAAACCCCCAAAACACAGGGAAAACATAAAAACACAGTGCAGATGTTGTCCTTGGTGAGAATCTGGGATCTCAATGCTGCAAGTGCTAATAGTGCTAACTAGAGATGAGCGAACGTACTCGTCCGAGCTTGATACTCGTTCGAGTATTAGCGTGTTCGAGATGCTCGTTACTCGTGACAAGTACCACGCGATGTTCGAGTTACTTTCACTTTCATCTCTGAGACGTTAGCGCGCTTTTCTGGCCAATAGAAAGACAGGGAAGGCATTACAACTTCCCCCTGCGACGTTCACGTCCTATACCACCCCCCTGCAGTGAGTGGCTGGGGCGATCAGATGTCACCCGAGTATAAAAATCAGCCCCTCCCGCGGCTCGCCACAGATGCATTCTGACATAGAGGAGGGAAAGTGCTGTTGGTGCCGGAGCTGCTATAGGGAGAGTGTTAGGAGTATTTTTGGCTTCAAGAACCCCAACGGTCCTTCTTAGGGCCACATCTAACCGTGTGCAGTAGTGTGGAGGCTGCTTTTTGCAGTGCAGTAATTATACATAGTGCAGGGCCAGTAGTGGTGAGGCAGGGACAGAAGACATATATTGTGAGGCAGGGACAGAAGACATATATTGTGAGGCAGGGACAGAAGACATATATTTATTGAATATAGGCAGTGGGCCTTTGCCAAAACATTTGGGGGAAAAAATCTATTTGGGCTGCCTGTGACTGTCCTCAGTGTACTGGGTCTGTGCTGGGTGTAGTTGTCCTCCTAATTCATACGCAGCCAGCTAAGTGTTACAGCAGGCTTGCGCAAAATTCTTTCCTGGCTCTGTGTTGGCTGTTAAAGGGGTTGTCTCGCGGCAGCAAGTGGGGTTATACACTTCCGTATGGCCATATTAATGCACTTTGTAATGTACATTGTGCATTAAATATGAGCCATACAGAAGTTATTCACTTACCTGCTCCGTTGCTAGCGTCCCCGTTGCCATGGTTCCGTCTAACTTCGGTGTCTTCTTGCTTTTTTAGACGCGCTTGCGCAGATGCATCTTCTCCCTTCGGCTGGTCTTGGAAGCATCGGCGTTTTGGCTCCGCCCCTTGTACGCGTCATCGCGTAGCTCCGCCCCATGACGTGTGCCGGTTCCAGCCTCCTGATTGGCTGGAATCGGCACATGACGGGGGCGGAGCTACGCGATGACACGAAAAGGGGGCGGAGCCAAAACGCCGATGCTTCCAAGACCAGCCGAAGGGAAAAGATGCATCTGCGCAAGCGCGTCTAAAAAAGCAAGAAGACACCGAAGTTAGACGGAACCATGGCAACGGGGACGCTAGCAACGGAGCAGGTAAGTGAATAACTTCTGTATGGCTCATATTTAATGCACGATGTACATTACAAAGTGCATTAATATGGCCATACAGAAGTGTATAGACCCACTTGCTTTCGCGAGACAACCCCTTTAAATCACCGCTGTATTCCAGTCCACAGTGCAACAGTCTGCAGTTATTTGACATACTCCAGGGCCAGTAGTGGTGACGCAGAGAGAGAAGACATATACAGTGTATATAGGCAGTGGGCCTTTCCAAAAACATTTGGGGAAAAAAATCTATTTGGGCTGCCTGTGACTGTCCTCAGTGTACTGGGTCTGTGCTGGGTGTAGTTGTCCTCTTAATTCATACGCAGCCAGCTAAGTGTTACAGCAGGCTTGCGCAAAATTATTTCCTGGCTCTGTGTTGGCTGTTAAATCACTGCTGTATTCCAGTCCACAGTGCAACAGTCTGCAGTTATTTTACATACTCCAGGACCAGTAGTGGTGACGCAGAGAGAGAAGACATATACAGTGTATATAGGCAGTGGGCCTTTCCAAAAACATTTGGGGAAAAAAATCTATTTGGGCTGCCTGTGACCGTCCTCTGTGTACTGGGTCTCTGCTGGGGGTAGTTGTCCTAATTCATACGCAGCCAGCTAAGTGTTACAGCAGGCTTGCGCAAAATTATTTCCTGGCGTTCCGTAAGCGAAGTCAGCCTCCAACCACAGGCCAATAAGCGGCACATTTAATTACAGCGTTCTGTTTCTGCACTACTGGTAATACACCATGCTGAGGGGTAGGGGTAGGCCTATAGGACGTGGATGCGGGCGAGGACGCGGAGGCCCAAGTCAGGGTGTGGGCATAGGCCGAGCCAGTGCGGTGGCCAGGGGTAGAGGCAGGGCCAGACCGAATAATCCACCAACTGTTTCCCAAAGCGCCCCGTCGCGCCATGCCACCCTGCAGAGGTCAAGGTGCTCTACGGTGTGGCAGTTTTTCACAGAGACGCCTGACGACCGACGAACAGTGGTGTGCAACCTTTGTCGCGCCAAGATCAGCTGGGGAGCCACCACCACCAGCATGCGCAGGCATATGATGGCCAAGCACCCCACAAGGTGGGACGAAGGCCGTTCACCGCCTCCGGTTTGCACCGCTGCCTCTCCCCCTGTGCCCCAACCTGCCACTGAGATCCAACCCCCCTCTGAGGACACAGGCACGAGTGCCTACTGGCCTGCACCCACACCCTTACCTCCGCTGTCCTCGGCCCCATCCAGCAATGTCTCTCAGCGCAGCGTCCAGACGTCGCTAGCGCCACTGTTTGAGTGCAAGCGCAAGTACGCCGCCACGCACCCGCACGCTCAAGCGTTAAACGTGCACATTGCCAAATTGATCAGCCTGGAGATGCTGCCGTATAGACTTGTGGAAACGGAGGCTTTCAAAAGCATAATGGCGGCGGTGGCCCCGCGCTACTCGGTTCCCAGTTGCCACTACTTTTCCCGATGTGCCGTCCCAGCCCTGCACAACCACATCTCCCGCAACATTGTACGCGCCCTCACCAACGCGGTTACTGCCAAGGTCCACTTAACAACAGACACGTGGACAAGCACAGGCGGGCAGGGCCACTATATCTCCCTGACGGCACATTGGGTGAATTTAGTGGAGGCTGGGACAGAGTCAGAGCCTGGGACCGCTCACGTCCTACCCACCCCCCGAATTGCAGGCCCCAGCTCGGTGGTGGTATCTGCGGCGGTGTATGCATCCTCCACTAAACCACCCTCCTCCTCCTACGCAACCTCTGTCTCGCAATCAAGATGTGTCAGCAGCAGCACGTTGCCAGCAGTCGGTGTCACGCGGCACGGCAGCATAGCGGTGGGCAAGCGTCAGCAGGCCGTGCTGAAACTACTCAGCTTAGGAGAGAAGAGGCACACGGCCCACGAACTGCTGCAGGGTCTGACAGAGCAGACCGACCGCTGGCTTGCTCCGCTGAGCCTCCAACCGGGCATGGTCGTGTGTGACAACGGCCGTAACCTGGTGGCGGCTCTGCAGCTCGGCAGCTTCACGCACGTGCCATGCCTGGCCCATGTCTTTAATTTGGTGGTTCAGCGCTTTCTGAAAAGCTACCCACACTTGTCATACCTGCTCGGAAAGGTGCGCCGGGTCAGCACACATTTCCGCAACTCCAAGACGGATGCTGCCACCCTGCGGACCCTGCAACATCGGTTTAATCTGCCAGTGCACCGATTGCTGTGCGACGTGCCCACACGGTGGAACTCTACGCTCCACATGTTGGCCAGGCTCTATGAGCAGCGTAGAGCTATTGTGGAATACCAACTCCAACATGGGCGGCGTAGTGGGAGTCAGCCTCCTCAATTCTTTACAGAAGAGTGGGCCTGGTTGGCAGACATCTGCCAGGTCCTTGGAAACTTTGAGGAGTCTACCCAGATGGTGAGTGGGGATGCTGCAATCATTAGCGTCACCATTCCTCTGCTATGCCTCTTGAGAAATTCCCTGCAAAGTATAAAGGCAGACGCTTTGCACTCGGAAACGGAGGCGGGGGAAGACAGTATGTCGCTGGATAGTCAGAGCACCCTCATGTCTATATCTCAGCACGTTGAGGAGGAGGAGGAGGGGGAGGAGCATGAGGAGGAGGGGGAAGAGACAGCTTGGCCCACTGCTGAGGGTACACATGCTGCTTGCCTGTCATCCTTTCAGCGTGTATGGCCAGAGGAGGAGGAGGAGGAGGAGGAGGAGGAGGAGGATCCTGAAAGTGATCTTCCTAGTGAGGACAGCCATGTGTTGCGTACAGGTACCCTGGCACACATGGCTGACTTCATGTTAGGATGCCTTTCTCGTGACCCTCGCGTTACACGCATTCTGGCCACTACGGATTACTGCGTGTACACACTGCTCGACCCATGGTATAAGGAGAACCTTTCCACTCTCATTCCCGAAGAGGAAAGGGGTTCCAGAATGATGCTATACCACAAGGCGCTGGTGGACAAACTGATGGTAAACTTCCCATCCGACAGCGCTAGTGGCAGAAGGCGCAGTTCCGAGGGCCAGGTAGCAGGGGAGGCGCGGAGATCAGGCAGCATGTACAGCACAGGCAGGGTAACACTCTCTAAGGCCTTTGACAGCTTTCTGGCTCCCCAGCAAGACTGTGTCACCGCTCCCCAGTCAAGGCTGAGTCGGCGGGAGCACTGTAAAAGGATGGTGAGGGAGTACGTAGCCGATCGCACGACCGTCCTCCGTGACGCCTCTGCCCCCTACAACTACTGGGTGTCGAAGCTGGACACGTGGCCTGAACTCGCACTGTATGCCCTGGAGGTGCTTGCTTGTCCTGCGGCTAACGTCTTGTCAGAGAGGGTGTTTAGTGCGGCTGGGGGAATCATCACGGATAAGCGTACCTGCCTGTCAACCGACAGTGCCGACAGGCTTACACTCATCAAGATGAACAAAGCCTGGATTTCACCAGACTTCTTTTCTTCACCAGCGGACAGCAGCAATACCTAAGCAATACGTAGGCTGCACCCGCGGATGGAAGCATCGTTCTCTATCACCATCAAAAACATGGACCTTTTTGCTTCATCAATCTGTGTATAATATTCCTCCTCCTCCTCCTGCTCCTCCTCCTGAAACCTCACATAATCACGCCGAATGGCCAATTTTTCTTAGGCCCACAAGGCTCAGTCATATAATTTTTGTAAACAATTTTTATACGTTTCAATGCTCATTAAAGCGTTGAAACTTTCACCTGAACCAATTTTTATTTTAACTGGGCTGCCTCCAGGCCTAGTTACCAATTAAGCCACATTAACCAAAGCGATTAATGGGTTTAACCTGCCCTCTTGGTTGGGCATGGGCAATTTTTCTAAGGTACATTAGTACTGTTGGTACACCAATTTTTGGGGGGCCTCGCCTACAGTGTAATCCAATTAATTTTTAGCCCACCTGCATTACAGCTGACGTTACATCAGCTGTGTTGGGCACTGCAATGGGATATATTTATGTACCGCCGGTGGGTTCCAGGGAGCCACCCTTGCCGTGGGTCCACACGGAGTTGTAACTGCATGTGTCCACTTCTAAAGAACCCCAGTCTGACTGGGGCATGCAGTGTGGGCCGAAGCCCACCTGCATTAAACACGACATTACCTCAGCTGTGATGGGCAATGCAATGGGATATATTTATGTACCGCCGGTGGCTTCCTGGCACCCACCCATGCTGTCGGTCCACACGGAGTTGTAACTGCATGTGTCCACTTCTAAAGAACCCCAGTCTGACTGGGGCATGCAGTGTGGGCCGAAGCCCACCTGCATTAAGCACGACATTACATCAGTTGTGATGGGCAATGCAATGGGATATATTTATGTACCGGCGGTGGGTTCCAGGGAGCCACCCATGCTGTGGGTGCACACGGAATTCCCATTGCGGAGTTGTACCTGGCTGTGACTATTTATAAAAAAACGCGGTCTGACTGGGGCATGCAGACACCTTGACAGATTGAATAGTGTGTGGCACATAGGTTCCCCATTGCTATGCCCACGTGTGCAGCTCCTGATGGAGATGGCACAGGATTGGATTTCTCATTGCTTCTGTACAGCATTGTGGGCTATCACCCTGCCCCTTTTAAAGAGGGTCGCTGCCTAGCCGTGCCAACCCTCTGCAGTGTGTGCCTGTGGTTCCTCCTCATGGCAGACGCACTTATAAATAGACATGAGTGTGGCGTGGCATGAGGGCAGCTGAAGGCTGCGCAGGGACAGTTTGGTGTGCGCTGTGAACACTGGGTCGTGCGAGGGGGGGGGCAGCATGTAACCCAGGAGAAGTGGCAGCGGAGTGTCATGCAGGCAGTGATTGTGCTTTGTTGGAGGCAGTGTGGTGCTTAGTTAAGGTATGCATTGCTAATGAGGGCTTTTCAGAAGTAAAAGTTGTTGGGAGGGGGGGGGGGGCACTCTTGCCGGTATTGTGGCTTAATAGTGGGACCTGGGAACTTGAGATGCAGCCCAACATGTAGCCCCTCGCCTGCCCTATCCATTGCTGTGTCGTTCCCATCACTTTCTTGAATTGCCCAGATTTTCACAAATGAAAACCTTAGCGAGCATCGGCGATATACAAAAATGCTCGGGTCGCCCATTGACTTCAATGGGGTTCGTTGCTCGAAATGAACCCTCGAGCATCACGATAATTTCGTCCCGAGTAACGAGCACCCGAGCATTTTGGTGCTAGCTCATCTCTAGTGCTAACCACTCCTTCTTTTTTCTTCCTCCTCAGAAACAGACAGTTCTGGAAGTTGATGTGTAAAGATCTGAGTGACTCTGGCAAGGGCAAAATTGTGGTGGCCAGACAACTGGATCAGAGCATCTCTAAAAGAGCAGGTTTTGTGTTCTTGGTATGTTGTGGTTACTACTTATCAAAAGTGGGCAAAAGAGGATCTCTCCTGACTAGAGATGAGCGAGCACCAAAATGCTCGGGTGCTCGTTGCTCGGGTCGAGCTTTCCACCGTGCTCGGGGGTTTGTTTCGAGGACGAACCCCATTGAAGTCAATGGGCGACTCGAGCATTTTTGTATATCGCCGATGCTCTCTAAGGTTTTCATTTGTGCAAATCTTCAAAACCTACGAAAGTGATGGAAACGGCACAGAAACGGATAGGGCAGGTGAGGGGCAACATGCAGGGCTGCATTTCAAGTTCCCAGGTCCCACTATTAAGCCACAATAGCGGCAAGAGTGAGCCCCCCCAACAATTTTCACTTTGGACAAACCCTCATTGGCAAGGCACACCTTAGCTAAGCACCACACTACCTGCAACCAAGCACAATCACTGCCTGCGGGACACACCGCTGCCACTTCTCCTGGGTTACATGCTGCCCAACACCCCCCCCCCCCCCCCCCCCCCCCGCACGACCCTGCGTCCGCAGCGCACACAAAAGTGTCCCTGCGCAGCCTTCAGCTGCCCTCATGCCACACGCTGGCCTCATAGCCACACCACCCTCATGTCTATTTATAAGTGCGTCTGCGATGAGGAGGAACCGGAGGCACACACTGCAGAGGATTGGCAGGGCCAGGTAGCGACACTCTTTAAAGGGGGGGGGGGGGGGCGATAGCCCACAATGCAGTTGAGAATCAATGAGAAATTGACGTTCGATCTTCATTCCAATAAATCTCAGTTGATAATATGCCAATAGAACAACCACCAAAATATAGTGGGTTCGGACCTTATCTACACTATTTTGAGTTTGGCATTGCATATATTCTTTAAAGTGAAAACTAAGCAGAGAACACATGTTCTCCCATCTGCCTTCCAAGCACACTTCACTTACTAGTTGGTATTCTATGATTTACTTGTATCTGCTCCACAGTAGCCATTACAGAACAAGCAGGAAAAGTTCCATATGTTATATGAGTCTACAGCTCTCACTGGTAAGATAGGGCAGAATCCAAATGAACTAAAAATGACTTTGTTTAACCCATAGTTCAGCCTGGTAGCGTCCTTGCTTTGAAGTAGATGCATTTCTTAGGAGTATCGATTGAAGCTCAGTAATGGGTAATGTAAATGTATTGTTACATACCTAGGCTGTGCATAAATCTAATCTTTTCTTATAGAAGAACAGATTATATCTGAAAGAATTTATCACAGCTCCAATCGCATTAACAGAGAACATACAATTGGACTATTGCAGAAACAATTTGTCTTTGCGAGCGCTCGCTGACCTCAGATGAATCATGTGTGGTGATGTGCGGCAGAGCCATGAGTGGTGTACCAGAGGTCAGCAGAGACAAGAGAAGATTAAATTGTCTGCACCATGGCCCTCCATCATATATTCAATATATGCAATAGGACTGTGGAGATTTGTTTCAGAATTTCATGCACTTTGAGTTATTTTCTCCACATCTGCTTGTCAGCTAAGAGGTCCAGAACTCAGAGTTCCATTTTCTCGTTCCTGCAGCAATAAATCTTCCTCTGATTAGAGCTGGTGGATGGATGAAATAGTTATTATGTGTTTACAATTGGATAGAATATCAGCCATGAACCTTAAATCAAACTATACTGTATGCCAAATGAAATTCTACATGCACACTAATGTAGACACCTTCACAAATGAATCACAGGAAAACTCCTGTAATTCCAAAGGAATGCAGGTTGAGTTGTCTTGAGCATCTGTCTATCATGAGAGGTCCAGGGTGCAGTTGACTGCAACTTTTGCATGGTACAATACCATGTACAATCGTTGCCTGCAATAGACATCAATGTAAATCTTCAAACATGGGTAGAAACAAAAAATAAGAGTAGCACTCATCTGGGGCTATGGGTTGGAGTCCGACAATAGCTATATCTAAAGCAAATCCAAAAAAGATAATTTGGTTAATTGTCTAAATTATAAGTTGGGAAGAGCACGTGTGTGGGCTTAGAGCAGCTTTCACTTGTAAGCCAACACCAAGAGTGAGTAGAAAAAAACAGAGGTGCAAACAATTCCTTAAGGCTGCCTGTCCACGGGCGTGTTTTGAATTGCGTTCCCCGCGGCGATAATCCGGCCACGGGCAACGCAATGCGCACTTTACATAGCATTGCTATGGAAAGCGCTTCCCCCCTGTCCATGCTGCGAATTACCGCGATTCTCCGTGGTCAACCTATCTGTCAGATTAGGCTGACCGCAAAGATCCGCCTGTCGGCTTCTGCTCTTGGGGGGGCGGCTCCCACGGCGGAGATTCGTGGACAGGAGCCCTTATACCTTTTTCTGCAGGTTCCATACTTGGTTTTGGTTTACAAGCACAGATGCAAAATGCTGACCAGAATAATGCCATGTGAAAGTGGCTTAAGGCCACTGTCAGATGAGTGTATTTTAACTCAATATTTGGTCTGTGTATTGAGGACCATACTATGGAGCTAATGTAAGTTTTTGTATCTATTCACAGTCATTTAAAAAAAAAAAAAAACAGTATGAGGGCTCAGTCACACGGGTGCATCGGCACTCGTACACAGGCGCCGGTGCGTCTGTGTGACTGAGCCCTTCCTGCAGAAAGAAGACGGCCATACCTCAAGACGGACGTCTCTCTGCAGCACTGAAGAAAGAACACATGACCGGCAATGAAGCCGATGCGCCCGTGTGACTGAGCCCTGACTTATTTTTTGTCGGTTTTTGCCTCTGTATTACTATTTCTTTCTATTGGGTACATATGGTTCAGAATTGGTCCAGTACAAAATTAAACCAATGACAGCTAATATGGAGGCAAATACAGATCAAATGCTGATGAAATACTGATGACATACGTCATTGTAATGACATCTATAACACGTTCAGGTTATGGACACGTTACAGTACGCTCATCTGAAACTGGACTCAGAAAGTAGGTAACATAATATGTTAGGCTGAAGGGAGACAATGTCCATCTAGTTCAGCCTGTTTCCACCCCCCTTGTTGATCCAGAGGAAGGTGTTGAACCACATTGGGTACAAGGGCTTGTCAGCACTATAGTCAAAACCTTGCATGATTATTCTCTTTACTGCAGCACAGATAAATTTGCTCTGAGCAATCCAACCATGCAAATATCAAAACAGCATTATTAAACAATACCAAGTTGCCGCATTGTTTAAAAAAGTTTTAAAAGATTTTTAAAAATCTTTTATATAAGTTTCTCAGCAACTTCCTTGAAGATCATAAACTACAGTATGTTGACAAAAGTACTGTGACACACATAGAATGTGATGGAACTCAATTGTATTCACATTTTTCAATAGGGTGTTGGACCACGTAAGGACTCAATGAATTTAGTAACCCCCATGCTTTTCACCAAATTACAATAGACATTTGGAGGGATTTGCCTCCATTCCTTGAGGAGGGCTTCAGATATTGATGCGGGGGATGATGGGCACGCTGGGCATGGTGGGCGTGCATCCATACAGTGTTCTAGATCGTCCCACACATGCTCAATGAAGTTTGCAGATGTTCTGAACCTCAAACTAAGTACCAACACTGTGTGACACTATGCTCGGTCATGTTGATAGAGACATGGAGCTGTACCAAAGCAATGCCACTGGGTTGGTAATGCCACAATGTCCTAAATGTCTCTGTGCCCATTGGGTGGATTTTACCATAACCAATGGTCCTAGTCCTTCCCAGCAGAAACATCTCTTAACACTCCATAACAGAACTTTCTCCAAACTTCACTGTTGGATTAAAAAGTCACATAGAAATCGCTATCCAGGAAACTGTCACACCCAAGTGCAGCCATTTGACTGGAAGATGATGTACTGTGATTCATCTGTCCACAATACTTGTTTCCACTAAGGCCTTAGTCACACGGGCGTTTTTTCACGCGATTTGCGGATCGCATGACGGATGCGCATCCGCAAATCGCGTGACCGGTGCGCGCAAGTCGCCCGCAAATCTGCTCCTAGCCGCGTTTCATTAGAAACGGGCCGGAGCTGTCCAGCGCATTGCATTCAATGGAGACGGCAATAGAGCCGGCTCCATTTAAAGCAATGCGCTGCGGGCGAGCCCGGAATGAATTGTCGGGAAGGGCTTAAATATATAAGCCCTTCCCTGCAATTCATCCTAAAATGTGTAAAAATAAAAAATATATATATACTCACCTTCTCCCAGCAGCCGGAGCGCCGTGCAGCTGTCCTGCAGTGGGTGTGAAGGGGGTGTGAGTCAGACCTGCCCCCTGATTGGCTCAGCGCTGAGCCAATCAGAGGCATGTCTCACTCACACCCATTCATGAATTCATGAATGGATGTGAGTCAGACCTGCCCCTGATTGGCTCAGCGCTGAGAGGCAGCAGTCACACCCATTCATGAATTCATGAATGGGTGTGTGAGTGAAACCTGCCTCTGATTGGTCAGGGCTGTGACCAATCAGAGGCAGATCATTCAGCAGGCGGGGATTTTAAAGCCCCGCCGGCTGAATAGTGCCGAGAAGCAGTTCAGGAGAACTGACAGCGGCCGCGGCTGGACTCCGGCTGCAGCGGAAAGGTGAGTATACAATTTTTTTTTATTTTAACACATTTTAGGATGAATTGCAGGGAAGGGCTTATATATTTAAGCCCTTCCCGACAATTCACCCCGCGCACGACGGCAGCCCATTGCTTTCAATGGAGCGGCTGTATTGCCGGCTCCATTGAATTCAATGGGCACACATCGTTCTTCTCTGTCACAGCTGTTACAGCTGTGGCAGAGAAGAATGATTTGTCTTCTATATGTTCTCAATGGGGTCGGCGCTGCTGCCGCCGGCCCCATTGAGCGCATATAGAGAAGAGAACAGGAATCGCAGATAGGTGCGATCTGCGATTTCTGTTCTATAATTTATCGGACGAGCGCATTAAAAGCGCTCATGTGTCCGATACCATTGCAAAGCAATGGTTTTATAAAATCGCCGGACGCATGCGCATGCGCAAATCGCGGCTAAAAACGCCCGTCTGACTAAGGCCTAATAGACAGTCCAAGAATAACACTCCAAACACTATCGCAGGTGCCTCTGTGCATTCGCTACTGTAATGTTGTAATGAGTAATTATTTTAATGAGTAAAATAAATAACATTTAGAGTCTGTTCACTCCAAAATCCTGAAAAAGAGATTGGGGTGGAAGCTATCTCTGCCATTCTAGAAAACAACCAAAAAGTTTCTGTCCATTTCTGCCATTCTGTGCTGGAAAGAATAAAATGACACAGAATGCCAGAAATAAATGGAAACCTCTCAGAACAGAGACCTATTGTTTTTTTTTTCCAGTAACTTTCTAAAATTGCAGGGATTTGGGATATAAACCAGGATGGAACCCCAAGACAGAAACTCAAACGTGGTGTGAACATGCCTTTAAGATATGTTCACATGGGGTGGAAACACTGCAGAATTTCTGCTGCAAAAAATTCCATGGCAAATTCTGCAGCATTTCCACATAAAAATGTCTAATCCAGACTGTAGGTAGGGAATTTGACCAGTAATCAGCTGCGTATCTGCAGCTGATTTTAGTAGCTACATCATTTGCCCTCACCATGGAATACATGGTGCTGTCAGTGCACCCTGACACAGGCCCCCATCACACATGATTCCACTTCCGAACCAGCTGACCAAACCCCCTGACACTCAATAGAGACTGCCAGGAGAGCCTGTGTTGAGGTGCACTGACAGTGCCATGTATTCCAAGGTGAGAGGGGAGTGATGTAGCTACTAAAATCAGCTGCGTATCCGCATCTAATTCCTGGTCAAAATCCACATCGGTGGTGCAAATTTCTACACAGATTTTCATGGGGAATTTGTAGTGGAATTTTCCGCAGCAGAGATTCCGCAACATTTTGGCCCTGTGTGAATGCACCCTTATTTAGTTTTCACATTTAGGATATTGTCAATGTTGATGTAATCACTTTATTTAGGTGATACTCAATAGGTATCATAACCTTACCAGTTAGATGTGCCTAATTTTTATTACGATGCATCAAAGAAGAAAACAATGAGAAACACTCAAGCTCTTCTTCTAAAGCACATTTATTAAGTACATCTTATATAGTAAACTTAGTATTGACATGAGCTGATCACGAGCTCAGCTCGCCCCCTCAGCATCCAATCAATCAAAATATAATAAGCATTTCACAGCACAACATAGAAAGGTTATGGTGTGTGCACATTAATAAGCATTTCATAGAGAATTTCTTGTCAGTGATGTAAGACAAAATAATTAAACTGAGAAGATGAAACTTTGAAAGGTATACTAACCACATAGACTAGGAATAATGCCAGTACATCTGGATTACATATGTTTAGTTCAAAGAAACTGCATTGCAAGGTGTTGACTTGTTGCTTTGTGAACTATGAGAAGAAGGAATAATGTAATACAAGGACATTTGTTAAAAAATATAGAAAGAAAAATTAAACAGTATTTTTCCAGTGCTTTGTGAGCATATATACTGGCTAAACGAATGATGTGCTGTTAACCCTTAAATTATTCTTACATTAGCCTATTACTGGTTGCTAATGTCAATGGGTACATAACACAAGTAGTATCTCTGAGATTAATTTTAGCTGTATTAAGCTATGGTAAATGTCATTGGATTGTATAGGAAACTTCCTGTGTATTTTGTGTCTAGTTGGCTTGATGACCTGGAGCATATGGAGATAAGGTGTAAAAATGACTTCATTCAGCTCTGTTGTTGGTTTCTGTTTGCAATCAACTGAAGAAAGAGCCAGATGGATTTAGCATGTCACATTGTCTATTTGGATTTAAGCCTTGAATAAAACAATCTAAACCTATAGTTCTTTTTTCAGTTTTTATACATAAAATGCAGGGGGGCTTGTTGCTGACTCTCTAAGGAAATTGCCACGTCCATGCGGCACAAGAGCCCGATGCTCAGCACGGGCCCAGGGGGACATTTACACCGAATGCAAATATAATACACCATGTAATGCAGGACAGTGAGTCCCCTCCAGGCAGATGGAAAAGAACCTGCCCCTACCAAACAGGACAGCCCTGCTGTCTTCAATTGGGCCCTGACTATCCCTATAGGAACCCCTGGAGAAATGGACTGCCATAGCAACGCAAACAATAAAGGCAACCAAAAACAATAGAAAGGATAAAGTAGCACTTAACTGAAATGGGAGCTTATCACCCAGGTTAGAGGATTTATTTTAGCATATGCATAAAAAAATACACTGCGTGCAGAAAAAAATCCATGTGGCCACATCCGTTACCATCCATATGTTCCATCTTTTGTAGGGGCGGACCTCTCGCTGCGCACGCAGTGCCTTTTTTTTCCACACGGAAGAACACGCGAATATCCGCTCGTCTGAGCGAGCCCTCATTGCTGGGCTAAAAAAGTTAGCAGAAAGTCCACAAATTGTGTCATTTTTACCAAGAAGACGATGTATTCAACCAGCCTTAATCTTTCAACTTCAGGAAGAAGAAAAGAAGTACCATAAATGCTACATTATTGTTCCTTTTTTATACATCTGTACATTCCTACATTCTCAAAGAAAGATAAAATACTTCCTTGGATTACCCAGTAGTCAAAATATGTGAATTCTACAACTGCGCACAGAGGAACCTAGCTATGCATCTGCTACATGTAGCTCTAATAGCCTTACTATGAGAAGATAGACGATAACCCCGCGACTAAGGGAAAAGGATATTTCTTACCGACAACAGCATAATAATAGTATAGTAAAATATGCCATTGAACTTTAGTCTATATCAGCCGTCTGGCACGCCTCATCCGAAGAAATCTATTATTTTACATATCCTCATGCTCAATAACTGCTATTGAACTCCAGAGGATGCTCGAGATAGTGACTGCAATCTCCTACTGAGGGAAATAGCCCCTATTATTGGTCTTTTTAGCATAACTACAACTGAAAATGGGTTATTTAAATGAAAGCACTGAATATCATAAATGTGGCAAACGTAGAGAAAGATGAGACAAAAAATGTCTCAAGCTTTCAATGCAATCTGAATCTTTCCTCCGAGGAACTGGAATTACTGACGTGGTTACTATATACTATAATAAATGATATGCTGCTTGTTTATGTGATCTTTCTGCAGTGGAATCGAAGTAATGTCGTGCTGTAAAAAAAAATCTTAAATTAATGTTAGTTGATTTTTATTGCCAATAGATTACCCAAAATGCTGCACTAGATAGAAAACATTGTCCCCATAAACCCATTCAAGGCAGCAATGAGTTTTACAAGATTACTTCTTTCACACCAAGTGTTTCTCACTAAAATTATAACTGCAAATGGGCTGACATGAAACGTAATTATGAATCATGGTGCCATAAATAGACAGATTTTTTTTTTTGGTGTACAGTTCGAATATCTCGAAAAGGAAGGCAACTCTTTTGAACACTGACATAATGAGGAATAATACTGTAAAACGTTGCCAATTCCTATGACAATCTGTGCGGTCATTTTTTTTTTCCTAATCAAGAAAGCAAAATTGACAAAAAAAAAATCTGCCAACTCGTGTTTTTCCATCTTTTCCTCTCGTTAATTACTACAAACCTATGTTTGAAATCTGCCAGAAATATATGAAGCTGAGAAGTTCAATTAAAGTTCTGAATTTTGATGATCTACTGTGTAAGTCATTAGCACTTTTCATATATTGCCGTAATGCGTTACCAGATAGAGGTGAGTTCTGAAAAACTAGTGTTACATAAGCTTGCTGGGGGGAGGGGGGGTCCTCGGCAAAAATGAGGCACATGAGTTTTATTGGAAAGGTGAATGTTAAAAATACACTGGTTGATATTGTACTTAAAGGGGTTGTCCCGCGAAACAAAGTTGGGGTATACACTTCTGTATGGCCATATTAATGCACTTTGTAATGTACATTGTGCATTAATTATGAGCCATACAGAAGTTATTTACTTACCTGTTCCGTTGCTAGCGTCCCCGTCTCCATGGTGCCGTCTAATTTTCAGCGTCTAATCGCCCGATTAGACGCGCTTGCGCAGTCCGGTCTTCTCCCTTCTGAATGGGGCCGCTCGTGCTGGAGAGCTGCTCCTCGTAGCTCCGCCCCGTCATGTGTGCCGATTCCAGCCAATCAGGAGGCTGGAATCGGCAATGGACCGCACAGAAGACCTGCGGTCCACCGAGGGTGAAGATCCCGGCGGCCATCTTCGCAAGGTAAGTAAGAAGTCACCGGAGCGCGGGGATTCGGGTAAGGACTATCCGTTGTTTTTTTTTAAACCCCTGCATCGGGTTTATCTCGCGCCGAACGGGGGGACTATTGAAAAAAAACAAAACGTTTCGGCGCAGGACAACCCCTTTAATTCCTAATATTAAGTGGCTCTAGTATGTTTCATTAGGAATGTTTTGCATAAAACTAAAACATTATTTAATTCAAATAAGAGATGTTATGCAGGATGTCAAAAAAGTATGGAAATATACATAAAGTATTGAAACAGTTTAGCAGATAGTGATTTAGCTTTGCATACAAGCTCCAGGGGAAGGGGGAAACCTATTAGGACATGTCACCAAAATCACAGCCATTTTGAATTCCACCAATTTGGAATGAACTCTAATTTTTCTAGCGGGAATGTAGATGTGTGATATATTAACTCTTTAGTGACCAAGCTTTTTTGCTTTTTTTTCCATTTTCATTTTTTCCTCCCCCCTTTTAAAAAATTGTAACTCCATTATTTATCCATCGACTTAGCTGTATGAGGGCTTGTTTTTTGCGGGACAAATTGTATTTTTAATGGTGCTATTTAATGTACCATATAATGTACTGAAAAATGTAAAAAAAATTCTAAGTGGCGAAAAATGGAAAACATTACAGAACCAGGGTTACATAGTAATCAGTTGATGGAAACAATAGGGATGAGGGTCCTGCTCCAACGAGCTTACATACTACAAGTAATGGGGTGATACAGAAGATAAAGGGCTGGAGATGTGCACGGTATGGGAGGTGGAGAGTGAGGGATGCTATACACATAGACAATGGTCAGACATTTGGCCGCGTGACGGCAGTATCGGTATGACTGCAGGAGCGGTTTATGATGGCTAGCAGGGATTGCAGTCAATAGGTCAGGGAGCAATGTTTTCACGGGGGTACAGAGAAGTTTGTTTAGAGTATGCGGTATGCCTCCCTGAAGAGGTGTGTTTTTAGAGCATGCCTGAAGTTCTGCGAGTCCTGGATTGCCCGGGTAGCCTTTGGTAATGCATTCCAGAGGATCGGTGGTGCTCTGGAGAAGTCTTGGAGGCGGGAATGAAAAGTTCGAATTAGAGGGGTGTGCAGTCTAGTTTCGTTAGCAGAGCGGAGAGCCCTGGCTGGGTGATGGATTGAGATGAGGGAGGCAATATAGGGGGGCGCTGCACTGTGGAGGGCTTTGTGGATGAAGGTAGTGAGTTTAAATTGAATTCTTTATTAGAGATGAGCGAACGTACTTGTTTCGAATAATTACTCGATCGAGCACCGCGATTTTCGAGTACTTCAGTACTCGGGTGAAAAGATTCGGGGGGCACCGGGGGGCGGGGGGAGGTGTGGCGGCGTGGGGGGGTAGCAGCGGGGAACAGGGGGGAGCCCTCTCTCCCTCTCCCCCCCACTCCCCGCTGCAACCCCCCACTCACCCACAGCGCCCCCCGAATCTTTTCGCCCGAGTACAGAAGTACTCGAAAATCGCGGTACTCGGACGAAAAAGGGGCGTGGCCAAGTACGCTCGCTCATCTCTATTCTTTATTTAACGGGCAGCCAGTGCAGTGACCGGCACAGGGCTGAGGCATCTAAGTAGTGGCTGGACAGGAAGATGAGCCTGGCTGCTGCATTCAGGATGAATTGGAGAGGGTAGAGTCTGGTGCAACCGAGTTGCAATAATCGATCCGTGAGTGGATGAGGGCAACAATAAGCGCTTTTAGCGTCTCTACAGTGAGAAAAGAGCGGATTCTTGTGATGTTCTTGAGGTGCAGCTGACATGTTCGGGCAAGAGATTGGATGTAGGCGGTAAATGATAGATAAGAGTCGAATATAATCCCAAGGCAGTGGGCATGCTGTCTGGAAGTTGTGGTGGTGCCACACACGGAGATGGAGATGTCAGGATGAGGTTGGTTAGTAGAGGGTGGAAATACCAGTAAGTCAGTTTTAGAGAGGTTTAGTTTTAGGTAGAGAGAAAGGACATAGTGTGAGAGACAGCGGACAGACAGTCGGTGATGTTTTGGAGGAAAGGTGCAGAGATGTCATGGGAAGAGGTGTATAGCTGGGTGTCGTCAGCATACAGGTGGTATTGGAGGCCAAATCTCCTGATGGTTTGTCCAATAGGGGCTGTGTAGATAGAGAAAAGGAGGGGGCCGGGGACCGAGCCCTGGGGGACCCCAACAGCAAAGGGAAGAGGAGGAGAGGTAGAGCCAGCAAAGGAGATGCTGAAAGAGCGGTCAGATAGGTAGGAGGAGAACCAGAAGAGAGCAGTGTCCTTTAGGCCGATGGAGCGAAGCATACTGGGAAGAAGTTTGTGGTCAACAATGTCAAATGCTGCAGAGGGTTGAGGAGGATCGGTAGGGAGTAATCACCCCTCGATTTGGTTGTCAGTAGGTCATTGGATACCCTTGTAAGGGCAGTTTTTTTTGTCGAGTGTTGGGGTCGGAAGCCAGACTGTAGGGGGTCCAGGAGAGAGTTCTCTGATAGATAGCTTACGAGGCGGGAGTAAACTAGGCGTTCTAGTAGTTTGGAGATGAAGGGGAGATTAGAGATGGGTCAGTAGTTGGCAGCATCATTTGCATCAAGAGTCAGCTTCTTTAGCAGTGGGGATATGATGGCGTGTTTGAAAGAAGAGGGAAAGATGCCAAAGGTCAAAGAGAGGTTGAATATAGTGGTGAGATGGGAGATGACCACTAGGGAGAGAGATCGGAGGAGGTGTGAGGGGAGAGGGTCGCTAGCACAGGTGGTGGGGTGAGCAGAGAAGAGCAATTTGGAGACTTCTTCCTCTGTCGTTGGTCTGAGTACAGACAGTGAGCAGCAGCTAGACGCAGTGCTGAAAAGACTAGGGTCAGGCCTAGTCTGGGATTGGGAAGTTATTTCCTGACGGATGACATCAATTTTCTTTTTCAAGTAAGCAGCCAACTCTACAGCACTGAGTTCCGTCACAGAGGGCTGCGGTTTAGGGCTGAGAAGAGAGTGAAAAGTATCAAAGAGTCGTTTAGGGTTGTGCGATAGTGAGGAGATGAGAGAGTTGAAGTAGACTTGTTTGGCATGGTGGAGGGCGAGGTTGTATGTTCTGAGCATGAATTTGTAGTGGAGGAAGTCCGCGGACGTTTGCGACTTCCTCCAAAGCCGTTCAGCACTTCTAGAGCACCGCCGGATGAAGCACATTTGAGGCGTGAGCCAGGGTTGCCGCGGTCTGCATTGGATGGCTTGGGTCATGGGGGGTGCTTCTTATCCAGGGCATGTTTCAGAGTAGTGTTGTAGTGAGCGGCAGTCAGGTTGGGGCAGGAGAAGAGAGAGATAGAGGACTGTAGGGATTCAGCAAAGTCCTGGGTGTGAATGGCCTTAAGGTTCCTGTAGGTACTGTAGGTAGGTGGGTCTGGAGAGATGTTAGGGAGCATGACAGAGAGAGTACTATGATACCAAACTTATATTGCTTTTTTTTTTTTCCTGTAGCACTACTTGTCCATTTTTCAAAGATATTTAATTTTTTCCATTTTTTTATGCCACCATCTTCTGAGCGGAATACCTTTTTGATTTTTCCGTTGACATAGTTGTGCTCATTTTTTGCTGGATGTCCTGTAGTTTTAGTTGGTACTATTTTGGAATACATACGACTTTTTGATTGCTTTTTATTGCATCCTTTCTTGGAGACGGGGTGACCAAAAAAAGCGTATTTCTGGCATTCTTTTTTTGTTTTTTTTCGGACGACAATCACTGTGCAGTGTAAATAATGTGTTATTCTAATAGATTTTTATGGACGTAGCGATACCAAATATGTATATTTTTTATTATTTTATTATAAATATGGCAAAAGATTTTTTTTTCCTTTTATTACTTTTTTTAATAATTAGTAAAACTGTTAATTTCATTTTTACTTTTTTTTTAGTCCCTCTAGGGGACCACAACTTGCAATACTTTGATCGCTCCTGCAGTATGATGTAATGCCGTAGCATCATACTGCAATCTGACAGGCAGTCTATTAAGCCACACCATGGAGTGGCTTGATAGGCACTCTGCCATGACAGCCCTGGGGCCTTTCAGAAGGCCCCCGGCTGCCATGACACCCGCACGGCCCTTGCAACCTCATTGCGGGGGCTGTACGGGACCCCAAAACATCAGTCGGGGGATTTAAGTGCTGCAGTTGGAATTGACAGTGGCATTTAAAGGGTTAACAGCCCCGATGAGCCACGCGGATCATTAGAGCTGTTGCCCGTGGGTGTCAGCTATAAGATACAGACGGCGCTCACAGTGTATGAAGGGAGATACTTGCGCGAACTACCTCCATACACGTCCTGCAGTGGCAGGACGTAAAAACACTATAGGCGCGGTCACTAAAGGGTTAAACTGCAGATAATCTCCCCAGCAAAGCAATGGTGTGCTTCACTTGAACATAACTTTATTTGTTCTCATTTGAACCCAGTGATATTTCTTCATTGCAGACAATGTGAACGATGGTGTTATCTCAAGCAGAACGTGTGGAAATCAGATTTTCTGTCAGGTGAACGAAGCACACGTGACATCGCAACAGACCTCAATCAACATCACCCAACAGACCTCCCATTACCCATAGTGTGGATGCCAAACTTCTTTCTGAATTCCAAGAAACAGGTTTTGTCGCTGATAAACAAAAATCTAGAATAAACTAAAGCCGTTACTGATGAAGTATCAGCAACCGCTGTTCTGGTCTCATTCAGCACAAGCCCACAACATCGCACTCATCCATCAGTCTCAAGAATGAGGGCACAGCCGTACCTCCATAGAACAAATTTTGTTTATGCCTAAAAGGCGTCCTTACAAATTGAAGATACTTCAACACTGACAGAGGAAGATAATAACACCTTCTGTTTGTGATTACACCATCATTCACATTGCCTTTAATGAAGTTAATATGTTAATATGGTAGTGAATAAAGTTATGTTAATATGAAGTACACCATCCGCTGGTGGAATTTCCTGCCAGTTTGATATATCACATATCCACTTTGCAAATGATTCCAAGATGGCAGCATTCAAAATGGCCATCATTTTAGTGACCTAGCCTAACAGGTTTTCCCTACCCCCACAGCTTGTATACAAAAGTGGATCACCATCCCTGTTTTCATGCTATATGGTTATTTCCACATTTTTGAGACACCTTGTATATTACTGTATACCATTAAGAGGGAAGAAAGGGAAGAATAATACAAATACTCAAGAAGTTCTGCTATAGAATACTGTATTTTGGTGCTATATAAACACGGATAAATCAGAATCATCTAAGTTGCATACTATCACGTGAAAAAGTAAGAGCATATAACATATACTTAACATATATGGACATGTCAATATTTCTTCATTTAAACAATACATAAAGAGAAAGTTGATGTGAGTAAACCAGGCATGGACTGGCAGTTTGCCTGACCAGGTAGATACCCCGTTGGCCGATCAGTCAGTTGGCTGCCTGTCATCTCTAAGTCAACTGATATTCCCAGCACTGCATTATCTGTGCAGCTTACAGGGGTAGGATGGATGAAGGAGCTGTGAGCATCAGTCACATGACCAGCACAGGTCCTTCATCCTGAAGTCCAACCACACATGGTCTACAAATCAGTAGCCTACAGAGATCTCCCTCCATCTCCCGCATTGCATTTGCTGCTGGGGTTCTGAGATGGGTGGGAAGTGGACAATGCTGCTGAGGAGGAAAGGTGCTACTGCTGGCAGTCGGGGAGCGGTGGGAAGGAGGACAAATTGCTATTGCCATTTGAGCTGCACTGTGGTGTTTAGCGCTACTAGGAAAGATGTTTGGGCTCTACTGTGGTATTTGTCTGACATTTTTGGAGCAATGCTTTGTGCAATACTGTGGCATTCGTTTGGTGATGCTAGAGAGGTGTTTGGTGCTGCAGGGTGGTATTTGGTGCTGCTGGGGCATCGTTTTTTGGTATTCGATGCTGGAGTATTTGTTTGACAATGCTAGAGTCATCTATTGTGCTGTACTGTGATATTTGTTTGATGTTGCTGGGACGATATTTGTGCTATACTGGGTGATTGGTACTGCTAGGGGGCAGTATACAGCAGGTGCAGCATGGTAACATTTTCTTGGCTCTACTGGGTGTAATATAGGTGCTGCATGGTGGTATTTGGTGTTGTATAGTAGTATTTGTAAGCTGATTGGGCCTCGTTATTACTCTGGATTGGCTGGTAAGGCAATGCACACCACAACAAATCCATTGCAGCACCTTGCAGGGGGGTTCGATGACTCTGCTTCATAGTGCAGGTTACATGAAGCCTGACACATTGCAATTTGAAAACGAAGGGTATTTTTGGCTATAGCTAATTCATCATAGACAGGATGCCAAGAAATTTTTTGTCCAGATCAATAAAAGCTATATATTTGTTAACATTTCAGAAAATGATAAATGAAAGTGACTATTTCTGCACTTTTCTTATATAGTCCATTTTTCTGATCACGCTTGAACACTGAGACTCAAAGGCATTTGAAATACATGTAGCTATCCTGCTATCATAAAACACTTGCCAAGGCACCACTGGTCATATTATGCGCACCTTACATGCCAGCTCACAGTGTCATTTACATAGTTGGCATTGGCCGACATAAGCCGTGCCTCGTGAGTATGCAGTATTTAGTCCATCCTCACAGCTATGCTCACTGATGTTCATTAACACATGGTAAATCAATACAACATACATGCCCAGCCGATGCCACGGAGACAAACATTTGTGTAATTAATAAATGACCTGGTCAGACTTTACGCCACTTATTTCTAAACTCTGCCATTCCTCTTCATGGCTAGATTGACTGTGCTTCACCAGTTAATAAATGTATTTGATCTAGACCCTGTTGGGAGATTTGGACATTCCTCGGATCAATATATGTTACTATTGCAGCTCAGCCCTGAAGTGAATGTAAATGAAAGTAATAATAGTGTACTATGAATCTAGTTCATCTGCATCTTCGATCACACAGTAGAGATAAATGTGAATCAATGGATTCGCAGGTGCTTTTGGCAATTGCATTTAACGTTTGCCTTCTTTACTGCAGTAAAATAGGAAAGGCAAGGCACACATTAAACTCTCTGCAGTGCCCTGTTTAAGGGAGCTGTGTTCTAGTCACTTACTTTACAGGGCATTTGACCATTCATTATATCCCCTCCCCGCCATCCTTTACACCCCCTCAATTGTCTCCCCTCTCCCCAATTTCTCTGGACACATTTCTTAAAATATACCATTTTCATGTTTTTTTATTATTAAATTTTTGCAGTACAATTCATCTTTTATCACATTTATTATACTATTTATTCTGGTGCATCCGGTGTTTAATAAGCAGTTTCTCTGTTGGCCTAAGAATCAATGATCAGCTTCACGCAGGCTAACCAGGAGTGCAGAGCATAATGGTACATTTACACACACAGATGATCGCTCAAAATTCGTCAGAAACTGACAGTTCTAAGCGGTCATTTTGCAAAGGTACTAATGGACTAATCAGCCGTTTAGCACTTCATTTGCATGTATTTAGAGAAGAGCAGGTGGTCTGTTCTCTAAGTACATCACTATTGTTCTCCACTGGGACAGCGGCTGTTAACAGCTGTTAAAGAATGTTATCAGCGCTGCCCACGGAGAACACAGCATGCGGTCTGTCTTAACAGCAACAATGGATTTTAAGCTGCGCTGAAGTCAGCGATGGATGAAAAGTGCACGGTGAGTGCACGATGGGCGCACTTTTACACGCAATGACTATCGCTCAAAAGATATCGCTCAGGCTTTTGAGAGATAATTGTTGCGTGTAAAAGTCCTTATCTTTACATTTGACCCCCTCATATGTATTTACTCGTATAACATGGCTCATTGTCTCTAGTTAATGTATAACATGGCTGCCTGTCTTTAGATAAGAAAAAAAAAAAGAAAAAAAGAAGTGGAGCAACCCCCATGGAAAAAAGTATGAATTGGGAACCTGGAGCTTGGTTGCAGGGATGAGATGGAAAAACATTTTTTAAGTTTTTGGAAGGTGGAGCCCACCCTATAAAATGTTATACCCTCATGGTAAACGTATAAAACCACAGACAAAGAAGGAAAAACTTTCTTTCAAAGAGGTGAATGTGGCACAAACTTCAGACATAACTAACTGTGATAAATATTTACAATAAGGTCTTATATTAATAGCAAACAATTTGTAAACGCGTTTCGAGGTATATGAACCTCTTCCTCAGTACTTACTGGGAATACATATCTGGATTGCTGACAGTGTATCTTTCAGAAAGAATGTATCCTAAATCTTTCCTTTATATTTCCTATTCCTTTAGAATCTACATCTGATTTTGGGTCAAAAACCTGGCCTCAAAAACTGCCACAAAAAAACATATGAAACCACCGCAAATATGGTTTAAGATACTAACACAGAAAACAATGGCTTTATGTAGAATGAACAAAGACATGAAAAATCATGAAATAAATAACAAAAACGTTAAATTGGTACCATTTGTAAGGAAATGATTGGTTCACTATATTATTTGGACATCCCAAAGTAAGAAAACTTTGAAAGTCAGTATATCACTTCTTAAGGCTATTGCTGAAGGTTTTGTCATCTTCATGATGACTTCACTATCTTGGTTACAAAGGCTTCCTGAGCTAATAGAGATCTGCCAGTTACTCCTAATACAGTTGAGGCATAATACATCCTCTTCTAGCAACAACATAAAGCAACAATGACAATCCTTAAAATGTCACTACTCTCACTTTAATCAATAGCAGTGTCAAAGACAAATCACCTGATAGAACCAATGCAGGAAGAACAAAAACTAGAACCATGTAGCAGCCTAAGTCAATTGCAAAATTAGCTCTGGCGGTAAATTACAAAGAACCAAACATATCAACCTTACTAAAATAATAAAAGAATGTTCATAGCCCATTTGGCACATATTACAAAAGGAGCCTCAGTCCGTCCTTTCGGCATCTCCTGGCCTGGTGTATACTATATGAACAAAAGTATTTGGACACAGTATGTTTTTCAGAAAAAGTGCTTTATTATTGTATTTAGTAAGGTGATGTGTTCTGCATACCCTGCTTGGAGCGCTCGGCTGTATAAAAGCTGGGAGCTCCGAGCAGAGAACAGGTGGATGCAGAAGACAAGCGGCCCTGCTTGTCTTCTGCATACCCTGCTTGGAGCGCTCAGCTGTATAACAGCCAGGCGCTCCGAGCAAAGAACAGCTGGATGCAGAAGACAAGCAGCCCCACTTGTCTTATGCATATTCCGCTCAGAGCGCAAAGTGATCGCTCAAGGTTTGAGCGATCACCTTGCTCTGTAAAGGCACACAACGATTATCGCTCAAACGTTGCTCAAAAGGCATCTTTTAAACGATAATTGTGTCTAAACCAGGCTTTGAAGAAAGTCAAGAATTAAGCAAATAATTCATACAGATAAAGTAAGTCCTCACATAAAAAGTCAGAAATAGGTGCTAAAAGCTCTAAATAATTTTCAATGTAGAGGACAGGAGCTTCTTCAGAACACATGGTGTACTGGGTAAAATAACATGGAGCCGCCCTCACTGGGTGTCCAAAGGAACATCTCATGTTGGAACAGGTAAAGAGCAGAACAGAACAGGTTATAATGTAGACTGAATTCTAGATAGTATGCACTGCATGCACCCCAATTCTCCAGATGTTTTACCAATGAAATGCTGATTGGCTAGATTTTACAGCAAAGTGCATGTGTTGCAGATCCAGACTGCATGTGACATTGTATGTTGAATATGCTTTCAAGTTAATTTTGCTTCGAAATATGTTTAAGATATTGAATCCTGAGATTACAAGAGAAATTTTTAATTCCATTATGCTTACACTTGACAGATACAAATTTTTCTCCATCAGATTTGCATGCAGAGAATCCAGAGACTATTTCAGTAACAGCAAGAAATCTCATGCAAACATCGCAGGAAAAAAGATCATCGTCAGATTTACAATTTAGAGCTAAATCACTTAAACAATAAAACATAAGGGTACTTACCCTCCTTAGCATTGGCAATCCAGTGCTGCAGTCCTCTGATTAACCTAGTCTCTGATGACAGCAAGAGTTAGATGATGGCCACTTTCCAATCAGAGGCCACAGCATCACTGCTCATTCTCCTGGTATCAGTGTTCACATCATGGGCGCCATGAAGTCAAGAGTTCAATAGAGTGATTTTGCAGCCTCTGATTGGCAGGCAGTGGTCACCTGACGTCTACTTTCAACAAAGACCGAGTAAACTGTGGGACTACAGAGCTGGAATGCCAGGACTGAGGATGGGTAAGTACTTATTTGTTTTATTGTTTTCAGTCATTCGGCTCTACATTTTTCAAGTTAATTTCTAATCAGACAACTCCTTTAAGCATTGACCAGTATTTCTGTAGATTTGTCCTAATCTTTGCTCTACTCTTCACAGAAGCAGAAAAAGTTTATAAATTATTAATCTCCCTTCACAGAATAGACTTTAATTAAAATAAAAATTCATTAGATAACCTTGTTAAAAACATAGACACTATAGGGCACAAATGCCCCTCAAGAGGTAAAAAGGATATGTTCTAATTCTTAGGGTGGGCCGAGGAAAACACCTAAAAGGCATATGAGGACGTAAATCGGACACAAATTGGACACAAAAACAACTAATGAATACACATCCAATGGAACCTAGCTAGAAAAATGATAACTAGCAAGAATTCAGTGCTGAGGAGATGATTTCCTTAGCAACTGATTAGGGGCCATATATGTTGTCAACCTAGATATGGTATGCATATTTATATCACATGTAATGATATCCAGGCCTGTTGGAATCGTAAGACTCTCCAACAAGTCTAGGATTAATCTCGGGATCTTTATGGTATTCTATATCATAGGCCAGATAGAAGCGTGATTGTCATAGCTTCACTTTTAATATCTTTTAATATAAGTTTTTTGGTTTGGCTTAGTAGGTTTGGTTTTGTTAAAGCTCCCATGTTTTTGCTTTCCAGCTACTAGATGTTAATTAGTTTTTCAAAACGTTTTACCACCTGATACCAGTGGATCATCAGGAATAGAATGAGCTCTGCATCAACAACATCTGCTGTAGAAGATTCTCTTTCTGGTCTTATTAATAACAATGCCCAGATAGTACTTTTGTAATGTGTCAGAAATATAGATAGATACTGTTCTATAAAGGACGGTCTTTATTCTGTTCTGTTATCGATAATGATCTGCATCTTTTCAGATCAATATGTAAGCTATCCGGTAACTAAGGTGGCTCGATATCTATATAAGAAGTGGCCACATTGTAATCTCAGTTAGACTTGTCATTAGCAGTGCTGCAAGCTATATATATAGTGGTTAGATTAGCAGTGTTGCAGTATAATGTTGGCCACCGGTAAGGCAATAGTGGCACCGGTATGGTTGCTTTCCCGGATGTATCCTAACAAAATAACAAAACAAATGATAGAGGCAGAGGCCCGCCCTAAGAATTAGAACATATCCTTTTTACCTCTGGGGGGGCAATTGTGTCCTATAGTGTCTATTTGTTTAACAAAGTTTTTTTATTTTAATTAAAGTCTATTCTGTGAAAGGTAATCTCTGCTTTATCACCAATCAAGGTACCTATACATCTAGTGGTTTTGGCCAGATCGCTATCAATTTTATTATGTAAAAGATCTACTCTTTCACCAGCCCATGTTGTCCAATGAGAATCCTATGTTTAAGTGGTGGTTGATGCCAGCTCTTCCAGTGCAAGAAACTGTTCATTGCAGTGAGTTTGTAAAAGATATCGACTTAGATGCAGCCACCAGAATTTACACAAATTTTTAGGCTGAGAAAATGTATTGTTCTTGGGTGGATTTCTTAGGTAAATCTCATCTCTGTTACATTATTGTTAAGAATAAAAAAATCTCTAAATAGATTGCTCTTTCCTTCCTAAACAATTAAGTTACCATCAATATAATGACCCAAAAAAGTATTGTGGCTCAGGTAAAAAATTTAAACCCTCATTAAAAATATATTGATCTTTGAGCACACTAAAAATACCCTTTGCATATGTAGGTGCACAAACCAAACCACTGTGGTTGGGCTATAGCTGTACTTTATTTAAACTCTTCATCTGAAATAAGATTAATTCTTTAGTCCTTTTGTAAAATGGACCCCAATTCTTGGAGGGACTCAATAGTTGTGTTTCTTGGCAGTCTAATGTCCTTAACTCTCAAAAGTCTTTATCATATCTACATAAGCATCCTTATTCTGGTAGCAATATTTCCGGCGTTATCTCTAGGCTTGATGGCTATGGCTTTTTTGTTCTTTAATTCCTCCAGAGCTTTATTCTCCACATGACTTCATCCACCGCAGAAAAGATGTTTTTCATTTCTGGTTTAACTTTACGAAGGTCCTGATTTACCACTCCCACAGATGTTTCAATACATTTATATTGTGAGAACATCAGCATCTCACAGAAAAGGCACATTTGGTGAAAGACACTCTTCGAGTCAAATGTTGAAGTTGTTCATATTAAGTACTCCCGACTGGTCAATGTTCCCACAGACCTAATAATGGAGGCCTGTTTTCTCCCTACCGTAAAACTTCATCTCTATTTTCTATTGAGTGAAACTGTTAAGAACAAAATAGAAAGTACTGTAACAATGCTTGACCATAGATAAAGGAACGGCTGTCAAATGACTGCTGGTTCCCATAGAAATAATAGCAAAGTTCATATGACTAGTGGACCAGCATGAAGCAGTACTTTAGATACCAGAGATGGAGAAGAGTGACAAACCACTAGAAAGAAACTTCTGTACTAAATTATCATATACCAGACACAGGGGGCGCAAATCACTAAACGTGAAGGATTAGAGCATAAAAATCACTATACAAATACAAGAATAATTCTCCTAGGGACACTGTGATGGGTTCCTAAGTATCAGCTCCTAGAGATCAATAGACCCATATACTCCTCTTAGATTAGAACCTTCTGGTGTTTATGTCTGCCCGTTGTTTATTAATTCGGTTAGGTAAGGTTAAATAATTTTCATGTAAAACCTTTTAGAACTATATTCTAGTCTTAATAACACTATAGTTCACTATATTAGGTCGAATGCAGACGGCCAGGTCGGATTCCATCTGCGAGATCCTTGCAGCGAGTTGCGACCCTGTGCCCCTGCTGTGACCTCTGGCTTACCTGTGCAGGTCTTCACTCTATGCCGTGGATGTTCCGGCTGGCACATAGCCGCACATGTGCAATGCAGAGTCGGCACATCAGCGATGATGTGGCCGTGCGAGCCTGTGTGAGGATCGCCCTGAAATAGGACATGCTGCGATTTCCACCCCACGAGCGGAATATCGAAATTGATTTCTGCTCGTGGGCAATGGAAATGCATTTTTCAATGCATGTTCTATGGGCTGTATCCACCGGTGTGCATTAGGCCTTATTCTACTCTCCAAGTGACCAAACAAGTAAATCTAAATCTGCTGGACTCAGAAGGAAGGCGTGAACCATAAACACCAATGGAGACCATTTTTAGACTTGGGATTTAATATGAAATGGAGTAATACTCACCCTTCTCCACGATGGACTGTATATCTGCTAATATGTTGAAGTCAGAGAGAGGTTCTACCTAAGAAGTTCTCACTTTGTTTCATTAATAATATATCCCTGCTTCTAGCTACAGTGTCCAGTAAAGTGCTGTTCCTTTATCTGTGTGGTCTACCGAATGTTCTATACATAAGTGATATAGTCCGACAATAGTCATCTCTGTCACAGGAGAAAATTGATGGCACCATACTGTATAATTCCATGTGTAAGAGAGAATAGCCAGAAGTCTTACGAGCGGTTTCTTGCCTGAGAAAAGAAATCTACAATATCAGAAAATGCTTCGGCGCAGGATACATGATGGATTCATAATACAGGCTTCTAACAGAATTAGAGATTTCTGGGTTAGTGAGGAGACAGGATTTCAGAATACAAAGAATTGAGGTGAAGAAATAGGATGAAGAGTTTTTACCGATTCGAGAGGAAATGTTTCTTTTCCGAGCATAATACAATGTAGCGGTGTATTTATACCTAACCCTGCACTTTGCAGAATGATTCATTTTTAATGTATAAACATATGCAGTAAAGACTTCAGATCTGAAGAGTGTTATGCTGACATAGACCTGCAAGCCCTGTGCAGTCTAAAGGTCCTACCCTGATAGGAATTTTTGTGTTGTAGTTATATAACTCTCAGTGGTATACTAATGAAAAGTAATGCAGAGTGTTAAGTCAGCAGTATGCAGTCCTAGACTCTTGCTCACGACCTGAAGGTTGCGAGTTCAATCCCTGCTTGGTTCAGGTAGCCGGCTCAAGGTTGACTCAGCCTTCCTTCCTTCTGAGGTCAGTAAAATGAGTACCCAGCTTGGTGGGGGGTAATAAATAAATTACGTGAAAGCGCTGTGGAATAAGTTGGCGCTATACAAATAACAAGTCCCTTTCCCCTAATGCAACTTTCTAATATACTTCGTAAGAGACTTATTAAATCTGGCTTTTCATATGCCAGCCTTAGATCAATGTGTGCTGGAGTAAGAAACGCCGAATGTATTAAGAGGTGCACATTTTTTTAAAGGAGCATTTATTAGGTGGAATACACAGAGACAACGAGATATAAATCAGAGAACAGTCAACATCAAAAACACAAAGTGGTATATCAAGAACATGTACAAATATCTCTGACATATACACTGTTTGCAGAGGCATAACTTGAAGCTCCCGGGCCCCAATGCAAAACCTGTAACGGGGCCCCCAACTATAATGCTTTACTCATAGTACTTGGCTCACTATATGGAGAAAAGAGGCCTTATGGGCCCCCCAAGGCTCCTGGGCCCGGGTGCAACCCCATCGCCTGCATCCTCTATAGTTACGCCCCTGACTGTTTGTCACAAAGAAATCAAGGCCCTAGAAGAAGTTGTAATTTTGCTGCAAAACTCGTCCTGCAGTTACATCTCAGGCAGATATGCAAATGATTAGAGTTGTGATGTGATTAGATGAACAGTCTTGTCACATGAGGCTCAATGTCCACGGGTGGATTTGAATTGCGAAATCCGCGCGGGCGACCAGTGTGGATGATCTGTAGTTCAAGCTACCCATAGGGAAACATGGGCATCCGCAGCTGGATTAAAGCATGCAGATTTGTTTTGCGGATATTTGGATGCAGAAATAAAATCGCAGCATGCTCCATTTCAGTGCGGATTCTGCAAGAAAGCAGGAGTTTGAGAAAAAACCCTCTACTGTGCATTTGTACCAGCGTGCTGGCCTGCGCATCCGCACAGATCCACAGTAAAGAAAAAAGAAGACCCAGACAGGTACACATAGTCCTCGGCCACAGGCAGGGTAGGATTTCTCTGTGGGTTGCTCCATGCAGAATCCGAGCCGCCCGTGGACATGTAGTCCTTTTTGTCACGGGTGACGCCACTGTTGCATCCTCAGGAGTGAATTCTAGAAGGTGTAATAAACAGTCCACACACACAGAGTTGACTTTTTAAAGGCAGTAGCGGTAACGGTCGGTAAAGCCATTTACTGTAAGATAACTCGCAAACTTGGAACAGTCCAAAACAACTTTACATCCACTGACAAAAGACACTGGTGCAGGAGGACGCATGGTGTCAGGGAGAAAATACGGGAGACCAGAGGTATCCTCACAGGTAAAGTTATCTGTGGCTCTCTGTTCCTGGACACGCTTCCATTTCCGCTCACCAACTCTCTACCGCTGCACACTCACGGCTGAAGATCCACACTCAGCGCTACACAGACATACTTTATGAAAATTTTTAAAGTCACCTTTTTTGTCTTCATTGCTGAGAATGATTCTTGCCTGTGGTTTGAGCGCATTTGGGATTTCTGCGATACAATTGGGTATCACACTCTTGGTAGGTACCGCATTTCAATATCGCTAACACAATCATTTTGTGGTGCTTTTTCAGGATACTTCTGTCTCATTACTGCCTCTTACCAAGACAGAAGACGTGTTGGCCTTGTGTGTCAGATCCAGTGTTGTTACTCGCTCTACACTAAATAAAGAAATAGTTTTTATTAAATCACAATTCCTGTTTCTTCTTAGGACAACTTGTAATTTCCTGAAAGGAAGAGGACTTGGAAGAGCCTTCAGAGGTCCCCGAAACCATTCACGAGGAACCTCTGCCTCAAGAATGGCTGAAAGTGCACAATACGGGGAAGAACAAGCTATTTCCTCCATTGACCAAGGGCACCATCTACGTCAGTCAAAAAACATCTATGTCTGCTGAGCAAGTGGACCAGTCTGTACTGGCGTACTTGCAAACTCATAAAAAAGATAATTGGGCTGACACATTAATGACAGCCATTGAAAATAACTGAAGGCAACTCAAAAAGCAGTATGTGCTGCCAATGCAGACAGTAATATTAACTTCATTTGAGACCTGCATATCACCAAATTCTCCAGATAAATGCTTGGAGGTCCTCGAGGATTTCATGACGCCATCGTTACAGTCAGACAGCTAAAACCACACCACTATCACATCACCCACCATACCATTACATGCCCTATGAAACTGGGCAAAGTTCTCATTATCCTAAAAGATGCCATGCCCATTTTCATAGGCATGAATCATGTTACGGCCCTCCACCCATGCCACCTTCCAGAGCACTAAGGTCGGAGTCACAAGCACAAGCTCGGCCCAGTCTCAGCAGAACCTTTAAGTAGGGAAGCAGCTGCCCCCTCACATACTTCTCCACCACTATATTTTACCAAATTCTGAATGGTTTTTTTGTGCTGGACTATTTTTTCTATATTCAAAGCCTGTTTTCGTGTTTTTTATATTTTGGGTCTACAGTTCAATTTCTAAGCTATTTATCAAAATGTTTAATTGTGTTTCTTACTAAGCTTTTACTGTACTTAAAATTCTTTGTGCAGGTGTCCTTTTCGGAATTCATAGCATCATACAATTTGTTGATGCTTGCAGTTCAAGGCAGGAAAAGTGGACACATTAGTTCCACATTTTTAGAACTATGAAGAACAAAATGTCGAATTAAGTAGTAAACAAAATGTTAAACAAACTAGAATATGTTTTAGATTTTAGATTTTTCAAAGTAGCCTTTGCTTTGATGTCCACTTTGCGCACCCTTGCATTCTCTAAATCCGCTTCATGAGCTAGTCACCTGGAAGGGTTTTCAAAAAGTCTCAAAGGACTTCCCAGGAATGTAAAGCACTTGTTGGCTGCTTTTCCTTCACTCTATGGTCCAACTTACCCCCAAAAAATCTCATTTGGGCTTAGGCCTGGTGTTTTTAGAGACCATGCCATCTGACGCAGCACTCCATCACTTGCCATCTTCGTCAAAAGAGTTTTACAGAATTTGGAGGTGTATTTGGGGTCACTGTTCTGTTGGAAAACAAATGATGGTACCAAAAAGTGCAAACCAGATGGGATGGCATATGGCTGAGCTAGGTAATTCAACTGCAAAGCCAAGTAATTCTACTAGTATATATATAGTAGCTTTTACTATTGTGAGAACTGGCTAAAGTTGTCAAACAGGTGGGGGGGGGGGGGCATTACATTATCGATACAATTGCACATAATCCTACAGGTGATAGGCCTAAAAGCTCTGAAATAGTCAAAGCTGGCAGTGGATTTAACAAGGGAGTAGTGGTAATGTCCCAAAGCTGTCAGCAGGCAATTTGGCCAGGTGGGACTTCCTATGAATCCTCTGTGAATATAATAAAGGAAGACATTTCTGAGCAGTCACTTGCCAGTAAACAATGTTCGCAGAATTTAGAAATTAAATTGCCTTTTGTTCAGCGCAGGCAGTTGTTTTCAATCACTACAAAGGAATCCTTTTATATGCGGTGAAAAATGAATTGTGGAAAACTATGTTGTTTTCGTCAACATCATCATAACGCAGTTGGCTGACACCAACAAGAAAGTACATTTAATCATCACTTATCAGGACATGGAAAATTCCAGATTGACTTCATTTCACAAAAGCTAAACCTGCTGGATAATGACTAATGGCAACAGATTACAGCAATTAATATAGAAGCCTTGTAAATCTTACAAGCTGATGCCATAGATGACTCAAGGGCTAAATGAAACGACTGTTTTCTATATTTTATTGTCTATTCTTTCTTTAACTGTTCCTTTAGCTTTTTATTTACTTTCTTCACTTTAACCCTTTGGCTGATATTGCTATGGAAACGACCTGGAACCTGACAAACATCCACTTTATGCCCAAAAAAGAGCTTATGTATATTTTTATGTGCAAGCACAATATGCTGGCATACAGAACCGTGTCAGCATATTGTTCATTAAACAAAAAAAGTAAGTTTAAGTGCTTTTATGATTCTTAAAAAGCAAAAATATAATGCTGGAAGAAATGTAAAGAATTTATTTTTAAAAAGTATAAACCACATATTTTATATAATAGAAATTATGTAAATCAACTCTTACATATTTGGCATCTTCATAACCATGACAATGTAATACCGTTTGTTTATTTGTCAACAACAAGTGTTTGAATAATTTTTTTAATCCCCAAATGAGAATTAGTAAAGCTTAAAAATTAATGTTCTATAAATGCAAACCAAAAAACTCTGCAAGAAAGTGCTGAGCACAAGAAGACTTCGTACAATTTAAAAATGAAAAAAGTTCTATATATTGGAATACCAGGATGAAAAAATTACAAATTTTGTGTGGTTCTCAAATGGTTCTCAAATACATTTTTGGATGAAACTCTGAATTGTAAATGAAGTAATTGAATACACCAGGGTGGATGTTGCTCTTTCCAGTGACTCTCCTATGGTAAATAAATGGAAGACCTTCCATGATGTCCACAAATAATGGTGTACATAGAGGCAAAGGTGCCTTATGGCAAGAATCAGAATGGGCTCCTTATTATGGCACCATGCTTTGCTGCCCATTAAGAGTGCCCTGTCTTTGATTCCTTGTCTACCCCCCTTTCCATGATTATTGATCCAATTCCCTACCATGTTGTTTGCTAACAAAGCAGTTCCTCTAAAGGGGAATCATGGTCAAGTTATTAACACCTGGAGCAAAGGGAACTAGACCAGGACATGACCTTCTCAAGGGCTTCATACCAGCTACATGGTCTGCTTCTACGGTACAGACTGTACAACCTGGTCCACAAGTCCTAGTTAAGCATACTGATGTGCTGTCTATTTGTGACAAGTCGTTTAAAGGAAAGATTTCATAAAAGGGGTTCAGAAACCCCATCCATCAGCTGATTGTCCTGCCCACTATCAGTGCAGTGGGCAGAACATGCATCGTCATTGGCAGAGGAAGCAGAGGTAGCACCGGCTTCACTCCCATTGATATCAATGAAAGTGCCACGATGCCCGATACTTCATGCTCAGGGCCATGGTCTGGATGCCATGTACTATCCTGGGCAGCAAGTATCAGGGTAGCATAGCACTTCTACTGATTTCAATGGAAGTGAAGCCAACACTGCCCCTGCTTCCTCCGACCACTGATGACACATGTCCTGCCTATTGCACTGATAGTGGGCAGAGTGAACAGCTGATGGACAGGTGTCCCAAGTGGTGGACCCTCGTCCACCAGCTACTGATGACCTGTCCAGGGGATAGGTCATCAGAGAAAAAAGCCCAGAATACCCCCTTAACTTTTTCATTATTAAACCAACATGGTGGAATATGACTTTCTGATATACAATAGCTTAGTCTTTTTGAAGAAAAATAAGTCTAACAAAGGCCTGTGCTGTGGGCAAATAAAGTATAGCACCTTAAGTCATTGGGGCATATTGGGGCATTGTTGCAGCCGTGCAGATTCACAGAAACGTCACTGTAAGCTCAATCATTCCTGTGTGATTGGCACTACAGCCTTGCCATTTGATGTCAACACTAGTTGCTGAAATCTCATGGCTCATGTGCAGTCAACCAAGGCGTATATACTTCAACTTTATTGCATCCTTGTGCATGCCTAGTGCTGATGTCAAACAGCAAGGGGCAATTTTAGTCACACAGGAATGCAATTACAGTGATGACTTTGTGGCTCTGCATATTAGCTAAAACACCAACCAATGAATTCAGATACATGGTTAGAATACAGTTCAAAAGTCCTATTCTAACATGCAAATGTGAGGCTATGTACACGGGCAGGGAAAATGCTTGTCACAATTACATGCTAAATGGGAAACCACTAAGTTGAACTGACAAGGAAAAGGACTTGGGGATTTTTGTTAACTGTAAAGTTACCTGGAGCAACCAGTGTCAGGCAGCTGCTGCCAAGGGAAAAGAGGTCTAGGGACACATGATGAGAACATTATTCTTCCTCTTTACAAGTCACTGGTCAGATCACACATGGAATATTGCGTACAGTTTTGGGCACCAGTACTCAAGAAGAACATATCAGAGCTTGAACAAGTGCAAAGATGAGCAACTAATTTAATAAACGGAATGGGTGGACTATAATACCCAGAAAGGGGGTTATTTAGTTTTGAAAAAAGACCTTCGAGCGGTGATCTAATCATTATGTGTAACTATATCAGGGGACAATGCAGAGATCTCTCTCCAATCATCTATATATATCCAGGACTGTGACTGTAACAAGGGGGCGATCGCTATGTCTACAGGAAAGAAGTTTTCTACACCGATATAGAAGGGGGTTCTTTACTGTAAGAGCAGTGAGACTATGGAACTCTTTGCCCGAGCACGCTAAAAGAGTTTAAGAGGGGCCTGGAGGACTTTCTTGAGTGTAACAATATTACATCTTATAGTTACTAGATTACTTGACAAAGATCATTGATTCCGGGATTATTCTGATTGTCAAATTTGAAGTCGGTAAGAAATTTTCCCCACAAATGAGGTAAATTGGCTTCTACCTCATGGGTTTTTTTTGCCTTCCTCTGGATAAACATCGGGAGGTAATAGGCTAAACTGGATGGATGTGTCTTTTCAGTCTTCAGTCTCTGTTACTATGTTTACTTGGTTTAAGGTAAAAAAGTTAATGACAGGTTCCCTTTGATTTACTTTGGACATTCAGGTGACTCGTAACTCATGGGAAATCCTGAAGAGCAGAATAACAGATCTTCCAAGTACTTCAGATTTTGTAATTGTGGTGAGACGTTGATATAACCAAATTGGATTTTTATTATTTTTAACAAATTTTCTTTGTACAATGCGAAAATGTCACTGATTAGTGTAATATAATTTACACGAAATTGTCATATACTCAAAACTACATTACTTGTTACTTATGTAACCGTACCAGTTGCAGACATTGATGAAATTCTGTGCTATGTTTTCACCTAGGGAATTAATAATGAATTCATTAAGCAGTAGGAAAAATGACAAGATGATTCACAGATTTTATACTCTGCCATTAGATAACAAAGGTGACATAAATCATCTATATGGGCTGTCATCTCGATAATAAAAAGTTATACTATTAACAGATAACACTGTCAGTATTTCAGGGTAATGTCCTTCGTTGGTTCAACTGCACAGATCTGGAAAATTTTTGAAAGCTACTGTACAGTTTAAGCCAAATTCATCCGATTTGGTTGCCAAATGCAGATTTTGAGATCACTGTGCAAAAACTACTTGTAAAACCAAATCTAAAAGTATTAGGCCCCATCACATGAGCAAGTGCGTGTGTATCTGCGTGTGCCTGACTGCAGCATGTGTGCAGAATAAACTATGATTTTTTGCGCACGCATCAGCATATTTTACTGTACTTTTGGCATGTTCGCTTGCGTGCAGCAAACAAAGATGCACTGATTTAAATAGCTATTTAGTCTAATGGGTTCCAGATGGATTACGCAATTACGCAGTGTTTCATATACCTCTTGGCATATTACGCATGCAGGAAAATAGAGCATGCTGCATTTTTTTGGGCAAACTTGAAATGCACAGGAAATACGCGCATATGAATGAACTTATGGAAATTAATTGGTGCTATTCTCTGCGTAGTGCGCGCTCAAATTTAGTGTACAGAAATACGCCCGTGTGGGGGTACCTTACTTTGGAAGGACCAGTCTCTTATCCTCAAATTTCTGCTTCAGTAAATGCTTGCATTTCCAATAAAATTATGTTACAACATCTCTTTATAGAACTCAAGAGATGAGCGAGCACCAAAATGCTCGGGTGCTCGTTACTCGGGACGAAATTATCGCGATGCTCGAGGGTTCGTTTCGAGTAACGAACCCCATTGAAGTCAATGGGCGACTCGAGCATTTTTGTATATCGCCGATGCTCTGCTAAGGTTTCCATTTGTGAAAATCGGTGCAATTCAAGAAAGTGATGGGAACGACACAGAAACGGATAGGGCAGGCGAGGGGCTACATATTGGGCTGCATCTCAAGTTCCCAGGTCCCACTATTAAGCCACAATAGCGGCAAGAGTGGGCCCCCCCCCCCCCAACAACTTTTACTTCGCTAACCTTAGCTAAGCACCACACTACCTCCAACAAAGCACAATCACTGCCTGCATGACACTCCACTGCCACTTCTCCTTCTCCAACTCCCCCCCCCCCCCGCATGACGCAGTGTCCACAGCGTAGCCACACCACCCTCATGTCTATTTATAAGTGCGTCTGCCATGAGGAGGAACCACAGGCACACACTGCAGAGGGTTGGCACGGCTAGGCAGCGACCCTCTTTAAAAGGGGCGGGGTGATAGCCCACAATGCTGTACAGAAGCAATGAGAAATCCAATCCTGTGCCACCTCCATCAGGAGCTGCACACGTGGGCATAGCAATGGGGAACCTATGTGCCACACACTATTCATTCTGTCAAGGTGTCTGCATGCCCCAGTCAGACCGCGTTTTTTGAGAAATAGTCACAGGCAGGTACAACTCCGCAATGGGAATTCCGTGTGCACCCACAGCATGGGTGGCTCCCTGGAACCCACCGGCTGTACATAAATGTATCCCATTGCAGTGCCCATCACAGCTGAGGTAATGTCCGATTAAATGCAGGTGGGCTTCGGCCCACACTGCATGCCCCAGTCAGACTGGGGTTCTTTAGAAGTAGACACATGCAGTTACAACTCCCTGTGGACCCACAGCATGGGTGGCTCCCTGGAACCCACCGGCGGTACATAAATATATCCCATTGCAGTGCACAACACAGCTGATGTAACATCAGCTTTAATGCAGGTGGGCAAAAAATTAATTGGATTACACTGTAGGCGAGGGCCCCAAAAAATTGGTGTACCAACAGTACTAATGTACTTCAGAAAAATTGCCCATGCCCAACCAAGACGGCAAGTGAAACCCATTAATCGCTTTGGTTAATGCGGCTTAATTTGTAACTAGGCCTGGAGGCAGCCCAGTTAAAATAAAAATTGGTTCAGGTGAAAGTTTCAACGCTTTAATGAGCATTGAAACGTATAAAAATTGTTTAGAAAAATTATATGACTGAGCCTTGTGGGCCTAAGAAAAATTGCCCGTTCGGCGTGATTACGTCAGGTTTCAGGAGGAGGAGCAGGAGGAGGAGGATGAATATTATACACAGATTGATGAAGCTAAAAGGTCCACGTTTTTGATGGTGATAGAGAACAATGCTTCCATCCGCGGGTGCAGCCTACGTATTGTTTAGGTATCGCTGCTGTCCGCTGGTGGAGAAGAGAAGTCTGGGGAAATCCAGGCTTTGTTCATCTTGATGAGTGTAAGCCTGTCGGCACTGTCGGTTGACAGGCGGGTACGCTTATCTGTGATGATTCGCCCAGCCGCACTAAACACCCTCTCTGACAAAATGCTAGCCGCAGGACAAGCAAGCACCTCCAGGGCATACAGCGCGAGTTCAGGCCATGTGCCCAGCTTCGACACCCAGTAGTTGTAGGGGACAGAGGCCTCACGGAGGACGGTCGTGCGATCGGGTACGTACTCCCTCACCATCCTTTTACAGTGCTCCCGCTGACTCAGCCTTGACTGGGGAGCGGTGACACAGTCTTGCTGGGGAGCCAGAAAGCTGTCAAAGGCCTTAGAGAGTGTTCCCCTGCCTGTGCTGTACATGCTGCCTGATCTCCGCGCCTCCCCTGCTACCTGGCCCTCGGAACTGCGCCTTCGGCCACTAGCGCTGTCGGATGGGAATTTTACCATCAGTTTGTCCGCCAGGGTCCTGTGGTATAGCATCACTCTCGAACCCCTTTCCTCTTCGGGTATGAGAGTGGAAAGGTTCTCCTTATACCGTGGGTCGAGCAGTGTGTACACCCAGTAATCCGTAGTGGCCAGAATGCGTGTAACGCGAGGGTCACGAGAAAGGCATCCTAACATGAAGTCAGCCATGTGTGCCAGGGTACCTGTACGCAACACATGGCTGTCCTCACTAGGAAGATCACTTTCAGGATCCTCCTCCTCCTTCTCAGGCCATACACGCTGAAAGGATGAATGGTGACGCTAATGATTGCAGCATCGCCACTCACCATCTGGGTAGACTCCTCAAAGTTTCCAAAGACCTGGCAGATGTCTGCCAACAAGGCCCACTCTTCTGTAAAGAATTGAGGAGGCTGACTCCCACTGCGCCGCCCATGTTGGAGTTGGTATTCCACTATAGCTCTACGCTGCTCATAGAGCCTGGCCAACATGTGGAGCGTAGAGTTCCACCGTGTGGGCACGTCGCACAGCAGTCGGTGCACTGGCAGATGAAACCGATGTTGCAGGGTGCGCAGGGTGGCAGCATCCGTGTGGGACTTGCGGAAATGTGCGCACCTTTCCGAGCAGGTCTGACAAGCGTGGGTAGCTTTTCAGAAAGCGCTGAACCACCAAATTACAGACGTGGGCCAGGCATGGCACGTGCGTGAGGCTGCCGAGCTGCAGAGCCGCCACCAGGTTACGGCCGTTGTCACACATGACCATGCCCGGTTGGAGGCTCAGCGGCACAAGCCAGCGGTCGGTCTGCTGTGTCAGACCCTGCAGCAGTTCATGGGCCGTGTACCTCTTATCTCCTAAGCTGAGTAGTTTCAGCACGGCCAGCTGACGCTTGCCCACCGCTGTGCTGCCACGCCGCGCGACACCGACTGCTGCCGACGTGCTGCTGCTGACACATCTTGATTGCGAGACAGAGGTTGCGGAGGAGGAGGAGGAGGGTGGTTTAGTGGAGGAAGCATACACCGCCGCAGATACCACCACCGAGCTGGGGCCCGCAATTCTGGGGGTGGGTAGGACGTGAGCGGTCCCAGGCTCTGACTCTGTCCCAGCCTCCACTAAATTCACCCAATGTGCCGTCAGGGAGATATAGTGGCCCTGCCTGCCTGTGCTTGTCCACGTGTCTGTTGTTAGGTGGACCTTGGCAGTAACCGCGTTGGTGAGGGCACGTACAATGTTGCGGGAGACGTGGTCGTGCAGGGCTGGGACGGCACATCGGGAAAAGTAGTGGCGACTGGGAACTGAGTAGCGCGAGGCCACCGCCGCCATCATACTTTTGAAAGCCTCCGTTTCCACAACCCTATACGGCAGCATCTCCAGGCTGATCAATTTGGCTATGTGCACGTTTAACGCTTGAGCGTGCGGGTGCGTGGCTGCGTACTTGCGCTTGCGCTCCAACACTTGCGCTAGCGACGGCTGGACGGTGCGCTGACGGAAGTCCCCAGCCTCATCCCCAGGACCCCGGGAACTTTCAAAAGGTTGGGCATCGGTTACGACAAACTCCTCCAGTGGGAGAGGATTCGGAACCCTTGCTGCCCATTCTGGTCAGGGGCCCGGGAACAGTTCCTGGGAGTCTGCCTGCTCCTCAGAATGTGTCATTGTAATGGAGTGAGGAGGCTGGGAGGAAGGAGGAGCAGCAGCCAGAGGATTCAGAGTTGCAGCAGTGGACGGCGCAGAACTCTGGGTGTTCGATAGATTGCTGGATGCACTTTCTGCCATCCACAACAGGACCTGCTCACACTGCTCATTTTCTAATAAAGGTCTACCGCGTGGACCCATTAATTGTGAGATGAATGTGGGGACGCCAGAAACGTGCCTCTCTCCTAATCCCGCAGCAGTCGGCTGCGATACACCTGGATCAGGAGCTCGGCCTGTGCCCACACCCTGACTTGGGCCTCCGCGTCCTCGCCTGCGTCCACGTCCTCTAGGCCTACCCCTACCCCTCAGCATGGTGTATTACCAGTAGTGCAGAAACAGAACGCTGTAATTAAATGTGCCGCTTATTGGCCTGTGGTTGGAGGCTGACTTCGCTTATGGAACGCACAGCAGAGCCAGGAAATAATTTTGCGAAAGCCTGCTGTAACACTTAGCTGGCTGCGTATGAATTAGGACAACTACCCCCAGCACAGACCCAGTACACTGAGGACGGTCACAGGCAGCCCAAATAGTTTATTTTTCCCAAATGTTTTTGGAAAGGCCCACTGCCTATATACACTGTATATGTCTTCTCTCTCTGCGTCACCACTACTGGCCCTGGAGTATGTAAAATAACTGCAGACTGTTGCACTGTGGACTGGAATACAGCGGTGATGTTACAGCCAACACAGAGCCAGGAAATAATTTTGCGCAAGCCTGCTGTAACACTTAGCTGGCTGCGTATGAATTAGGACAACTACCCCCAGCACAGACCCAGTACACTGAGGACAGTCACAGGCAGCCCAAATAGATTTTTTTTCCCAAATGTTTTTGGAAAGGCCCACTGCCTATATTCAATAAATATGTCTTCTGTCCCTGCCTCACCACCACTACTGGCCCTGGACTATGTATAATTACTACAGGGCGCAATGCTCTGCACGGCCGATATACAAAAAAAAAATGTGCAACACTGCAAAAAGCAGCCTCCACACTACTGCACACGGTTAGATGTGGCCCTAAGAAGGACCGTTGGGGTTCTTGAAGCCTAAAATACTCCTAACACTCTCCCTATAGCAACTCCAGCAAGACAGCACTTTCCCTGATCTATGTCAGAACGCATCTGTGGCGAGCCGCGGGAGGCACTGATTTATATACTCGGGTGACACCTGATCTCGCCAGCCACTCACTGCAGGGGGGTGGTATAGGGCTTGAACGTCGCAGGGGGAAGTTGTAATGCCTTCCCTGTCTTTCTATTGGCCAGAAAAGCGCGCTAACGTCTCAGAGATGAAAGTGAAAGTAACTCGAACATCGCGTGGTGCTCGTTTCGGATAACGAGCATCTCAAACACGCTAATACTCGAACGAGTATCAAGCTCGGACGAGTACGTTCACTCATCTCTATAGAACTCCCATTTTGCCATTACTCCGTTTTTCTTCCTGGAATTAACTAAATTGACAACTGGATATTACTGTTCTCCTTGTTAATAGGAACATGTCCTTGCCCAAATGGTCAAATCGGTGTTGGCGATGTCAAAATGTCTATAGGCATGCTCCATTGACAAGGATAAGGGTAAAGGCCCATTTACACCGAAAATCTTTCAAACGATCTTTTTGCGTAAAGTATTAATGGACACTAATGTCCATTAACACTTTATCATCATTTGCATGTAAAAGGGCTTCTAGGGGCTGTTTGCAGAGCCCAGCCTGTGACTAATCACACGCCCTGCTGTGCAAATAGCTGCATTGTTCTCTGCTGGCAGAATACAATGCAATCTCCTGCCTCCCAGAGAATACAGCATGCAGTCTGTTGAGAGATACTTAATCTCTCTGTGGCCGAACGATGGCTTTTAAGCTCCCTTTAAAATGATCGTTCAGACGAGAAGTGCACGATGGCCGCATTTACATGCAACGATTATCGCTCATTTGCAGTCGTTTGACCAAATTTTAAGCGATAATCATTACGTGCAAGTAGGCCTTAACGTCCAGTTGTCAATTAAGATTGTTTAAATTAGGTTTTTGCTTAATGTTTGGCATATATGTTGGGAATGTTCCTGGCATGTATACCGAAAGTAGCAGTACACACTAATTGATTTGATGCATGCCAAAACAATGAGGTTTTGGTTTATTGTTAGCATTGATTTTTATCTCTATTGAAAAGCATAAGCAACTAAACTTTTCAATTCACAGGCATCCTCATGCTGTCCATAAAAGTCTATGGAGTAGGGAGGAGGAAAAGAATACTTGGTTGCAGTAGCTAATAGTGAGTGTTTTACTGTCAAACAGCTACTGAAATTACATCTATCCTGCTCAGTACTGCTGTATACTGTCCACCATGATGCAGTTATTCCTTTGTATGTGTTACAGAAAATTATCAGGGGAACCCCAACAGACCCCATTGACTTTAATTTGGTCCATCAGGGTTCCAATATTTTTGAAGGCAAGAATAGTGCTACAAACTGTGGTACTCTAGCAATGAGAGATACTGGAAGGCTTAACAAAATCATTTACTCCAATATGAATAGAGCTCAACTTAATGATTGGTAAGTCTGCACTTTTTTTTTTTTTATTTAACTTACAGTACAATTGAAACTGGGACTACCTGGACGTCTGCAAATTAGAATTAATAACATTTACTGCAGATATACTGGAGATTTATCATTTTGATCAAGATTAGTCTGAATGATGATGCTGCACAAGTGTGGGCAGATGTGAAAATTAGTGGGCTAGTGGTCAAACACAATTAGCAATAATACAGATCCAGACCTGAAAAGTGAGACAAACTACACCACTGTGTGGCATGCAATAAATATGTTAGGTTATGGCCCCCTGCACACGGGCGGAAATTCCGTGGCGGAATTTACGCCCGTGCTCGCCTGCATAGGATTGCAATCCTATGCAGAGGGCTGTGATTTGTCCGTGTGAAATCACACGCAGAAAATAAATCTCAGCATGTTCTATTTTTGTGCAGGTCTCACAGAGGGATCGCAGCGGGATCCGAACCGGCCGTCTGCAGGCGGCCTATGGCTTCACATTGACGTGATGTTACCCATGAGTCATGGTGAAATCGCTTCTGAATTTGTTTAGTATGCAGTCATTTAATCAGGATTCATAGTTTATTTGCAGACAGGGGTGGACACAGAATGCAGAGGGCCCCTGGGTAAAAATGTGGTGGGGTCCTCTTCTCCCCCTAATTCCCCATAGCAAATTTACCAAAACAGGTGACGTCTCCTCTGATTACAGTGCGCTGTTTTCCCTTTTCTTCTCTATCTGGACTCAAAGCATTGTGAAGACTTCATAACTTATCTCTCCCAACAGTGCTCCCTCATAGCTGTAGCCTCTCAATGGTGTCCTCACATAGCTATAGGCCCCAAAATGGTGACCCCACAAAGCAGTAGTGCCCCAATTGTGCCCCACAAAGCAGTAGTGCCCCAATTGTGCCCCACAAAGCAGTAATGTAACCATAGTGCCTCAGCATAGCTATAGTATCCCCCACGGTGCACCGCACAGCTATATTGCCCCCACATAGTTGCAGTGTCCCAATGGTGTCCCACATAGCTGTGGTCCCACAATAGTGCCTCAGCACAGCTAGCATTCTCACTGTGCCACCACACAGCCAAGTATCTCCCACAGTGCCTGCACAGTTAAGCATGACTCCCAGTGACCACACACAGTCTAGTGTTCCCCACAGTGTCACAACACAGTTTAGCATCCCCAACTGTGCCTCCACACATAGTATATGTGTTACAAACTTGGGTATAAGAAGACCATTAGAGAGCTTTCTATATTGACCTTTAAAGGAGGAGTCAATGGGAAAAAATGTCAACAGTGCCAGTGAGTTAGTGTGACAAGGTGGGCCTCTGGCCCCCCCTGGCTGGTGGGCCCAATCGCAAGTGCAACCACTGCAATCCCTATAGGTAATTTACTGACAGTATGGTAGTATTATTGGTTATCATTGTATGGTGGCAGAGTACACTGTTCCACTTTAATTTCTTCTGTTTTTGATGTGACTTACATACTTAAGAGTGGTGAGATGTGTCAAAAACAAACCTGGCTAGAAAGCAAAATTGAAAAACTCTACAACTTTTCATAACACAAAGAATATTTTGTTGTTTTCTGAGGTCGGAATGCCCGTTTATTAACAATTCTAGAAGGTTCATTCCACTTTTTTAAGCTCCATCTTTCTTTTGGCACCAAAAACATGGTGACCAATGATTACCAATTTTTCTATCTCTCCATTAAAGTTTATACGCCTTAAATGTCCTTGTTTAAATAATGATCTTCTTCCTAATTAAAAGTGAATGGCACTTTTAGTATTTTATTTAGAAGTTACTGCTTTGTTTACATATTCTAGGTCATTTACTTGTTTTTATTGCTCAATTGGAAACCAATGCGTAAAAGAAAAGAAATACTGTTCTTGATCAGCAAATTAACATGAATCTATAAAACACTAGAGATAAAGGAGCATTTGTATCCATTAGAAGCCACGAGTCTATGGAGACAGATGGAAATTAGACTTGCTAATGTAACATACTGAACCCATCTTGTTTGGTTTCGTTAGGGTAAGGAGGATGAATACTGAAATAAGCGAGACACTCCCTCTAGTGTTCACATGGGAGCGCAGCAAGCAGACAGCATTTCAACGTACAAGTTTAAGAAATATGCTATTCAGAGTTTATAGTGAAAGGATATTATACCGAATATGAATGTATATTAAAGAAAACTACTTTAGTAAGGAAGAGCTCCAGAACTGGCAATTAAACGTCATGCATTGTATCCCTGATATTTTCATTATGCTCTAAGAAGCTGGACGTTATTACCTTGGAGTAAAATTACTGATTAAGCATTGAGAAGACATTTGTGCCAGTCAATAAAATTATGGCTAATTATTGGAATTACTTTTTATAATTTGTGGAATAAAATTACTGGCAATCAATACAATTTCAGTCTAGACATAATGAAAGGGAAGAAACACAAATCAGTTCTATTAATGCTTATGAGCTCCATATTTCAACCAATTAAGAACCGCCCCGTATCACTCCTAATCCCTGCGCTAAGTTCTAATCATAGGTATGTCTAGAAATCAGGTGCGCGTTCATGTCATATGAATAGAAGCTTTCCTCCTAACCAAGGTTAATCTTCTCAAGCTTCAATCAACCTCTGACAAGCAAAGAAAATAGGAAATTCACAAGTGACACCCAAGGCGAAGTAGGCTCTGTGACATTCTGTAATGAAATACATAATGGTAAGACTTGACAGGTGAAAACCATAGTGGAAGGAACTTTAAGCCCCCCAATACCTCTTACAAATACTCTGATTTACTGTACTGTTCTGCACATTTTGCAGCGGATTGCTTTATATAAACTACGATTTAACCATTTCATTATTATTCTGCCTTAGAGAATCTATTTTCAGGTTATGTAAAGCAGAGAGCAGATACAAAGATTGTCTCTCCCTTTAGATGCTCATGATTTCAATTGGAAGAATGTAATGTAGCTCTTTCCAAACTTTTGGTGTCTCTGGGCCACATTAGAAAAAGAGAATTTGTCTTGAACCATACATTAAATACAGAAACACTAACAATGCAGGGCATCATTCTTCACAGTCCTCCTTACAATTCCCATAGTCCTCCTTACAACTCCCATCATCCCCCACACAACTCCCATCGACCCCTACACAACTGCTATTGTCCCCCAGACAACTCCCATCATCCCCCACACAACCCCATCATCCTCCACAGTCCACTAAACAATCCACCATTGTCTTCCACAGTAATTTAATCAATACCCCCATCTTCCTCCATAGTCCTCCAAATAACTCCCACTGCTGCCACTGCAAGGCCATGTGGTCTCCATATGGCCTTCAGCATGAAAGCCAGGACACAGAAACTTGCGCAGGCTCACATGCAATTTGTGGCCGTAGGCCCGCTTCTAACACCAGGGTAGGGACACACAGTGCTGGCCGGTCATAATGAGACAACGATCTCTCCTTCTCACCTTGATACTAGATAGTAGTGAGAAAGACTTTGGGGGACAAGAAGGAGAATCGAAGCCTATAGCTGAACCTGGGGTGACTGAGTCAAACAGTCACAGAGCTGTAAGTGCCGCCGACTGCGACGTCATCTGTATGAGCCTGTCTGTGAGTTGAAGCTCACAGCCTACCATTGCCAGGCACCGCCTGTGGTCTCGTCTACTCCTGGTTCAGCTTGCATGGGGCTCACTCCTTTCTTTTGCCACATTCACAGGAGCTTTTTCTACACGGCTAATTTAGCCACGATAAAAAATTGCGATCAGCTTAAGCATTAAATTCCAATGCATTCATTTAGATTACGAATTATTAACCACATAAAGACACAGCGTCGGAAAAGATAGGACATAGGTGATCAAATATGGCAGCCGCTATTATATGCAGCCTGGAAAAGTCGAGATACGCTGGCAGCTCCCACAGACTCCTATGGGAGCCAAAGAAAAATGGAGGAGGGGGGAGATTAGCAGTGTCCAACGCTGGGAAAACATAACAGTTGCCTGTATTTAGGCATTAGAATTAATTCCATGGAAGAGAAAACGCTAATTTTAGTCACTACTCGGTCGCATCTTTTTCCCGTTCATGTGAATTTCGATGCGGGCAGCATAAAACCACATTGCCCGTGTGAAAAAAGCATTAGGTCGTCTTTACACGGGTAATTTGTCTGCACAAGTTCTGTCTCATGGCAAGAAGGAAAAAAAATGCACAGCAAAAGAACCCATTGATCTCAATGGGTTAATACTCAAGAGATTTTTCTCTTGGACCAACAGTCTGAGATAAAAAAAATCACTGTATGTCCTATTTTCCAATTCAATTTTCTCAAGCTCCAATCTATATATATAAAATTGAATGTATGCGTGTGTGTCTGTGTGTCTGTCTGTGTGTCTGTCTGTTTGTCCTTTATGCGCTACTACACTATTCATCCGATCGCCATGAAACTTTGGGAAGTTGTTGAGTACACTCCTAGGAAGATTACTGGCATAGTACATCTATCCTATGATGAATGGCGCGCGTGCGAGCGTCATCGACAGTTACCCCCCCCCCCACGTAGATCATTCGATTTCCATCAATGCCACTAATTCTCTCACTTCCCAATGTCGTAGAAACATGAAATTTGGCATGAGCATTAGAGATGAGCGAACGTACTCGTAACGAGTACTTACGCACCCGAGTACCGCCATTTTCGAGTACTTCAGTACTCGGGCGTAAAGATTCGGGGGGCGCCGGGGGGCGGGGAGAGGCGCGGCGGTGCGGGGGGGAGCAGCGGGGAACAGGGGGGAGCCCTCTCTCTCTCCCTCTCCCCCACACTCCCCACTGCTACCCCCCATGCCGCCACGGCGCCCCCCGAATCTTTACGCCCGAGTACTGCAGTACTCGAAAATGGCGGTACTCGGGTGCGTAAGTACTCGTTACGAGTACGTTCGCTCATCTCTAATGAGCATTGATTATGTCATAAATAGGAAACGTTAAAGGGTCCCAACTCAATTATTCAATTCTATGCGCAAAAGAATTAGCGTCCAAATTTTACGTACGGAATCTAATTCTCTCACTTCCTGATGTCATCTATATATATATATATATATATATATATATATATATATATATATATATATATATATATATATATAAAATGAATGTCGGTCTGTCTGTCTGTCATTTATCCATTACTACACCATTCATCCAATCGCCATTAAAATTTGGGAAGTTGTTGAGTACACGCCTGGGAAGATTACTGGCATAGTACAACTATCCTACAATAGGCGGCGCGCGTGTGAGCATCATCGACAGTTATGCCCCCCAGGCATTGATTTCCATCTCAAGCATGAAGGCAAAAGGCATTAAGAGCAAGCGTGTACAACTACAAAATGATGCATCCGCCGAACGTTTCGCAAGACGTTTGCTGGATATTGAGAATGCTGGGGTAAAATGAAAGCTGTGCTGGGATTGGTTGCTATTTCTTATACTGCTGAGGTAACATGAAAGCTGTGCTGTGATTGGTTGCTATATATTATACTGCTGAGGCAACATGAAAGCTGTGCTGTGATTGGTTGCTATATATTATACTGCTGAGGCAACATGAAAGCTGTGCTGTGATTGGTTTCTATTTCTTATACTGCTGAGGTAACATGAAAGCTGTGCTGTGATTGGTTGCTACTTCTTATACTACTGAGGTTACATGAAAGCTGTGCTGTGACTGGTTGCTATTTCTTATACTGCTGAGGCAACATGAAAGCTGTACTGTGATTGGTTGTTATATATTATACCGCTGAGGTAAGATGAAAGCTGCGCTGCGATTGGTTGTTATCTATATATATAAAAACGAATGTATGTATGTATGTCTGTCTTCACAGCAACGCGCGACGGGTAAGCTAGTAGTAAATATTTAAAGATTCTTGCAGCGATATCGCGCCAAAATAAAAGATTTTTCAAACTCGTACTAACAGTGCGAGTAAAAATAAAATCGCTCATATAAACCAGCTCATTGAAAATAATGGGTTCCTTTCACGTGTGAGATCTGTCTCATTCTGGGGGAATCATTTGTGTAAATACAGCCTCAGACCGGCATTGGAAATATTGGGCCTAGTACATTTCCCCCATTGTGTTGAGAAGGATTTAGTGAAATTAATTTTTCCTTGGATTCTTTGAGAAACTGATTTATACTTCTGACATTTTGGCCCTGATTCATGAAGACTAGTAGTTTACACGCCAGTCTTAAGCTGCATAGCGCTGGAGTAAGATGCGCCAAATTTTTAAGAGGCGCATCTTTGGGAAGATTTTGTGCCAGAAAGTCAATTCGAGCAGTGGTGTAAAGTATAGTAATTGTGTTTGGCTTCGTGTGTAAATCCTCACTAGATGGTATAGAAAGTCAGATATCTATGGTATAGGAAGTCAGATATCTGCTGGAGATGTGAATCCCAAAAGGGAACACTCCTCCACCTATGATGGCATTGCCTGATGTTTAACCCTTTCCAATCCAATTTGTATCCTGGTTTTCCTAGGGGGCTTACTCTATTTCTGCTGTTATACAACGACGCTATATGCTGGCTAAAGCCAGTACTGCATGAGGTGACACATTGGATAGGCTCCAACAGCAGAAAGGCTGGCAATATACAGTAAGAGAACCCCGACGGATGTCTTCCAACATCGGACATGTATAGCCTTGAATCATAATGTCTTCAGACGTCAGACAGTGGATTGGAAAGAGTTAAAGTATATTAGCAGTGACTTCTTGAAAATATTAATAAGATATGTGGAACACCTAAGACCCTCACACCCAAGGAGGTCCTAATATGGAAACCCTCTAAACAATTTAGGCCATCAAATAAGTCCTTAGCCACCACTTTACTATCAGCTGCAAAACTACTTATCCCTCTCTACTGGAAGACGAAAGAGATCTCCACAGTAATGCAGTGGGGGAAAAAAGTCTCCCAGATTTTCCACTTTGAGGAGATTGCAGCTTGGGAAACAGGTTCTAGGGGCAAATTCCAGTCATTGTGGACACCATGTGTTGGTTATAGTGAAGACAAAACAAATTTAATTGCAAACCATAGCAACTAATGCATAGACGTATAATTCCATCTCTTCTAGTACAGTGCACTTCAATTTTGCTAAAAATGCAAGTCTGCAAGTGGACCTCTGATAGTTTTCCCCACCCTCTCTCGCCCCACCTTCCTTCATTCCAATTCCTCACACCCCCAAATTCCTACACCCACCCGATATCTACCCCTCCACTCATTCCCATAAGTTGTTATTATCCAGACAAACGCTGATTAGTCAACTGGGACACACACCCCTCAGCTGACTAATCCATCCATGCACCAGCAGAGAAGTGCTCATGTCAACCTCCAACACCCGAAGATCATGCGGCCCTGGGTGATGCTATGACGTCACCCCGGTTCCAATCCAACATGGCTGGCATTAATTGAAACTAATGAGTGTTGATCTAATACTTGACTCACAGAAGTCCCAATCAGTCAACTTTTTTAACTCCACTTTATCTACAGATGCAGAGTAGAACCTACAGTTACCTCTTGAAAAAGTTTTGCTAGCAATCTCATGGATTTGAGGTCACACAAGTATTGTGCATGCAGTAAATTATTAGTAATACTAACTCATTTTATAGTTTTTAGTTCTACATTTCTTATTTCATAGCTCATGACAATCTTCATTTCATACCTGTATCTGGCAGACACTTATGTAAAAAAAACTTCTGCATGAAAGCGCTGTCTTGTACTGGTGGTGAACTTTCCCTTCTGCATTAAAGCTGCATTAAAAATACCTAATAATCCATGGTCCATCAATGGAGGCTGACAGTCTTCGTCCCTCAGTGGCAGTTCCAGTACACATTTGATAGTATAATTATTACTAAACAACTGCCCAGTTATTTGAGCACTACCAGGCAAGCACAGAGCTTGCACAAATGTTCATTAGGGAGTGTGAAAGAGTCTCAAAAGAATAATTTCCATCCGGATTGTCATATTAAAGATGAAAATCACTGTTGGGCAAATCTGGATCAAAAGCTGAGATTCCAAATTCTGGATGAAATGACCCAAGAATGCATAATCAAGAAGGAAAACTCTAAACTGATGTTCACTTCAAGAATGCACTGCAAGCTCTAAATGCACATAGCATGGTAACGGCAACGAGGAATAAACATTATTAGGATAGATCATATACACTATACAATAGTATGGCCTTTATAAGGATCGGTCATCACTTCTGGCATATCTCTTTTAGTAAATACTTGCATTCACCATAAAATAACAACTCTGGAGCATCTTTTCTTAGAACTTTGCTATTTCGAGCAAACATTTATGAATAAATTGACAACAGGGTATAACCATTCTCCTTGCAAATAAGGAAGATGGAACAATACCTATGCAGGGCCACCTATTGGATGGCAGCATTCATTCAAATCAATGTCAAACCCTTAAAATGAGTCTTTAAAACAATGATTGGGAATTAAAAACCAAGCCAGAAATCCATACACAGACAGCTGTTTCAGGGTTTTTTTACCCCTCATTAGTGTGCAGTAGATTTTTGGCTTGGCTAGTGAGAGGCCATTGACGTGGATTTATGGCTTGGTTTTCAATTCCCAATTATTGTCTTAAAAAAATTGTTTAAAGGGTCTTAAATTGATTTGCAGGAATGCTGCCTACCAATAGGTGGAGCTGCAGAGGTATTGTTTCATCTTCCTTATTTGCATATATTTCCCAGAGGAGCATGCATGGCCTTATAAGCCTCCTCACTCACCTCCTCAGTGTCTCCAAACACTTTCTAGGTGCTTTACTTAAGAATAGATGATACCCATCCCAACCCACATCATAGGCCTCTCATTATCCAAACCAGGAACCTATTGCACACCGATAGGTTTTCAATTCCCAATCATTGTTTTAAAGACTTGTTTAAAGGGTCTGACATTGATTTAAAGGAATGCTACCATCCAACATATATTTCCCAGAGGAGCATGCATGGCCTTATAAATCTTCTCACTCACCTCTTAGGTGTCTCCACACACCTTCTAGGTGCTCTCCTTAAGGAGAGACAAACCCATTCTCCTTGTCACAGAGGTGTGTCCTTGCACAGTCTGATACTGTCAGCACTGACTCAACAGTGTCAGACTGTGCAGGAACACCCCAACTAGTAACACCCATGTGCTAACTTATTGCTACATTTCTAGAAAGAATAAGAAGAAAGGCACAATTTAAAGCTCTAAAGAAAAAAATGGAATAGAATTGTTATTCTGTCTGGAATACGAGTATCAGTAAAACAGATACGGCAGGAGAGGTGACAGGTCTTCTTTAAAAGGCTTTTATCAATCTTATGTTAACAAGGCTTAATTACTACATAATGAAAACGTCTAAGCTATTATGTTTTTCAATAAGCACCATTTTCACGATCGCCTCTTGCTGTCAAAATTGGAAACCGTGTTTAATTCCAATGGCTAAAAGTAGTGGAAACTTTCTTCTTCCAGCTGTGTGGTTGGCCCTATACCCTTTATTCTTTCTGATTTATCTTTGACCTCTGTTGTGATCTGGCCTGTTTTTCATTATTTTGTGTGTGCCTCAGTGATTTCTGTCCACCACCATGAATTTAATACTCTTTTAGAGCATATAAGAAAAAGGACATACAGTGCTATATAAAAGTTTTAAGTAGGTGTGGAAAAAATGCTGCAAAGTAAGAATTATTTCAAAAATAGAAGGGTTAATGGTTTATTTATATCAATTAACAAAATGCAAAGTAAATGAATGAATAGAAGAGAATTGAATCTTCATGTAATCCCAGACAGACTGGATGATGATGAGATCAGGGCTCTATGGGGACCAGATCATCACTTCCAGGACTCCTTGTTCTTCCATACACTGAAGATAGTTGTTAATGACGTTGGCTCGATGTTTGTGGTCGTTGTCCTACTGCAGAATAAATTTGGATACAATCAGATGCCTTCTATTTTTGAATAAAAATTCTTACTTTGCAACATTCCACACCTGCCAAAAACATTTATACAGTACTGTATATCCCAGAGGTGAAGGTTGTATAGAAAAATAGGGTAGAGAAAAATATTACAGACCAACTTAATCTACAAAGACGTAGAGGGGCATACGTATCCCCTTAAAATCCTAGTAGTCTCATCAGGTATGACTTCTTCATTTATGCAACACATTTTGAAGCTGTATGTGCCTCCTTTTTCACACAGAAGCTGATCGAGTGGCGTGACCTCTTTTAGAAAATTGTCCACATGCTTGGATATTTAGAAGAAAGTGTTGCTTTATTTTGAAAAAAAAACTGCTGAAACACTCAGCGTTTCGAGGCAAAATATAGTGTATATCCAACGATAGGGTGGGGTGGAAGAAGGGGTGTATTTTGCCTCGAAACACTGTGCATTTCAGCTGTTTTTTTTTCAAGATAAAGCAACACTTTCTTCTAAATATCCAAGCATGTGGACAATTTTCTAAAAGAGGTTGCGCTACTTGATCAGCGTCTTTTTCTTTTTTGGGCCAGAGATTGGATATGGGGGGTAAAGGAGAGGTCAGAGTCTAGTGTGATCCCAAGGCAGCGGGCATGCTGTCTGGGGGTTATGATGATGCCAGACACTGGAATGGAGATGTTGAGGGGAGGTTGGTTAGAAGGTGGAAAGACAGGGAGGTCAGTTTTAGAGAGGTTTAGTTTGAGAAAAAGGGAGGACATAGTGTTAGAGACAGCGGACAGACAGTCGGTGATATTTTGGAGGAATGGTCCAGAGATCTTCAGAGAGGATGTGTATAGTTGGGTGTCGTCAGCGTAGAGATGGTATTGGAGGCCGCATTTGTGGATGGTTTGTCCAATTAGGGCAGTATAGATAGAGAAGAGAAGGGGACCAAGGACCGAGCCCTGGGGTACCCCAACAGCGAGAGGAAGTGGAGAGGAGATAGAACCAGCAAAGGAGACACTAAAAGAGCAATCAGAGAGGTAGGAAGAGAACCAGGAAAGAGCAGTGTCCTTTAGACCAATAGAGAAGGACGTTATGGTCGACAGTGTCAAATGCAGCAGACAGGTCAAGGAGGATTAGTAGGGAGTAGTCACCTCTCGACTTTGCAGTCATCAGGTTATTTGCTACTTTTGTGAGGGCAGTTTCGGTCGAGTGGAGAGAGCGGAAACCAGAGTGGAGGGGGTCGAGGAGTGAGTTGTCAGAGAGAAAGCGTGTAAAGCGGGAGTAGACCAGGCATTCTAGCAATTTGGAGATGAAGGTGAGGTTTGAGACGGGTCGGTAGTTGGCAGCATCAGTCGGGTCCAGGGTTGTTTTTTTAAGCAGAGGGGATATGATGGAGTGTTTAAATGAGGAGGGGAAAGTGCCAGAGGTTAAAGAGAGGTTGCAGATTGTGGTGAGGCAAGTAATGAGAGCTGGGGAAAGGGACCGGAGGAGGTGAGAGGGTCACTAGAGCAGGTGGTGGGGCGGGCAGCGGAAAGGAGCCTGGAGACTTCTTCCTCTGTCGTTGGTTCTAACGTAGAAAGTGAGTACGTTCTGGAAGCAGTGCGGAGGAAACCGGGATCGGGGCTAGTCATGCAGTTTTCAGAGATTTCTTTTCGAATGTTGTCGATTTTTTCTTTGAAATAGGCAGCTAGTTCTCCAGCAGTCAGGTCTGTCGCATGGGACTGTTCTTTGAGGCTGAGGAGGGAGTGGAAGTTCTCAAGGAGTCGTTTGTGGTTGTGGGATAGTGAGGAGACAAGGGAGGTGAAGTAGACTTGTTTTGCATGGTGAAGGGCTAGGTTATAAGTTTTAAGCATAAATTTGAAGTGGAGGAAGTCTGCTGGCAGCTTTGACTTTCTCCACAGCCGCTCGGCGCACGTAGAACACCGCCGGATAAAGCGCATTTGGGACGTGAGCCAAGGTTGCCGTAGTCTGCGTTTAACGGCTCGAGTCACGGGCGGTGCTGCTTCATCCAGGGCACGTCTGAAGGTGGTGTGGTAGTGTTCAGCTGCCAAGTTAGAGCAGGAGAGGAGAAAGATAGGGGACAGGGAAGACTGAATGGTCTCAGCAAACTGTTTAGTGTGGACGGATTGGAAGTTCCTAGAGGTGCGATAGATAGGAGGGTCAGGGGAGATACTAGGGTGGCTGATGGAGAAAGAGAGAAGGTTGTGATCTGAGAGTGGAAGGGGGGAGTTAGTAAAGTGAGAGGCAGAGCAGAGACAGAGGAAAACTAAATCGAGAGTGTTGCCATCTCTGTGAGTGGGGAAGTCAGAGATTAGTGATAAGCCAAGGGAGGAGGTAAGCATTAAAAGCCAGAAGGCAGATGAGGAGCTGGGGTCATTAGTAGGGATGTTAAAATCACCAAGGATGAGGGTTGGGATTTTACAGGATAGGAAGTGGGGGAACCAGGCAGCGAAGTGGTCTAGGAACAGGCGGGTGGGACCTGGAGGCCGGTAAATAACTGCGACACGCAGGGGCAGTGGGCAGAAGAGTCGCAGGGTGTGGACTTTGAAGGAGTGGAAGGTAAGCGAGGGAGCTGAGGGAATGACCTGGAAGGTACAGTTAGGTGAGAGAATGCCTACTCCTCCGCCGCGTCTGTCGTCCGATCTGGGGGTGTGGGAGAACTGCAGGCCATCATAGGACAATGCAGCGGGGGAGGTAGAATCCAATATATAAACAAATTCAAAATAGAGAGTCATGTTACTGCAACAATTAAAGTTTGGGTTTCCTGCTATTCTGAAGTTCCCTACACCTGTCTATTAATGAATGGAGAAGTCATATCTGATGAGCCTACTTGGGTGTTAAGGGGGTAAGTGTGTTCTACTATTAAAGTTGGCCTTTAATAGCCCATATTTCTATATTACCATGACCTCTGGGATACATGTCCTTTTTTATGTTCTATACTGCCCCGAAGCTGATTAAGACTCTTGGGGCAGACCAGAGCGCTCCCCTTTGTGGATGTCCATGTGTTGGTCCGAATAATTGATTTACATTGGTTTACATTGATGGTGCAAGACTCTTCAGAACTGTGGGTATGCCGGTTTGTCCTGTTTGAACACATCAGGTAAGTCCTTGAATTTTTTCTTATTGCATTCAACATTTTGGTTCTGTGCTATTCCCTACTAAATGTTGACCTCTTAATACACTACTCTTTGACTTACAAATTTGTACCTCTTCTCAAGGACATAACCATAGCCACACCTACTACGCCCTCCAGCCAATGATTGGCAGCTCTCTCAAGTAATAGGCAGAAAAGAGTCAATCATTGGCTGGAGGGTAGGGTGGGTGTGGCTAGTCTGCAGCTCATGAATATCAAGGACTAGTTCTGCATCTCACTGCTCACGTAGATTTGCAGCCAACTATTAATTTAGTATCCTCCTGCATCTACCTATGGCTGGCTGCCCTGATTTAGTGAATGGGACTCAGGAACGTGGAAGTATGAAATCTGGAGGCTTTAATGTGAGCGTCCAGAATAAGAAAAACACGGCTGCTTTATCAACAAAACAGCAGCATAACTGTCCATTGGCCCTGCTGGTATTGCAGGTCAGCTTATTTAAGTGATTGGGGTTGAGTTGCAATACCACATACAACATATGGACAGGTGTGGTGCTTTTTTAAAGGGCCACTTTGGTGATTTTTTAAATTCATTTATTATGTAGCTATCCCACCAGTATATATAAGTGGGCTAGTGTTACCTTGGTTAGTTATTTCTTTCTGTCTAAAACTCCCAGCTACTTTTTCCTCAAGTGGTGATGTTATCTCAATTCTGACCAGCTCAGATCTATTTGGCGTTATGCTTTCAGAAACTAGTCCGATTCTCAGTTAGTGTGATGCTGTTGCATGATTCCTACCACAGATGTTGCAGAGGGAATACAGATTATCCTGAGACAGTTACTGGTGGTGATCATGTTGTGGTAGTTGCAGGTGACACAGGAATCAGAGTGCGATTGAATGGCTGTAATTAGTTCATCAAGGCCTCCATTGATTGGCTGAGCCACAGCGCTCGAGAACCAATCAGAGCCAGCGCTCTCTGGAGGTGGGATTTATCAACCCCCTGACCAGGAAGCAGCAACTGAAGACTGCAAACAAGTGTGCCAGAGCTTCGGGGAGGGAAGTCTGGTGAAGCAGACAGTGCCTGTTAGGAAATGTGTTGGTTTTTTTTAAATGCAGCTAGGGCTTATTTTTGGGGTAGGGCTTATATTTCAAGCCAACCACCCCTCCCTCCCATCGAGGCAAAAAGGGTATAGCCTCAGCTAATACTGAGCTGTTGCATCATGGGATAAATGTGAAACTGAAAGAAAGACATTGTTAACAAATGTTAAGGCTCATTTACATATGTGGTTTTCCTAATACATGCTGGTCTATAGAAAAAATTTACATTCTTTAACCAATAAGAATAAACATTTCTAGTGCAATGACTATAAAACTAGCAGAAAGTTTGAAAGTTTTTGTTTTATAGCTTATGAAGGTGCGATAAGTTCATATCAGGCGTTGTAAGCAATAGAGCGTCACTGTTTATTATTAGGACTTCACTTTTCACGCACTGTAAGATTCTCTGATAAATGATTGGAACCGTTTTGTGCCAACTGCCCCAGCTTTCCTTGTGGGCACGGTGTTCAGTGGGGAGGTTTCCACTGCTACACAGTCAAAAACAAGGCTATTTTTACATGATTGGATATATGCAATTATATCCTGCTGTGACTTCCTACTTAGATAGAGGCAGAGAAGTGATTTTTGCATTGCATGAGAAAAGTTCCAATACACATTGTTACAGGTTGCATTCATGAGCATTTGTATTATTTTTCTGAGAGGACAATTGTTCTGTTTACCAGAATAGATGGCAATGTAATAGACAACGATTCCGAGATCAATAGTATTCGAGCCAGAACAGAAGCATATGATAAATGCGCTGAAAACATACTGGATATATGCATAATATTAGATCAGACAGGAATAACATTTTAATGTATGAGAAAGTGGTGTCAATACATGAACTTAGCAGTAGAGAATACATATACTTGGAAGAAAAAGTAAATGAACCCTTTAGAATTTCCTACATTTATGCGCTGATCGTTAATAAAATGTGACCTGCTTCTTATCTACGTCACAGCTATAGACCAGCACAATCTAAGTAAACTAAAAACACACAAACTGTTGTACCATTCATGTCTTTTAGGGCTTTCTTACACGAGCGTGTGCTGGTGCGTACAAAGGTGTTCCCAAAACCGGCGCACCCACGTACAAGCACAAACACATGTGAATGCAGGTCCGTGCGGCACCCCTTTAAGGGGGCCGCAGCTGCCCATGTTTAGTACAGTAATTTAGTAACGTGTAGATCCACTTTTACCAACAATAACTTAATATATAATCTTTTGCACAGTTTTGAAGAAATTGTGACCTACTTTTATTTAGAACATAGCTGCACCCAGGCCCAGGAGCCTTAGGGGGCCCATAAAGCCTCTCTTCTCCATATAGAGTGCCCAGTACTATGAATAAAGCATTATAGTTGGGGGCCCTGTTACTGGTTTTGCGTTGGGGCCCAGGAGCTTCAGGTTACGCCTCTGGATCCCAATGTATACTGCCACAGATCAGGAGATAATGGCTCCAGGTAAAAAGGGGAAAAAAAGTTTAGGTATTTTAAAATTCAACATGTTTTAAGGCTCATTCACACAGGTGTATCTGAAAACAGACCAATTTCACCATGTGTATGTGTGTTTTGCATGCATGTTTATTGCGTATGTGTGGGGTTTTTTTATGTCCGTGTGCCATCTGTGAGTTATCTGTTTTTCACATGTGCAAAAAGGTCCAATTGATGTCACTTCTTTATTTTTAATGTCTCCTGGCAACACGCAGATTAAAACATCCGTGTAACATCCATGTTCACTGTTTTTTTTTATGCTACCATAGACTTTCATGTGAAGTTTTGGTCCATGAATACAAACTAAAATAGGACATGCTGCCATTTTTTTTGCATGCAAACTAGGTCTGCATAAAAGACACACATCTGAATACACCAATTTAGGCCGCTTTCACATCTGTGTTGGAACCTCTGGTTCGTCTGTCATGAATCCGGCTCAAAATGCTGTAAGAAAAAGCACTGCAAAAGCCGGGCAACTGAGCAGAAAGTGGACAGACCCTATTATAGTCAATGGGGTCTGTCCGGCTTTGTTTGATTCCATCTAGTGACAAAGTCGTTCGGCCAAGGGGATTCCCCTTTCCTGCTCCCTGAACCCCAAGTGCCGATGTGAAGCCCCCCTTACTTCAGTGTTCGGCCATTTTTATCTCTTCTATTATTATTTACACTGGTCTAAGTCTTATCTTGTATTACATGTTTGTGTGGAAACATTTTATAGACGAGACAGAACAATTACTCTAATTTTCTAACTTTTGAACTTTGGACAATCATGATACAAATGACACATGACTAATTAAAATGAATGATCTAAAGAAATGAATATCCTACACAAATCTTTATACATTTGTTGCTGCCAACTGTAAGTATTTTGGCCTGTTCCATTAGTCTATAATCATGACAGTCTAATCACTGCAGGAAAATAGCGCTGTCACTTTTGGGACAGTTTTTGAGAAAAGGGAAAAGAAAATATTTTGATGGAAATGCCAATCACACAGTTTGTCTATTTTAAATAGACCCAGAAGAGATGATGATAAACATTACAAGTGCCATGTGAGTTCTCAGAGCTTAGGCACACTTGTCATTGGAGTCGGACAAGCGTTAAAACTGCTCAGTTCTTTCAGTACTTCCTCGATGGTTGAGGAGACGAACCGAAGGTACATATGACAGATTGCCAAAAGGGGGAAGCATTGTGTAGACAAGTGGAAACACTGACAATGCATTGCAATACTCAGTGGTAGTGATCAAGATAACTCTTTCATTGCAACATATTTTATACTATGTCTAATAGGAAATCTATAGCAGCTCCTTCTTTGGCAGCTTAATTTTGATTATAGTACAGTCAGTATTGCAAAGAACTGTTTAAGAGTAGCTTAAAGGGGTTGCCCAATTTGCAAAACCTGATCACATCAATTAACTTCTGATGTGCAATCATGGGGAGGGAGGATTGATTTTAGGTGTAAAACACCACTTTTTTGGCCACCTAATATACTGGGAGCTTAATACCTATACCCAGGATGCCAAGCTAATGTCCCAAACCTTAACAGCAGTTAGGGGTATAAATGCTTCAACTGCGAACTTAAGTATTACCTGCATAGAATATCTAAGTACTTACAGTGCTTCTGTGGATTTCCTGTGGGTAGTCTGGTCTTCTCCTGCACTCCAAAAAGGTTTCCCATTACATTAGCTCTAGTGTATGTGTCTGAGATGGGGAAATTAGAGAGTGAGCTCAATTGGGTACAGGCCTCAGCAACAGAGGCGTAACTTGAAGCTTCTGGGCCCCAATGCAAAACCTGTAATAAAGCCCCCAATTATAGTGCTTTATTCATAGTACTGGGCTCCCTATATAGAGAAGAGAGGCCTAATGGGCCCCCTAAGGCTCCTGGGCCTGGGTGCAACCGCATCCCCTATAGTTACGCCCCTACTCAGCAGTCTCATGCTGTACACTGCTGAAACCAGTGATTGGCTGCAACGGATGCATAAGTACTAGGGATAAGCAAGCGTACTCGTTAAGGGAAATTACTCGTGCGAGTATCCCCATTTTCAAGTACATACCTGCTTGCTAGAAAAGATTCGGGGGGGGGGGGGGGCAACGGGGGAGAGCGGGGGGGGGAGGGGGGAGATCTCTCTCTGCCCCCTGCTCACTTCCGCAACTCACCGCTCACCCCCGCCGGGTCCCAAATCTTTTTGGGCAAACAGGCATGTACTCGAAAATGGAGATACTCGCTCGAGTAATTTCCCTTAACGAGAACGCTCGCTCATCTCTAATAGGTACATGATTGAATCACTGCTGCAGCTGTGTGACCAAAGCCCATGGGGAGGTCCAGAGCAATGGTGGTGGAGTGGCAGTGGGTCAAAAAGAGATTCCAATGTGATTTTAAAATATTTTCTGCATTTACTAAAATATTTTTTTATCTCAGACAACCCGTTTCCCTTCCCGACGTGCACTGTAAATGTAAGGTGCACATTGTTTGTTGTATGGTGTGGGCTTGGGAGACGAGTCTGCTACATATATGGCAGTGGGTGTTGGCTGTCTTTGACATCTGACACCCAGGCACAGCAGCCCCAATCAGAGATTACTCTAATCACAGGTGTTAACCATTAAAAGGCTGTTTCACATTTCAATGTCCCGAACGGCTTTCCGCCAATGAGATTGTGGGGAGCCATTGAGAATGTCATTGCCGTCTGTGGCCTTGTGAAGGCCCCCAGGGCTGCCATGCATGTTTGCCTATTAAGCCGTGTCTGTCAAAATACAGTAAAATGCAATATTTAGGTATCGCAGTATATTGTACAAGTGATCAAATGATAACTTAAAAAAGTCTCTTATGGAGACTTAAAAAAGAACTAAAAGTAAGTTTTTTTTCCCAGTGATCTCATAAAAAAATTGGTATTGTTGCATTCTTAAAAGTCCAACTTTACAGTATTTACTATGCCAGATTAAGAATGTGATAAAATATCACATTCCTAATCCAGCATGGTAAATACTGTATAGCAAAAAAAATTAGATGCCAGAGTTTTTTTTCAACCTGTCCTCATCATTTGGGGGTTTCTACCCCAAAATGATACTAATAAGAGCTAATTATCACCCTGCTATTTTTTTTCTTTAAAAAAAAAGGTATTTTTAGTACTACATAATAAAGATGTAAATTTTGTATCAGTGTAATTGTACAGATCTACAGAATAAAGATAACATGTAATTTCTACTGTACTGTGAACAGCATTAAAACAAAACCCTTTAAAAATGGCAAAATTCGTTTTTTTTCCATTCCGTCCCATTTTTAAAACTTTTCTAATATATTATGTGGTACATTAAATGGTAACATTGAAAAATACAACTCGCAGAGCTATGTCACCAGCAAAATAAAGAAGCTATGATTTTTTGAAAGGGAACATGAAAACATTAAAATTAGGGATGAGCGAGTATACTCGCTAAGGCACTACTCGCTCGAGTAATGTGCCTTAGCCGAGTATCTCCCCGCTCGTCCTGAAAGATTCGGGGGCCGCCGCAGGGCGGGGAGCTGCGGGGGAGAGCGGGCAGGAATGGAGGGGAGATCTCTCTCTCCCTCTCTCCCGCCCGCTCTCCCCTGCTCCCCGCCGCAACTCACCTGTCAGCTGCGGCGGCCCCCGAATCTTTAGAGACAAGCGGGGAGATACTCGGCTAAAGCACATTACTCGAGCGAGTAGTGCCTTAGCGAGTATACTCGCTTATCCCTAATTAAAATGAAAAAAAAAACCAAAAAGGACTGCAGTAGGAAAAGCTTAATACTGCTTCTTATCCATGCACTGTAATGTCACTGTGACTCTTATACCTGTACCCTCATTTCACTTTGTTCATTACCCCCTATGCTATGACATCATTATCTTTATTCTCCCTATATTGCCACAACATTGCATTAATTACCCGTGTGCTGTGACATTACTGTTTTTATTATCCTTGAGATCATTGTGTGCATTATCCAGGTTTTGTGATATAACTGTGAAATTATACTTGTGTAATGATATCCCAATCTACATTTTCAGAGGCATACATACGTGAGGTGCAGAGGATGCAGTTGCCCATGAAAACTGGTGCCTGAGGTGGTCCAAACATTTCTCTACACCATAAGGGCTTAGTCACATGGGTGCATCGGCGCCCGTGTTACTGCAGGGAGAGGACAGCCGCACTTCAGGACGGACGTCTCTTTGCAGCGCCGGGAGAAAGAACATGTGACCGGCTTCATTGCTGGTCATGTGTTCTTTCTTCAGCGCTGCGGGGAGTCGTCCGTCTTGAAGTACGTCCATCTTCTTCCTGCAGTAAGGGCTCAGTCACACGGGCGCATTGGCACCCATGTAGGGTACCGATGCGCCCGTGTGACTAAGCCCTAAGAGCATACCAGTACTTTAACTTACATGTAACTCTGGGGGCCCTAATACAGATTATGCATTGGGTCTTCGGAACTTGCAACTAAACCTCTGGCATCAGTGCTAAGCGCTCTGCTAAAAAGCTGACCAACAAAACTAAGCAAAAGTTTATGGAACAGGATCCTGAGGTGTCACAGCAGTTTGGTAACTTAAAAATACACAGAACTTCTTCAAACAACTTTTAATACAAAGTTTTCCAGGAAGCCAAAAAATGTCCTTTTTTCCTGTAGGAGTTTTCAGAACAATACAGGTTTTCTTTAAAAAAAAAAAAAAAAGAAAGAAAGGAAGTTTCCATAGCTGCACAGTCCTTTTTTTAAGCCCCAGGGTAAGTAATATGTGATTCTCAAGTTGCTAGTGATCTATAACTTGCTGATGGGGCATTCTTGGAAATGCTGCTCGAGAGCTGGAACTGCTAAATTTACCTTGATTCAGAAACAGTTCTCATTTGTAGGCTCATATTGATTGTAGTTTCAGTTGGCTTTGTACAAGATCAGATGTGCATTTTGACTGCAGACAAGTATTTTCACCTATACCTCTCTCTATAAGAGAAAGAGCGATCTGACCCATCTCCTAGAAGAACCCACCCGTTATTTAGGGGTTAAACGAATACCTCTCTCCCCCAGCAATATGAAAGGCTTCTGTTCGTATATTCACATTCAGATACAAAGCCCGGCACATGAGGCTTTATGCTAGATGAATGTTATCCTCTTTTATTAAATAAGAGTTATTCAATCTGACCTTTTAATTTCTTTACTGCTGTTGTTAAATGAAAGACTGGTGGGAACTGGACATTTTCCCCTGACAAATTACAAAGTCATGACCATGACAAATGTAACAAAGAAATAGGAGATTCTGATATTAATAGTTCAGATTTTTCATATTTCACCCCTGCAAGTATCGTTCTGTTGCTTCTAAATCAATCTCTGCGATGTAGCCTTAGATATGGCTTTCATTTCATTACTTCTTTGGGTATTATACAGAAGAAGCACAAAAGAGCTGAATACTTTCCTGTCTATTATGTCTGGGAAATTCAATTGTAAATCAAGTTGAGACATTTGCTGTAATCAAATTTGGACTCAGTAGCATCATACGTAAGACTCTCTTCTATGTCTGTGGCAATTATTTTGACCCACAAGACCAAATTTTAGATATGATGTATGTATGACACAAGGGACGTAGCTAAAGGCTCATGGGTCCACGTGCAAAAGTTTATCTTGGGGGCCCACCAACTTCTCTTAAACCCTTAACGCAGAGGCGTAACTTGAAGCTTCTGGGCCCCAATGCAAAACCTGTAACAGGCCCCCTGAATATAATGCTTTAGTCATAGTAGGCTCCCTATATGGAGAAGAGAGGCCTTATGGGCCCCCTAAGGCTCCTGGGCCCGGGTGCAACCGCATCCCCTGTAGTTTCGCCAGTGTATGACACATACTAATGTCAGACTGTGGCACCTTGAGATCACCGTACAAAAAGGTTCTGATGGCCCATTTACCATCTATGCAGTATATGTTCACTTTTAATTTCTTTGTCACTTCACTGTCATTGTGTAAGGGGGGTATGTCAAATTAGTGGTCATGGTTGATTTTTGCTTTTATACTACTGTTACTTTAACAGGAACCAGGAGCAAATAAATAGGACTCCAAGCAGAAAGTGGCTGGAAGTGGAGGTGGGTGGGTGGCACAGCTGTACTGTGGACGGAGGCAGAAGAGAGGAGTCTTTCCTGATTCAGACTGCTAGCATGGCGGTATTTGACCTACGGGCGGACTCTACTCCCCTGAATGGAAAAAGAAGAAAACTGGTTAGTGGGCTCAGAGTTAACTGTTCATCTGCTCCTACTAATGCAGAACTTTCAGGACTTTGCCAATTGTCATATTTAAGAGACTTGCAGATATGATACCTTTTAATGGCTAACAAAAATACATGATGGTAATGCAAGCTTTCGAATCTACGAAGACTGGGACCCAGGTTAAGACTCTTTGTTATAATTTTTATTAAATTTACTGTGGGCCTACTTTAAAAAGCAGACCTAGTCTGAATTGGTATTGCTGGAAAATAATCTTTTCCATACCCTATTAGGGAATTCTGAGTTAATGGAGGGGGTTCCTCTTTTCAAGATCTTCATCTCTTGGGCAGAGTTGACAGTGAATACAAAGATTTTCTCACTCTGGAGGACTGTCCTGCTCTGCATTACACAGAGGGCTCATTGATTTGAATGGGTAGCATGTAATTCTTGATTTCTCCAGTGGAGGCACTGCATGGAAATTGAATACATACAAATAGGTTTACCAACAGATTACAGCTGATTTTTGGGGTTGCAGATCAGTTGACTCAGTTAAGTAAAGATCAGTTGACTCCTGACAATGTTGTCAATGTGGTCGGTGCTGGATGCAAATAGAGCTGTTAAGCTTACAGTGGCCTGGTTTGGTACCGCAGGCACAACTCCCATTTAATTCAATGGCAGCGGTGCTTGCAGTACCAAACAAGGCTGCTGCGATGAGGACAGCGTTATCTGCTTCCAGCACTGTCCATACTGGCCGCAATGCTGGAAATTAGCTAATCTTGTAGGATCCCAGGTGATTGACCTCTGCTGATCAACTATTGTTGACCTATCCTGAGAATAGGTCATCAATAGTACAAGTCCAATAAATCCCTTTAAGGGTCTATTGCCCATTGTTTTAAAACCTATTGAGGATCTTCAGGCTAGTCGAATGCCTGCATACGATCATAACCTTGATGCTTTTAAATACTGACAAGAAAATTTATGCAAAACCATAGACTTCTGCTGCAAGTGTAGCACCATTTTACAAATGCTTGAACAAATGCTTGTTTAATATATTTATTAAAGACCTGATAGAAGGACTACACAGTAAAATATCAATATTTGCAGACAATACAAAATTATACAAGTTAATAAATACAAAGGAGGACAATATACGGCTACAAACGGACCTAGATAAGCTGGGGGCTTGGGTTGAAAAATGGCAAATGAAGTTCAACATTGATAAATGTAAGATTATGCACATGGGCAGGAGAAATGGATGCCACCAATATTGTTATGTTCGTGTGGGCAACTAAGAACCGGGCCAACAAGAACATGACCTGAAAGGTTAGGGACAACTGACCCTGTGCTGAAGGGAAGATGGCAAGGCCCTACCTAACAAGTGGATCGATCACCTCTATAAAGGTGGCCCGCGCTGGAACCTGCTCTCCCTGAAAGGGTGATATTCACAACCAGGCGGAACTGACACATTAAATGTACAAACACACTTACCACACAACCTCGCACACTTAAGCAGATGGTAAAGCTGAATATAAAAACGGGGGCTTAGTTTGTACATTGGCCAATGAATGTAAGCTGCAAGGCCGCGACAAGGCTCTTCGTGTCTTTCAGTCCATACTCTAGCAAGACACAAAAGAGGCACCACAGGACACTACACACACAGCAAACTGCAAGCTGACCTAACACTACACACACAGCAAACTGCAAGCTGACCAGACACTACTCACACAGTAGACAAGACTGAAGAAATACAGCTTCCTCTTGAAGAGGGGCTGGGGTTTATATATACACCCAAACCCCGGGTGATTGGCTGACCAGAACAACCACACCCAGCCAGCTCAATTTACCTTCACCTGCGCAGATGTGCTCCCAGAACCCAGAGTACTACAAGTCCAAGAAGCACAACCTAACAAATATACACTAAATTGGGTACTGCTAGGGAAAAGTGAAATGGAGAAAGACCTGGGGTACTAGTTGACTGTAGATTTAACTGGAGCAATCAATGCCAGTCAGCTGCTGCATAAGCAAATAAAATATTGGGGTGCATTAAAAGAGGTATAGGGGCGAGGGACGAGAACATTATTCTACCACTATATAAGGCACTTGTCAGGCCTCACATGGAATACTGCGCACAGTTCTGGTCACCGGTGCTCAGGAAAGATGTTGCAGTGCTTGAGGGGGTTCAAAGAAGGGCAAAATTGGGATTATTTACCCTGGAAAAAAGACAGTTAAGGGCGACCAAATAACTATGTATAAATACATGAGGGGACAATACAAGGATCTCTTCCATGATCTGTTTATACCCAGGACTGCCACGGTAACAAGAGGGCATACGCTACATCTAGAAGAAAGCAGGTTTCATCACCAACACAGGAGGGGGTTCTTTATTGTAAGAGCAGTGAGACTGTGGAACTGTCTGCCTGAGAAAGTGGTGATGGCAAAATCTATAGAGGAGTTTAAGAGGGGACTATATATCTTTTAGAGCGATATGATATTACAGGATATAGACATTAGGTGACCAGCAGGATTGTTGATCTTGGAGTTAGGTAGAACTAAAACATCGATCCGGGGATTATTCTAACTGCCATTATCGAGTCAGGAACAAATTTTTTCCTTCAATGAGCTAAATTGGCATCTGCTTCGTTGGGTTTTTTTTTGCCTTCCTCTGGATCAACAAGGAGGGGGGGGGGTGTAGAAACAGGCTGAACTAGATGGACGTTATCTTCATTCAGCCCAACATATTATGTTACTATGTTATGTTAGGATGACATATAATAAATGTTAGGAAAAGCAAACAATAGTGTTGTGCACAAAGGACATCAAAAACATAGATTCATTACACAAAAAGTATAATTAAAGGGCTTAGGAGCGCCGAGCAACTTATTTACCACAATCCAGCATCATTAGACAACCAAATGTCCTTCATTTTTATCTAGTCATTTCTAATTTGGTCGAGCAGATAGTACAATTAAAAGGGGTTTTCCTGCAATCAGTATTTATCTCCTATTCACAGGATAGTCGATAAATTTATGGATGCCGGGAGCACCACCTCTAGGATCTCCATTGATCACTAAGGCATCGGCAGTTAACACATCTTGAAAGGCACTATCAATGCTGAGCTGTATATGGAGGTTTTAGAACAACATTTGCTTCCATCTTGATACTGTCTTTTTCAGGGAAAGCCTTAAATATTTCAATAAGATGCTAAAACACATACTGCATCCATCACAACAGTATGACATCATAGAAAAAGAGTCTGGGTGGTGAACTAGCCGCCCGCAGTCCAGATCTTGCACCAATAGAAATCATTTGGCGCATTATGAAATACAAATTCAAGTAAAGGTGACCCAGGACTGTTGAGCAACTCGAATCCTGCATCAGACAAGAATTGGGCAACATTCCTCTCCCAAAACTCCAGCATTTGGTCTCCTCACTTCCAAGACATTTACAGACTGTTGTAAAGAGAAGAGGGGATGCTACACAATGATAGACATGACCCTGGCCCAACTTTTATGTGATGTGTTGCTGCCATCAAATTTCTATCTTAACTCTTTCCAATCCACTGTCTGACGTCTGAAGACATTTTTATTAAAGGCTATACAGCTTCCAATGCCGGAAGACGTCCGTCAGGGTATTCTTACTTTATATTACCGGTTGCTGTGTTGTCGGGGACCTCCCCAGCACGGCCCATTCTGCAGTACTGGCTCTAGCCAGCAGATGGCGCCATTGTATAATGGCAGAATGTGAAAGCCCCCTAGGAAACCCTGAATACAAAATTCAATTGCAAAGGGTTAATTCATTTTTTAAAATGAAGTAGAAAAATGTTTCATTTTCACCTTCGAATTTGTGTTCTCTGTTCTGTTGTGAATAAAACGTGGTTATATAAGATTTCCAAATCATTGCACTCTTTTCCTTTACATTTTACACAGCATCCAAACTTTTTTAGAATTGGAGTTGTACTTACCTACCGGTATCTCCATCATTCCTGTAGACTTTGAATGGAACAGCACATTCATGAGCAGTAAAAGTACATGCAGATAGTATGAGGAATATCCCTTTAAGGTATATTAGCTAATACGACACTTCATTGTAAAATACATAAAGCTCCAAACCATGGAAATGTGTATCGACAGCTTTGTAAAAGGAGTAAAAGATTCTGCAGAGCAGGGAAATATGACAAAACATGAAAGGGACAGCCTTGAGCAATGGTGTCAGTGGGACAGCATTGAGAATACTGAGTGGAAGCAAAATCAGCATTCAGGGGTCAATCACTGACCAAAGAGATGGAGTAAAAAGATGGAGAAATGTGATTGCCTGGCCATATTTATACATCTTTTAAAAGATTAATCTCTGGGCTGTGCTGATTCAGCGCTTCAGGCGAGCTCAGAAGGCCAGAGATTCATTGTGTTTAATAATTGACGGTTCAATAGAGCAGTGATGGTTTTTAATCTGGAGCTAATTCATCCTCTATCTCTGCATCATTGACTTTTTATCCAGTGTGTGCAGTGAGACTCTATAGGCACATGCTTCAGATTCAGACTAACAAAAATTAACTTTGTTTATGCTGGAAACGTATCAAATACATTAATTTATTCCTATGTGTAATGCAAGTCTAATAACTCAAGATACTGTTTCCCAATACTTAGTAAAAGATAAGAGTTTTGCAAAAAAAAAATTGTTAAAAAATATTTGGTAAGAATAGTCTTAAAGGGGTTGTCCCGCGCCGAAACGGGGTTTTTTTTTTTCAATAGCCCCTCCGTTCGGCGCGAGACAAACCCAATGCAGGGGTTAAAAAAAAAAAAACGGATAGTACTTACCCGAATCCCCGCGCTCCGGTGACTTCTTACTTACCTTGCGAAGATGGCCGCCGGGATCTTCACCCTCGGTGGACCGCAGGTCTTCTCCCATGGTGCACCGTGGGCTCTGTGCGTTCCATTGCCGATTCCAGCCTCCTGATTGGCTGGAATCGGCACACATGACGGGGCGGAGCTACGAGGAGCAGCTCTCCAGCACGAGCGGCCCCATTCAGAAGGGAGAAGACCGGACTGCGCAAGCGCGTCTAATCGGGAGATTAGACGCTGAAATTAGATGGCACCATGGAGACGGGGACGCTAGCAACGGAACAGGTAAGTGAATAACTTCTGTATGGCTCAAAAATTAATGCACGATGTATATTACAAAGTGCATTAATATGGCCATACAGAAGTGTATACCCCCACTTGCTTTCGCGGGACAACCCCTTTAAGCGACATTTTCTCAGAAGGACAACCCGTATCGAAATGTGTTTTTGGGGCACATAGATGTTATAAAGAGTGGTCCACCACTTAGGCCCCTCAATGAGCCATAGAGGAGAGTCAGTAAGAAGCAGCGGCGAGCTGGTTGAATCTTTCCCATCTCTGCTCCATAGAATAAACTGTTTGCATAGTTCTCAGGAGCCTGTACATCAGCAATCAACCAACCAGAATGCTGGCTCTCAGAATGTCTCCTTCCTGAGAGAATGCAGTTGGAAAGGGGTTTTGACGTGAGCTTAAGAGCTGAGTCCACTCCATACCTGGTGGCAGTCAGCTGCTTTTGACAGCTTGGCATCTGTTAGGTCTGATTGTGGTAGTTAACTATTTACGGTAGATGCTGTGGTCAAAACAGACTAAACATCTAAAAAGGCAGCCAGGATTGGGCCCCCTTCGGCAGTACATTGCCCCACCCAACACCAAACCATGTTGTTCCAATGGGTGAATGTGACAGCTCAGAGCCTAGTGAAATTCAAATTCTCTACGGAGACTAAAAAAAAAGGTACAAAAAGTTTGATAACATTTTTAAAACAGCAAAAAAATTAAAATCTTAAAAGATCAAAAATCCCCCTTTTCTCATATTTCTCATAAAAATGTAAACAATGAAAAAAACTGTGTTCTTAAATTCCAAGGTACTAAATATTGCACTATTTATCCTGCACACTGAACACCATAAAAAAAGAGTAGAGAATGCCAGAATTTCAGGGCTTTTCGTTACTTCGTCTCCACAAAAATCGGAATAAAAGGTGATCAAAAAGATGTATTTACATTAACCCTTTCCATTGCGTGTATTACACCCGTCGGGTATCTATGTATGGAGCGGGCTTCGGAGCTGAGTCTACTCCATACAAGGCAGGTGTCAGCCATCTATGACAGTTGACACCTACCGGCAACAGCCACAAACAGTGTTCACACCAATCGTGGCAGTTCCCCCCTCCCGCAATGTGATATTTTAGTTGTCATGGTAAACTGAGGCCTTCTGAAGGCCCTCAGAGCTGCCGTGAATGATTGACTATCAAGACATGCCTGTGTTTCACGTCTTGATAGATCGACTGCCATTATGCTGTACAATGCAATATTATGGCATTGCATTATACTGTATGAGCGATCCAATGATCACAAGTTCAAGTCCCCTATGGTGACTAAAAAGTAAATGTAAACATGAGTAAAAAAAAGTTTTAATAAACATTAAAAAAGTAAATAGTAAAAGTTTAAAAAGCACTTTTCACAGTTATTTCATCACAAAATCTGTAAATGTCCAGATTATTAAATTATCACATTCGTAATCCTGCATAGTGAATACCGTAAAAAAAAAAAATATACTCAGTGCTAGATATGTGCTTTTTTGGTCACCCTCTATCTAAGAAAATAAATAAATAAAAAGGGATGCAAATGTCATTTGTACCCCAAAATGGTAGTTATAAAACAACAGGCCCTCACACATCCTATTCAATGAAAAATACATTGTTGCACCAAGGCACAGTGGGAGCAGCTCTTTGTAAAAGAGAAGAGTCTCCTCCCCCTATGACATCCATAAGGAATATTAGTGCATAAGGTCAGCCCCTTAAATTTGAAATTTATGATCAAGTCAAACTTCAACTTTGAAGATTGTTCAGGGAATGAGGTACACGGAACTGTAGAATGAGCTGTCACACAGCCAGTCAGACAGATTTGTTAGTGAATGGATGTTTGCAGCTTGCTACCGTGTTTCCCCGAAAATAAGACAGTGTCTTATATTTCTTTTTTGTTCAAAAAGGTTTAACTTTTTTAAATGTATAGCTGCCTGGACACTATTTAAATTGACTTTTTAATTAACTGTTAGCAGGGCTTAATTTTGGAGTAGGGCTTAAATTTCAAGCATCCTCAAAAAGCCTGAAAAATCATTTTGCATCCTCATAAATTCTGGAAAATCATACTATGTCTTATTTTCAGGGTATGTCTTATTTTCAGGGACACAGGGTATATACTGTGATACATAGAAGCCAAACAGTGCAAAAGTTTTAATAAAGCAAAAATGATTTTTATCCAGAAATGCATAAATAAAAAACCCAAATCGCATCCATAGCCTTTAAGTTCTAATCTTCACCTCTTTCTTTTAGTCTTATTTTCAGCAACTTCACAAAACCACTAAAAACATTGGACACGCTGTGATTTTAATGGGTGCTCTGTAATGTTTTGCCTTTTTTTATAGCAATGCTACAGAAAATACAAGCAATTTATTTAGTATTTCTCTTGCTAACAGCCCCTTATTAAAAAGGGTTACAACACCCCGGAATCAGCTCACCTGCTTCACTTCAGCAAGTTTACGACACAAGTTTTAGCTGTCCAGCCAACTGTTTTCTGTTTCCTTTAAAATCTTCCAAAAACTTAATTAGAACTAGAACAATTTATTGGTCAATTACTAATTATTTTGTGCGTCTGTTAAAATATATAGCTAAGAACCTAAACTTTGGACAAAAAGTACTTGGCTAAGTTAAAAGCTAATTTTGCTGCACTGAGCAGACTGTCTAGTATATAAAATTCATTGTCGGGAAGGATGACAGTGTCAGAGTGTCACCTCAATGACTGACCGAAACCATCTGTTCTCAAAGGATACTGTCACCTCTTTCCCCTGAATGTAAAGCTCTCCCAGTCATATTTCAGCCCTGCAGGAGCCATCTATCATGGCATTATGGGCCGTTTACTGAGATTGTAACACTCCTGCACATCATAAATTATTACGATAAGCTTCAATTTTTTCCTTTTCATTTAAACTTGCAATAGACAATACGCCATTTCAATTTACATCATTCTATGTATTTATCGATTACATCCATCCTTTGTAATCGCAGAGTGCAGACCGCCAGCTAAACGTATCCCTTCTCCTTAAAACAAATGCAGTAAATATGTTATAGAGTCAAGAAAAGTTTCTACAGTAAATGGGGCATTAAAAAACAGCAAGTCAAGGACAGTAAAATGTAAGGATGTCTTTCAACGCACAGCACCGCTGATTGACAAAGCTCTAGTATGTAGAAATACACAGAAAGTTGTAAATGTAGAAATTCAGCGTACATTTTACTAACAATAACAGTAAATAATCCTATAACTGTGGAGTAGGGGAAAGGGACTTGTTATTTGTATAGTGCCAACTTATTCTGCAGCACTTTCAGGTAATTTTTATTTATTACCGCCCAGCAAGCTGGGTATTCATTTTACCGACCTCAGAAGGATGAGTCAACCTTGTACAGGCTACCTGAACCACGCAGGGATTGAACTCACAACCATCAGATCACAAGCAAGAGCTTAGGACTGCATACTGCTGCCTTAACACTCTGCACCACTAGCCATTGTCCCACTAGCCAAAAAATTCTGAGCATTCCTTCCGCTAACATTTCCAAAATATTCTACGTAACTTTAGGTGCTACTCCATGTCCAACATCCTTATTTGCTTAGGCTATGTTCACACATAGCTAACACTATCTACATAAATTAATACTTAGTGGTGTTCCTTTGTTCCTAATAACATCTTATTCTGTTCAGCTGGTATTTCCCTCCATTCATCCTGCAAACATCTAGCAAGTTCCCTCAAAGAACATGGATGCTTTCCCGACGTTCCAGTTGCAATAACGTAAAACAGTGTTGGATTTGTGACAAGGCATATTGTCTTCTGGGGACTATCATTGAGCATTCCCAAAGAATTGCCACATCGTCGGCAGCACATTATTTTCTAGAATATCAAAGTACACCACTATGTTCATGGTTCTTACCACTACAACCACTACAAGACCATGCCACATAAGCATCCCCAGGTCATAACGGAACCTCTGCTGCACTTAACTTTTGACATAACACATTCGGGCAAAAGGTGTTCCCCAGGTATTCTGCACACCCAGGTACATCCATCTGATTTGATGACGGAGCCACACGATTCTTCACTGTATAGAATGTTCTTCCATTGCTCAACTTTCCAATGATGATGCTTCTTGCACCATAGTAGACTAGCCAATGCATCTTCTTTGAGAGAACACGCTAGACGTTTTCATGATGAATGGAGGGAAATACTGGCTAAAGTGTATCAAACATTAGTAGAAAGTATGCCACAGAGAGTATATAATGTTATTAGGGCCAAAAGAGACCTCACTAAGTATCAGCATATGTAAAGAAATACTACTTTTGATTCTTGCTCAGGTGTCCAATTCTTTTTGGTAGGATAGTGTATTTTATGCAGCAGAAAATGTTCTGCATCTTTTGATGTAGATTCGCACCAATATCCATACCAAAATCTGTGTCAAAATCAGCATGAAACACAAATTTTATGCAGATTTTGATGCAGACTTTATTGCAAATTTCACCTTCTCATTTGAAAATGTTGAATCGACACTAAAAATCCGCAGCATAAATTGACATGCTGTGGTTTTAAGTTTGCATCACATGTCAATTCTGCTACAGATTGTGAGAAGATGTATTCTGTAGCATCTGAATAAGATTTCTTAAATTTCATCAACATGGCTTGTACTGCGAATGCTGAAGATTCTACATGCAGAAATTTTGTCTACTAGAAAGACACACTTAGGGCTCCTTTTAAATCTGTGGTGGGAATTTCATTTTCCTGATTCATTCAGGAAGTAGAATAGGTGAATCCCCTGGCTGAATGGGTCCGTCTTATGATGGAACCCGAACACCGCTGCATGGACCCCATTAACCATAATGGGGTCTGTTCGGTTTCGGCTTAGCTGACTAGTTCTGTACCAGAAGAGAAAGTGCTGCATGCAGCATTATTTTTTCTGGTATTCTGTGCTAGGTCAGCGACAGAACCTCCAACTGGGGGTTCCAACGCAGAGCTGAAGACAGCCTTTCTTGTCAATACTTTGTGTTTTTAGATCCAGCAATCTTCAAAGATTAATTTTTTAGGCTGTCTTCACATCTGTGTCAGAACCTATGTTGGGAGGTTCCGTTACAGGCCCAGCACAAAATAAAAGAAGAGCATGCAGAGCATTCTTCCGGTAAAATGTTGGGCAGCTGAGCGGAACCTGAACGGGCCCAATTATATGTACATTATCTGTATTGCTGGACATATCATCATTGCTATGTTCTGACTGATATATGTCTTTGTTAGTGTGTGCTCTACACTAGGGGGTGAGCTCCGTCACATCTGTGGTAGTGGTCACCAGCTGATACTCATACAGTGGTTTAGTCTTGAGGCTAATGTGAGCACTCACGATTGGTAGTCCTGGGGGAGGGTTGGCCAATTGTAACATGTCATATCCTTCTATACTATTTAAGACCTTGATTTCTACTGTGATGCCATGCTATGAATAAGGCTGTATAACAGCCGAAACGCGTCAGCTTGCATTTTAATCTCTGTGCTCATGGGAATTTTTAAAAATATGTATCTAATAGAGAAGTGATTTTTTTTTAAAAAAAAAGATTGGTGCTGGATCAAACCTTCATACTTCCGGGGTCAATCATAGCCAATGCAGTCCTTTTGGCGCTGTTCAGTTCCGCCATGTGACGGATGCGTTTGGCCAGAAGATCCCCCTTTCCTGCTCCCTGAATGAAGCAGGAACATAGAATCCCCACCATGGATGTAAAAGGAGCAGTCTTAGTGTATCTTTATAGCAGGCAAAATTCAGATTTTCTAAAACAGAGCTCCAAATCCTCTTCATACATATTGAGCTAAATGATAACACTCTGCCTACTTGACCAGCACTAGAGGGAGTTTAGGAGATTTCATAATTCAATTCATCATAATCAGTCTGCACTATTCTCCTAAATTCCCCAAAGTGGTGGCTGCAGGCAGCTAGCCTGTTATCTTTTATCTCTATGTCTATGCAGGTGATTGGGAGCGCTATGTAAGAAAAATGAAGCTACAACCGCTACTGCAAACAGATATATTGAGAAATGATAGACCTATTTAGATTAAAACCACTGCTACTCACTTTGTGACATCTTAAAGGGGCTGAACTGAAGGCTACTGCAATCCCTCCAGTGATAAGTCTCTGCAGCTGAGGACCTACAGCAGTCTTCCCCTTTTGTCAGACTTTTCCCTTATGAACTGCTGTATGACTCTAGCCTTATTATTTGCTTTATTCAGTGCAGGGGACATTTGCCTGCCATGTGGCTTAGTCACACTCTGCCTCACTTCCTATATATAACCTTCTTATATAACCTTCCCTAGCACAGAATGCATTAGATTACATACACATAAGACCAACCGAGAAAACAATAAACACAGAAGCATAAAGTCACATCTGTAATAAGAGGTGGTAAGGATTACCTACTTACAAGCTAATGACATTCACAAAGAGATGCAGGAGAGAAATGCCTGTTGTGAAAGCAGTCAAGCAACTGATTATTTTACAGTTTTCATCTTCAAAAAACATTTTACCTATGTTACATTCATTCTAGGACCTTGACAACTCATGGTGAGTCTCCCACAAGGCATTGCGATCTGGAATCCAGAAATATTCTGAATTTAGGTTTTTGACAGTGCAGGGAATAAAACATGTAATTAAAAAAATATATATTAAAAAAGATGGGTAAAACAAAGTACAGTATCTGCAAAGATTTTCAAAGACATGGACTGTTGGCGTTTGTAAGAAAACTGAGCTTACCTTTCATTTCGTTGTTTATTTCTGCAGAGCGCTGTTAGAGCAGCAATTCATAAACTGTCACATTCAGATTTGTATGTCAAACTCTTCTTACTCATTTCCTACCGACCCTGTCAGAAAAATAAGAAGACAAACACTTGTTAATTGCATGTCTCACATATAAATTAGGTACTTTCAGTGAGTTCGCTTCGTAGACCTCTCTGATGTGTTTATGTAGAACAAGCAGCAGGCTCCTTATGGTATAAAACTCTACACCTGCAACAACACTAAAAAATGTCTAGATTTCTCAAGTTCCGAAGTAAGACTTTTTTAGTTAAGAATAGAGATGAGCGAACGTACTCGTCCGAGCTTGATATTCGTGCGAATATTAGGGTGTTCGGGATGCTCGTTACTCGTAACGAGTACCACGCGGTGTTCCGGTTACTTTCAGTTTCCTCTCTGAGACGTTAGCGCGCTTTTCTGGCCAATTGAAAGACAGGGAAGGCATTACAACTTCCCCCTGTGACGTTCAAGCCCTATACCACCCCCCTGCTGTGAGTGGCTGGGGCGATCAGATGTCACCCGAGTAAAAAATCGGCCCCTCCCGCGGCTCGCCTCAGATGCCTTGTGAGTTAGCTGAGGGACAGTGGTATCGTGCTGGAGCTGCTGTAGGGAGAGCGTTAGGAGTTAGTGTAGGCTTCAAGAACCCCAACGGTCCTTCTCAGGGCCACATCTAATAGTGTGCAGTACTGTGTTAGCACTGCATTTTTTTTTTTTTTTCAAAATTGGATCTGCAGAGCATTGCGCCCTGCAATAGGGACAGAAGTGGTGGTTAGGCAGGGAGAGTGTTAGCAGTGAGTGTAGGCTTCAAGAACCCCAACGGTCCTTTCTAGGGCCACATCTATCCGTGTGCAGTACTGTCCAGGCTGCTGTTAGCAGTGTTGCATTTTTTTTTTTTTTTCTCAAAACCGGCTGTGCAGACCATTGCACCCGGCATTAATACTACAGGGATAGAATTGTGTAGGCAGGGCCAGAAGACATACATTATTCATTGAATAGACGCAGTGTGGCTTGTCCTTTGAAAAACAAGGGAAAAAATTCTATTTTGCCTGCCTCTGACAGTCCTCAGGGCTCTGGGTACGTGTGTGCTGCGTGCAGAACGTTAAAAAAAATCAGACGCAGCCAGCTACGTTTTACTGCAGGCTTGCGCCAATTTTTTTCCTGCATGGGAAATCCCTGATCTGCTGTAGCGAATAACTTTGCATCACTGCAGTTCTCTGACACATTTGCAGGGCCACAACACAGTTATTAAACTTAGTAGTATTCATTGAATACACGCAGTGTGGCTTGTCCTTTTGAAAAACAAGGGAAAAAATTCTATTTTGGCTGCAGGCTTGCGCCAATTTTTTTCCTGCATGGGAAATCCCTGATCGGCTGTAGCGAATAACTTTGCATCACTGCAGTTCTCTGACACATTTGCAGGGCCACAACACAGTTATTACACTTAGTAGTATTCATTGAATACACACAGTGTGGCTTGTCCTTTGAAAAACAAGGGAAAAAATTCTATTTCGCCTGCCTCTGACAGTCCTCAGGGCTCTGGGTACGTGTGTGCTGCGTGCAGAACGTTAAAAAAAATCAGACGCAGCCAGCTACGTTTTACTGCAGGCTTGCGCCAATTTTTTTCCTGCATGGGAAATCCCTGATCTGCTGTAGCGAATAACTTTGCATCACTGCAGTTCTCTGACACATTTGCAGGGCCACAACACAGTTATTAAACTTAGTAGTATTCATTGAATACACGCAGTGTGGCTTGTCCTTTGAAAAACAAGGGAAAAAATTCTATTTTGGCTGCAGGCTTGCGCCACTTTCTTTCCTGCCTGGGAAATCAAATTACTGGTAATACACCATGCTGAAGGGTAGGGGTAGGCCTATAGGACGTGGACGCGGGCGAGGACGCGGAGGCCCAAGTCAGGGTGTGGGCACAGGCCGAGCCAGTGCGGTGGCCAGGGGTAGAGGCAGGGCCAGACCGAATAATCCACCAACTGTTTCCCAAAGCGCCCCCTCGCGCCATGCCACCCTGCACAGGTCAAGGTGCTCTACGGTGTGGCAGTTTTTCACAGAGACGCCTGACGACCGACGAACTGTGGTGTGCAACCTTTGTCGCGCCAAGATCAGCTGGGGAGGCACCACCAACAGCATGCGCAGGCATATGATGGCCAAGCACCCCACAAGGTGGGACGATGCCCATTCACCGCCTCCGGTTTTCACCACTGCCTCTCCCCCTGTGCCCCAACCTGCCACTGAGATCCAACCCCCCTCTCAGGGCACAGGCACTACCGTCTCCTGGCCTGCACCCACACCCTCACCTCCGCTGTCCTCGGCCCCATCCAGCAATGTCTCTCAGCGTAGCGTCCAGACGTCGCTAGCGCCACAGTTTGAGCGCAAGCGCAAGTACGACGCCACGCACCCGCACGCTCAAGCGTTAAACGTGCACATTGCAAAATTGATCAGCCTAGAGATGCTGCCGTATAGGCTTGTGGAAACAGAGGCTTTCAAAAGCATGATGGCGGCGGCTGCCCCGCGCTACTCGGTTCCCAGTCGCCACTACTTTTCACGATGTGCCGTCCCAGGCCTGCACGACCACGTCTCCCGCAACATTGTACGCGCCCTCACCAACGCGGTTACTGCCAAGGTCCACTTAACAACAGACACGTGGACAAGCACAGGCGGGCAGGGCCACTATATCTCCCTGACGGCACATTGGGTGAATTTAGTGGAGGCTGGGACAGAGTCAGAGCCTGGGACCGCTCACGTCCTACCCACCCCCAGAATTGCGGGCCACAGCTCGGTGGTGGTATCTGCGGCGGTGTATGCTTCCTCCACTAAAGCACCTTCCTCCTCCTCCTCCTCCTCCAACGCAACCTTTGTCTCGCAATCAAGATGTGTCAGCAGCACGTCGCCAGCAGTCGGTGTCACGCGGCGTGGCAGCACAGCGGTGGGCAAGCGTCAGCAGGCCGTGCTGAAACTACTCAGCTTAGGAGAGAAGAGGCACACGGCCCACGAACTGCTGCAGGGTCTGACAGAGCAGACCGACCGCTGGCTTGCGCCGCTGAGCCTCCAACCGGGCATGGTCGTGTGTGACAACGGCCGTAAGCTGGTGGCGGCTCTGCAGCTCGGCAGCCTCACGCACGTGCCATGCCTGGCCCATGTCTTTAATTTGGTGGTTCAGCGCTTTCTGAAAAGCTACCCCCACTTGTCATACCTGCTCGGAAAGGTGCGCCAGCTCTGCGCACATTTCCGCAAATCCCACACGCACGCTGCCACCCTGCGGACCCTGCAACATCGGTTTAATCTGCCAGTGCACCGACTGCTGTGCGACGTGCCCACACAGTGGAACTCTACGCTCCACATGTTGGCCAGACTCTATGAGCAGCGTAGAGCTATAGTGGAATACCAACTCCAACTTGCGCGGCGCAGTGTGAGTCAGCCTCCTCAATTATTTACAGAAGAGTGGCCCTGGTTGGCAGCCATCTGCCAGGTCCTTGGAAAATTTGAGGAGTCTACCCAGGTGGTGAGCGGCGATGCTGCAATCATTAGCGTCACCATTCCTCTGCTATGCATCTTGAGAAGTTCCCTGCAAAGCATAAAGGCAGACGCTTTGCGCTCGGAAACAGAGTCGGGGGAAGACAGTATGTCGCTGGATAGTCAGAGCACCCTCCTGTCTATATCTCAGCGCGTTCAGGAGGAGGAGGAGGAGCATGAGGAGGATGAGGAGGAGGGGGAAGAGACAGCTTGGCCCACTGCTGATGGTACCCATGCTGCTTGCCTGTCATCCTTTCAGCGTGTATGGCCTGAGGAGGAGGAAGAGGAGGAGGAGGAGGATCCTGAAAGTGATCTTCCTAGTGAAGACAGCCATGTGTTGCGTACAGGTACCCTGGCACACATGGCTGACTTCATGTTAGGATGCCTTTCTCGTGACCCTCTCGTTACACGCATTCTGGCCACTACGGATTACTGGGTGTACACACTGCTCGACCCACAGTATAAGGAGAGCCTTTGCACTCTCATTCCCGAAGAGGAAAGGGGTTCGAGAATGATGCTATACCACAGGGCGCTGGTGGACAAACTGATGGTAAACTTTCCATCCGACAGCGCTAGTGGCAGAAGGCGCAGTTCCGAGGGCCAGGTAGCAGGGGAGGCGCAGAGATCATGCAGCATGTACAGCGCAGGCAGGGGAACATTCTCCAAGGCCTTTGCCAGCTTTATGGCTCCCCAGCAAGACTGTGTCACCGCTCCCCAGTCAAGGCTGAGTCGGCGGGAGCACTGTAAAAGGATGGTGAGGGAGTACGTAGCCGATCGCACAACCGTCCTCCGTGACGCCTCTGCCACCTACAACTACTGGGTGTCGAAGCTGAACACGTGGCCTGAACTCGCGCTGTATGCCCTGGAGGTGCTTGCTTGTCCTGCGGCTAGCGTCTTGTCAGAGAGTGTGTTTAGTGTGGCTGGGGGAATCATCACGGATAAGCGTACCCACCTGTCAACCGACAGTGCCGACAGGCTTACACTTATCAAGATGAACAAAGCCTGGATTTCCCCAGACTTCTCTTCTGCACCAGCGGACAGCAGCGATACCTAAGCAATACGTATTATGCACCCGCAGATGGAAGCATCGTTCTCTCTCACCATCCAAAACGGGGACATTTCTGCTTCATCAATCTGTGTATAATATTCCTCCTCCTCCTCCTCCTGAAACCTCACGTAATCACGCCGAACGGGCAATTTTTCTTAGGGCCACAAGGCTCACTCATATAATTTTTCTAAACAATTTTTATACGTTTCAATGCTATTAAAAGCGTTGAAACTTTAACTTGAACCAATTTTTCGTTAAACTGGGCTGCCTCCAGGCCTAGTTACCACTTAAGCCACATTAACCAAAGCGATTAATAGGTTTCACCTGCCCTCTTGGTTGGCCATGGCCAATTTTTTGGATGTACATTAGTACTGTTGATACAGCAATTTTTGTGGCCCCTCGCCTACAGTGTAATCATAGCAATTTCTATGTTCTTCGCCTGCACTCATGGTACAGAAAGGTGTGTGGGGTTGGCCTACACTTTAGCTACATAAATGTAACTTGTGCCTTGTCTATACTGCAGCTACTGAAATGGAACGAAGACTGCGCTCCCACTATACTGCTGCTTCGGAATTGTTACTGGGGCCTGTCTTGAGTGCTACTATTACTGAAATGGAACGCATACTGTGCTCCCCCTATAATGCTGCTAGTGATATGTTAGTGGGGCCTGTCCTAATGCTACGGCTGAAATGTTACTAATTATGGGCTCTGCCTATACCGCTGCTAATGGTATGTCTCTGGGGTGTGGAAACAGAGGCTTCCCAAAGACATGATGGCGGCGAGGCCATTTCCCACCAACGCTGTTACTGTTAAGGTGCATATAACCACGGACACGTGGAGAGGACACGTAGTGCCTCAAAAACATCCCCCGCCACAGCCCACTTAATCCTGGCCACATTCCGAAAACCAACAAAATAAAACCGTGCTACTAGGTCCGCAGTCACCAACACATTACCACCAACGCGGTTACTGTTAAGGTACATATTACCAGTCTGACTGGGGCATGCAGTGTGGGCCGAAGCCCACCTGCATTAAGCACGACATTACTACCTCAGCTGTGTTGGGCAATGCAATGGGATATTTCTATGTACCGCCGGTGGCTTCCTGGCACCCACCCATGCTGTAGGTGCACACGGAGTTTAACCTACATGTGTCCACTTGTAAAGAACCCCAGTCTGACTGGGGCATGCAGTGTGGGCCGAAGCCCACCTAGATTAAGCACGACATTACTACCTCAGCTGTGTTGGGCAATGCAATGGGATATTTTTGTGTATCGCCGGTGGGTTCCAGGGAGCCACCCATGCTGTAGGTGCACACGGAGTTTAACCTACATGTGTCCACTTGTAAAGAACCCCAGTCTGACTGGGGCATGCAGTGTGGGCCGAAGCCCACCTAGATTAAGCACGACATTACTACCTCAGCTGTGTTGGGCAATGCAATGGGATATTTCCATGTACCGCCGGTGGCTTCCTGGCACCCACCCATGCTGTGGGTCCACAGGGAATTATAAATGCATCTGTTTCCACTTGTAAAAAACCACAGTCAGACTGGGGCATGCAGTGTGGGCCGAAGCCCACCTGCATTAAGCACGACATTACTACCTCAGCTGTGTTGGGCAATGCAATGGGATATTTTTGTGTATCGCCGGTGGGTTCCAGGGAGCCACCCATGCTGTCGGTCGACAGGGACTTCACAATAGGGAGTTGTACCTGCCTGTGTCTATGAATTAAAAAGCCCGGTCTGACTGGGGCATGCAGAGACACCTTGACAGAATGAATAGTGTGTGGCACATAGGTTCCCCATTGCTATGCCCACGTGTGCAGCTCCTGATGGCGGTGGCACAGGATTCTATTTCTCATTGCTTCTGTACAGCATTGTGGGCTATCGCCCGCCCCTTTTAAAGAGGGTCGCTGCCTAGCCGTGCCAACCCTCTGCAGTGTGTGCCTGCGGTTCCTCCTCATGGCAGACGCACTTCTAAATAGACATGAGGGTGGTGTGGCATGAGGGCAGCTGAAGGCTGCGCAGGGACACTTTGGTGTGCGCTGTGGGGGGGAGGGGGGGGCGGTTGGGCAGCATGTAACCCAGGAGAAGTGGTAGTGGAGTGTCATGCAGGCAGTGATTGTGCTTTGTTGGAGGTAGTGTGGTGCTTAGCAAAGGTATGCCATGCTAATGAGGGCTTTTCAGAAGTAAAAGTTTTTGGGAGGGGGGGGCCCCACTCTTGCCGCTATTGTGGCTTAATAGTGGGACCTGTGAACTTGAGATGCAGCCCAACATGTAGCCCCTCGCCTGCCCTATCCGTTGCTGTGTCGTTCCCATCACTTTCTTGAATTGCCCAGATTTTCACACAAGGAAACCTTAGCGAGCATCGGCGAAATACAAAAATGCTCGGGTCGCCCATTGACTTCAATGGGGTTCGTTACTTGAAACGAACCCTTGAGCATCGCGAAAAGTTCGTCCCGAGTAACGAGCACCCGAGCATTTTGGTGCTCGCTCATCTCTAGTTAAGAAATAATTATAACTTCACTGGGCACCACATCGCTTTACACAGCAGTTCTGAGCATTACATTTATAAGTCTCCCCTTTCTGTTAGCGGGGTAATACCCAATGATCCTGAATGTTCCTGGGGACCTGAGGTACTATACTTCTGTCTGTGACTTGTTTGTTTCCCCGACGATGTTCATGCCGGGGGGAACCAGAATGGTGGTGTCACCCGTGACAACCTTACCACCTGTTCTGCTGTTTATTGGGTATCCCCATTCTGGGGGTGTCCAGTAGAGGCCCAGCGCTGCCCTAGCCTTAGCTGCGTGTGTTCCTCCGGGAAGGAGCGTGGTACGTGCCACCGTCACAAGACAGCATCTTGCCCTCCCAGCTCCTCAGCTTATGCCATGTGTCCGGGGTCACCCTATGGGATGCTGAACAGTACCAAATCAGACCACTGCAATATAGGACAGCGCTATCTGCTTCCAGCACTGTCCACACTAAGAGGGTACCAGCGACAATTAACAGTTGATAACCTATCCTGAATATATGTCATCAATAGTAAGAATCCTGAACAATCCCCTTAAATATGACCACTCCTAATATCAAGACAATATAGAACACTGCACTGTGTAACCTATAAAAGGGATGTTCTATTAGGGGGTCAGTAGTAAGGATCTCTAATAATTTAAAGAATAGTTGTCTCACGGCTCGCAAGCTGTGAGTAAGATTCAGGAGCGGTGCAACGTCACTGCATTAGCGCTGGCTAACCTAATCCTCATGCCGACACATGCTTCCTATCCTTTAGGCACTGGTTGGCCAGAAGTTAACTACTGGTCGGCAAGGAGTTAAGTGGTTAATTGGCTGGCTGATGTAATTGGCTGTTCAGTCAGTCAGCAAACATTTGGTTATTTCAACCAGCTCCTCTGAACAGAAGGTGCTGGTTATATTTTTTGCCAAAAAGTGTTACTGGTGTAGTCAGCAGCTCTTGGGTTTGACCTGTGTCTCTGTTAAGATAAGTCTGTGGGTGAATTACTTATTTCTGTGGGATATTTTTGTATCTTTTTCCATATACTCTAGTGGTTTATTAGACATTGAGTGTAATCTTACCATGGTCACTATTTCCTATCGCCATCTAGAGAAAGTCAGGGCCTGCATTTAGATATGGTCTTCTTGTATGACAAAATGTAAGGTTAAATTCCCCATTTTTCCTGTTTTTATTTCATTTTTAATTTTTGTGTGATCCATGTTTATTCCGAGTGTGCATATATTTATCCTTTTAGGGCGAAGTCAGGCGCACCTATGTAGTGCTTCTAATAGAATCATTGGTTCCTTATGATGTGTTCACATGAGCATCTTTTGAATTCAATGAATGGCTGAATGGCTGCAATTGAAAGCAATGGGCACGGAGCTATGGTCAGGCGCATTTTGCACATCCAAGTAGCACAATTTTTTTTGCGCACATATATGCGCAAAAAAATTGCTCGCCTGACTGAGCCTTTAGGGTGCAACCAATACCTCCAGGTCGGATGTAACAAATTGGCTCTAAGTCTCTATTTTCACAGTCAGGTGAGTATACTTCTGCGATTCCTTGTCTTTAAATCACTGTGAGCTACAGAAACATTTAAGTGAGGCCACAGCCAATAAGGACATCAGATGCTAAACCTTGATTGATTATGGGAAGTATCTTAATATAAGGGTTCCACCTATACCCTGGAGCTTGTATTACTTTCATAGATAATGCTGCATAGGTTAGTCAAGCATTAAAGGGGTTCTGTCGTAAACCAAAAAAAATGCTATACTTCCCTATTCCTCCCCTGTCAGTCTCCAGTCTTACCAGATCTTCACCTCACCTATCTTCTCTTGTCTCCTGCAGTCCGGGGGGGGGGGGGGGGTCACCTAATCTCTAGCCGGCTAATTCCTCTGCTTACTGTGCGGTTACATACATTTACTGGAAGTCTTCTTCTTGCCAGACAATGTACGTTATGTCACAATTCACAGGCCTGCAGGGGGAGTGCCAATCTACTTCAGAGACTGCTCATGCGAGCTGTCTCTGAAATAGATTAGCATTCCTTCCTAGCCAGTGAACAACGTGACCTTCACTAACGGCCTGGAAGAAGAATATGAGGAATGCAGCCTTCATAACAAGCCGGACGGCCAGGGGGGCACTGCAGAAGCTCAGTAAGGAGAACATCTGGTAAGCATACTGACGGGGAAGGAATAGGTGAGCATAGAATTTTTTTTTAAACAGAACCCCTTTAAGGGAGTATTCACTCTATGCTGTGGGAGTCTATCTGGGGATCCTGTCACAGTTGCAAAAAAGCAGCCTTATGTTGGAACCCCTCAACCATTCATTTGCACTAATGAAACAGACACCACTTTGGTTTCACAAGGGTTCCATATGCTATTCTATATTCCAAATATAACAGAAACAAATAGAACCCTTGTAAAGCAGACACCAAAGTGGTGTCTGTTTCACTAATACAAGTGAATGGTTTTGTTCATTTCCGTCACAATGCTCTTTTAGGCAGCTGTGATGGAACACCCAGACAGAATCCCACAGCGTAGTAAAACCACTGTGGGAATACTCCCTAACTTGGAAGATTTGCAGATTCTTGCTGCTTCCGGTTATCAAGAAGACATCCTCCAAGATGTACAGATGTGCCCTTCTTTACTTTTTCTCCTGTATTTAGTTATGCCAAGGCACAGATGTAACAAAGTATAAGATAACTTTCTGGGCCATAGTTTATTTCCCCTTTTAATGGCTTTTTGATGTTTTTTGTTGCATTGAGATAGAAGAACAATAGCTTTCTAATGGCTTCAGACAGGATAAGATGTTGCAGAAAGTTATCATTGCCAAGTAAAACTTTGCCACATCTGCAAGGTGGCATAAGATGAAAAAAAAAATGTTACTTTGTGGAGCTTTGTGACTTTTTTCTAAGCTGCTCTTCTTGTGCCACTTATCTTGGCATAACTTCAAATCAGTTAAAAGGTAAGGAAGGCTTCTGTAGGTGGATGAAGAAACCTCTTGTTCCCAAAAAGTTAGGTTACGATGCTCTAAAGATGAAAAGAAAAAAATAAATCAAATTTCTGGTTATACCATAGAAGGAGCTATATATCATCACTGAACACGTGATATAATTGTTTTGCATCATAAGCAATAATTAGTCATTGAATATTTTGTTGGAAAAACATGAAGGGTGATTAAACCTTGTATTTATGTTTTTGAAGGTCTTTGAATGGTTAAAACTAGGTTAAAAACACTGAGATGCCGTGGAGCTGACAGGCGTACGAACACCGGCCATATGGCGTTATGGTCTTCTCCCTGTAATCTGGCTAGTAATGTAACAGGAACAGATTGGTAATGCTCAAATAGAAGAAGAACGGCCAAGCAGGATATGCTTAGAACTGATCTCCTGCCATTATACACGCTAAGATCTTTAGCTCTCCATTATGTTTAAAAGGCATATATCCATTAATCAGTATACAGCACTGTGGCTCGGCAGTGTATACATTACTGTCATGTTATAAGGTGTTATGACGGGTCGCGTATTTAGCTTGGTAAATTCTATAAGATTTGTGTGGGAAAAACTGATTTCCATTCAGAATATTTGCTACAACTGAGTTTGCTCTGGGAAAACACAACCCAAAGCTCAGTCTGTGTATACATCTGCTCTCTGTCAGGATTTCACTTGTAATGTTTACCACCAGTGACCATTCTGCATCGAATGCAAATCTTGAAGACAAGCAGGGGAGCATGAAATTCTCTCTCATATTGACGATCTGACTTACTGTCTTCATTTCCCTTTCCTAATTGTCCAGGGCGGTGAAGAAGAGACAGCCTGACATGGTGTTTGCAGCCTTGCAGTCCGCTAAATGAATCATTTGAGTTGAATTAATCAATTCATTAAGATTTAAACTCCCGTCTTCATGACAAGGAAGGGGAAGGTTGTATCGTAAGGTTAAATACCAGGGAGATCTTGACATACACAACTTTAATAATGCAAAAACTGTTGATCGCAAGAAGAGAACATTTCATTTTAAAAGTTAACACAGATTAGACAGATCTGCCTTGTTTTAGTGGCTCACTGTCTTCTTCTTTACTGAATTACGGAAGAAAAAGGAATTTTTTAACCATTTTTGATAGTTTGTTTGCCTATCCATACATCCATAGTAAAGTGCGCCATTTCAGTAGAACAAGCATATTTCTATTCCTCACTGAATTATATAGGGCAGTGTTGAAAGGGAACCTGGACAAAGTTGAGGTCAACAGGCAAGTGTTGTGTTGGGTCTTGTGGGAGTCCTGGTAAATATAGAAGCAGGAAAAAAGAAGGAAAAAGAAGAGGCAAAATAATCTTTTTCCTTCTTTTTTCTTTTTCTTCTTTTTTGTTCTTCTTGCTTCTGTTTCCTTTTTCTTCTTCTCCTCATTCCATCTTTTTCCTTCTTTTTGTGCCTTCCTTTCCTTCCTTTTTCATTAACATTGACATAAAAACAGCTCAAAAGTACTTACATACACTACTAAGTGACCCAAGAGTGTTATACAGGGTTTTTATGGCTCTAAGTATTAAAGACAAGTTTAAGGAGTATTGGTGAAGTTCCAGTTCGGCTCGAACTAAACCAAATTTTCTGCTCAAATTTAGCGAACCAGCCAAATTGAATTTTTCACGTTTACTCATTGTAGATCATAAGGTTAGATTATCAAAATATAAGTTCTGGATAACCCATAATAATAAAAAAGCTGCAGCTATATATAGTAAAGTATTAGGTATTGGGGAAATAAGGGAAGGGGGAGGAGGGGGAAAAGGGAAATAAATAAAAGGGGGGAAAAATTAGGACTATAAGTGTTATGAGCAAAGTTTAACAAACAGAAACTGTTAAGATGAGAAGCAAGATATATGTAAAACTGTAATCTACCAATGTATGTTTCTTTCATGTGTAACAAAATGCCAATAAAAAAAGAGTTAAAAAAAAAAAGCTGCAGCTCAGAAACAGGAGGATCTGCTGCTAGTAACCCAACAATTACTTATGGAAGGTTAATGATTTACCGTATATACTCGAGTATTAGCCGACCCGAGTATAAGCCGAGTAAATAAGTTTTACCACAAATAACTGGTAAAACGTATTGACTCGAGTATAAGCCGAGCTATACTCGAGTATATTACGAGGTAAAAAAAAAGCCTCCATACTCACCTCCCAGCCAGGATCTGTGTCTGTGCGGCAAGCTGCTTGAATTCCCCCACTGTCCTCTCTGCTCGGCTCTGTCATGTGTCAGTACTGTGTAAGTAAGCACTGTGATTGGATCGAGTGCCAGCCAATCACAACCGGTGCTTGATCATTCACAGCCAATCAGTGAATGTCATTCACTGATTGGCTGTGAATGATCGAGCGCCGGCTGTGATTGGCTGGCGCTCGATTCAATCACAGCGTTGACAGCAGGAAATGACAGAGCCGAGCAGAGAGTACAGCAGGGGAACACAGGAATTCAAGCAGCTTGCCGCACCAACGCCGGGGAGACAGACGCTGGCTGGGAGGTGAGTATGGTGGGTTTTTTTTTAAACCTTTCCTGATTCGAGTATTAGCAGAGGGGGGCTTTTTCAGCACAAAAAAATGTGCTGAAAAACTAGGCTTATACTAGAGTATATATGGTATATGATTTTCTTATAAAGATCTGCTTGAAAATTTTATCTGGAACATACTGGTGTATTTTCCATTAGACATCTGTACCTGCATAGTATGACATAATTACATTGGGGTACAGAGACTATTCTGCGCTATTCTGTGTACGTGTTAAGAGTAATTCTCTGTCTGGAGCCTGTAGAATATTTGTGGTTGTAAAGCAACCAAGGAAAGGAAGCAAATTCCATATGTAACTACATCTGAAGAGAATCCTTTGGCAGGAATGTGTCTGTCAGTGGAGCATCTCAGATTAGCAATGAGAAACGTTTCTACAACAAATCAATATTTTTCATTAATGCTAGCAATTGATATATTTATCTGAGGGGAAATGCGGAGGAAATGGACTGTGCTAAGGCATCCATCAAGCATAACATACCTATAGTGGCTTGCTCATACATGAGTGTAATGTGAGGAGCTATTCATTGTCAGTTTGAAGAAAATTTGAGGATAAAAAAAATAGGATACAGTTTACCATATTTTGGAAAGCACAACTATAGTTCAACAATATAAAAGAACAAAGAAATATAGGCTAAAGATTAGAGATGAGCGAACGTACTCGTCCGAGCTTGATGCTCGGGCGAATATTAGCGTGTTCGGGATGCTCGTTACTCGTAACGAGTACCACGCGATGTTCGGGTTACTTTCAGTTTCCTCTCTGAGACGTTAGCGCGCTTTTCTGGCCAATTGAAAGACAGGGAATGCATTACAACTTCCCCCTGTGATGTTCCAGCCCTATACCACCCCCCTGCTGTGAGTGGCTGGGGAGATCAGATGTCACCGGAGTATAAAAGTCGGCCCCTCCCGCGGCTCGCCTCAGATGCCTTGTGAGTTAGCTGAGGGACAGTGCTGCTGGTGCCGGAGCTGCTGTAGGGAGAGCGTTAGGAGTTAGTGTAGGCTTCAAGAACCCCAACGGTCCTTCTTAGGGCCACATCTAACAGTGTGCAGCAGTGTGGAGGCTGCAGTTAGCAGTGGTGCACATTTTTTTTTTTTCCAAATCGGCCGTGCAGAGCATTGCGCCCTGCAGTAATACTACAGGGACAGAAGTGGTGGTTAGGCAGGGAGAGTGTTAGGAGTTAGTGTAGGCTTCAAGAACCGCAACAGTCCTTCTTAGGGCCACATCTAACAGTGTGCAGCAGTGTGGAGGCTGCAGTTAGCAGTGTTGCACATTTTTTTTTCCAAATCGGCCGTGCAGAGCATTGCGCCCTGCAGTAATACTACAGGGACAGAATTGTGTAGGCAGGGCCAGAAGACATATTTTATTGATTGAATATACGCAGTGGGCCTTTCCTTGAAAAAAAAGGGAAAAATTTCTATTTGGCCTGCCTCTGACAGTCCTCAGCGTTCTGGGTACGTGTGTGGTGGGTGGAGAACATAAACAAAAATCATACGCAGCCAGCTAAGTTTAACAGCAGGCTTGCGCCAATTTATTTCCTGCCTGGGAAATCACCGCTCTGCTGTAGTTAATAACTCTGCAACACTGCAGTTCTGTGACACATTTGCAGGGCCAGAAGACATATTTATTATTGATTGAATATACGCAGTGGGCCTTTCCTTGAAAAAAAAAGGGAAAACATTCTATTTGGCCTGCCTCTGACAGTCCTCAGCGTTCTGGGTACGTGTGTGGTGGGTGCAGAACGTAAATAAATCATACGCAGCCAGCTACGTTTAACAGCAGGCTTGCGCCAATTTATTTCCTGCCTGGGAAAAATCACCGCTCTGCTGCACTTTATATAACACTGCAGTTCTGTGGAACACATTTCTTATCTGATTGAATATAGTCAGTGGGCCTTCCCTTTAAAAAAAAAAAGGGAAACATTCTATTTGGCCTGCCTCTGACAGTCCTCAGCGTTCTGGGTACGTGTGTGGTGGGTGCAGAATGTAAATAAATCATACGCAGCCAGCTACGTTTAACAGCAGGCTTGCGCCAATTTATTTCATGCCTGGGAAATCAAATCACTGGTAATACAGCATGCTGAGGGGTAGGGGTAGGCCTAGAGGACGTGGACGCGGCCGAGGATGCGGAGGGCCAAGTGAGGGTGTGGGCACAGGCCGAACTCCTGATCCAGGTGTATCGCAGCCGACTGCTGCGCGATTACGAGAGAGGCACGTTTCTGGCGTCCCCACATTCATCACACAATTAATGGGTCCACGCGGGAGACCTTTATTAGAAAATGAGCAGTGTGAGCAGGTCCTGTCGTGGATGGCAGAAAGTGCTTCCAGCAACCTATCGTCCACCCACAGTTCTGCGCCGTCCACTGCTGCAAATCCGACTCCTCTGTCTGCTGCTCCTCCTTCCTCCCAGCCTCCTCACTCCACTACAATGACACATGCTCAGGAGCGGGAAGACTCCCAGGAACTGTTCTCGGGCCCCTGCTCAGATTGGGCAGCAGTGGTTCCTCTCCCACCAGAGGAGTTTATCGTCACTGATGCCCAACCATTGGGAAGTTCCCGGGGTCCGGGGGATGAGGCTGGGGACTTCCGGCAACTGTCTCAAGACCTTTCAGTGGGTGAGGAGGACGATGACGATGAGACACAGTTGTCTATCACTGAGGTAGTAGTAAGGGCAGTAAGTCCGAAGGAGGAGCGCACAGAGGATTCTGAGGAAGAGCAGCAGGACGATGAGGTGACTGACCCCACCTGGTTTGCAACGCCTACTCAGGACAGGTCTTCAGAGGGGGAGGCAAGGGCAGCAGCAGGGCAGGTTGCAAGAGGCAGTGCGGTGGCCAGGGGTAGAGGCAGGGCCAGACCGAATAATCCACCAACTGTTTCCCAAAGCGCACCCTCGCGCCATGCCACCCTGCAGAGGCCAAGGTGCTCTAAGGTCTGGCAGTTTTTCACAGAGACGCCTGACGACCGACGAACAGTGGTGTGCAACCTTTGTCGCGCCAAGATCAGCCGGGGAGCCACCACCATCAGCCTCACCACCACCAGCATGCGCAGACATATGATGGCCAAGCACCCCACAAGGTGGGACGAAGGCCGTTCACCGCCTCCGGTTTGCACCGCTGCCTCTCCCCCTGTGCCCCAACCTGCCACTGAGATCCAACCCCGCTCTGAGGACACAGGCACTACCGTCTCCTGGCCTGCACCCACACCCTCACCTCCGCTGTCCTCGGCCCAATCCACCAATGTCTCGCACCGCACCGTCCAGCCGTCGCTAGCGCAAGTGTTTGAGCGCAAGCGCAAGTACGCCGCCACGCACCCGCACGCTCAAGCGTTAACTGTCCACATAGCCAAATTTATCAGCCTTGAGATGCTGCCGTATAGGGTTGTGGAAACGGAGTCCTTCAAAAGTATGATGGCGGCGGCGGCCCCGCGCTACTCAGTTCCCAGTCGCCACTACTTTTCCCGATGTGCCGTCCCAGCCCTGCACGACCACGTCTCCCGCAACATTGTACGCGCCCTCACCAACGCGGTTACTGCCAAGGTCCACTTAACAACGGACACGTGGACAAGCACAGGAGGGCAGGGCCACTACATCTCCCTGACGGCACATTGGGTGAATTTAGTGGAGGCTGGGACAGAGTCAGAGCCTGGGACCGCTCACGTCCTACCCACCCCCAGAATTGCGGGCCCCAGCTCGGTGGTGGTATCTGCGGCGGTGTATGCTTCCTCCACTAAAGCACCCTCCTCCTCCTCCTCCTCCAACGCAACCTCTGTCTCGCAATCAAGATGTGTCAGCAGCAGCAGCATGTCGCCGGCAGTCGGTGTCACGCGGCGTGGCAGCACAGCGGTGGGCAAGCGTCAGCAGGCCGTGCTGAAACTACTCAGCTTAGGAGATAAGAGGCACACAGCCCACGAACTGCTGCAGGGTCTGACAGAGCAGACCGACCGCTGGCTTGCGCCGCTGAGCCTCCAACCGGGCATGGTCGTGTGTGACAACGGCCGTAACCTGGTGGCGACTCTGCAGCTCGGCAGCCTCACGCACGTGCCATGCCTGGCCCACGTCTTTAATTTGGTGGTTCAGCGCTTTCTGAAAAGCTACCCACGCTTGTCAGACCTGCTCGTAAAGGTGCGCCGGCTCTGCGCACATTTCCGCAAGTCCCACACGGACGCTGCCACCCTGCGGACCCTGCAACATCGGTTTAATCTGCCAGTGCACCGACTGCTGTGCGACGTGCCCACACGGTGGAACTCTACGCTCCACATGTTGGCCAGGCTCTATGAGCAGCGTAGAGCTATAGTGGAATACCAACTCCAACATGGGCGGTGCAGTGGGAGTCAGCCTCCTCAATTATTTTCAGAAGAGTGGGCCTGGTTGGCAGACATCTGCCAGGTCCTTCGAAACTTTGAGCAGTCTACCCAGGTGGTGAGCGGCGATGCTGCAATCATTAGCGTCACCATTCCTCTGCTATGCATCTTGAGAAGTTCCCTGCAAAGCATAAAGGCAGACGCTTTGCACTCGGAAACAGAGCCGGGGGAAGACAGTATGTCGCTGGATAGTCAGAGCACCCTCCTTACTATATCTCAGCGCGTTCAGGAGGAGGAGGAGCATGAGGAGGATGAGGAGGAGGGGGAAGAGACAGCTTGGCCCACTGATGACGGTACCCATGGTGCTTGCCTGTCATCCTTTCAGCGTGTATGACCTGAGGAGGAGGAGGAGGAGGATCCTGAAAGTGATCTTCCTAGTGAAGACAGCTATGTGTTGCGTACAGGTACCCTGGCACACATGGCTGACTTCATGTTAGGATGCCTTTCTCGTGACCCTCGCGTTACACGCATTCTGGCCACTACGGATTACTGGGTGTACACACTGCTCGACCCACGGTATAAGGAGAACCTTTCCACTCTCATTCCCGAAGAGGAAAGGGGTTCGAGAGTGTTGCTATACCACAGGACCCTGGCGGACAAGCTGATGGTAAAATTCCCATCCGACAGCGCTAGTGGCAGAAGGCGCAGTTCCGAGGGCCAGGTAGCAGGGGAGGTGCGGAGATCGAGCAGCATGTACAGCACAGGCAGTGCAACAGTCTTTAAGGCCCTGGACAGCTTTATGGCTCCCCAGCAAGACTGTGTCACCGCTCCCCAGTCAAGGCTGAGTCGGCGGGAGCACTGTAAAAGGATGGTGAGGGAGTACGTAGCCGATCGCACGACCGTCCTCCGTGACGCCTCTGCCACCTACAACTACTGGGTGTCGAAGCTGGACACGTGGCCTGAACTCGCGCTGTATGCCCTGGAGGTGCTTGCTTGTCCTCCGGCTAGCGTCTTGTCAGAGAGGGTGTTTAGTGCGGCTGGGGGAATCATCACAGATAAGCGTACCCGCCTGTCAACCGACAGTGCCGACAGGCTAACACTCATCAAGATGAACAAAGCCTGGATTTCCCCAGACTTCTGTTCTCCACCAGCGGACAGCAGCGATACCTAAGCAATACGTAGGCTGCACCCGCGGATGGAAGCATCGTTCTCTCTCACCATCCAAAACGGGGACATTTCTGCTTCATCAATCTGTGTATAATATTCCTCCTCCTCCTCCTGCTCCTCCTCCTGAAACCTCACGTAATCACGCCGAACGGGCAATTTTTCTTAGGGCCACAAGGCTCACTCATATAATTTTTCTAAACAATTTTTATACATTTCAATGCTCTTAAAAGCGTTGAAACTTTAACTTGAACCAATTTTTCGTTAAACTGGGCTGCCTCCAGGCCTAGTTACCACTTAAGCCACATTAACCAAAGCGATTAATGGGTTTCACCTGCCATCTTGGTTGGGCATGGCCAATTTTTTCTGAGGTACATTACTACTGTTGGTACACCATTTTTTTTGGGCCCTCACCTACAGTGTGATCATAGTAATTTCTATGTTCTTCGCCTGCACTCATGGTACAGAAAGGTGTGTGCGGTTGGCCTACACTTTAGCTACATAAATGTAACTGGGGCCTTGTCTATACTGCAGCTACTGAAATGTGAAAGAGACTGTTATCTCCCTAAACTGCTGCAATGGGAATGTTACTGGGGCCTGTCTTGAGTGCTACTATTACTGAAATGGAACTAAGACTGCGCTCCCCCTATACTGCTGCTAGTGATATGTTAGTGGGGTCTGTCCCTAATGCTACCGCTGAAATGTTAATAATTCTGGGCTCTGCCTATACCGCTGCTAATGGTATGTCACTGGGGTGTGGAAACAGAGGCTTCACAAAGACATGATGGCGGCGAGGCCATTTCCCACCAACGCTGTTACTGTTAACCCCTTGAGTGGCACGCCCGGAAGATTTCCGTGACGAGCTCCACTGCTCATAGCAACATAGCCCGGAAGATTTCCGGGCTATGTATCACTATGGGAGCTGCAGAGCACAATGCCACAAGCTGTGACAGTGTGCTCTGCCTGCACAGACCCACAGAGAACAAAGCAAGGGCTTTGAAAAACCAGCAGAAGATATTGCCGACATGTCGGCAACCTCCTGCTTTGTTTACAGGTTGCCATAGAGACCATCGGCTTGTCAGAAGCAAGCCATGGTCTCTGTGAAAGGGAGAGCTTGGTGTTTGGCTGTCAGAGGACAGCTAGGTACCTGCTCTTACAGCAGAGATCAGAGAAAACCTCCGATCTCTGCTGTGTTAACCCTTTACATGCTGCAGTCTATGTGACTGCAGCATGTAAAGGGTTGTCACTGCAGCATGTAAAGGGCTGTCACCATCGGACCCCCGGAATGTGATCAGGGGTCCTGATGGGTCCCTGTGGAAGTCCCCTAAAGGGACAAAAAAAAAAGAAAAATTAAAAAAAAAAAAAAAAAGTAAAAAAAAACAAAAAAAAAAAACACTTCTCTCCCTTTACTTTGTAAAAAATCAAAAATACAATCACACATGTGGTATCCGTGTGCGTCGTAATGACCCAGAGAAGGAATTTAATACATTATTTAACCCCTTAATGACATGGCCCCTTTTTTTCTTTTTTCCCCATTTCTTTTTTTCCTCCCCCCTGTTTAAAAAATCACAACTTGTCCCGCAAAAAACAAGCCCTCATATGGCCATGTCAATGGAAAAATGAAAAAGTTATGGCTCTTGAGACGCAACTGCAAAACTAGTTGAAATTCAATGATTAGACCATTTTAAAAAACCTGCCCTGGTGGGCACGACAGGGTGGTAGGAAACCTGCCACTCAAGGGGTTAAGGTGCATATAACCACGGACACGTGTAGAGGACACATAGTGCCTCCAAAACATCCCCCTCCTCCTCCAACAATGAAAACATTCTTGGCAAATACCTTTGCATTGGTCCGTCTGGTGGCAGTCCAAGAATTTCACCTTTAACGACACAACAAGAGAGCACCACCACCATCCCCCCGCCACGGCCCACTTAATCCTGGCCACATTCCGAAAACCAACTACATAAAACCGCGCTACCAGGTCCGCAGTCACCACCACATTACCACCAATGAGGTTACTGTTAAGGTACATATTACCAGTCTGACTGGGGCATGCAGTGTGGGCCGAAGCCCACCTGCATTAAGCACGACATTACTACCTCAGCTGTGTTGGGCAATGCAATAGGATATATTTATGTACCACCGGTTGGTTCCAGGGAGCCACCCGTGCTGTGGGTCCACAGGGAATTATAAATGCATCTGTTTCCACTTCTAAAGAACCCCAGTCTGACTGGGGCATGCAGTGTGGGCCGAAGCCCACCTGCATTAAGCACGACATTACTACCTCAGCTGTGTTGGGCAATGCAATGGGATATTTTTATGTACCGCCGGTGGCTTCCTGGCACCCACCCATGCTGTGGGTCCACAGGGAATTATAAATGCATCTGTTTCCACTTCTAAAGAACCCCAGTCTGACTGGGGCATGCAGTGTGGGCCGAAGCCCACCTGCATTAAGCACGACATTACTACCTCAGCTGTGTTGGGCAATGCAATGGGATATATTTATGTACCGCCGGTGGGTTCCAGGGAGCCACCCATGCTGTCGGTCCACAGGGACTTCACAATGCGGAGTTGTACCTGCCTGTGTTTATGAATTAAAAAACGCGGTCTGACTGGGGCATGCAGACACCTTGACAGAATGAATAGTGTGTGGCACATAGGTTCCCCATTGCTATGCCCACGTGTGCAGCTCCTGATGGCGGTGGCACAGGATTATATTTCTCATTGCTGCTGTACAGCATTGTGGGCTATCGCCCCGCCCCTTTTAAAGAGGGTCGCTGCCTAGCCGTGCCAACCCTCTGCAGTGTGTGCCTGCGGTTCCTCCTCATGGCAGACGCACTTATAAATAGACATGAGGGTGGTGTGGCATGAGGGCAGCTGAAGGCTGCGCAGGGACACTTTGGTGTGCGCTGTGGGGGGGGGGTTGGGCAGCATGTAACCCAGGAGAAGTGGCAGCGGAGTGTCATGCAGGCAGTGATTGTGCTTTGTTGGAGGTAGTGTGGTGCTTAGCTAAGGTATGCATTGCTAATGAGGGCTTTTCAGAAGTAAAAGTTGTTGGGAGGGGGGGGCCCCACTCTTGCCGCTATTGTGGCTTAATAGTGAGACCTGTGAACTTGAGATGCAGCCCAACATGTAGCCCCTCGCCTGCCCTATCCGTTGCTGTGTCGTTCCCATCACTTTCTTGAATTGCCCAGATTTTCACACATGAAAACCTTAGCGAGCATTGGCGAAATACAAAAATGCTCGGGTCGCCCATTGACTTCAATGGGGTTCGTTACTCGAAACGAACCCTCGAGCATCGCGATAATTTCGTCCCGAGTAACGAGCACCCGAGCATTTTGGTGCTCGCTCATCTCTACTAAAGATACATAAGCAAAAAGAAAGCCGTTGCAGCAATCAATTTTTTTTTTTTTAATAAACTTCAATAACTTTTTGTACACATTACCCCTAATAAAACAAAAAAACAGGAAAAATGCAGTGAAAAAAGATATTAAGAAATAGCCCTATATTTAACAAAAACATGGACATAAGACCACCCCATGCGTAAAATCACTAAAAAGTGTCTGATCCTTTAGGACCTGAAGTACCCATGTCCTGAAAAGGGTTTTGTCATTAAAACCTCTCAACTCGATGGACCCGGTGTAAAATAAAAAATATTGCATACTCACCTCTGCTCGGTCCCCTAGGATCAAGCTGACAGTCTTCAACACGCCCTGCTTCCAGGAAGACAGCCCTACGGGAGTCAAGTGACCACTGCAGTCAATCAGAGGCCGCAGCATTACTGTCCTAACTCCTGGCATCAGCACATACATCTTGGGCACCATAATACCAGTAGTTTGTGATGGTCATGCTGCAGCTTCTGATTGGCCACAGCGGTCACACTTCCACCAGGCCATCTACCTGGAAGTATGAGTATGGACTATTTTTTTATTTTACGCCAGGTCCAGCGAGTGGACAAGTTTTTGTTTTAATGACAAACCCCTTTAAGAACCAGGGTGTTTCTGGTCCTAAAGGACCAGACACTTTTTAGGGATTTTACACATGTGCTGGTTTTATGTTCTTATTTTCGTGACATAGGGCTATTTTTCAATATCGTTTTTAACTGATTTTTTTCCCATTCTTTATGCTTTATTAGTGGTGATGTGTACAAAAAGCTATTAAAAAGTTTTTTTTTAATTTTTAGTTCTTTTTTTTAAATTAATATATTTACGCTGAAATTGATTCCCCATTTTGTTTCGGATGTTTTGATGTATAATCTCATCTTAAAGGGCGGATATAGGTTTGCGTTGATGATAGATACTTTTCTTTTTTTCCATAAATTTTTATTTTATTCTGTAATTTTTTTAACTTATTTTTTTAGCTTTTTTTTAATCATCTGTGTCCTATATGGCATCATATAAGACCCCTGGGAGACAATTACACTGTCATTTTTTTTAATTTCGCACTCTTCCACTGTAGCTGGGCCATCCATTGGACCGCTGTTACAAGAGAAAACAACCCCCCTATAGTGACATTAGAATTGACCTGGTTCTGCTAAAACTTAGCAGCTCTGCCTTGGCAGAAGACACACAGTGATCACGTGATTGCCAGGTCGAATATAGAGAGGGCACTTTTTCCTTCTCTATTCTCTACATATTGCTAATTGAGAGCTATATAGCCTGCACAAGAGAAGGCAGAAGCGGTTATGAACTGCTTCTTTCATCATCTCCGGGTCCTCAGCAGTCATGGATAGCTGATAATCTGACCTGCTCGATTGCAAGAGTAGGAGCTTTAATCACACACTCTGTTAGGGTGTGCTGCTGGGATCTGTTGGTCTACAAGGGTTTCCAGCAGTGCAGCCCCACAGGTGGGGTTGATTGAGATAGCCCGGTGTGGATTTCTCCAGCCAGCCAATCCCCCAGGTCTGCTGCTCATATGTACCAGCTCCTCTCCCAGTGGCTGCTGGACTTTCCTTTGTATGTTCAGTGGGAACAGTGTCATGTTCCTACGTGTCAGTGCATGTGCCTGACGTGGGATGTGAACAGTCCTGTTCAGGGTGCATGGTGTGCTGTGTTGTATGCAAATCCTTGGTGTGTTAGTGTGAGCTGTGTTCAGTCCTGCTGTGTTTCATTTGTCACCTAGGTCTAGGTAGGTCCCTAGGTTCCAGTGTGGGGCTATCCTTGTTGGGACGATCACTCCGCATACAGGCAGGTTGCATATGGAAGTTGTCTCGTTAGAGTATGGACCCGCAAGACAATGAGGACCCTTGAAGTGGGCTTGTGGGCTTAAGTATCTTGGCTAAAATACGAACCAATACCTCACATCATATCTTTTGACATTTGTTTATACATGCGGGTATGCTTGGTCATGTTTTGGACATTTGTGAGTCAGTGTGCTATGTCTGTCCATAAGTTACGTCCGCTGTTTCCTAGTCCGCCGGAGTTTCAGTTTCAGTTCAGAAGTGTGAATCACATAGCAGAATGTACACATTTCAGGTGGGAGGTATGTGTGTCGTTTGGGCCCCTCCTCTGTGTTTGTGGTATGTCTGTCTTTGAGTCCAGTTTGCATTTTTCCATGTTTCGTCTGAGTTCTTGAGTTCTTGTGTGAACTGGACTTAACAGAATGTACACGTCTCAGGCGTGTGAAAGACGTAACACATGCCGGATTTTTACTATGACTTGGGCTTAAAGCCCAGGTCCAAGGACTGTATATTTACGGTGCATGGTATTTTCTCACTTGGTACATACACTGCATTATTTTCAGCCCAGATTTGCTCATGGAAATTGCACGGAATATGACAGTAACAGAAAAGTGGATGTGATTTACAGAATTTTCATCCACATGCTGAGTAAAAAATCTACAGCGTAGACTGAGCTGCAGTATGAATTTTAACTCCACAGCATGTTGGCTTGTGCAGCAGATTGATCGTCAATTTGTTGAAGATTTTCCCCCTTGATTTAAGTGTGGAAGTCAAAATTTACAAAAAAGTCAAGTTGTGGATTTTGCCGCATATTAGATAGAGATCTTTAAAAAAATATATGCAGATGGGGACACTAATAAAGTCAGGAAAAAACTGTTGTTATGAAATAGTTTTGAAAAAAAACAACATTTATTCAACTTCTCCCCACACTCTTGCAGTCTTTTTTGCTTCCTGTTGAAAACTAGTGCTGCTCGTCAACCGATAAAATCAGGCCGATTTTTGCTAAATTGGATCAGATCATCCCAATCCAATTTTTGGCAAAAATCTCCAAAAAATTGTCTCTCTGCTTCGAGCAGAAAGGACAGCTGTCTTGGCTTAGCACTGCTGCCTTGTGGGGCCGGAGTTCTAGGTTTGAATCTAATATTGATGGTGATTTGAACCTGGGATCTCACCACCACAAGGAGGCCAAATTAGAGTCCCCAATTTTAACTCCTATTAACTTCCAATAATCGCTCAACGCTAGTGAAGACACATGACAGCTGCAGTCAGTCACACACTGCAGTGATAATATGGATGGAGACGTTGCTGGAAACTAGGAAAGATCATCAGGGAAGCAGACAAGATTCTGCAAGATAAAGGGTGAGTCAATTTTTTTAATGTAACCTGTTCCATAGCATCAAATCCACAAGCAAAATTACATCAAAGTGGTGGAGATTTGTCGCTGTAGAATCCTTGCGATTTGCGGCAACAAATCTCCCACATGTGAACATACTCTAATAACTTAGAGTGATGCCTAGAGTTGAGCGAACATACTCTGCCGAGCTTGATGCTCGTTCGAGTATTAGCGTACTCGATGGTGCTCGTTACTCGAGCGAGCATCAAGCCGTGTTCGAGCCTGTTTTGGCCTCTCCCCGCCGCGCCGCAGCGCGCATCATTGGCAAATTTTTTGGAGAGAGAGAGAAAGAGAGACAGAGACGAACATAGGGAGAAAAAAAAAGCTCGGCACCCGGCGTCCCACATACAAAAATGCTTGATTCTCCCATTGTAGTCAATGGGGTTCGTTACTCGAGTAGAGCTCTCAAATTTTATGAAAAGCTCGACTCGAATAACACGGACCCGAGCATTTGGGTGCTCACTCATCTCTAGTGATGCCTATTTTTCATTGCATCTATCTATTTATCCTTTGGATCTCACAAAACTTCACAAAAAAAGAAAACTAAGTGAGATGATGACAACTGCTATCTGATTGGTCGCATTCAGCCCCTCTCTTTACACTAGCTTTACACAGATACGTCCCACAGTGAGCTCTTCCTTATCGGCTTCCAAATATAAACACCGGGGAAAACACTGAGTTTACTTTCTATTTCCCTCTGATTCAAAACAAGGCGCATTCTCATTTTCTCTTTAATAATTCTGTGCATACAATCCATTCCCCACATAAATATTTCCATTCTATAAAATGCTTTAAATAAATGAATATTTCATTGTAATAGGAGCTTAAAATAAATGACATTGATTTTCCATTTTACAAGCTTTGGTTAAAGAGAATTACTCATGACAAGTCTGATATTATAAATTCTGCATTAATGAGATTATTTTACATCTACTGACAATCAAATCTGGGCTGCTTTGAGCAGAAAGCATCTGAGCATTTAGTTACCCACCTAGTGTTTTCCTCACTTTGTACCTGCAATTCATTTAATCTTGTGAGCTGCTTAGTACGGCTGTAATCATCAAGATAGCAGATATGAATGTAACATATCCAGAAGCATCCTGGTGGCAATTGTTTTCTTCTTCCAGCAAGCGTTCACAAAAGAATAAAACATTGTAACCCATGTTTCTGCATATTTTCCTTGTCTTGTATCTCATACATAGTAACTTGCATGTTTATTCATTTTCAGCGCTAGCTAAGCTGGTTCTTGCAGCAATGTAAAAAATGATGAACCATAATATACGCTATTCTAGCAAACATAACTGGACACCTGAGCAAGAATGAACATCTGCATTTATTTACACATGTTAATACTTAATGAGTCTTCTTTCGTCCCTAATAACATCGGATTCTCTCTGTGGTTTACTTTCTACTAACATCTGATATATCTCAGCTGGTATTTCCCTTCATTCATCCTGAAAATGTCTGGCGAGTTCTCTCAAAGACGTTCCAGTTCAAGCCAAAGATGTTCGGTAGAGTTCAGGTTGGGACTTTGTGCAGGCCAGTGCAATCGTGAAATATCCATATTTTCAAACAAAATGTAAAAAAGTGTTGTATTTGTGGCAAGGTGCGTTGTATTATTGGAGGTATTGCTGACCATTCCCAGAGTATTACCACATTGTTGGCTGCACATTATTGTCTAGAATATCAAGGTACACCTCCCTGTCCATGGTTCTTGCTACTACAACCATTTGACCGAGACCATGCCACATAAAACATCCCCAGACCATAACGGAACCCCCTCCATACTTAAATGTTGGGACAACACATTCAGACAAAAAGCGTTCCCCAGGCCTCCTCCACACCCAGGTAAATCCATCTGATTTGAAGATAGTGTAATGTGACTTCATACAATGTTCTTCCATTGCTCAACTGTCCAATGATGATGTTCCTTCCACCATTGTAGACAGCCCGATACATTATGAATCGTGATGGACTGCTTGTTTGTAGCAGCATAACCTATGCTGTATATCTAATAGTATGCAGTTCTTATCACAAACTATATCTAATACCTCCAAGGTTCTGCATCATATGTAGCACGGTTTAGGACACATGACCTGCTAATAAGACACAATCCATTCTACTGATAGAGGTGTCCAAATACTTTTGGTAGGATAGTGTACCAATAATCTTATATATGATCCCAAACTGTTAGGATGTAACCAACTGATATACCCTAATTAGAACCAAAGGTCCTACACCTTGTGATCTTGAGACTTGATGAAGGAGCTGTACCATTATATGTTGTATACAACCACCTCTTTTTCCCTGGTGGTAAATATTATTTATCACAGAACTGCAATCCCGATCAAACAAAAAGGTGTCATACTCATGCAAGGGGTGTGTGGCAAAAGCCTGATTCATTTAAGAAGCCACATAGGTTGAACTTGAAACTTACTTGTTTGCCTCATCCGTACAGGTTTAAGGCCACTGTTTAAACCATCAGAAGAATTTACAGGACTGTCTAAAATTTGATATTTTGGGACAATTAATGGCTAAAATTTTTTAAAGTTAATGTAAGGCACATGAAACACAGTTCATTACTAAATTCCATTCCAGTTTAACAGATTGACACAGAATGACACGCATGCCATGTCATTTAATGTCTTGTGGTAAGGCACCAAACTGTATATCTTTGTGGTGGTGACCTCAAGGGCATAGAAGCTGTGTCCATGAGATCAATAGCAGTAGCCCAAACAGGCATAGAGTCACCCACAAGGAAACAAGTGAGTTTCCCAGTGGGTTCTGAAATAGGAGGAGGGCCCTTCCCCCACCACCACCACCACCATATAAATGCTGCATGACACTGTAGACCCACTGCAATAAATACTGATATGCACAGTGCAATATCTTAGACAGCTAATAATTGTATGCACTGTAACTTTTCAGTGGCTCCAGAATAAATTTTACTGGTGAGCCCTATGTATCCCCATCTGACACTAAGCTCAAAGGTGATTGACTGCCAGACAGCCTCTTTAATGGCTGGGATTGGAGAAGCCTCTATAACAACCATGGCATCTAAGGCATTTTACAGAGGGAGGGTGCCATATCTGTCAGACTATAGGTGCACAGCAATGCAATCGTAGGGCGCTGATAGGTCAGCATGGTAGCCAGGGGCTTAACAGAGGCCTTTAGGTTTGCTACAGGCATAAGTTTATTAGGCCTTGGCAAAGGTGTGACCTAACTGATTGCCTGTCCTTAATGCAATACAAGCAATAACAGAATACAGGCAGTAATGCTGCGGAATGCTAAGCATTATAAATCACTATACTATGATTACAACTTCAAGTCCCCTGGTAAGACTAAATGTAACTTAGACAAAAATGTTGTACCACCCCAATGGTAGCAATCCATAGAATAAAGTTAATTTATCAGTCATACAGAACAACAAAACTAAAAAATAATGGCAAATTTGCTGTTTTTTCCTCCCTTCCCCCAAATAAAATGTATAAAAATATAAACATTACTCATTTAATTACATGTACCCCAAAACATTACCCATAAAAACAGCAACTGCAAAAAAAAAACCCAAAACTTTCTAATAGTTATATGGCTACAAAGGTTTTTTTTTAACCTTTGGGTTTGGTCCTTGTCCAAAGATGAACATAGGACAAGAAAATGTCAATAACATTGTCTCATTGATGTATTTTATTTTTTGACTTTGCATCCATGACTCTTTCTGCTTTGCCATCTAGTAAAATGAAGGGAAAGTTTGCCTTCATATGGAGTAGTTCAAAGTACAGTAAACTACCTGGTCTCCGCTTGTATCATCCTACAGAAGCACATCTTGCCTGTCTACCACAAGGAGATAACACAATGTAAAAGCAAAGCACTTCAACATTGCTATCCTCCCCTACACAGCTACCAACAAGAACACTTCTAGAGAACCTAAAGCATCTCTAGACAATTAAAGTGTTTGACCACCCCAACCCCACCAATCACGAGAACGGGGTACTATGCTATCACCCACCTTTAGGAATGGGACAGTGACCAAGAATGCACACTGCCACTCCATTAATTTCTATGGGACTGCCAGGGCACTCTTCTCTTCGGCAGTCTCATAGAAATGATTGGAATGGCAGCAGCCATTCTTAGTTCTATTCATGTGGAGTTACATGGATCCCTCATTCTTGTAATCATTGGCTAGACAGACCCCCACAATACAGAAACTTATCTCCTAATCTAATGTTTAAAAGTATTGGTAGGAGTTGATAGTATAACAAATGCAATTCCAATGATATGATTGGTCCTCTATCAAACAAGACATTATGTGATCATAATAACACATTTGCTTAGTTTCAGCTGTTTTTAGTTTCTTTTCGATATTTTTTTCCAGTAGGCTGACAGATTTACTTTAAAGAAATCCTAATAAATAAGCCAGTTGATATACAGTTAGGGCCAGAAATATTTGGACAGTAACACAATTTTCGCGAGTTGGGCTCTGCATGCCACCGCATTGGATTTGAAATGAAGCCTCTACAACAGAATTCAAGTGCAGATTGTAACGTTTAATTTAAAGGGTTAAACAAAAACATCTGATAGAAAATGTAGGAATTGTACACATTTCTTTACAAACACTCCACATTTTAGGAGCTCAAAAGTAATTGGACAAATAAACATAACCCAAACAAAATATTTTTTTTTCAATATTTTGTTGCGAATCCTTTGGAGGCAATCACTGCCTTAAGTCTGGAACCCATGGACATCACCAAACGCTGGGTTTCCTCCTTCTTAACTGCCAGGCCTTTACAGCCACAGCCTTCAGGTCTTGCTTGTTTGTGGGTCTTTCCGTCTGAAGTCTGGATTTGAGCAAGTGAAATGCATGCTCAATTGGGTTAAGATCTGGTGATTGACTTGGCCATTGCAGAATGTTCCACTTTTTTGCACTCATGAACTCCTGGGTAGCTTTGGCTGTATGCTTGGGGTCATTGTTAGAGATGAGCGAGTATACTCGCTAAGGCACTACTCGCTCGAGTAATGTGCCTTAGCCGAGTATCTCCCCGCTCGTCCCGAAAGATTCGGGGGCCGCCGCAGCTGACAGGTGAGTTGCGGCGGGGAGCGGGCCAGAGCGGGCGGGAGAGAGGGAGAGAAAGATCTCCCCTCCGTTCCTCCCTGCTCTCCCCCGCAGCTCCCCGCCCCGCGGCGGCACCCGAATCCTTCGGGACGAGCGGGGAGATACTCGGCTAAGGCACATAACTCGAGCGAGTAGTGCCTTAGTGAGTATACTCGCGAATCTCTAGTCATTGTCCATCTGTACTGTGAAGCGCCGTCCGATCAACTTTGCAGCATTTGGCTGAATCTGGGCTGAAAGTATATCCCGGTACACTTTAGAATTCATCCGGCTACTCTTGTCTGCTGTTATGTCATCAATAAACACAAGTGACCCAGTGCCATTGAAAGCCATGCATGCCCATGCCATCACGTTGCCTCCACCATGTTTTACAGAGGATGTGGTGTGCCTTGGATCATGTGCCGTTCCCTTTCTTCGCCAAACTTTTTTCTTCCCATCATTCTGGTACAGGTTGATCTTTGTCTCATCTGTCCATAGAATACTTTTCCAGAACTGGGCTGGCTTCTTGAGGTGTTTTTCGGCAAATTTAACTCTGGCCTGTCTATTTTTGGAATTGATGAATGGTTTGCATCTAGATGTGAACCCTTTGTATTTACTTTCATGGAGTCTTCTCTTTACTGTTGACTTGGAGACAGATACACCTACTTCCCTGAGAGTGTTCTGGACTTCAGTTGATGTTGTGAACGGGTTCTTCTTCACCAAAGAAAGTATGCGACGATCATCCACCACCGTTGTCTTCCGTGGACGCCCAGGCCTTTTTGAGTTCCCAAGCTCACCAGTGAATTCCTTTTTTCTCAGAATGTACCCGACTGTTGATTTTGCTACTCCAAGCATGTCTGCTATCTCTCTGATGGATTTTTTCTTTTTTTTCAGCCTCAGGATGTTCTGCTTCACCTCAATTGAGAGTTCCTTTGACCGCATGTTGTCTGGTCACAGCAACAGCTTCCAAATCCAAAACCACAAACCTGGAATCAACCCCAGACCTTTTAACTACTTAATTGATTACAGGTTAACGAGGGAGACGCCTTCTGAGTTAATTGCAGCCCTTAGAGTCCATTGTCCAATTACTTTTGGTCCCTTGAAAAAGAGGAGGCTATGCATTACAGAGCTATGATTCCTAAACCCTTTCTCCGATTTGGATGTGGAAACTCTCATATTGCAGCTGGGAGTGTGCACTTTCAGCCCATATTATATATATAATTGTATTTCTGAACATGTTTTTGTAAACAGCTAAAATAACAAAACTTGTGTCACTGTCCAAATATTTCTGGCCCTAACTGTATTGTGTTATTTATGTCCTCACTGTAAACCATTCATTAAGATAAATGTAAAGGAAATAGACACAAAAAATAATTAAAAGACGGTTTTGCAGACAGGGAGAGCTAACCACTTTGTACTACCTTTCTCTTATTCTAATGGATTATTATTTTTTTCATACGATGGACAAACCTAAAAGATTTTTACTACACATTAATAAAGTAGGTCTGCATCTGCAAAAATATGCTAATTCTCATTTAGAAGATTTAAAGGTGCCTAAAAACACAACATCCTTTATACCACTGCCTCTTCTTTAGTAATTGTGAAACTATGAACAGCCCTGCCACTGAAAAGAGAGAAGTGACAATGTGCCACCGAGCCATTTTATAAATCAGAAAAATACCTAATTTTGTAGAAACTTCCCCCCAAAGGCATAACTTTACACTAGTGTGTTCCAATGCATGATTTAAATTCGGACACTGCCACTGACCATGTGCAATTTAGGCTGGTGTCAAGGGGCAAAGAGGGCTAAGGTGTGAATTAAGCATTTGTACCACCTATAGCTGTATTCCTGCTACCTGCCTGTTCTATATGTTACATAAATTACTCATGTGTTAGAAATGAAGACTAAAGAAAACTGTACAATGAATAAATATTAAAAAAAGTAACTCAAAAGTAGAATGAAAAGTTAATTAGGAATTAGGAATGCCAACAAAGGATTAAATAAAGTTAAATAGCCAGCAATCCTCCATAATCAGTAGGAGAGGTTTATTAACATTGGCACACATTCTGAGAGGTGTGCCAGTCTCTCCATCATTGCAGCCAGGGCCATATTTACAGCTTGTGCTACCCTAGGCACTAAGTCTGAACACGTGCTCCTCCCTCCATTAAAAGGCCCAAAATTTCCTGCACATAATCTGCAAAGAATCAAGTTCATTGATTTCATTGGCATGCCGTACTTTTTGCTCTATAGAAGAGCGTATTAGACTATACTATTTCTGCGCTTTTCAGTTGTGCGAAAAGAACACATCTTGAACTGATTAGACTAATTATGGCTGGGAGCATCAGGGCATATTTTTTGGCACATGACTTGCGCACACAAAACAATACTGTAAAATAGGAGCATTCGCTCATGCGTGCAAATACACGAATCCAGACGAAATCGCATTTCTTTTAAACATAGTGACATACCTCTACAGATTTATCTGTCTTATTTGCATCACCCCGATTTTCATTTATGTTATATTCGTGGACAACACCTGCCCAGACCAAAGTTGATGCCAAGTGAAAAAAAGGACCAGGCAGCTAGCTCAGAAGTATTAGTAAATAGAGATGAGCGAGCATACTTGCTAAGGCACATTACTCGAGCTAGTAGTGCCTTAGCCGAGTATCTCCCCGCTCGTCTCTAAAGATTCGGGGGCCAGCGCCGGTGACAGGTGAGTTGCGGCGGTGAGCAGGGGGGAGCGGGAGGGAGAGAGAGATCTCCCCTCCGTTCCTCCCCACTCTCCCCCGCCGCTCCCCGCCCCCCGAATCTTTAGAGACGAGCGGGGAGATACTCGGCTAAGGCACTACTAGCTCGAGTAATGTGCCTTAGCGAGTATACTCGCTCATCTCTATTAGTAGATTTACAGTGCGGGGTCGGAAAATGCTTTTAAGGCCGGTTGCACACGACCGGGTCGGATTCCTAATACGGTAGCCTGCAGCAGAATCTGATCCTGTGCCCAGCCGGCATCCGTGCTTTCCTCTTTGCCGGCTGTGCTGCCGATGGTCCATATGGTGAGCCTTCGGACATGCGCAGTACAGTTTGTTTTTTTAAATCACAGCTTTTCCTGTGTTGTCGCTAGGTGATGACATTGAATCCGCAACCATTCCGCAATGTCATTGCGGAGGGGCAGTGGATCAAACGGCTTCCATTGGCTTCAGTAGAAGCCGTTGGTGCGGAATCCGCACAGAAATGGAGCATGCTGCGATTTCTCCTCCACAAGCAGAAAATTGCAATTGATTTTCACTTGTGTAGAGGGACACGTGTTTTGCCATAGCATGCTATGGGCAGTATTTGCTGTGGAATTCGTGTGCAGGCGGCCTTAGTTTAAAATGTAATTCCATAAGGAAGCTAGTGACCTGCGTATTATATGTAATGTATTTTTACAATCCAGTAATATGCAGACGTATCTCCAATACAAAAACCAGTAGTGCCTCCCTTACATCTGCTAGCCGATTTACTTACTAATTGTGTCCTCCGTGTTGTCTGTTATTCCATTGCTTTTTGTGAAGGGGCTACAATAACCGGAGGATGGCTGTTATTTATGCATCTAGCAGGTTTCCGTTTTATCCGCCTAATAAATCTTTCATGCACTTAAGCAGGAGAGATTTGTGCCCTCATAGGCTTAGCTATTTCTTTCCTCCTGCTTTCAGATAAAGTTTCAGGTCCTGCCCTGTCTCCTTCCTAGCAGGTATTTGTCTTTCGCTGGCTTTTGATGACAGGTTTTATCAGGCTTTCCTGTGGTGTAGAGCACCGTTCTGCTATGCAGTCTTCAACTTGATGGGACATGAGCTGAAATCTAGATAGCCAGTTAGGGAATTGGGTTTTAATTCAAAAGAAAAAATATCTTCGTGAATATAAATGGAAGGCGAAAAAATTACTACATTATAGTTCACTAAAATAGATTGAGGGATTTTAGTGCGTGGAGCCTGTAGGGCAGCACACAGAGATCTTAGGGCTCCACAAAAAAAGGACCTGTAGGCACTCTGTGTACCGCCATATGGTGTCTCTGCGTGGCATTGTATTCTGCCCTAGAAGCATTAGTATGATTATCTCTGAAATATGGCATTGAATGGAGTGTGCTACGATTAATGCTGACAGATTTTATATTCGACAGAAGAAAGGTTTCTGTATGCCACAGTTATGAACTCAATGGCATAGTATGGGGCCATAGACTAGTATAGGGGTGGTTTGACAGCTCTGTATAGTATGGAGCTGTAATACAGCCATGTGCATACAACATTGAGGTACCATAGATATAAGGAAAAGTTGTCAACACCTGCTGATTTTTGCTGGACCAAACAACTGTCAGATGTGGGCCTCCCGACTCTCCCCCAATAGATAATGTTGGGGGGTACTTTGAATTCCAGTGCCTGATGATCTTGTTTCAAGAGCTGTCTAACAGTGGCTTACTTTGCCCATTAAAAAAACATAATTGCTCAGACAAACCGAGTATTTATGTGTATGAGGCAGCCGGGCGAAATAGATATCAGTCCAACAAGCATTTGTCCGAAAACTATTGAAGGTGCTTTTGAACTTGTAGGCTTTGCTACTATATGTTTAATTGTGACATTGTGAGGTTTTGAGAACTTCCTTGAAAGAGCCCATATTAAGACACACATGTTCTACTACACTTGTATATTTTCTGTATAAACAGTATAACAGGGCAAGAGTACTCTATGGCAACCCCAATGAAGTTACTTCAGAGGAGGAGTGGCTTCTCTTTTGGCAAACAGTCAATATTCTTGAAATTTACAATTTTGGGCAGACTATGTATTACATGGTAAGTTCAAGACCATTAGAAATGGATCTGATCTTGCTAGAGGCTATAAATTCTATCTCAGAGGGACTCAAAACAGGAGACCCCACTCTGCTATGTCCATATCTAATATAAATAGGCCTACAGGCTTTTTCTTGCACCGCACTTTGACTCCTTTGTCTGAGCTTTGGTGGCCGATTTTGGTGTCATTAGATTAGTGACATCCTCACAAGCGCCTTAAAATCCTAAAATTGGTGATTGATACAGTGAGTGACCTGTGAAGGCAGCCGAAACTTCCTATGTTAAGTCTATGGATGAGTGCCTGGGGACAGTGAACCGTTGCTAAGCGAGCGCGAGCAGGTGGTACTGAAGTAGAGCGGCCAATACTGAATGACGGCGACCGGTGCTGATGGGGAGCGGCTGCTACTGAAGGGCAGCGGGGAGGCACAGAAGAGACAGTGTGGCGGCATAGAAATGATAGCACACAGCACTGAAGGAGAGCGGGCAGTGCAGAAGGGACAGCGGGCAGCGCAGAAGGACAGCAGGTGGTGTAGAAGGGACAGTAGGTGGTGCAGAAAAGTCAGCGGGCAGTGGGGAAGGGATAGTGGGCGGAGCTGAAGGAGAGCAGGCGGTGCAGAAGGGAGAGCAGGTAGCGCAGAAGGAGCAGCAGGTGGAACAGAAGGAGAGCAAACAGTGCAGAAGGGACAACAGGCATCGCAGAAGGGATAGCGAGCGGCGCAGAAGGAACAGCGGGCAGCACTGAAAAAGAGCAGGTGGTGCAAAAGGGAGAGTGGGCGGCGCAGAAGGGACAGCAGGCAGCGCTGAAGGAGAGTGTGTGGTGCTGAAGGGACAGTGAGCGGCACTGAAGGAGAGGGGCAGTGCTGAAGGACAGCAGAGCGGTGCTAAAGGGACAGTGGGCAGTGCTGCAGGAACAGCGGGCGACGCTGAAAGAGAGGGGCGGTGCTGAAAGGACAATTCAGTTAAAAAATACCGCCTTCACGATGGCTCTGATTGGTTCATCCAGCACTGCTCAGCCAATCACAGCAGTGCTGGATGGATCAATCATAACTAGCATGTCATGCACGTGGCATTTATGAATTAGCTGGGCCGTGGCTCATCGCCAGACTGCCATGGCTGATCCATGTGCTCTTTGCCAGCTCATCCATGTGCTCCAGCTAACCCCTGGGACAAAAGGATAGAAGAGGCAGTTGAGGTCCTGCCCATCATTGCTCGACACACCCCTTTTGGCCCAGAATGTAGCAGAAAGAACAGCCACTGCTCATCGCCAGATTGCAGCGGCTCATCTAATTCAAAAATCCTGCCTCCATGACGACTGTGATTGGTTCATCTAGCACTGCTCAGCCAATCACAGCAGCGCTGGATGGACCAATCTAGTAACTAGTATGTTGTGGAGGCGGCATTTATGAATTAGTTGAGTCGCAGCTCATCGCCAGACTGCGGTGGCTCATCCAATTCAAACATCCCCCCAACTAATCTCAGGGACAGAATTTCAACAATGTTGGAATTTACCTTCAGTGCCCTGCGTTCATTCATGGAATGTTGTATGTAGCATTTTCGAGAGTCATCAAGAAACAGAACTTAAAAGTCAAAATATACCCTGTTTCAATTCAAGCGGTACGCTCAGATGACAATGTAGTTTATCCTGAAGTCCTTGCCAATTAAAATAAATAGTTCTTACAACATTTACAAGTTTTTTTTACCTATCATTTCATGTTTGCGTAGCGAATGTCGGGTCAGTCTAGTGTTCTAAAAGAGGCAACCACGTTAATAACCTTATTAGGAAATACTAATACTTCCTAAAGAAACCATCATTTCATCTGTCTTACTTCTCAAGCTATTTCCCCATCTCACTTCTGTAGGACTCCTGATTGGCTGGAATCGGCACACGTGACGGGGCGGAGCTACGCGATGACGCGTAGAAGGGGGCGGAGCCAGAACGCCGCTGCTGCCGGACTGAGCCGAAGGCAGAAGACCCTTCTGCGCAAGCGCGTCTAATCGGGCGGTTAGACGCTGAAGTTAGACGGAGCCATGGAGACGGGGACGCCAGCGCAGGGAAGGTAAGTGAATAACTTCTGTATGGCTCATATTTAATGCACGATGTATATTACAAAGTGCATTAATATGGCCATACAGAAGTGCTTAACCCCACTTGCTTTCGCGAGACAACCCCTTTAAGCCAAGCCAAGGCAGGGTCAATACACAGAGTCTAAGCAGACTCCCCTGGTCTTGGCCACTTTATATACACTCTGGTCTACAATGTGTGTGTTTGTGTGTTGGGGAGGCAGGAAAATGGTTAACTTACCAATAGTTCAGCGATTAATGAAATATTTGAATCGGGAGTACTTGACCTGAATTTCTAAAAATTACCATGAATTTGGATGGACAATTCCAACTCTCATTAAAAGCAATGGGAGTGGGGCAGCGGGGGCGTGGCCAAGCAGCCGAGCTGACCGGCCGCATGTGAGGAGAGCTCCTGCGCTTACCGGCAAACCCATCATCCTGCGGACATCCTGAGGGCCCCCAGACCCAGTGCAACACCACCGGAGGAAGAGGAGAGTGGACCGAACCCCTGACAGCGCTCCCGGACGGCCACAGTCAAGATAACACCAGCGGCGGGAACGGAGACCCGCGACCGCCGCCGCCATACAGTAAGAGACGCCGGCTGCTTGCAAGGACCCTGAACCCGGCACAGCGTTGTGCAGAGCGGGAGGAGAGGAGACCAAACCCCCGACAGCGTCCCCGCAGCGCTGACATAGAAAGCACCGCCGGCGAAAAACCCGCGAAATCGCGGCCGCGGCGGCCATCTTGTGAGCGGCTCCAGCAGGCGTACAGGCCCCTAAATCCAGCATAACGCCGCTCCCAGACTCAGCATAGCATCGCTGAAGTGAAAGGGGAGAGGGCAGAGCCACCAGCGGAGCACCGGAGGTACAGACAGCGGAGAGAACGGCACCGCCAGATCCGCGGCCCCGTGACCGTGGCCGCCATTTTGTAGACACCGCCAGCTAATTACGCAGAAAGAAGGTAACCAGAGGGGACATAAAGAAAGACCCCCCCCCCTACAAGAGGGTTAAACGCCACACAGCCCAGAAGACTGGTGGGAAGGGAGAAGGGTAAACTCCAGAGCTGAATGCTGATCAGCGTGAAAATCACACGCTGTTCTGTCTTCTTACACATTCACACAGTGTGCAGTCCGATATTCAGCTTAACCATTTCTGTCTTCCAAATAAACAAACTGTTCTTCTTAATCTGACAGGTTTATTGGTTAACAGATCGTAGCATATGAGTGTGCATTCAATGCGATTGGGCTTGTGATAATGCGTGGATTGATTGATTGGTAAAACTATAAGAATACAGATAGTTTGCATAAGTATGATGCATAGGAAACATGCATAACATTAACATGGAGGTACATGGCAGAATGGCTGCTACACATAGTGCTGCATGGCTAACTAAACAGTTATAACTCCCTGAGTAACAATACAACTGACCACTGAACAGCTCTGCATAACATACTGTCTCTGAAACAAGGGTAGTTCTCTTACCAGATATGCTTTTACAAAGATGGTGGATTTTGAAGAGGAGGGAGCAAAGGCAAGTCTGAACTTTGTCTATCTCTGACTGGAAGTTCCTTCTTCCCACAATGCCTTGCAAACTACCCATAATACATCAGTCTTTAAGGTAGAAAAACAAGTTGTAATACATTTGTAACACAGCTAGATGGTGCTGTAACCACTAAACACCTAGAATGGAATGTTATGTAGCTTCGGTTTATGTGGGGCAGCACACTCCCCGTCTGACGTCAACGGACGTCACTATTGGGTGTTTCCGGTAAAAACAACAAAACAAGTTCCGTCACTAGCCTGAGGAATAGCTTGCCTTCTCCAGGCTTCCACACTTTGACCTCGAACTTGCGTACCTTCCCATCCTTGCTCGGGAACGTGTTGGTGATGAGTACGAGCAGAGTCGTGACATGATAATGCCCAGGAATTACCATAGGATGTTTCTCCTTAAATTCCACTTTGGCTGCTTGTAAGCGACCTCCTATTCTTAGTGTCCCATCTTGGTCAATGAAGGGATCAAGCTTCTTCAAAGCGCTACCCTTGAAGACTGTTTGGCCTTTGCTGAGGTAATCTATTTCTTTAGCATAACATTTATGTTGTATAGTGCGAATTATTATGCTCTTGGCTCTGTCCAGATTGGTAGCGGTAAAGGCGTGTTTGCAGTGATGCCAACCAACCCTTGCAAGGTCTTTGACTCACAGGTAATGTTGACCTATAAGACTGAGCTATATGGCTTAGACAGGCTATAGCATGAATGAGCGACATCCAAGTGGAGAATCTGTTGAAACGATGAGATTTGAGTTGGTGTTCCAAAGTCACCGTGCATAGAGCAGATACTTCAGGTCGGATTTCTTCATTGGTATCTAGGTTTACCAATTCGAATGAGTTGGATCCAATGCTGCAAGACGTTGAACGGTACAGAAATTCAGGACCCGTAAACCAAGTTGTATTCTTAAGGCCACCCGCTGCTACAGATCTAGTTGCATGGTCTGCCGGATTATGATGCGTAGGAACATAGTGCCATTGCTTGGGACAAGTGGACCTCCTGATCCTTAGCACCCTATTGCTGACATAGACGTAAAAGTGTCTGGTTTCGTTGCGAATATATCCTAAGACTACCTTGCTGTCTGTGTAAAATTCGACTTCCTCGATTTCCAGATTCATTCCTGAGGTTATAAGTTCAGCCAACTCTACCGCAAGCACAGCAGCGCATAGTTCCAGTCTGGGTATAGTGTGCTCGCAGAGTGGCGCCAGTTTGGCTCTGCTCATAACAAACCCTATATGGCATTGTTCCTTGACGTCTATGGTCTTTAGGTATGCTATGGCAGCAATCGCCTTGACTGATGCATCACAGAAGATATACAGTCTTTGCATCTTGACTTCCGTTGAAGGCACGGAAGCATATGGACGTGTCACCTGAAGACTGGACAAAGTTTCAAGAGACCCCTCTGCGTGTGAAAGGCTTTTCTTCCTTGCTGATCTGGAAGGTAAATGTGTCCGCCTTTAAATCCCAGAGCAGACCAAGGCTCCGTTGCATGGGAAGGGAGTCTGTGCTTAGATCCAAGTCCTTTAGATCGCTAGAATGATCTTGGGATGAGAAGGCCTCCATTAACTCACGGCTGTTAGAGGCGATTTTGTGCAACCTCAGATTAGATTGAGCGAGCATTTCTTGAGCTCTTTTCAGGAGATTGATTGCGGTCTCGTTCGTGGGTGTAGACTTCAAGCAGTCGTCCACATAGAAGTCCCTTTCTACAAAGGACCTGACATCAGACCCGTATTTTGCTTCACCCTCTCAGGCTGAGTGTCTGAGACCATAGATGGCAACTGCAGGGGAAGGACTGTTTCCAAAGATGTGCACCCTCATTCGGTACTCTATGATGTCCTCGTTAGAGTTGTTGTTGCGGTACCAGAAGAACCTTAAGTAGTTTCTATGTTCTTCCCTGACGAGAAAGCAGTGGAACATTTGTTGTATGTTGGCCATAAATGCTACAGAATCCCTGCAGAAGCGGAGGAGTACCTCTAGAAGTCTGTTGTTGAGGTCTAGACCGGACAGTAAGACATCATTTAGCGAGACGCCTTCACATCTGGCACTCAAATCAAATACTACCCTTATCTGTCCTGGTTTTTTGGGGTGATAAACGCCGAATATGGGTAAGTACCAACACTCCTGGGAGTCTTGGAGCACGGGTGCCACTTCTGCGTGGTTGTTCTGGAATATTCTCTCCATGAAGGTGAAGAAATGTTCCTTTGTCTCTGGTGTTCTCTGGAGTTTGTGTTTGAGGGAAATAAATCGGCTGTAGAAGAGTTCTTTGTTGTTAGACAGGCGTCGTCTCTGGGTTTTGAACGGTAGAGGTGCGACCCAGCTTTTGGACTTGTCCTTTAATATTTCTTGATCCATGATATCCAAGAACAGCTTGTGTTCTATGGATATCGCGACCCAGTTGTCCTCTCTTGTCCTGTGAAAGACTGTGCACCCTAAGTGATCTTGCTCACCGTCGCAGGTGTGGTCTTCACAGGAGGGATCTGCGAAGGGACAAGGCACGGGAGTGCTTTGTGGCAACTCTTTTATCAGGAAACTGTTGTGGCATGGCTGGAATAGGGAAGGACGTCCACTTTCTAGTGTGTTGGTAAGCATACTATTGACTGAGGTCGGCTTGTGTGCTCCTCCTAGACAGATGTCTCCAATGATGACGCATCCTAGGTCAAGTCTCTGGGCGTATGGAGCATTCTGGGAACCGTTAATCTGTCCCCTAGCCTTATGCACTCGTAGTATGTCTCTTCCAAGGAGTAGGATTATTGGGGCTTTTGGATCAAGTTGCGGTATCAGATGAGCTATATGTCTGAGGTGGGGGTGGTATGCTGCTACCTCTGGTGTAGGTATCTCAGACCGGTTGTCAGGAATGTGATTGCACTCAAGTATGGTTGGCAGGGGCAAGCAGGTCTGACCATCTATGGACTCTACCATGTATCCAGTTGCCTTCCTCCCCGCCGTCTCAACGGTACCTGCGCACGTCCTTAAGGAGTAAGGAGAACCAGGCCCTACGACGTTGAAGGTGTCGAAGAAGGTGGATTTAGCTAAAGACCTGTTGCTTTGGTCATCTAAGATTGTGTATACCTTGATCGCCTTATCTCGGTGGCCGACAGGATAAACCCTGACAAGACAGATTTTGGAGCATGACTTCCCTCCTGCGACTCCTTTACAGATCTCTGTACACTGGGAAGTGACTATTGCTGTGTCTATCTGCTCTCTGTCTTGTTCCTCTGCATGGGATGATCCCTGAGATGGTGGTCCAGGGTGTAGAGCCGTGTTGTGCTCTGTGCTACCGCATTCAGTGCATGTCAAACTAACCTTACAGTTCCTGGCGAAGTGTGATGTTGCAGTGCAGCACCTGAAGCAGATGTTGTTTTCTTTCAGGAATTCCTTGTGGTCTTCTAAAGACTTCTCCCTGAAGGCTCTGCATTTTAGCAAAGAATGTGGTTTCTTGTGCAGGGGGCATTGTTTTGTAGGATCCTCATGTTTGTTCTCTTCTCGATGAGTCTTAAAGGGGTTGTCTCGCGAAAGCAAGTGGGGTTAAGTACTTCTGTATGGCCATATTAATGCACTTTGTAATATACATCGTGCATTAAATATGAGCCATACAGAAGTTATTCACTTACTTGCTCCGTTGCTGGCGTCCCCGTCTCCATGGCTCCGTCTAATTTCGGTGTCTTCTTGCTTTTTTAGACGCGCTTGCGCAGATGGTTCTTCTCCCTTCGGCTCTGCTCGGCAGCAGCGGCGTTTTGGCTCCGCCCCCTTGTACGCGTTATCACGTAGCTCCGCCCCCGTCACATGTGCCGATTCCAGCCAATCAGTAGACAAACTTAAAGCCTTCGCAAGAGGAGAAACCCGGAAAGAACCCAGCCCTGAACCCACTATGCCCGCTGTGGCGGGAGCGACAGCAGCAAAAAACAACAGCCCAGATCCAACTGAGGGTACGGTACAAACACTACAACAACTATCTGAACAGCTTCTACCCGCAATACAAACATCCACGGCCACTCTCACCAGCAAAATTGATGAAGTAAAAGTGGATGTGAGCCTACTAAGACAAGATCCTCAAAACCTAAGAGAACGGGTTACAAACACAGAAAATAGAATCTCCACTCCAATGACAGACGCAATACGAGAGCTCACACAGAAAGCTGAGTATTGGAGACAAAAAGCGGATGATCTTGAAAACCGTTCACGAAGAAATAATTTGCGCATAGTGGGACTACCAGAACGGGCTGAAGGGCAAAGACCCGAAGAATTTATAGAATGCTGGCTCCGTGAACTCTTCCCTAATGCTGGACTATCACAAGTCTTTGTAATTGAACGAGCCCATCGGGTGCCCATGAAACCACCAATACCAGGAGCTCCACCCAGACCCCTACTAGCAAAGCTGCTCAACTCCCGCGATAGGGACGTAATCCTACAAGCTGCCAGAAAGGGAGGACCCTTGCGATATGACAACGCTACTGTGTCCATTTTTCCGGATTTCTCGGCAGACCTCCAAAAACAGCGAGCAACATTCTTCGGAGTCAAGAAACAATTAAGAGACCTGCAGCTCCCGTACTCCATGGTGTATCCGGCACGTCTGCGAGTGATAGACGGAGACCGCACCCGCTTCTTCTCCTCACCAACTGAAGCAGGAAATTGGCTGACCACCAGACGATCACCAGAAGGGCCCTAATGTATATATAACCACTTCTCTCTCCCCCTCTAGGTACGAAGAATCCTGCATAAAGGTGAACACTCCCCCTACAGCTCCCAACAGCACACTAGAGACTACTCCCCATACATGCCACAAGCATACCTTAGCCAAAGACACAGAACTGAGACTCTCTTTAATTGTGGCAGATACGTGGTCTACTCTTCTTGGGAGAAGGCGACAAGCTCTCCTCTTTTACGACACCAACAGACCTTCCTCCTCTCCCCCTCCCTTAACGAACCCTCCCCACCGCTACTCTGTAACGCAATCCAAAGCCCACACGCTGAAGGGGGAAAAGTCCCCCCCTCTCCTTTTCTCCCTTCCCTCAAGGGGGCCCACCCAGTAAACACCTGCCAGGCTAATGCCGGTCTATACAATTGACCCAATAATACAACAATACCTCAAGTATAGCCTGGAAGTAAGCTATACTATGTAGGTACCCCCTAATATATGTTTGCCACGAATACGACCTTGACAGAGAGGATAACTTTAAAATCTGTCTAACTACAAGTTGTTTAAGATTTAAGTTGGTAGTAGTCTACCGTAATGTTTATGAGTTGTACACATCAAGTGCTCTATGATAACTTTGAAAATGTATTGAAGTACTGTTGCATGACATATTGTAAGAATATAATCGAGTGTCAGGGAGGGACACCTGACAGGCAAAATGACATGAGAAAATGTATCCGGACCCAATTAGCTTCTCTTAGCCCAGGGCGAAGATAATCTTTGTGTCCTGGAACGTCAGGGGAATGGGTTCAGCCAGAAAGCGAACAGCAATAAATTCATCAATACGCTCCTGGCGACCACATGTCCTGTGTCTGCAGGAGACCCACCTCACGCCTGAAACCACAAAAGTTTTGATAAAACCATTGGTTCAATGGTCCGCTCATGCATGCCACACATCCTACTCCAGAGGGGTGTCCCTGTTAATAGGAAGAACACTCAGATGGGAAGTGGAACAGCTTAAAAGAGACACAGAAGGCAGATACATTTTTGTGAGAGCTAAAATTAACAATGACCCATACGTCCTTCTGTACTGTTACAATCCGCCGCCGGCGACAACAACCATCCTGGCAGACGGCATCCAATTTGCATCATTCTCACCAGACGCAACAGTCGTCTGCATGGGAGACATGAACATGGTGATGGATCCCGCCATGGACAGATTTGGGGGTGGTGCTCGGAGGGAGGGAGACACGAGTAAGACCCGCCTGGCCTCTATCGTCTCGGTGACGGGATGGCTGGATCTATGGCGAATATTTCACCTGCAACAAAAAGAATACACCTGCCATGCAGCCCACAATCATGCACTCAGTCGAATACACTATATATTTGGGTCCCCTTCACTATTCCCTAAAATCGACTCTATAGAATTCCTACCTCGAGGGGTCACGGATCACTCACCAATACGTATGGCCCTTAAAAACCCAGGCCCAACTACAATTAAGAGACCAAGGGTACACCCATTCTGGCTTTCGTTATTTGAACCTAATGACCGCATACCGGATCAGATCCAAATATACTATGAGGCACATGAGGCACACGCAGATACAATACTAGTATGGGAGGCATTTAAATCTTACCTCAGAGGCTGCTTAAGATCCTCAATCTCATTTGTTAAAAGAGCCATGGCACGGGAAGGCGAACTTTTAGCAGAACAATGCCAACAATTAGAAAGAGAATTTGTAGCTGACCCTACAGACACTAAAAGAGACAAATGGCTCCAGATAGGCAGAGACTACTTACTATATTTAAAAGAGAAAGCCCAGAGGAACCTTTTCTTTACCCGACAGTCCTTCTTTGAACTGGGTAACCAATCCAGCAAACTACTTGCTTATATGGCGCGACAGGAGACCGCCCCCCCCCATCCATACTGAGAGTTAAATCAGCTGAGGAAACAATGCTTACGGACCCAAAAGAAATCCTAGATAGATTTCAACAATTCTACGGCGACTTATATCAATCGCGAGTTAATTACACACCTGCAGAACTAGAGACCTACCTAACTGACATAATATTCCCAGAAATACAAGACGATCACAAATCCTTATTAGACTCTCCCATTACAACGGAAGAGATTGAAGAAGCAATAAATGCAATGGCAAAGAATAAAACTCCGGGCCTGGACGGGTTACCAGTGGAACTCTACCAACATTACAAAAAAGAAATAATTCCACACCTATTCTCCTTATATAAATGCATATTTGATAAAAGCCGTCTCCCAGAGTCGATGCTGGAGGCCAACATAGTCCTTATCCTTAAACCAGACAAAAACCCAGAGGAGTGCGGCTCGTATAGGCCTATTTCTTTATTAAACACTGACTATAAAATCCTTACTAAAATACTGGCCACCCCACTAAACCAAATCATAGGGGAAATCATACACCCCGATCAATCAGGTTTTATTCCAGGTAAATCAACATCGGACAATATTAGAACACAGGTGATCACACAGGTGGGGTGGAGGTGGAGATCAGACTGGGCCCTGGCCTCACTAGATGCAGCTAAGGCATTCAACTCTGTCGAGTGGCCATATCTGATAGAAGTTTTACGGAAATTCGGGTTTGGAGACACATTCATAAAATGGATCTCTATTCTATATAAAGCCCCGACCGCCAGGGTAACGGTAAATGGTCTGGCCTCCGCCTCCTTCCCACTACACAGGGGGACCCGACAGGGATGCCCACTATCCCCCCTTCTATTTGCAATTGCAATTGAACCCCTAGCCCTGAGAATCCGACAACACACCTCATACAAAGGCGTCCAGATAGGGCCCAGAGAGGACAGAATAAGCCTGTATGCAGACGACATAATACTATATATGTCAGACCCCAGAAACATCCTACCGCTTGCCATTTCTCTGATAGATAAATTTGGAAATTTCTCAGGCCTATGTATCAACTGGCAGAAGTCCGCTTTTATGCCTCTAAGACCAGAGGGATGGCGGATGGGAGACGTATTCTGTAAGTTACAAATTACCCACAGATTTAAATATCTTGGAATACACATCACCAGAGATCATACCCAGAGCCTCGAGTTAAACATCACTCCCCTACTGACAACCCTGCAGCAAAAATTAAAAGGCTGGAGCTCCTTGCCACTATCTGTAGCGGGCAGGATAAACCTCATAAAAATGATAATACTCCCCAAATATCTATATTGCCTAGAGCACACAGAAATAACTATACCACAGAAATTCTTTAAAAAAACTAACTCCTTAATAACATCATTCATATGGGGAAACTCTAGAGCCAAGCTACGCTTAGATACCCTACAGCGCCCTAAGGAGATGGCGGGAATGGCGCTACCAGATTTTAAACTGTATTACTTGGCGGGACAGGTCAGGTATCTCCGCCATGGGTTATCGAGCATGCCTCTCCCTAACTCCGAGCACCACTTGATGTATTTCCTTACGGAAACATCGCTCTGGATCCTCCTGGAAAAACCAGGACTAATGACTAAACAAATGCTACCCATCCACAGACTCACAGTGAATGTGTGGCAGACATGCAAATCACTAACTGGACAGGATGACACCCCTCTGGAGACTCCCCTGTGGGACAACAGAGCACTACCACACCTAATGAACCTACCGGGCAGGCAATTCTGGATAAACTCAGGAATCACCACACTAGAGCATATATACGTGGATCAAACACTGGCCTCTTTTGAACAACTACAACAACTGTACCAAATCCCAAGAGCAGGATTCTTTAGATATCTGCAACTCCGACACGCACTGAATGCACAGTTCCCAGGGCCTGGACAAACATTCTCCCTATATCCACTAATAGGCATATTGCGAACTCAAGGACCTAAAGGCCTGATATCGGTGCTGTACACCCATCTACTGCAAGCTAAAATCCCCGACACACCAATGACAGTAGTCAGAGATGGAGAGAACTCATTCCCACCCTCACTAATGAGGACTGGGAAACCGCAATGTCCACATACACCACAGTATCACCGGCTGCAAACAACAAACTAACACAATTATATATTCTACACCAGTGCTATCTAACACCGACCAGACTCCACAAAATGAATAGGATAGCCACCAATCATTGTCATCGGTGCAGAGCACCTAATGCAAACTTTAACCACCTAATATGGAATTGTGCAGACATTCAAGCATACTGGAGAGAGGTCATAGAGTTCCTAACACAAATACTGGGAATACCGGTACCGCATGACCCCGCAGTGTGCCTGTTAGGTATTTTAGATGAAGAACAATGGCAGTATCATGACAAGATATTCCTTACTAAAGTGTTATTTTATGCCCGCAAAGTAATAGCCCTGCGTTGGATGGATAGACGCCCCCTGACACTTTCAAAATGGCAAAATATCATTAATGCCGTTCTACCATATGAAAAAATTGTATACAAAAACAGAAAATGCCCTGAAAAATTTAACAAGGTATGGGAAAGATGGTGTGGGTCGACGGGTACAGTGTTCACACAAGATCAGTTCCATAACTTGCTAAGGACAGTTACACCTAGAAACGCCCAGTAAAACTAACAAAGAACCACACCCTCTACTGGCACTACGAGAAACTACATTGTCATAAAGTATTCAACAACTGTATGTGTTAATGTAACGTACTAAAGTATTACTAACATGATTGTAATGAGCCTATGATGTAACCAAAGTTCTTTATTCAGTTATTGTACAAAATACAGAGTTTTCAATAAAACGAGTTAAAAAAAAAAAAGCAATGGGAGTAAAAATTGGCTTCAATAATGTATGTGTGTGAGTTTGTTTTTCTATTAACGTACTGGAGTTGAAGGTTCACCTCTGACCAAAGGTAACATCTGGAGGAGTTTTTTATTTTTGTGTTTATTCTTGTTGTTCTTCTCATCCAGAATAGTGTGGTGTCTCAGTTGTTAGCACTGCTGCTTTGTACTGCTGGAGCTGTAGGTGCAAATCTGACACATGGCAACATCTGGGTGAGATTTTGGCATCCTTGCAGATGTTATGCATTTGGGATTTGAACTGAGAACCCCAGCACTGAAAGGCAAGAGTGCGAGTGACTGAGTCACATTCATAGAAAAAGGACACACACCATTTTTATTTGTAAAACGATCTTCAGTGAACTTTTGCTAAAAATTGGGTCAGGATGCCCCAACCCAATTTTGCAATAATCGACTCATTTTTATCCCCCGGCCAATCACGATCATGACAAGCTACACTACTTACCAATATAAAGTCACTAGAATTCTGCCCTGTTTTCCTGGTCTGGAAAGCTTCTACTACCCATTCAAAAAAAAACGTTTACCCTAGTTGACAAACAGTTCATGTCCATAAAATGGCCAAGATGGAAGGTCATGTGACTGCACATGGTCATGATTGTTCTGTGCATGGGTATTAGTGTATCTTGTCTCAACCAGAAGGGATGGGTGGAGACAAGCATCAGTGAGAGCGAAAGCCCTACTCACACTCCCACATGTAGATTGGCCGGCACGCACAGCGCCTGGAGGGGGGGGGGGGGTGACCAGATTCACAAGAGTTAGGGCAGAGAGCAGTGGCCGTCTAGGAGCTTCAGGGAAGGTAGAGAGGAGCAGAGACAGGTGAGAGCGGCGTCGGCTGGGATTCCGGCAGGGGAACACATGTCAGCGCTTCTCAGGTGGATAGCTGGTGTACCCAGTGGCAGGCATGGATGGGACTGGAGCGCCTGAGCATGGAGGGGGGAGCCTTGGGGAGACAGCTAACTGAGCGAGGACCGCCCGCCGGAGCATGCATGGAGGGGGAGCCCAGGGGAAGCAGGTGACAGAGTGAGGAGTGGCGGAGCATGGATGGGGAGCCCTAGGGAGATAGCTGACGGAGCGATGAGGCAGCAGAGCATGGATGAGTCGCAGCAAGCTTAGGAGAGGGGGCAGAATCCTCTACGCTCAGCTCAGCCAATCGCAGGTAGGGGCCTGACATGGGCATTCCCTCTGTCAAACCCCTAGCTTCCGGTATCGACAAAATACACCAGTACCCTGTGCATGTGCTATTTTTCATGATCTGCTCAGACCACGTACTCCTGAGTGAGCTTTCTGTGCAAGAGCAGATAACAGTGCAGTCCTGGCTCTAGTTGCTGGGTATTCACAAATAACAGTGCAGAAATGACACTTTCTGTTGTGGCTCTAGTTTGCTCAAGAGATCACTGTATGTCTGCTGAATCTGCCATCTGTCTACCAAGCTTTTGATGAGAAGGAGAATAGCAGGACAGACAAATGCACTCTACACAGAGTCTCCTGTGGTTGCGCTTCTATTCTGATGGTTTGAAGAAGCAGTGCCAAATTGTAATCCAAGAGAATAGTCAAACAAAGTCAAAGTCAGGGTCACAAACAAATGTTCAAACGCGACGCCACAAGACAAGGTCAGTTGTGTACAATTACAGTTCTAAATAAAAGAGTGCTAGAGGGAAGAACTAATACTCTGCTGGTGCTCAGAACGAGGTTTACATAAACAGCACTGTTAGATGTCATTTGACGTCTAAGGGATATATTCAAAATTGGATGTGGTACACGTCGACTAGTAGAGGGAACACTGGCATGTAGTAGAGAGCGCTAGCCACTAGAGGGAGCTTTGGCATGTAGTGCGGGACATCTGAAACGACAAGTCTACATGATTACTGAAAGCCTAAAGTACCGTATGTAGGAGCTGTATGTTGTTTTGTTATATACTTAAAAGCACATTAACAATAATTAACAGCCAATCTGTCCGTTTTTAGAGAGTTCTCTGGAGTTACCACCCATTTTTGTTAGACTACTAGCGTTTTTACGCATTAATTTTTACTCATTCTTCCATAAGGCATCTCCTGTGCCTTAAACTAGAATGTATAATATACATATATATATATATATATATATATATATACACACAGTGTGGGGGGGGGGGTATTTAGTCAGATACCAATTGTACAAGTTCTCCCACTTAAAAAGATGAGAGAGGCCTGTAATTGACATCATAGGTAGACCTCAACTATGAGAGACAACATGAGAAAACAGAACCAGAAAATCACATTGTCTGATTTTTAACGAAATTATGGTGGAAAATAAGTATTTGGTCACCTACAAACAAGCAAGATTTCTGGGTCTCACAGACCTGTAACTTCTTCTTTAAGAGGCTCCTCTGTCCTCCACTCATTACCTGTAGTAATGGCACCTGTTTGAACTTGATATCAGTATAAAAGACACCTGTCCACAACCTCAAGCGGTCACACTCCAAACTCCACTGTGGTGAAGACCAAAGAGCTGTCGAAGGACACCAGAAACAAAATTGTAGCCCTGCACCAGACTGGGAAGACTGAATCTGCAATAGGCAAGCAGCTTGGTGTGAAGAAATCAACTGTGGGAGCAATAATTATATATATATAGTGATAAAGTGTCCTCCAGAGGAGGGGCAGAAGCGACACACTGGACTCCAAACCAGTAGGTGAATTCACGGCAAACTTTATTTTGCAGCACAGCAAACAAACAGTGTCCTTCACCGTAGCACAGGCATCGCGTAGGGTGCTCAAGTCCACACAAGCATAAAGGCAGTTTGCACCATACCAAGTGCTCAGAAGTTTCTCTCCTCAAGCTGTCAGGCCCTGACTTCCTGGAGCTGCAGTCTTTTATGCTCCAGTAATGAGGTCAGGGCCTACAGCTGCGCTTCCAGGGAACTAGGGTGAAGTTGTGGACTGGAGCGCCACCCTGTCCAGACTAAAAGCCTGGGAGGGAGGTATACTCCATCCACAACTTCACCCTTTAAATGCCTACATATCCTCCCCCCCTTCTCCAGACCAGTGGGCTGGGTCTTCTTGGTGATCAAACAATGCACCCTAGACAGCGCATCAGCGTTACCTTATGACTTGCCTGGTCTATACTCGAGGGTGAACTTGAAGTTCTGAAGTGAAAGAAACCACCTCGTCACCCTCGCATTCTTTTCCTTATTTTGCTTCATCCAGGTCAAGGGGGCATGGTCTGACACCAACTTGAACTCTCTCCCCAAGAGATAGTACTTTAACGTTTCTAGTGCCCATTTTACCGCTAAACATTCCTGTTCAACAATAGCATAATTCTTCTCCGCAGGAACTGGATGTTCTTCCCTATTTATGGACTGGGACAACACTGCACCCAACCCTACATAGGCATCTGTCTGCACAATAAACTCTTTCGAGAAGTCGTCCGTTACCAATACTGGCTGTTGGCAGAGGGCAGACTTTAAATTTTGAAAAGCCCGCTCGGCCTCGGCTGTCCATGCAACCATTATCGACTTGCCCCCTTTTGTCAAGTCTATAAGTGGTGCTGCAATGGAGGCAAAGTTAGGCACAAACTTACGGAAGTAACCGGTCATTCCTAAAAAGGCTCTGACCTGTTTTTTTGTTATCGGTCTAGGCCATGCCTGTATGGCCTCTACCTTGTTGACCTGAGGTTTATTAACACCATGGCCAATAACATAGCCAAGGTACTTGGCTTCTTCCAGGCCTACTGCACATTTTCCAGGGTTCAAGGTTAAACCTGCCCCTTTTATGGTATCCATGACGGCCTGTACCTTCCCAAGGTGACTCTCCCAATCGGTACTATAGATTACGACATAGTCTAGATAAGCGGCCGAATAATTACGGTGAGGCCTCAAAATCTGATCCATTAACCTTTGGAAGGTAGCAGGCACGCCATGTAACCCAAACGGCATGTCTTTGTACTGAAACAAGCCCTCTGGGGTTGAGAAGGCCGTTTTCTCTTTGGCCTTGTCAATCCGAGGTATTTGCCAGTACCCTTTGGTAAGGTCAAGTGTGGTGATATATCTGGCATTACCTAATCTCTCAATTAATTCATGAACCCTGGGCATGGGATATGCATCAAATTTGGAGACTTCCTTTAACTTCCTGAAATGATTACAAAACCTCCAAGTACCGTCCGGTTGGGGAACTAACACAATGGGGCTTGACCACTCGCTTTTAGATTCCTCTATCACCCCTAGTTCCAGCATGTGATTAACCTCGGCTGAAACTGCTTCCCGACGGTCTTCTGGAATCCTGTTCGGCTTTAAGTTTACCTTCTTCCCGGGTTCAGTTACGATATCATGTTTTATGACGTGTGTACAACCTGGCAGGTCAGAGAATTTGTCTCTGTTTCTCTGCAGAAACTCTTTTGCCTTCTGCTGTTGGCATACTGAGAGGGCCTCACCTATTCTAATATCGGGCAGGGAGGGCTGCGACCCACCCCTCCTAATGCTTGAGGTAGCCAAAGCTTCTCTATCCTTCCAAAGCTTTATTAAACTAACATGGTACCCCTGATACGGCTTCCTTTTCCCCGGCTGGTGCACTCTATAGTTTACGTCGCCTACCCTCTCAACCATTTCAAAGGGGCCCTGCCACCTAGCGAGGAATTTACTCTCTACTGTATATACCAAGATGAGAATTCAGTTACCGGGACTAAAAGTTCTCACCCTGGCAGAACGATTGTACACTCTGCTTTGGGCCTCCTGGGCCCTCTGCAAGTGTTCCCTGACAATGGGCATTACAGTATTAATGCGGTCCTGCATCTGAGCCATGTGCTCTATGACACTCCTACAGGGAGTAGACTTGGTCTCCCAGGTTTCTCTGGCTATATCCAACAAGCCTCTCGTATGCCGACCATATAGCAACTCAAATGGCGAGAAGCCTGTGGTACCTCCCGCATGGCAAACATGCGATAAGGTAGTAGACAGTCCCAGTCCCTACCATCTTTCTCCACTACCCACTTTAGCATTTGCTTCAGGGTCTTATTGAACCTCTCTACCAACCCATCCGTCTGAGGGTGGTATACTGAGGTTCGTATGTGATCAATTTTAAAGAGGAGACACAATTCTTTCGCTACTTTGGACATAAACGGGGTCCCCTGGTCCATGAGGATTTTCTTGGGAAGACCTACTCTGGAGAACATAAGGGATAATTCTCGTGCAATGTTTTTGGCAGTAGGACTTCTCAAAGGAATTTCCTCAGGGTACCAGGTGGCATAATCTAACACAACCAAAATGTATTGATGTTCCCTAGCTGACTTAACTATGGGACCCACTAAATCCATTCCAATTCTCTCAAAGGGAACCTCTATAATAAGAGGCACTAAGGGACTGCGGAAGTGCGACACAGGAGCGGTGCTCTGACAGGTGGGGCACAACTCACAGTACTCTTTTATGTCCTTGTACACCCCTGGCCAGAAGAACCTTTGAAGAATTCTATCCTGCGTTTTATCAGTAGGTGAAATCACGGCAAACTTTATTTTTCAGCACAGCAAACAACAGTGTCCTTCACCGTAGCACAGGCACCGCGCAGGGTGCTCCAGTCCACACAAGGATAAAGGCAGTTTGCACCATACCAAGTGCTCAGAGGTTTTTCTCCTCAGGCTGTCAGGCCCTGACTTCCTGGAGCTGCAGTCTTTTATGCCCCAGTAATGAGGTCAGGACCTACAGCTGCGCTTCCAGAGAACTAGGGTGAAGCTGTGGACTGGAGCGCCACCCTGTCCAGACTAAAAGCCTGGGAGGGAGGTATACTCCATCCAGAACTTCATCCTTTAAATGCCTTTATATATATATTTACATTTACCATCATCAAAGTTTCAATAATTGGGTCTTTATATTTCTATTTAGTTATTACGAATGGTGATCTATATAGTTTAACTAGCTTATATACATTGTGTTGCCAGGTCCACCATTTAAAAAAATCTATTTATTTTTGGACACTTCACAGCGTGTAACAGTGGCCGACAATTTAAGATGTGATTAGATACATTATCTCTGATCATTATTCTGTATGCAGCAAAGTCCCTCACTGAAACTTTTTAATTAATTGCTGAACCCAAAGTTAGGTTGACTTGCATGATGTTGAATTGATACCCATCCTCGCCTTACCAAAATATCAGCAGATACTGAATTACATCATAAGATGGATGGTTTTATGAAATCCGTGGCAGTGAATCACTCCGCCTTTGGATGATGATGTCACGTTGGTTGAATTTGTCACCTGCTATAATGATTGCAATGTCGTTTATCAGTCTTGATAAGTACCTTGTATTCATCCATCAGCATGCGTTCTAAGGCTGTTATGAATGTGTTTACAGGGTGGTTGTGTTGATGAAACAGCTGCTGTAAGTTCAATCCAATATCACAACTCACACCGGGGATATAATCGCGTTATTGATCCACCTCCTCATCTTCCATAAAGTACATTTGTAAAAACTTTGGTCTTTGATCAGTGAAAGGTAGCAAAAATCCCGCCTTGTTGTACATCTGGTGGTGATTCCAGAGGTGGAAGTTTAAAGGGAACAGGGAGTCCGGGCAGCAGTAAAGTATTTAATACTCACCAGGCACCCCGTTCCAGCACTGCGGCGCGTGAAGTTGACACATTCACAGAGTGACTCATTTCAGCCATTCTGTGTGCATGCTCTCTCCATTCATCTCTATGGAAGAGCATGCGCACAGCGCAGGCTGAAAGGAGTCACCCTGTGTGCAAGTGGCAACTTTGCAATGCCATAGTGCTGAAACAAGGTACCTGATCAATATTAAACACTGCACCCTGAAATCCCCAATCCCTAAATTTTGAGCCAAATAACGCAATTTTCGTGATTCAAAGATCATGCCAGCTTCCCTTTAACTTTTCCGCTCCTACAACATATTCCAAAATGTTCCATTTTAAATTTCTTGGCGTGACAGTAGCTACATATTTGGTCTATTAGTCCAATAATAATATTCGAATATTGAGCGTAGTCCTTGTGAGGTTCACATTGAAAACCCTTGAACAACAAATTGGAATGCCTTGCTGCCCTTGCTCTGTCTTTCTCATAGAATTCAAGCCTGATGCTTTTCCTAGGTCTCTGCAGCTCTTAGGGTCCTGGCTCTTTCCCACCCATTCTTAAGTCACTAATCATGTTGTTCACTTGTGTTGCTCGCAGTAATCATACTTTCATACTTCCAGCATGACTTGTCCAGTGGGTTTCTGTTTTTTCAGAAGCATTCCCAGATCCGCCACACATCTAAATTATTCACCATGCTATATTACAAAGCATCTTATTTTATCATAGGTTACACAATAGGCAGCATTTATTGAAGCTGTGTAAAAAACAGTTTGTTGATCATCATTCCTTAAAGGGGTATTCTGGTAATGAGACTTTTTTTTCACTGGATGGGTGAAAACGGATAGATTCGTGTAGGGCTGACAGCTGGGACCCATCAATCCTGAGAATGGGGAACCCGTGCCCAATAGATGGGTGAAAACTGAAAAAAACATACCATTTCTGGTATACCCCATTAAGCTGCTCCAGTAAAATGAAAACTGTGCTGTGATTGGTTGCTATGAGCAACAAACAATTGGAAGTTCCCTCGTATTTTAAGTTGTATCATGAAAAGTATGCATACTAACTTTTTGAGATCCAGCAGGAGCCTATGAAGAGGAAACAAATATACACATTTTCACTTTTATACATATTGTAGCAGTGCAGTGATAGAGACGGCCACTAGAGGGCTCCATGATGGGTAAATGGTGCAGAACGTGTGCCTCTGTGCAGCAATAAGGAGGCACATGGCTTAGTTTGGTAAAAGAAGTGGGTCGGACATTCACAGTTGCTGTTGAGCCAGGAACCACCTGAGCGAGGCGCTGGTGAGCTCCTGGAACTCTGCCACCCAATCTGAGAGGAGAGACTGTTCTGAGTAATGGACTATGTAATGAGTTTATGGAGTATTAACACTAGGGCTACATGTAGTGAGGGCAGTTGGTATTGTTTAGGTAGCGGCCAGGTGGCCAGGTGTATGCTTTGGATGTTGTGCACTGTGTATAGTGTGAATACTCATCTGATGAAGTAAAACAATTAAGTTCTGGTAAAGACAGAATCTTAAAGAAACGCCAAGTTGTGGAGTGAATTTCTGAAGGTGATGCCATCCGTCTTATGGAGGAAAGACAGCGATCCAAGTTAGACTAATCCCTAGTGTCACAATATATAGATTAGGATGCATAAAATATGGAACCATAGATCAGCTTTTTATCATTTCATGTACTATACTCCGACCTCTATACTAGCATGCTACTCCCTGAGTACATGCACATCATGTGAAAACTGTATCAGTCCTTCCTTGAAAAGGACATACTCTTGACATGTATGTATAAATGACTGTCAAGAGTTCGATGTGTTGCCAGATGATGGCTTATTAAGTCCACAGACAGCCCTATTGTTATGAAATAGCCCAAATATACACGGCCAATGTATTAAGACTGTGCTTTATAGGTAAACAGAACAGATCAGCCATTGCTGTCAACTTTATAACTCATGAAATCAGCAGGATATATACTATTGGGTTAATAATACCTCACCTCTGCCCCATAAGAAACTAGATAAATCCATGCAGATGTTTAAAGCAGTTAGAAGCTAAAATCATTTTGTGTGAAATATGGACTCTTAGTTTCTGTGATAGATTAGGAAAAGGCAGGTAGAAGGGTGACTTTGAAGTGGAACATGCAGAAAGCAGAATGCAGTATTAGGGAAGAGCTATAGCTCCTCCTAGTGGTTACAAAGAAACTGACATTTAACCAGTTCAAATCATCTTCTAGGCAGCACTGATTGCACGGATTATACCTGCATTGGATGCAGAGGTCACATTTTCTGTGCCCTGCAAGACGTATTCTTCTATACATATGATATGAATCTACAAATAAGAAAGAGAGAATAAATCTTGGAGTAATGCAAACTTTACCTGCAGAATATTCATATGTGCCCCTTAAGCATTAAACACCGCCCTCAGTTGTTTGAAACAAAATCGCACAGGTCTCGGACTATTAAAGAAATGCAGGCCGTTATAAGAGAGCTTTGATAAAGTGTGGATGATAGCCATCGTTGATAGATTAGTGCTATGAACATACAGGAATAGTCCTACCATAGACATGTATGGTGTGTCCATAGAATAAGCATGCTCGGGTGTGATTGTCATACCCACAGACTAGAATGGAGCATGTCTATGGTTTCTAACGCAAGGCAATAACCAATATTTTTCATTTTATAAGACTATCAAACACGCCATCATATCCCCACTGCTAAAGAAGCCGACTCTGGACGCGACCGATGCTGCCAACTACCGACCCATCTCAAACCTCCCCTTCATCTCCAAACTACTAGAACGCCTGGTTTACTCCCGCCTTGTAAGGTATTTATCAGAGAACTTTCTCCTAGACCCCCTACAGTCTGGCTTCCGACCTCAACACTCGACAGAAACTGCCCTTACTAGGGTATCCAATGACCTACTGACAGCCAAATCGAGGGGCGATTACTCCCTACTGATCCTCGACCTTTCTGCAGCGTTTGACACTGTTGACCATAAACTCCTCCTCAGTATGCTTCGCTCCACCGGCCTAAAGGACATTGCCCTCTCCTGGTTCTTCTCTTACCTATCTGACCGCTCTTTCAGTGTCTCCTTTGCTGGCTCTACCTCCCCTCCTCTTCCCCTTGCTGTTGGGGTCCCCCAGGGCTCGGTCCTCGGCCCCCTTCTCTTCTCTATCTACACAGCCCCTATTGGACAAACCATCAGGAGTTTTGGCCTCCAATACCACCTGTACGCTGATGACACCCAGCTATACACCTCTTCCCGTGACATCTCTGCACCCTTCCTCCAAAACATCACTGACTGTCTGTCCGCTGTCTCTAACTCTATGTCCTCTCTCTACCTAAAACTAAACCTCTCTAAAACTGACTTACTGGTATTTCCGCCCTCCACTAACCGACCTCATCCTGACATCTCCATCTCAGTGTGTGGCGCCACCATAACTCCTAGACAACACGCCCGCTGCCTTGGGGTCATAATTGACTCTGACCTCTCTTTTACCCCCTACATCCAATCTCTGGCCCAAACATGTCAGCTGCACCTCAAGAACATCGCAAGAATCCGCTCTTTTCTCACTGTGGAGACGTTAAAAACGCTTACTGTCGCCCTCATCCACTCCCGGCTCGATTATTGCAACTCGTTGCTGATCGGCCTCCCCTCCACCAGACTCTACCCTCTCCAATCCATCCTGAATGCGGCAGCCAGGCTCATCTTCCTGTCCAACTGCTACTCGGACGCCTCTGCCCTGTGCCGGTCACTGCACTGGCTGCCTGTTAAATACAGAATTCAATTCAAACTCACTACCTTCATCCACAAAGCCCTCCACAGTGCAGTGCCCCCCTATATCGCCTCCCTCATCTCAATCCATCACCCAGACCAGGCTCTCCGCTCTGCTAATGAAACCAGACTGAGCGCCCCTTTAATTCGAACTTCTCACTCCCGCCTCCAAGACTTCTCCAGAGCAGCACCGGTCCTCTGGAACGCACTACCAAAGGCTACCCGAGCAATCCAGGACTCGCAGAACTTCAGGCGTGCTCTAAAAACGCACCTCTTCAGGGAGGCATACCGCATTCCCTAAACAAACCCCTCTGTACTCCGCCTGATAACATGCTCCCTGACCTATTGACTGCAATCCCTGCTAGCCATCATAAACCACTCCTGTAGTCATACCGTTTCTGCCGTCACACGGCTAAATGTCTGACCATTGTCTATGTGTATAACATCGCTCACACTTCGCCATACTGTGCACATCTCCAGCCCCTTTACCTTCTGTATCACCCCACCATTCGTAGAATGTAAGCTCGTTGGAGCAGGACCCGCACCCCTATTGTTTCCAACTACTGATTACTATATGTAACCGTGGTTCTGTAATGTTTGTATTTTGTCTTTCTGTATTCCCCCTGTCTATGTAAGCGCTGCGGAATATGTTGGCGCTATACAAATAAAGTTGTTTATTATTATTATTATATTACTATATTCTATATCCCATTCATAACTCTACAACTTGTTATAGGCCCACTCACATTTTTCAATCCCTGCCCTCCCACCTGTCACACTCTGGATGTCTCCTTTGTATATTGCAGCCACTTTCATGAAATGCAGCCCCCTGTCTAATGCTTATCAGATACCCTCTCAAGAGAGAGATTTTTTTACATTCAGTTTCAAATCAATCCCATGATGCATCAGCACAGTATTAGCTAGAGGCTGTGCCAATTCTGCTTGCTGGGTGGACAGTTTAATTATCATTACCTTCTATATTCATCTACATAAGCTATGGTCCATAAGTATACAGTCAGGAGGATGAGCTATGATCTCCTCTATTATAACTGTGTGACAAGAACTGTGTGATTATCATCAGTAACTGCGAAAGGAGTATCTACGTCCCCCTCTAGGCAGTTTCTGCGGTAGGGTCCATATAACAGAATCACACAAACTGAGAAATGCATTAGTTTCAGACAGCATAACCCTGAGTTAATCTGAGCTGGTTACAATTGATATCACATGAATGAGGAAAAAAGTGGCCAGCAGTTTAAGATAGAAAGGATTAAATAGCCAAATTAACAGTAGCTCACTTATATATACCAAAGGGATGGCCACGTAATGAAAGGGGAAAAAAATAACTGGAGCGGCCCTTTAAATGGGGACTTTTTACACTTCAGAACTACAGGCAGCCCTATGTTGGAACTGGGGAGCAGTTCTCCAGCATCCCTGTATGTGTGTTGCCAGTATCGCCATCTTGTAAAAATAAAGCTTTTATGCCCCACACCACCACTGCCTCAAGTGACAAGAGGGCGGGACTTTTCTCTCTGAAGCAATTTCGTGTTGCACTGATTTGATTGACAGTTGAAGCATTCAATCAGGAGCAACTGAAGGGAGAATGCTTAGGGCACTTCAGAGACAAGAATCCGGCCCTGGGAGCAGCGGTGTCCGCACGTACCTGCTACTTTCAGTTTTCATCTGTACTGTGGATGGACCACACAGCTCGTCGTGGACATGCCTAGTACAGATTTTTTGTAAACTACTGGTTGTCTCACGTCATCGCCTAGTGATGATGCAGAATCGGCAACATTTACAGAATGTCATTGCAGAGGGGCCGCAGACCTGACAGCTTCCATTGACTTCAATGAAAGCCATCCGCGTGGAACAGGAAGGAATGTGACCAGATACCTAACAGCTAGTAACTTGCAGTTTCTAAGATTTACAGATATTGAGAAATGGAATTTAAAAATTGATGGCCTATACTCAGGATAGTCTATCTTAATCTGATTGGTGGAGGTCCCCTGCTCAGGATCCCTGTCTATCAACTGGTTAGAAGGGCCACGGCGCAATCCCTTCAATTAGCTGATTGGCAGGGATTCCGAGTGGTGGACCCCTATCAATCAGATATTGATGGCCTATCCTCAGGATAGGCCATCAATTTTACAAGGCTGGATAACCCCTTTAATACCAAGATCTTTAATGGAACAGCTAATCCACTGCTCGAGTATGAAGTTTGCAGCAAGTGCTTCACTTAAACTGAAGAAAATAATCTGACACATTGTAGGGCCTCAGAGAAAATCTCTTGACTCTGTCAAAGGGCTGTCCATTGCATTTAGGCAGAGCCAGATCCAGGGATAGGCACACATCTATGACTTTATTAACAGCTGATCGTTGTCCTAGAGAAGATAATTGCACCATGCCAATTTGGTGTCCTTTGGGGATAGCATATGAGACTGGTGAGGGCCACATATCAGTTGGATATCAATGATTTCTGCATTATTTGAATTAATAGCATTATATTTTCCCTGCTATTTGATCTGATATAAATTGTCAATTTACAGCCAGTTATACAATATTATGTGTCGAATGGGCAGTATGACACAAAGAGACAACAAAACGCTTAGATGCCATTGCAAAAATTATTGAATCATTTTACAAACCTTTACAGAATATGAGTGCAATCATGACAAGTCAGAAAAATGAATGGCCCTCTCCTCCCATATCTCAGTATTATTGGACATAACAACAATATTCCTGATGAGGCTTATTGTGAATGGCAGCATGCCCAGGCATCCAAATGGTCTTGCATTGAAATATTGGCACATAAATTGTGCATCGTAGAGGGGATGAATTGCGATCAATTGTACATTATCTAAACCTGCCTCTGTGTAGTCTGAACGGGAACTCATTAAAAAATAAAAATTATTTCTGTTTACTGACACCTTTTTTTTTTTTTTACTAATATAAGTTTTTTTATTACCAGAAAATTGCAGCCAAATGGCTGCCGACACTGGAACTCATCCATTCCTGATTAACACAGACAACTAGATTACTAAGTGCCGGGGGCTATGCAGGACTTAGAGAGGTGAATTTCAAAATGCAAAGTGTAAATAGTCACGTTTTACTGTTATTTGATCATTACTAGGGATGAGCGAGTATACTCGCTAAGGCACTACTCGCTCGAGTAATGTGCTTTAGACGAGTATCTCCCTGCTCGTCCCTGAAGATTCAGGAGCCGCCGCAGAGCGGGGAGCTACGGGGGAGAGCGGGGAGGAACGGAGGGGAGATCTCTCTCTCCCTCTCTCCCGCCCGCTCTCCCCTGCTTCCCGCCGCAACTCACCTGTCAGCCGCAGCGGCACCCGAATCTTTAGGGACGAGCAGGGAGATACTCGGCTAAGGCACATTACTCGAGCGAGTAGTGCCTTAGCGAGTATACTCGCTCATCTCTAATCATTACACTTATTCTGCCCATTCTAAAGGCTTTTCCTGGACTTAAAGGGGATGTGCCATGAAATAAAGTTATCCCTTATCCACTTTTAGATAATGAATAATCCTGTATGCACTTAAGTTACTTAACAGAGCAACCAAGGGTGCACTATTCCATTCATTTCAATTCGACTGCCTGAGATTGCCAAATTCTTGAATTCAACCATCTTTGGCAGTTCCATTGAAATAGATGGCTTGGCAGTGCGGATGTTTGACCGTCAGTCACTCCATTCATTCGTGGACCTTCAGGACCCTGTTCTCACTGATAAGTTATTGTATATCACATGGTTAGGGGCTCACTTTATTTTGTAGGACAATCCCATTGACAAGAACCTGTCCCTGGATAAAGTCAGCAGGGATGCATGACTCTGTAGCTGCGACAGCAATGACTCTACTCTAGTTTTTTGTTTCATACTTACCTCTCTTCGCCCATACAGGTCTTTATAGGTCTGGCTTCTGACGCTTTCAATGTGTTAAGTAGGCGGTCCTCACTGCTCAATGTCAATGGGTAACGTTGAACTGTCAAACAAGTTACAATATACTATGTCATTGATTACTATCCAATGACGTCAGACGCCAGGAGTAGCGGCACGAGACGGAGGCACGAGCGAGCGGGGAGCTGAAGGGGACAGCGGAGCAGCTCAGCAGCCGAAGCAGGTGCGGGGGCAGCGGCAGCCGAAGCAGGTGCGGGGGCAGGAGTGACCAGTGGGACCGGAGCGCAGCAGCCGGCGCCAAGAGGCCACCAGGAGTTCAGCGGAGCAGCTGAGACAGGAGGGCAGAGTGAGCGGCCGCCGGGACAGCGGGTGACGTCACCAGGAGGAGCGGAGGAGCTGAGTATCTACCTCTGTGTGTGTTTGTGAGTTGTGTGTCTTCCGTGTATCTGGTTAGTTGTGTCTTCTGTGTGTGTGTGTGTCTGGGGGTCTAAGTGTTTGTGAGGGGGGGGGGGGGAAAAAAAAAAAATTTGACTGCTTGCGCATAAGTGTCAGCGGGTAAGAGGTTGCGTGAGAGAGGCAGCGGGTGAGGGGTTGCAGCAGCGGGAGAGGGGTTGCGGCAGCGGGTGAGGGGTTGCGGCAGCGGGTGAGGGGTTGCGGCAGCGGGTCAGCGGTTGCGGCAGCGGGTCAGCGGTTGCGGCAGCGGGTCAGCGGTTGCGGCAGCGGGTCAGCGGTTGCGGCAGCGGGTCAGCGGAGTGTGAGCAAGTCTATCTTCACTACTTCCACAAGTAAATTGTAGATCCCCATTAGGATGAGCTCCATGCCTGGCAATGTCATCCAGTGTGCTACTTGTGCAATGTATGCGGTCCTTGATCAGCCGATCGAGGGTGCATACTGTTGCGCAAGATGCATGCACGTTGCAAATTTAGAAGCCCAAATTCTGGATCTAAATGGGCAACTGGCAACACTGAGAGCCATTGACATCATGGAAAGGAGTTTGTTGCTCACTGAGCAGGCACTCGCTGGGGTAGAGGCGGGGGCGGATGGTAGTACGGAAGTGCAGGGGGAGCAGGCAGTCAGCTGGGTGACAGAAAGAAGGAGGGATAGAGGGAAGAGAACCAGGGAGGCTAGTCCTGAACTGGCACAACCCAACAAGTTTGCACGATTGGCAGATGAGGGGGATGCCATTACAGAGCCAGCACCGCTGCAGCACGACACGCCCTCTGAACGCCAGGGGGATGACTGCTCCAGTGAGACGGGGACGGGGAGCGCAGGGCAGGCTAGACAGGTTCTAGTGGTGGGGGACTCAATTATTAGGGGGACAGAGAGGGCAATCTGCCATAAAGACCGGGATCGTCGAACGGTGTGTTGTCTTCCTGGCGCTCGAGTTCGACACATCGCGGATCGGATTGACAGATTACTGGGAGGGGCTGGTGAGGATCCAGCAGTCATGGTGCACGTTGGCACCAATGAACAAGTTAGAGGTCAATGGAGGGCCCTCAAAAATGATTTCAGGGACTTAGGGTCCAAGCTCAGGGCGCGGACCTCCAGGGTAGTTTTCTCGGAAATACTACCTGTACCTAAAGCCACACTAGAAAGGCAGCAGGATCTTAGGGAGGTAAACAAGTGGCTCCGGAGTTGGTGCAAGAAGGAGGGATTTGGGTTCCTGGAGAACTGGGCTGACTTTGCGGTCGGCTACAGGCTCTACCGTAGGGACGGGCTGCATCTAAATGGGGAGGGTGCAGCTGTGCTGGGGGAAAAGATGGCTAGAAGGCTGGAGGAGTGTTTAAACTAGGGACTGGGGGGGAGGGTAAAATGAGAAATAGTGGGGTAGCCAGTGTAATTAGCGATCTGGGTCCAGGCAAAGGGAATGGGGGACGAGCAGGGGGTGGGGTTAGTACAGTTAGAACTGACAGATCAGCCATAAGTACGAATAGCAACAAAACAAATTTAAAAAACAAAAAAAATGAAATAAATTGTATGATCACGAATGCACGAAGTCTGATCGGTAAAGTGGGCGAGCTTGAAGCAAGAATGACTGATGAAAGTTATGATATGGTCGGAATTACTGAAACATGGCTTGATGATAAGTGCGATTGGGCGGTGAATTTGCAGGGGTACAATCTCTTCAGAAGAGACCGAAGGAACCAGAAAGGGGGAGGGATATGTCTGTACGTCAAATCGAACTTGAAGCCGAGGCTACGGGAGGATATAGGGGTAGGAGACGAACAGGTGGAATCTCTGTGGGTAGAAATACAGGGAGGAAAAAATAACAAAATCCTGATAGGGGTCTTCTATCGACCACCAAAAGCAACAGAAGAAACTGAAGACTTACTACTAAGGCAGATAGAAGAGGTGTCAAAACGAAACGAAGTAATTATCATGGGGGACTTTAATTACCCAGATATAACATGGGAGAACGAAACCTGCAAATCTCACAGGGGTGATAAGTTCTTGAGAGTAATTAAAGACAATTACCTGAACCAACTTGTGCAGGAACCAACAAGAGGGAGGGACATTCTGGACCTAGTGCTAACTAACAAACCGGAACGTATAAAGGGGGTGCAGGTTGAGGGGCACTTGGGGAACAGCGACCACAATATAATCAACTTCCAGCTGTCAATCAATAGGAAGCCTTATCAGGGAGTGACAAAGAAACTAAACTTTAGTAAAGCAAAATTTGATGAGCTTAGAACTACTATCGGTAACATTAATTGGGACAACATCCTCAAAAATATCAGTACGGAGGAAAAATGGGAAAAGTTCAAAAGGATCCTAATCGCCTCATGTGAGCAGTTCATTCCCTTTAAAAATAAAAGAAACTCAACTAAAAGGAAACCAATGTGGCTCGACAAGACTGTACGAGGGGCAATAAACGAAAAGAAGAAAGCGTTCAAACTACTAAAGCAACAAGGCAGTGAAGAAGCGCTAAAATCATACAGGGAAAAAAACAAAATATGCAAAGATACGATCAAAACTGCCAAGGAGGAAGCAGAAAGACGGATCGCAAAAGAGAGCAGAAACAACCCGAAGCTATTTTTCAACTACATAAACAGCAAAAGGATTTGCAGGGAGAGCGCTGGCCCTTTAAAAAACAATGCAGGAGAAATCATTGATGATGACGAAGGGAAAGCAAATCTACTAAACAGTTTCTTCTCAAGTGTGTTCACCAAAGAAAAGGAAATGCCATACGAGATGCAGGGGAATAAAACGAACCCCTCACAAAATATCTCATACCTAACGCAGGAGGAGGTGCGGAAGCGTCTAAAGAAAACTAAAATTGATAAATCACCAGGCCCAGATGGATTACACCCGAGGATACTAAAGGAACTAAGTGACGAGATAGCTAGGCCGCTATACCTAATATTTCTAGACACTATCAAGACCAGAGTAGTACCATTGGACTGGCACATTGCCAACGTGGTCCCAATTTACAAAAAAGGGAGCAAAAGTGAGCCTGGTAACTACAGGCCAGTAAGTCTCACTTTAGTAACGGGAAAAATTTTCGAGGGGATTCTGAGAGACGCAATCGATGAGTACCTCAAGGAGATTAAGGGAATAACTCCTCACCAACATGGATTCATGAAGGGTCGCTCATGTCAGACAAATCTGATCAGTTTCTACGATGAAGTAAGCTCTAAGCTGGACCAGGGAGAATCTATTGATCTTGTATATCTGGACTTCTCTAAAGCCTTTGACACCGTGCCACATAATAGGCTAATATACAAAATGAGGCAGCTCGGACTGGGCGAAAACGTGTGTAAGTGGGTAAAAAATTGGCTCAACGATAGAAAGCAGAGGGTGGTAATAAATGGTTCGTACTCTGATTGGACCACAGTCGCTAGCGGGGTGCCACAGGGTTCAGTATTAGGCCCCACTCTGTTCAACATATTTATCAATGACCTGATAGAGGGGCTGCACAGCAAAATATCAATATTTGCAGATGACACAAAATTATACAATATAATTAATGCAACGGAGGACAATGTGCGGCTACAAACGGACCTGGATAAGCTGGGGGCTTGGGCAGAAAAATGGCAAATGAAGTTCAATGTTGAAAAATGTAAGACTATGCACATGGGCAAGAGGAACGGATGTCACAAATATTCACTTAATGGGGTACCACTAGGGAAAAGTGATATGGAAAAGGATCTGGGGGTATTAGTGGATAATAGACTAAACTGGAGTAACCAATGCAAGTCAGCCGCTGCAAAGGCAAATAAAGTCTTGGGGTGCATCAAAAGAGGTATAGGGGCGAAGGACGAGAACATTATCCTTCCATTATATAAGGCACTTGTCAGACCTCACATGGAATACTGCGTACAATTCTGGACACCGGTGCTCAGGAAAGATGTCACAGTGCTTGAGGGGGTTCAAAGAAGAGCGACTAAACTAATACATGGAATGACGGGACTGGAATACCCAGAGAGGCTGTCCAAATTGGGACTATTTACTCTAGAAAAAAGAAGGTTAAGAGGCGACCAAATAACCATGTATAAGTACATGAGGGGACAACACATGGATCTCTCCCGCGATCTGTTTACACCCAGGACCACGACGGTAACAAGAGGACATCCGCTACGATTAGAGGAAAGTAGGTTTCATCACCAACACAGAAAGGGGTTCTTTACTGTAAGAGCAGTTAGACTGTGGAACTCTCTACCGGAGGAAGTGGTGATGGCAAAATCCATAGAGAAGTTTAAAAGGGGACTTGATGTCTTTCTGGAGAAGGATATTACAGGATATAAATTTTAGTTTAAGTGTCAATCCTGGTATATAGGCAGGTAGGAACTATTAGGGGTTGATCCAGGGAACAGTCTGATTGCCATTAGGGAGTCGGGAAGGAATTTTTTCCCCAAAAGGGCTAATTGACTTCTGGCCTTGGGGTTTTTTTGCCTTCCTCTGGATCAACACAGTAGGATAGACAGGCTGGACTAGATGGACAATGTCTTCATTCGGCCTTACATACTATGTTAATGTATTACTATGATTCAAAAGTGTTTTGACTCTTTAGCTCCAATGCAGATGTTTGTAGTTCCATGAAAACAGACTACAAACTCCGTGCAATCAGAATCCTCAGTCTCTTCCTTTCTTTCATCTGTCCCAAATGTCTTGCTAACCTACAAAATGAATATTAGTAGATCATAGTTACTGGTAGATTTCTTTTCCACTTAAAGTGAAACTGCGCTTTCTAGAAAATTTGGACATGCCATAGAGATGTAATGACCCCAAAAGGGTGCCACATGACGATGGCACTGTTTTGAGGTAGTTCAGACAGTCCCCGGGGTCTAAAATGGTTAACCACAAGTTAACCTGCCCAGTAACAGGATTAGGCGTAATCTGCCGGGCAACAAGCCTATTTTCATTGGCTGCCAGCAGTCCTAATTCTCATTGGCCAGTCTCCACCAAGAAAAATTTTTTAGGATTGGCTAATAGACAGTGGGGTGACAAATAAGAGAGAGCAAAGGCAAAGTCCTGCATGGGAAGTCAGTTTAAAAAGTCAGTTAAACAGTCAGTTAGAGGGGTGCAGTTAGTGCAGAGTAGATGGTTAGTATACGGAGAGCAGAGCAAATGCACGTAAGGAGAGTTAGTGAGAGCAGAGGTGAGGAGAAGATGGAGAGTGGAGACAGAATGAGGAGTGAATGGCAGAGAGTTCCAAGAGCGGACGAGCAGCTGTGAGGAAGGAAGTGCAGGAGCCCTTCTTCCAGTAAGAGTCCAAAGGGAACCTGTAACTGAAAGGTAAAGCACCGAAGCGCCTGAAGCCTGGTATAAATGAGAAAGTCAGTGGACTAGCGCTCCAAACTACAGGATTCCTTCAGGGAGGTGGCTAAAGGATCACGAATGCGTGAGTGAAAAAGAGAGGACTTACCTGGTGTGGAACATCCGTCAAAGGACAGGCGTCCACACCGTCAGTCCGGGAAGGCTTGATAAGATATCCAGAAGTGCACGATTCCTAGTCCAAAGGGAAAGCGTCTGGGGGTGAACTCGCAGGTGGGAAAACCTTGGTCAAGAACTGGTACATAATGACAAGAGGACCATTACGTATAAGGTCGTCAAATAACAACAGCTTATTGTGTGTATGTATATATATATTCTCCCCTCCCTTTCTCCTTCTCTTCCTCCCCCCCTTCCCCTTTTCTGTCCCTATATCCCCCTTTTTATAACCCAATAGATCTGTGCTTGAGAAAGCAGCTTGCTTTTGCTCCGAAACTCATTGCACTGCATTGGTTTTCCTTACTTTGTTGCCTGTGTCTGCACGTTTGTCTCTCCACCAACAAAAAGTTAAAATCCCACAGGACTCTCTCTGGCTCTTCAAGGACGATCCTGCATTTGACCCTGTAAGGACACGGCCTATTTTGGGCTTAAGGATGCAACGATTTTTGGCGGATTTTAACCTCCCTTTTTCAAAAGCCATAACTTTTTTATTTTTCCATTGACGCAGCCGTATAGGGGCTTTTTTTTGCGTTTGCGAACTGTAGTTTTTATAGGTGCCATTTTTGGGTACATAGACTATATTGCAAAACTTTTATTATTATTTTTATGATCGCAGGGAGAGAAAACACATTAATTCTGCCATAGATTTTTTTTAAAGATTTAATTATGCAGCATAAATAACACACTACATTTTTTCTGCGGGCCGGTATGATTACAAAGATACAGAAATTCTTATATATTTTTTTTAGGTTTTTCCACTTTTCTGCAATAAAACCCTTTTTTTTGGAAATCTTCTTTTTTTGCATTCAATGTCCTATAACTTTTTTATTTTTCCATGGACGAAGCTCTGTGAGGGCTTATTTTTTGCGAGACAAGCTGTAGGTTTTTAGTGATTCCATTTTGAGGTACATACGGCTTTTTTGATCACTTTTATTGCGCTTTTTGGGAGCTATTTTTTAGCTTTTTTTTTTTTTTACACTTTTTGCCATGCAGGAAAAAAAGCGAGTTCAATTTATTGTACGTGTCGTTACAGACACAACGATCCCAAATATGTCAGATTTTTTTTTCCCGCAGGCTAATATGAGAAAAAGCCCCCAAAAAGGGGTGTTTTATGTTGGTTTTTTTGTACATTTTTATTTTTTGTACATTTTGATCTTTTTTTACACCATTTGTGTCCCTCTGGGGGACTTACTCCATAGCACCAATGATCGCTATGATAAGGCATTGCAGAACTTCTCTCCTGCAATGCCTTATCGCTTATTACAGTGATCATTGGCAATGGTAATACAGAATGCCTGTAGGTGGAGTCCTGTTACCATGCAACAAGCCGGGGTCTTTGTGATTATATTGCTAGAGCCCAATAACATCACAGAGGGAGCACGCTCCCTCTGCGAACCCTTCCCATGCCTCCGCTGCACCCCTGCTGTTGTAGCGGGAGGACGGCTATCAGTGACAGCCGGCTCCCGCTGCCGGATAGGGTGAGATTTCTTATGATCTTGCGCTATCCACATGACATAAGGGTACGTCCAATTGCGGGAAGTAGCCCGCTGCCATGACGTACCCTTACATCATATTGAGGGAAGGTGTTAAAGGAGTCCTTCATGCACACAGAGCTCTTCAACGAAGTAAGTCATACTCTTCACTAGACCTGTATCATTCATACCATCCTAAGTGCATCGAAGCGCTGGGTTCTTTTCTACTCTCTCCATTGTGAAGCCTGGTATAGTCACCTTAGGTGAGTGAGTCAGCGCAGCATCAAGCTCCTAGTTTGGTGTTACTGTAGAAGCCAGCGCCATAACCAATAATACAGCGGAAAATCTCCTCTTCATAAAGTCTGTCACCTCACAGCCATTTATGCCCAAGTCATCCTGTCTACCTCACTGCAATTGTTAAAGCAATCTGTGTAATCCCTGTGTGACTGTGAAGAAAACCTTTATGCTGCATCTTGTAAAAATAAGAAACATTTAAAAATTCCATTGGGTGAAAATTAGTAAAGGGTTTCCATCTTGGATACCTTACTACCAACTCTCAGTTTCTGTCTGATTCCTTCACTAACTATTGTGCTGTATGGCACTCGTGTCACGACAATTACCATCATAAGTTATCTCTAGCCATTTACTCCACTGCAGAAGCTGCTATTTGGGAAACACTGGTGATAGTCGCTGGCTGACACTAGTTTAGGTAACTCCCACTCGCACCATTCACGTCCCATCTGGCAGGCTGCAGAGACATGTCAAAATCTTTGATTGCTGGAGGCCCTAATGCTGAGACCACCACCAATCGCTAGAATGAATCAGTGGACTTTTTGTTAAGCACATCTTCAGCTCGTGAGCAGTGGCAGCGCTCAGGCTAGATCTTCAGCTGATTCATTCTGGTAATTGCTGGTAGTCTCAGCAGCTAAACCACCGACAATCAAGACTTTAGACATGTCCCTATGATGTGTGATGGGAGCAGTTTGGGATTGCTTTTAGAGGCCAAAGATCACAGGTCTTCTCCAAGCATGGAGTCGACAAAAAACTTGCTATCCATTTGAGGGGGGTGTCAGGACTCAAACCTGGGAACTCCTGTGCTCCAAACAATGTCTCTCCCTAGTGAGCTACTCAGCCTGCTGGACAGTTCCCCTGCTTAGCCTGGCCCAGTTATTTGCTCCTGTAACCCAACTTCTGCAATCCACCACCTGATTAGCTCCACTCTGCACTGATTGGACTTCCTATTTAAACTTGGCCCTGTCCTCTCCTCAGTGCTCTGTTTATTGTGCTCTAAACCCTCAGCCTTTAAACCAGCTCCTACCTCTACCTGCTCCCTTCAAAGATTGTTCTTTGTGTACCAACCCCTGGCTTGTTCCTCACTACGTCTCTGCTGAATCCTTTATACTGACCACGTTGCCAGCCCTTGCTGGCTACCACCCAAGACTCCAATCAGTACCAGATCGTGACAGGGGGCCTGGTCTGTATCTTAGTTAAATTTCCTTCCCAAAAAGTAATATTTAAGAGGTTTGTGGGCCCACTTTATGGCTAAGCATTCCTTTTCCACGATTGCCTAATTTTTCTCAGGCCTATTTAATTCTCTACTAAAGTAGAGCTCCGGGTGTTCTTCTCCATTATTAGTTTGTGATAAAACTGCTCCTATACCTGTGTCAGAAGCATCAGTTTGTACGACAAGATCAAGGGCTACCAACACCAAATGTGAACAAAAAGCTAATTTCAACATCTGGAATGGTTTCACCGGTCCTGGACTCCCTTTTATCATAGCTGACCCATTACCTCTAGTTGGGTCAGTTAAGGGCACCATGAAATCTGCAAATTGGGTATAAAACATCTATAATAGCTGGCGATTCCCAAGAATGTTCTTACTTGTTTTTTTACTCATTTAGGCCGCCTGCAGACGGCCGGGTCGGATCCGGCTGCAAGAATTCTCGCAGCGGGACTCGACCCAAGCGCCTGCAGAGAGCAGCGCGGAACTCACTCACTCCCTCAGCTCCGGCTCTTTCATGTGCCGGCTGCCGGGCAGCCGGCGCATGCGCAGAGCGGAGCCGGCGGACGGTGAATGAAAGAGCCGGAGCTGGCGGAGCTGCGAGCCCCGCACAGAATTAGAGCATACTGCGGTTTGTTTTCTGCGCGTGATTTCGCGCAGACAAACCGCGGCCGTCTGCATAGGATTGTGTATTGTAATGCAATCCTATGCAGGCGTGTACGGGCGGAAATTCTGCGGGGAATCCCGCCGTGGAATTTCCGCCCGTCTGCAGGCGGCCTTAGTTCAGGCAAATCCTGAATTGCTTCAACCTTGTCAATTTGCAGCTTGACTACCCCTTTCCAAATTAGTAAACCAAGATACTTGAAGCCAATGTTACATTTCTTGGGGTTCGCTGTCAACCCTGCGGTCTCCAGATCATCAATCACTGCCTGGACCTTGGCTAGATGTGTCACTCAATTCAAACTAAGTATTACTAGGTCATCCAAATACGTAGAAACATACTGTTGGTGGGGTCTTAAGATTCTGTCCATTAGTCCCTGGAGGGTCACAGGGGGCTCCATGTAATCCAAATGGCATATTCAGATATTGAAATAAACTTTCCGGTGTAGAAAAAGTTGTCTTTTCTTTAGCAGAATCAGTCAGAGGTATCTGCCAGTATCCTCTGGTCAGGTCTAATGTGGTGATGTAAGAAGCTGTACCCAGTCGGTCTATCAGTCCATCAACTCACGGCATAGGATAGGTGTCAAATTTAGACATGAAATTCACCTTTCTAAAGTCATTGCAGAACTTTATAGTTATATACTATCAGGCTTTGAAATTAACACAATTGGGGTCGACAACTCACTATGAAATTCAATTACCCCTAGCTCCAATATAGCTTTAATTTCTTTTGAAACTGTCTCTGGTTGGTCCTCAGGATTCCTATAGGGTTTGACATTTACCTTTACGCCAGGTTCTGTCGTAATGTAATGTTTCACAGAAAAGAGCTATCTGGTCTTTCCAGGGTTTTACCAGATTCACATGATTAATCTTTCCCAGTTTCCTTTTGCCTGGCTGATAGACTATAGCTTACTTCACTTACTTTTTCCTTTACTTCAAAAGGCTCTTGCTATTTGGCTAAAAACCTTTTTAGTTTTTGTAGTAGGTATAACGACTAACATCTCCCCTCACAGATCCGTGCCGTGAGGGGATATGAAACTACTCACCTCTAGCCTACGCGATGATTAGGTCCTGAAAGGACCTGCCGCCGGCAAAATATCAGGCACATGTGTAGAAGCTGTGAGAGCCCAGAAAATTTGCGATCGATGAGGGGAGATGAAACTTCTTACAGGAGGCCTCCACATTTGAACCGCGACACAATCATTCTCCACGGACCATCCCCATCCTCTGCGCATGCCCACACTGGCAAAATGACAGACATATGCGCAGGAGCCGGGTAAGGCTTTGAAAATTTAAAATCTCCTTGTTCCTGGCTACCAAAGGCAGCCGAGAGCCTTGAGCAGTGAACGGAGGCTTCGTTGAGTGGTCCCTGGACACATGGTCGCCAATGTCCAATAGTATAAAAAGGTGGCAACATACCTTGGGCCACTCTCACACGAATAGATAGAAATGACTGATTCCACAAGCGGTTGATCTATGGTAATATGTGGATCAATTAAACGCACTGGATTACGCAGTTCTGCTTACATTAGCAGGTCGGTATTTCGTAATGCACTCGCAGAAAATAGAACACAGCATTTTCTATTTTACTGGGGATATCTGCCACATGGAGCCCATTGTGCCCATTGCGTATGAGCTGCGGGTACCCGTGTCATCACTAAGTGATGGTGCGAGAAATATAAACAAAAAAAAAAACGTGTACTGCGCGTGACCACCTGTGTGAGTACACAGTTATACACAGCATATTACGTGGCCATATACAGGGCCACGGCCAGGCTCCCAGCTGGGATCCACTGCGGGCCTCCACAAGCAGATTCAGCGTTAGTCAGATCACTACCTGTAAAGCCCCATTTAGACAGGACTAATGTCGGGTAAATGATGCTCAACACTTGCCCCCGCACATATTAGCTCTCGTGCTTCTGCACTGGAGCTAGTATTGCTGGCTCACAGGGGGGGCGGCAGATGCAGATTTCAGTATTGAACGGCCACTATGTTAACTGAATGGAGAGGGGCGGGGGAGCGAGAACTGAAATCTACTCCTGCCGCCCCGCTGTGAGCCAGCGATTCAAGCTCTCATGCAGGTGCACGGGAGCGTGTATGTGCGGGGACAAGTGTCGGGCATTGTTTGCCTGATATTCATCCCGTCTAAATGGGTCTTAATTCATGATTTACAAGAAGCCCCGGGAACACTCTCCTTCCTGTCTTGCAGCAAGCATGGAAGGAGGAGGGATACCCAGTTTTATTGCCTCATGTGCCCATCTCTACCAGGCCTCCGTAATTACGGCTGGATTCAGATGACAGTATATCGGCTGGGTTTTCACGCCGGCCGATATACGTCGTCTCTCTCTGCAGGGGCGGGAGCCTGGAAGAGCCAGGAGCAGTGCTCTAGGCTCCCGCCCCCTCTCTGCCTCCTCTCCACTATTAGCCCCGCCCCCGTCCTGCCTCCTTTCACTGCAAATAGTGAAGAGGGGCAGAGAGGGGGTGGACAGGAGCAGTGAGGGGGCGGGAGCTCAGTTCCTGCTCCTGGCTCTTCCATCCTCCCCCCCTGCAGATGAGGACACCGTATATCGGCTCGGCGTGAAAACCGAGCCGATATACGGTCGTCTGAATCCACCCTACCCCTGTATTCAGAAATACCACACAATTTACATTATTACTTTTATCTAAGATTTAGGGAATGCCAAAAAGGGCAGAGGGGGGATTATATGGGGCCTGGAATTTATGCAGTTGTGCCCTGAAATCTAACGGGTGTTCTTTCCATTATAGGCCCAGCTATGTGTCCTGTAAGTAGACTGGGGCTAAAATGGGGGTTGGTGAACACAGAATAACTATTGCTATATAATGTGGGGTGCATCTCCCCAGTTTTTCCTGCTTGAAACAAAGCTGGAAGAAAATGAAAAAATGATTTACCCAATTTTGGCACTTTTAATAAATATCCACAAATTCTATCGGTCTATTTTTAGCACATAAATGAAGTACAATATGTGGAGATAAAACAATGTCTAATTTACTTGGATCTGCAAAACCTTTACAGAGTTATTCTATGTTAAAGTGACACATGTCAGATTTCTAAAATTTGGCCTGGTCATTAAGGCGCAAACAGGCTTGGTCACTAAGGGGTTAAATATCCACCCACTAGATTAATTAGGCAGGTGGAGACTCCCTATTACCTCATATAGGTGGGGAATCTAGGTAAATATACCTTCCCTCAATCATCACACCTACCAGTTTGTCCCACATGTCAAAACTTTTAGAAAACACAGGTACACTTTGAAGGCTTAAACAGATGGCCGTTTTTTGGTCCCATTATTATCACGGCTACATAACAAGACAAAACTAAACTATTGATTTCAATGGTTTCGCTTTCACTAGCTCTTTTCATACTATCAATGTAGATAAACAAGATGGCAGCATCCGTGTTGCAGTTAAAAGTTGATTTTTATTCCTTCAAACGGCGAAACAACGTTTCGACTGTTGATAGGTCTTTTTCCTGTCGTTTGGAGGAAAAAAATCAACTTTTAACTGCCCCACAGATGCTACCATCTTCTTTATCTACATTGATATATTGATTGGGGTCCTTTTTGGATCAGGACCTGTTATGGTGGCTGTGCATCTATCTGTCTGGCTGTATTCAGCTCTGAAGTTGTGCTGTTGGCATCCTTCCTACTTATCCAGCTCTTTTCATACTACGTGCAGAAAAGTTAGGGAAGGATCAATCTTCCTGCTATTTTTTTCAAACTCCTGTGCTGTCTGCGAAGTTTGAAAAGCCAGATTAGAAAAAAAAAAACCTTGTTCATGCGCAACTACGATCCGTACCGGCAAGCGTAGTTGTGCATACAGCCATCTTAGGGCCTTAAGGATGCAGTGATTCTTATTTTCATCTCCACATTGCAAAACCCATAACTTTTTTTCTCTATTGACTTAGATGAATGAGCTTGTTTTTTCTAGGAAAATACGTATTTTAATGGCACTATTTAAGGATATACAACATGTATTTCAAACCATTGATTGTTCTGTCTGACATTGTGGAAAAAAACATCAATTCTGCCTTTTTTATTTATTTACTGTATGGTATAAATTACACGTTAAATTAAAATTTTGAGTTAACACATTTGCAGTAAATTAATATATGATATCATGTAGTACCATCTTGGGGTACATATATATTTTGATCACTTTTGATTCAGTACATCAAGTCATTGAACAGGGTGTATTGCACATAGTGATGATGTCACAACACAGAGATGATAATTAGAGATGAGCGAGAGTTATTGCCTTTTGCGAGTACCTGCCCGCTCGTCTCAAAAGATTCGGGTGAGGGCGGGGAGCGGTGGGGGAGAGCGGGAAGGAACGGGGGGAGATCTCTCCCCCCCCCCCCCCCCCCCCCCCCCCCCTCGCGTCCCCCTGCTCACTCCCGCAACTCACCGCTCTCCCCCGCTGGCACCCGAATCTTTTGAGACAAGCGGCCAGGTACTCGCAAAAGGCACTACTCGCTCACGTATTTGCCTTTAGCGAGTACGCTCGCTCATTTCTAATGATAATGCATCTTAATGCACACGAAGATGGGATCTGAGCAATGTGGGATTTCCAACTTTACATGGAGCTAGCAGAGACGGTCGGCCAGCCCACTGGACTGCTCTGCATCATTTACATGCCGCGCGGGAGATTTTCAAAGTTCCAAAACTTAGGTATGCCTTTTGGTCATAACACATACAGTGTTGATCCAAGTTCAGACGTACGTAAGTAGCGGTGCACCACACGCAAGCATGCAGCCAGTATGCACTGATATGCGTACATGATGACAATCGCCATACACTATATTGACGTGTACGCGCATGTAATACGTGCCAAGATAGTGCATGCCGCGTTTTTTTCACGCAAGTAATGGGCTATGGACATCGCGTGTAGCGCGTGAGAGGCGCAATGACAATACGCTTGTGCGAGAGAGGCCGTGGAAAGCGGGATGCTTCATACTTATAACGTTATTATTAGTTCTTGTGAAAAAAACTGCTAATTAATGCTCAGAGAGAGATGGGGACAACATGTTTCTATATGACTTCCCTTTACCTGCATACAGCCATGGACTTAAAGGGGTTGTCCCGCAAAACCAAGTGGGGGTATACACTTCTGTATGGCCATATTAATGCACTTTGTAATGTTTGTGCATTAATTATGAGCCATACAGAAGTTATTCACTTACCTGTTCCGTTGCTAGCGTCCTCGTCTCCATGGTGCCGTCTAATCTTCAGCGTCTAATCGCCCGATTAGACGCGCTTGCGCAGACCGGTCTTCTCCCTTCTGAATGGGGCCGCTCGTGCCGGAGAGCGGCTCCTCGTAGCTCCGCCCCGTCACGTGTGCCGATTTCAGCCAATCAGGAGGCTGGAATCGGCAATGGACCGCACAGAAGACCTGCGGTCCACCGAGGGTGAAGATCCCGGCGGCCATCTTCACAAGGTAAGTCAGAAGTCGCCAGAGCGCGGGGATTCGGGTAAGTACTGGACGGTTTGTTTTTTTATGCCTGCATCGGGTTTGTCTCGCGCCGAACGGGGGGGGGGGGGGGCTATTGAAAAAAAACAAAAAACGTTTCGGCGCGGGACAACCCCTTTAATGGCTACATTTACTGCATGGCCACTTTATTAGAAACACCCGTCTAGTAGAGCATTGGGTCTCCTTTTACCTTCAGAACTGAACTTGTTCTGCCGTAATATTGGCCCGTGCGGACAGGATATACTCTTATAGCTGTCACAAATCAGATGGCGATACTGACAGGTTCTGAACAGCTGCATACGCAAAAAGTACAGTACTATGTGCAGACGCGTGCAAGTGTATTTCATCCAGCCTTGTTCATGCGCAAATACATTGTGAAGCAAGCATGCGCACTGCCTGCTTATCAGAACAATTCCTGACATCCTCCTCTGACCCCTTTTTGCTAAAGTATTTACATCTACTGGATTCCCTTTTGCTGCACGTTCTTTGTTGATGTCACCATTCTTGGTATACTCTCCACACTATTACACAAGAGTATTGATAGTGAGGTTGATCAATGAGTGGAACAGGTTACCACGGGAGGTGGTGAGTTCTCCTTCAATGGAAGTGTTCAAACAAAGGCTGGACAAATATCCGTCTGGGATGATTTAGTGAATCCTGCACTGAGCAGGGGGTTGGGCCCGATGACCCTGGAGGTCCCTTCCAACTCTACCATTCTGTGAGTCTATGAAAGCCCAGAACGTTGGCAGTTTTTGAATCCTGGCCTTGGCTAGTCCAGCACTGATGGCCCAGTCTTCCTACAAACTTGCTGAGATCACTCGGATTTTCCCATTCCAATGTTGATTCACACGGAAAACTGAATTGTTATGGGCTGCATGCTGAAATTTTGCAACTTCTAAGTGAATGAGATTTTAAAAAATCCGTAGCGGAAAATGCTTTTTCAAATTCTCTATTGGTTACGGAAAAGCAACGGATTTGCACAGCGGTTCTCATTAATTGCAATGCAATGATGTGATCACAGCCAAAGCGATCTACAGCAAACGTGTTCACTAAAGTGGTCATTCACTGTAAATAAAGCAGCACTGGCCGTGGGGGTCAATGACTCCCAACCTTACCAGTTCACTGTGTAACCTCACACCCTGCGACCTGCTGTGCTCTGCTCATGAGTGACATTTCCGTGCATTATACAAAGCTACCACTAGATGGCGATATTGCCGCACTGTAACCGGAATCAATGAAGAGTGAGTGCTGTTTCCTGCCGGAGGGTTTGTGTGGGTGCACACGGCAGAGCCGTCACGTGATGGGCAGGGCTGGCGGTGTAGCGGCTGTACATTGAGGGGCCGGCGTCATGTTACTGGTGCTGAGTGACGAGCACCGCGCACATCTGCAGATCCTCACCCAGGTGGAGGGCGCGGGTGAGTCACGTGACCCGGGAGAGGTTGTATCCGCATCTCTGATGTCATCTGTGACTCGGGCATCAACCAGAGAGCAATGTTGCTATGCCAACAGAGACTTGGGTGCCCCCACATGCTGAGGAGCACTGTCCTGCCCCCCTTCATCTAGTGCTGAGGATAATAGGAGGTGAAGCACTGGCAGAGCGTGTCCCATTCATGTGGTGGGGCCTCTGCGTAGCCAACAGGTTGCCACGCAGCCACTAATTACAGCCAAGGGCCGGTGCTGCTGTGTGTTCTACTGGCCACATTAATGGTCAGCAGTGAGCGCCCACCATCAGGTATCTCAGTCACTTCGCAGCTCCAGGCCAGCCGCCATTGATGTCATCACAGACTTCCCCCAGTGTACACGGCGCACATGCCAGGGGAGATTACAGCCGCTGCCACACTGGAGCTGCGGAGTGACTGAAATACCTGGTGTGGGGTTACTGCCGGACAGAGGGTTCGCTATAACTACGGGGGCGGCTGAGGGGGACACTATAACTACGGGGGCCGCTGAGGGGGTCACTATAACTACGGGGGCCGCTGAGGGGGACACTATAACTACGGGGGCCGCTGAGGGGGACACTATAACTACGGGGGCCGCTGAGGGGGACACTATAACTACGGGGGCCGCTGAGGGGGACACTATAACTACGGGGGCCGCTGAGGGGGACACTATAACTACGGGGGGCCGCTGAGGGGGACACTATAACTACGGGGGGCCGCTGAGGGGGACACTATAACTACGGGGGGCCGCTGAGGGGGACACTATAACTACGGGGGGCCGCTGAGGGGGACACTATAACTACGGGGGGCCGCTGAGGGGGACACTATAACTACGGGGGGCCGCTGAGGGGGACACTATAACTACGGGGGGCCGCTGAGGGGGACACTATAACTACGGGGGGCCGCTGAGGGGGTCACTATAACTACGGGGGCCGCTGAGGGGGACACTATAACTACGGGGGCCGCTGAGGGGGTCACTATAACTACGGGGGCCGCTGAGGGGGTCACTATAACTACGGGGGCCGCTGAGGGGGGACACTATAACTACGGGGGCCGCTGAGGGGGTCACTATAACTACGGGGGCCGCTGAGGGGGACACTATAACTACGGGGGCCGCTGAGGGGGTCACTATAACTACGGGGGCCGCTGAGGGGGTCACTATAACTACGGGGGCCGCTGAGGGGGTCACTATAACTACGGGGGCCGCTGAGGGGGTCACTATAACTACGGGGGCCGCTGAGGGGGTCACTATAACTACGGGGGCCGCTGAGGGGGTCACTATAACTACGGGGGCCGCTGAGGGGGGTCACTATAACTACGGGGGCCGCTGAGGGGGGTCACTATAACTACGGGGGCCGCTGAGGGGGGTCACTATAACTACGGGGGCCGCTGAGGGGGGTCACTATAACTACGGGGGCCGCTGAGGGGGGTCACTATAACTACGGGGGCCGCTGAGGGGGGTCACTATAACTACGGGGGCCGCTGAGGGGGGTCACTATAACTACGGGGGCCGCTGAGGGGGGGTCACTATAACTACGGGGGCCGCTGAGGGGGGATCACTATAACTACGGGGGCCGCTGAGGGGGGATCACTATAACTACGGGGGCCGCTGAGGGGGGATCACTATAACTACGGGGGCCGCTGAGGGGGGATCACTATAACTACGGGGGCCGCTGAGGGGGGATCACTATAACTACGGGGGCCGCTGAGGGGGGATCACTATAACTACGGGGGCCGCTGAGGGGGGATCACTATAACTACGGGGGCCGCTGAGGGGGGATCACTATAACTACGGGGGCCGCTGAGGGGGGATCACTATAACTACGGGGGCCGCTGAGGGGGGATCACTATAACTACGGGGGCCGCTGAGGGGGGATCACTATAACTACGGGGGCCGCTGAGGGGGGATCACCATAACTACGGGGGCCGCTGAGGGGGGATCACCATAACTACGGGGGCCGCTGAGGGGGGATCACCATAACTACGGGGGCCGCTGAGGGGGGATCACCATAACTACGGGGGCCGCTGAGGGGGGATCACCATAACTACGGGGGCCGCTGAGGGGGGATCACCATAACTACGGGGGCCGCTGAGGGGGGATCACCATAACTACGGGGGCCGCTGAGGGGGGATCACCATAACTACGGGGGCCGCTGAGGGGGGTCACCATAACTACGGGGGCCGCTGAGGGGGGTCACCATAACTACGGGGGCCGCTGAGGGGGGTCACCATAACTACGGGGGCCGCTGAGGGGGGTCACCATAACTACGGGGGCCGCTGAGGGGGGTCACCATAACTACGGGGGCCGCTGAGGGGGGTCACCATAACTACGGGGGCCGCTGAGGGGGGACACCATAACTACGGGGGCCGCTGAGGGGGGTCACCATAACTACGGGGGCCGCTGAGGGGGGGTCACCATAACTACGGGGGCCGCTGAGGGGGGGTCACCATAACTACGGGGGCCGCTGAGGGGGTACACCATAACTACGGGGGCCGCTGAGGGGGTACACCATAACTACGGGGGCCGCTGAGGGGGTACACCATAACTACGGGGGCCGCTGAGGGGGTACACCATAACTACGGGGGCCGCTGAGGGGGTACACCATAACTACGGGGGCCGCTGAGGGGGTACACCATAACTACGGGGGCCGCTGAGGGGGTACACCATAACTACGGGGGCCGCTGAGGGGGGTGACCATAACTACGGGGGCCGCTGAGGGGGGTCACCATAACTACGGGGGCCGCTGAGGGGGGTCACCATAACTACGGGGGCCGCTGAGGGGGGTCACCATAACTACGGGGGCCGCTGAGGGGGGACACTATAACCACGGGGGCCGCTGAGGGGGTCACTATAGCTGCAGCTGACACTGGATTTGTTCACATTTTCAAAAAATTGCTAATAGAATCATCGTGATGGATAATAATCCCCAGGAATCTGCAATGCACTTTCTAGCCCAAAATAAATAATAGCCGGGTGGTGGGGAAGTTAGATTGGAAAGGGTTAAAGGTGTCCTTGTACTTTTACTGTTAGTAACCGATCGATCATCAATAGATAATCAGTGGGGGTCTTCTGCTCTGAATTCAGTGTGATCTGTGCCTGCAGTGCCAACCTGGACCACTGCAATACTGGTGGCGCTGTCCACTTCCAGCGCTGGCTGCACTGATGGCGATCCTGGGGATACTGAGCAGATTGTGAGGACCGGTGATCAGTAGTGGAGGTCCTGGAGAGCCCCGTTATGTAATTACATGCAGGCGGTGCTGTAAGATGTATAGACAGGTTTACCTGTTGGGTTCGACCTAACAATGCCAGACTGTTCATACACCTGGTTGTAATTTTGGTGTGTCCCTGAACAGTTGCACCCCCAATGGAACTGAACAGGAACTACACCAGAAAGGTGTTGTGTTTTTAGTGAGTGCCTGGCATTGTCTAACAGCCAGCCTGCTGTAGGTGTGTGTCTTGTATACATGTTCCCAGGTGCTCTCCTATAGTCCTGGAAGGGCTGAGGCTGCCTGGACATGGGGGTCAAAATTGTGGAGACACAAATATGAACCCCGCTCCTTTGAATGGGGTCATACACGTGAGCAATGTTTTCCTTCATGGCACTACGATGCAATGCAGGAAACAAATCGCAGCAGGTCCTATCTCCCTTCATGCTCTTGCATCGCACCGCCCATTGTTGTCAGTGAGACCGGCGGCAGCATCGCGAGGTCTCCCCATTGAAAACTATGGGAGAAATTCTGCGATCATCCGCCGCGACTGACAGACGTGGCGGAGGATTGCTTCTTCCCCGCAGTGATGTGAGGCTGTTTTCACATGAAGACACCTTGTATCTGCAGGGAATTCACATGGTGGGGAGCGTGATGGGGGGATTCACGACCCATATCATGTTCACCAGTGTGAAGTTGGCCTTAGGTTATATTCAGACGGCACGTAACTTCTACTCTGAGCCCTTCTGTCCCGGCTGGCAGTTGAGTTACCGCAATGAGGCAAATGGAGACCAAAGGTCCGAACATCGGTTATGAAGGACAGAGTAGCACAGTTGACAGAAATGGAGACCGGGTCAAATGGGGACCAAAGTTTGCGCCTCTGGTCTCCTTTTGTCTTGTTGAACTCCATGGTTTCCCATGGTTTTCAGCGCTCCATGTGGGACTCCGTCATAACTTTGCGTGACACCAGCCTGACTTGTGTTCCTCTTTATCTTTGCAGTTGTTGGAGAGTTTGGTCGGATTGCAGTAGAATTTCTACGAAAAGGATCAAATCCCAAAGTCTATGAAGGGGCTGCAAGTAAGTGTCAGAACTAGATTGTGTAGCGTCCCGTTCTGTGTCAAAGGGGATTACATCCTAAGGCCTCATGTCCACGGCTGGGTCAGATTCCCCATGCAGGAGCCTGCAGTGGAATCCCACCCTGCTCGTAGCTGAGGACACATAATTACCTGTCGGGATCCGGTGCGGGTCTCCGGCGTCCCAGACGGATCTTCTTTCTTCTTCACTGCGGATGTGTGCGGAAGCAATGGCCAGCGCGCCACATTCACGCGCTATACTTTTTTTTTTTTTTTAATTCCTGCAGTATCCGCAGTCTGTCCGTAGTGTCAGCTGGGGAAGGGCCGTGGATCAGACAGCTTCTATTGGTTTCAATGGAAGCTGTCCGTACGGGACCCAAAATGGAGCATGCTTTGATTTGTTTTTCGAGCCAAAATGTTCGCAGAACAAATCCGCATGCTTTAATGCATTTGCAAATGCCCATGTATTCCTATGGGCGGCTTGATTTGCGGATCTTCTGCGCTGGTGACCTGCAAATCAGATTCGCTCATGGACATTGGCCTTACTCTGCAGTCTGAGCCTGTAGTCACATGTACTGTGCTGGACACACACTAGTATTATCTGCTAGAACTGTGCAGATGTCCAAGTAACGGCTCGGAGAGGACCTAGCACACTGCCTAATGCTGCCGGCCTTACGTTTCCAAGTGTTGCCAAAACGGCTGTGACTTGTGGAGACGTGGACTCTGAAGGTGACCTGTGGTTTCTGGCATTAGCTGCAGGTCCTTTAAGTCCTGCAAGTTGTGAGGTACGGCCTCCATGATTCAGACATCTTTTTCCAGTACATGCCATAGGTGCTCGGTAGAGTTAAGATCTTGCGAATATGAAGCAGTCAACACTTTGTTCCTCCAGCCATTCCTGAACAATTTTTGTAGCATGGTAGGGCATATTGTCCTGCTGAAAGAGACCACTGCAATTGGGGAATCCGTTGTCATAAGGGTGTGCTTGGTCTATAACAATATTCAGGTAGGTGTGATACATCAGTAACATCCATATGCATGTGAGGACCCAGCCTTTCCAAGAAGAACATTGCCCAGAGCACCACCGCCTCTACCAGCTTGCCTTCCTCCCATAGTGCATCTTGGTGCCATGTCTTGCTCTGTAAGCGGTGCGCACACACCCAGCCATCTACATCAGTATTTCCCAACTCCAGTCCTCAGGGACCCCAACAGGTCATGTTTTCAGGATTTCCTCAGTGTTGCACATGTGATGTAATTATTGTCAGTCCTCAGACATTACCACAGGGGTTCATACTATAAGATATCCTGACAACATGACCTGTTGGGGTCCCTGAGGACTGGAGTAGAGAAATGCTGATCTAGATGATGTATGCATTAGTACTTTGACAGGCTCCAGCTTCGTAGCCCTATACTCAGCAAGCCACAATGTAATGTGTGCCCAGACCTTTCTATCACAGCCAGCTGTAACCTGGTCTTAGGAATTAGTGCCACAGTAGCTCTACAGTGGGATCCGACCAGATGGCCTTGTCTTCACACCCCACGTGCATCAGTGAGGCTTGGGCACCCATGCCCCTGTCACCACTAGTGTCCTTCCCTGGTGCACTTTATCAGGCACTAATCACTGCATAGTGTTCTCAGAGGCAAGAGGAACTGGTAGAGAATATGTATAATGTTTCATTATGCAAGAAGTAACATTTGGTGAGGCAGAACACTCCTTTGTTGAGCCGATAACCACGTTTTGTACAGAGGATCATTTATTATATTCCTTGGGACATGAAATGACTGATTTGTAATAACAGGGGGTCTTAGTAAATTAAGGTAACCCCCATCGCCAACCAGAGGGTGAAGAGAAGGCACCCAGAATACTAGTTAGTACAAGTGACGCTCTTGAAAGGGTAATTTTTTCTTTGGAGTTCTGTGGAGGCTTGCTCGATCCTTCGCGGGGATGTTGACTAGTTGAGAGGGCCACCACCACTTATTCATTATCTTCGTCCGGCTTTGTTTCAGACCTCTGTTAGGGATTTAATAGGTGTCATTGTACACAGTAGTTTAGCTGTAGGATAACCTATGACAGATGCCATCACTTTGTAGAGGATTGTCTTGGGGATCGCTATTAATCGCCTTTTAGAAGGCAGGTGTGAAGTGTCACTCTCATTGTCTCTTGCCAGGGAAGCTGGAGGTGAGCAGTACAACTATCCAGGAGGCTGTAGAAGGGCTGACGTATCTACTAACAGAGAGCTCCAAGCTTATGGTGAGTGCCGTCCTATCAGTCTGTTCTCAGCCTTTGTGCGGTGGTCTTCATGGAACTATTCTTCTTACACACAGATCTCCGACATTGATTTCCAAGACTCCGTGCTTGTTTTGGGATTTCCTGAAGAGTTGAATAAAGTCCTTCTGCAGTTGTATTTGGAAAATCGGAAAGAGATTCGTCAGATTCTTAGTGAACTTGAACCCAATCTTCCTCAATACCATAACCTTGAGTGGCGGCTGGATGTCCAGGTACATAAAATCTACTGGCGTGTTTTCTAGACTCAGTTATAATGTAAAACTGGTCAGTAAGTTTTACAGTTGGGGACTCTTAGCCAGTTAGGGGCCAGCAGCACACGCTCACCTCTAGTAGCATACATTGTGCCCTCCATGTCTCTCCAGCAAGTACATAGGCAACTGCCTGTCCCCCAACTACCATAGTAATCAGAAGACCTTGCTAGTGACCACAGCAGGGCTGTCACACCCAATGTTCAACTGGTCATCAAATGTATGAAGCGAAGGGAACAAAACCCTGTCACCAAGGCCAATTTTTGAGTATTTATAAGCTATGAGAGCTTCATCACACAAGTGATTTCTGGTCATAATGCTCTACAGCAATTGTTAAATAACCATTACAACTTGGAGTAAAAGCACTTTTTCCAAACTTTTGACATGTCAGAGAGACATATCAAGCTTTGATCAGTGGAGGTCCTGCTGTTACGTCCCTTGCTGATCGCTAGATCGAGGGGGCTGCACCCAAGCTCTGTGTCCCTTCGACTCCTTCTCTGTTTTTTGGCTTCTGCCAGCAGTTGTAGGCGGACACATAGAAGATTTCTATAGGCCTCTGAGTCCGTCTTCAATTGCTGAGATGAGCTGGCAATCAACAAAGACAGGCAGAAGGGGTGCAACACTTTGATGCCACTGCAGCAGTAGGACCTCCACTGATCAAAACTTTTGACATGTCTCTCTGACGTAAAATTTTATGCAGTCTTGGTAACTTTAGAGTAACCGAGGAATAAAATATGTAAACACATAGAGGAGTGTTAGACTCTCTTCAGGCAGCATGTACTGATGTCCCTCTGCAGAATGTACCACCCTTCCCTCTCCCACTCTCCTCACTTAGGACCTAATGAATACTCGCGCCAAATTTCACACTTCTACGACATCGGGAAGTTGTATTACATAGGGGTGCACTTACTTTTGCAATTGGCATTGAATAATCGAGTTGTGACCCCGTTACTTTTCTTCTTTAGGACCTAAAGATTGGGTGTGCCAAATTTCATGTTTGTAGAACATCGGAAAGTTAGAGAATTAGATTAGGTACATTACACAGGGGTGCCAACACTTTTGCACTTATGGTAATCGCCTTTTCCTTTTTAGGACCTAAAGAATGCGCATGCCAAATTTCAAGTCGGTCGATCGATCTACGTTACTTATTTTGAAGGGGCTAAAACAGATCTGTTACTAAAATATGCCAATACAAGAATACGCTATCCTACCAAAAGTATTTGGACACCCGTATCAGTAGACTGGATCTTGTTTTATTAGCATGTCACGTGTCCTGTACCATGCTATATAAGATTCAGACTCTTGGATATGTCAGCCATAGTTTGTGATAGGAACGGTACAATATTGTATATACAGATTATGCTGTAGATGGGCCAATACAAGCCATGCATCAGCCCGTCTACTATTGAGCAAGGGGCGTCATCGTTAGATAGTTGAGCAATAAATGTTCTATGAAGGGAAGGGACTTGTTATTCGTGTAGCGCCAACTTATTCCGCAGCACTTTCAGTAAGCTTGCTACTCGTTTTACCGAACTAGGAAGGCTCATTCAACCTTGAGCCGGCTACCTGAAACATGTGGGGATTGAACCCACAACCTTCAGGTCATGAGTGAGAGCTTAGGACTGCATTCTGCTGCCTTAACATTATGCACCACACGAGGCCTGTGAAGTGACAAATCATGCTACTCTATCTTCAGATCAGATGGGTGTACCTGGGTGGGGAGGGTAATTACTAGGGAAAACCTTTTACCTGAGTGTGTTGTGCCAACAGGTAAGTAGGAAGGAGGTTCCTGTATGGTCTGGGGATGGTTTACGTGGCATGGTCTCTGTCCGTTGGTTGTAGTGGGTGGCAAGAACCATGAACACAGGAGTATCTTGACATTCTAGAAAATAATGTGCTGCTGACAATGTGGTAATACTCTGAGAGTGGTCAGAAATACTTCCATCAAGACACAAATTGTCACAAATCCAATGCTGTTTTACTTTGGTTTGAAGCTATGGGTGTTCCATGATTGAATTGGCCCAACTTGAACCCTACTAAACATCTCTGGGGAAAAAATATGAACTGCGTCCATTTTCTTTTGAGAGAACTTGCCAGACGTTTGCAGGATAAATGGAGGGAAATGCCAAATGAAGTGTATTAGATGTTAGTAGAAAATATGCCGCAGAGGGTATCCGATGTCATTAAGGCCAAAGAGACCCCACTTAGGGTTAACATATGTAAATAAATACTACTTTAGATTCTTGCTCAGATGTCCAACTACTTTTGGTAGGATAGTGTATTATAGCTATTATGCCATAAGATACAAAAAAATCTATACTACCTGATTAGAATATAAACAGCTGGTTCGGGCTAATGAGTCCAGTTATTCCTGCACTTCTTGCGCTCTTTTTGCACAATACATTGGTAAAAAGGTCACAAAAAAAGGAAAATTAAGAAAAATCACGGAAAACTGCCATATACTTACCAATGTACTAATACAAGATAGAAGGGCAGGGGAACACAACACCTCCCTCAACATGCAGGCAGCCAAAGTGCCAAATAGAGGAGCATTGCAAGAACTGATGACCAACCACTCACCTACCTACAATACATTGGTGGCCATCAGTCAGCAGTGAACGCTTCCTTCTGAATACTGTTAGACCGGGCATTCATAGCATTCTGCACTCTAAGGTCTCATTCACACAAGCAATGCATTTTCACGCTGGCCGAATCACCGTCGAAAATCACATGAATGAAGAATAGTCGTGATTTAAGTCCCGAGCTTCAGCCGCGTTTTCTCATCCATTTACACGGTCAGCTGTGGCGTATTAGCGAAAATATACGCTGCGGCGCGGTAATCCCTCAGACGGCATAAATCCTTGGAATGTCTTCTAATAGTTAAATAGAGCCAGCTGCAATCCTTTCACAGCGTTAAACGCAGCTAAACCACTTCCCCCTCCCTTTTTTTCAGCTCCCGTAGAAGCTTTTGGGAGCCTCCAGCATATTTTAGCAAAAGATAGGGCAAGACCTCTCTTTTCCGGCTGTGTATAAAATCGGTCGCTGATGTCCTATTCCCGGTGCAACGTTTTTACACTGCTAAACATTTTGATGTTACTTGTAGCACACGTTAATAGCTATAAAAGACCACTAGAGGGCAGTATTATGCTCCTGCATGTATTGGAAGAATCCTGGTGTGTAGGTTGAATGAGGTCTAACACATGTCATATCCGCTCCCATGTAGCTGGCCAGCAGAAGCCTGAGGCACCAGATAAAGCCCACCGTCACCATGAAACTACATCTGAAGGAGAACGACGAACTAGAGACCAGCGTATTACAGACAGACCCTGCCACATTGGTCCATATCATCCAGGAACTGGAACAAGCGCTCGCCGAGATGAAGACAAACCACTGTCGCCGAATTGTGCGCAATATTAAGTAAACTATGACTTATACGGCAGCAGTGGCGATGTATGGATACACGAGCGTCACGGTATATCATGTAACATCGTATTGATGGCTGGACTTACTGCAGGGTTGGAGTCTCGTCTTAAGTAGTAGGGGCCAGAAAATAATCTCAGCACCTTACTTGTAAATAAACTGTAAAATCTTGAAATCTTTCTTTGTTAATAAAGGATGTCCTATTGGATTTCTGAGGTGTTTTATTTACACTGGCAATATGCACATACTTGGTCTACAGCTGTCCAAGCACGGAAGAGTCTCGGCGTGCACCCGCAGCCCATGTACACCAGATGTCAGGGTAAATGGTATGGGAAATGGCATCTTCAGCTGGGAAATACGCCACCCATTGATCATGCATGTTATGGGGAAATGGTTACCCACAGCTATTGTAGGTGATGTTCACATCAGCATTCAGAGCCTCCGTTGGGGAGGATGGTGGAGCTGCAGCACTGGATCGCGGCGGCAGAGGACGGGGTAAGTAGTCCTTTTGCTATTTTGGCAGAGCTATAGGGCGCATGTTGCTCAGTAACCAGACAGCTCCTTTTAAAGGGGTTGTCAGCTCATTTCAGTAGTTGATGGATGGGGTCACCACTCAGGCGATCATCCAGCCCGCTGTCCAGTGCAGCAGGCAGTATGTTGTCCTCAGTGGACAGGGGAGGAAGTGTAAGCGCCAACATTACTCCCATTGAAACCAGTAGGAGAGCTGTGCTTATGCTGCACTTCCTGCCCAGGACAGGAGCAAATAGTGCAGCAGTAGCACAGCCCTCTTACTGATTTCAGTGGGAGGGAAGCCGGCTCCTGCACTTCCTCCCCTGCTAATGATGATGGCATTCGCCTGCTCTGCTGGACGATCAGCCAATGGAAGGGGTCCCAAGTGGTGAACCCCGTCTATCAATTACTGATGAAACTATCCCAAAGATAGGTCATCAGATGAAACAAGCTCAGACAACCCCTCTAAGTCCGAGCATTGCGAATATAACCTGGACAAGTAGAAGGTAATCCAACATAGAAAAGTTGGAATCCAAAGCCTTTGTTTGGCCAAGTTTAAAGGAGTTTTCCAGGCAAATATTATTGATGAGCTATCCTCCAGATAATAATCAATATGCCAGCAGCCCCCTGGTTCTTGAGGTTATAGCCCATTACAACAAGTAGTACATAATGTCCTTACTCGTGGCACCCTGTGTCTGACTCTCCCTCACCTGGTTTTCCTTTACAGCCGGGTTCTAAAAAATCCCCTGCAGATATAGGTCATTGAGTCATTCTATGCTAACCAATTTGGCTGCTTCTGTGCATTAGTTATTCCGACTTCTAATCACAGAGATCTGAATAGCACATCTGTCTTGTCATGCTATGATAATTTTGGGTTACTCCTATGAAGTTTTCCTCCTCCCATGAGATAAAATATTAAAGCAACATTGTAAAACTAATTACATTGAGTCTGTGAAGCAAAGAACAAAACAAGAAGTGTCCTCTGCTTGCTACATTCTGTCACTTTGTGTTTTTGTTGTCTGAGGCCGCCTTCACACGGGCGAAAAAAATCACGCGAGATTTGTGTGTTGCCAAACACCCAAATCTTGCACAAATACGGATCCCATTCTTTTGAATGGGGTCATACACACAAGTGATGTTTTCCTGCATGGCATGTTCTGTCTTCCTGTGTGCCCTCACATCGCACCGCCCATTGTTTTTAATGGGGCCAGCAGCATCATACCGCAGGTCAGGAGTAAAAGATGCGGTGTGAGGTCTTCCATTGAACATAATGTGAGAAACTCTGCCATCCTCCACCGCGGCTGACAGCAGATCTTTTCATCCCCGAAGGGATGAAGGATGTTTTGATGTGAAAATGCCTTATATCCACTGGGAATTCACATGGGGGCCGGGATATACAGCAGAGGTCACCAAGGTTGTTAAATTGGGTTTTCAAGTTTTTTTATTTTAAATAGGTTGCCCATGGTAAAAAATTACATTTCTATACCCGCCCATCTTGGGTCCCTGCAATTCCAGTGCCCCATATGTTTTCTCCAACGGCGCTGTTTAGAGTCTGTAGACAGCCTGTTGATGGGATGTCACAGGCTGCTATAGCCAATCACAGAGCTCCGCAGGCAACCATTGAGGTCTGTGACCAGCTGCAACTTGACATCCCATGAACAGACTAAGTGGAGTGCTGGAAGTTCGGGGACCCAAGATGGAAGAGTATAGGATCTTTTCTTTTTTTTAAAAAATGTGCAACCTTTTCCTTTTCTTTCTTTTTTTTTATAAATTGGAAACAGAAACCCCTTTAATCTCTTCTAGAGGTTTCTGTTAATCTTTTACATTATTTTGTTTGGGAAAATTTCTCCCCGCATGCCATAAGTCAGACAGACCCTATTCTAGTCAATGGGTTCCGTTGGATACCATGTGGATCCAGCATGTTAGGTTTTTCTTTTGTTTAGCTCTGAAGACAGAGCTGAACAACAGTAACCAATGTGTGATCTTGGCCTACACCACGGTCCCTTTTCAGTAAGCCGGGTCCCTTTGCCAAGCAGAGAGGAATGGATTATTTTTGGCACACTGGGTATCAGAAATTAGCAAAATTTTGGTGCATTTTCCAACATTGTTTAAACACGAACACATCTTCCCCCATTGGGCCACACATGACTCTTGACCAAGGTTTCAGCAAAGTAACAGTTCTAGGAAATACCCCTAGCGTGGCATCTACTGCATGGGTAGCTCAAGATGGCTTTTTTTTTCTATCGACATAAATAGGGGGAAAGTAGTGCAAAGGCAAAATCTAAATGGACCTAAAAAATTTTCACGGTGCAGAATGTGAACTTTTTTTTTGCAAGTTTTATAAATCTGATTTTTACACCGTTCACTCATTCATGCTACATCTGATACTGCCATAGTTGCGCTGTGAAAAAAAACAAAAACAGGACTTATTTTTTATTAGATCAGACAAATTCTACGTAGCAGCATACATACACTTTTCCAATGGAACATTTCTAGTTGATCTCGCCCAACTCGAGACTGATTTTAACCATTTAGTTATGTAGCTAAATAGCGTGTATTGCCTTATAGACTTGATAATCTTATTTAGACAGCAGTTCAATGCCATCAGCATATTTGTGACCTCAAACTAGTGCCCAGCATTTGCCAGCCCCACCAACAAGCAATAACAATTGTCAGAAGCAGTTGCCAACAAAAGGTAACTTGGAGGTCTGCTATTTCCATTTGTCACCACTCAGCTGCTTTTCAGCAGATACCTGTTGCTAATAATACACAGAAAACGAAGCGGGCAGCGAGTCTGGTCCTGTGTGTCATGCGGAAGTGTCCAGATCTGACAGCCGAGCAGTCACTGCACTACATACATTATATATATATATATATATATATATATATATATATAATACACAGAAAACGAAGCGGGCTGCGAGTCTGGTCCTGTGTGTCATGCTGAAGTGTCCAGATCTGACAGCCGAGCAGTCACTGCACTACATACATACACACATTATATATATATATATATATATATATATATATATATGCAGAAAAAGATATCTAGCAAGTGTAAACAAAACTTTTCAAATTGTGTAAGTGATTACAATATCAGAGCAAAAGGATAATTTTTTGAAGGGAGCCTCTAGTACCCTGCTGGGCCGGCTCTAGCTTGGATACAAGATGTGATATGGATAGGCATCGAAGCATAAAGATTCCATATGGTATCCCGTGGCATATCAGTCTACATTTGATGTAACAGCCTCTAGATCTAGAAAACTGGTAGGCTGCTGAAGTTGGCAGATGTCCCATACATATTATATTGGTGATAAATCTGGCGATGGTGCAGGACACGAACCTGTGACAATGTTGTGGAGGCATTCTTATGACCCCCTTGTGTGCGCGGCCGAGCATTATCCTGCTGTGGAGAATGCCTCTTGGAAGCCTCCATGAGAGGAACACGTGTGGCTGCAGGACGTCCTGAACATATCGCTGAGCTTTCAATGTCCCTCATACCACTACTAGGGGTGGCCAATTGTCATATACAGTGGCCCCCCAGATCATCAAACCAGCAATGGGGGTAGTGGACACCTCCACAGCAAATGCAGGATTGAAGCGCTCACCCTTAGGACTCTAGACACGAACATGGCCATCGTCTGTGCCCAAATTATACCTGAATTCATTGCTGAAGACCATCCAGATTCGTCGTTTATGACAACACTGCAAATGTAAGCGACGGTGGGTGTCAAAGGCAGTACAATTACCAAATTTCCCTCAGCCAAGCGGTTGGAAATGGTACCGACAGATACAGGGACCTGTAACGATGGTGCCACCTGTCTCTGGATGCAGACAATGAAACCGTTGTAGCTGCTCATACTTGTTGGACAATCTCTACTGATGATCTGTCAAGTGCATCCTAAGCCCAGTCGCCTTGCGTGTGTGCCCTTGTGCATCCACTGGTCCCAACACCTTCTAACAGTTTGCTTACAACAGCCCCGGTGGCAGCAATTTGTCGATATGACCATCCAGCTTCTCGCATTCCAATAATACGCCCTCTCTCATACTCTGTTAACTGAGTGAAATCTCTGATTGCGTTATAGAGGTCTCTAGTGGTCACCTAGCTCTGCACAAGCGGAAACAGAGGTCCACTACACACAAATAGGCTCTGAGAGCCTTTTTATAGGCCAAGGGGGGGGGGGGGGGGACCAATTTTAGGGCCTCAGATTTTAATATCTGTCTGAGATACAACTAAATGCAGAGTTTTGCAGCAAAATGACAACTTCTAGGTGCTTGACTTTTTTTTGACAAAGAGTATACTTTTTTCTTAAAAAATGTGCTCACTGTGCAGAAAGGACAATGGTGTGGAAGGCCAACTCAAGACCTACGACACCTCAAAGGAAGGATATAGCTTCTCCAATGGATAACGGCGATCATGTAAAGTTAAAAAAAAGTTAAAGTTTCATCTTGCCTCACGGATCAAGTAGATGAAATTACTTACCTAGGGACTCTTACCGGATGGGATCTTTATCCACGGGCCTTTCCCCGGCTTCTGTGCATCTGCCTGTCGGCAAAGTAGTGCACACATATTCAGAAGCCGAGTATTGCCTGGGAAATTTAAAAACCCGCTGTTCTTGGCTACCAAAAGTAGCCAAGAGCCTAGAGATTTCACGGGGGAAGCTGCGGTATGCAGTCCCTGGTCACATGATCACCATTATCCAGTGGATAAGGTCGAATATGTGAAAGTAAAAAAAATATAAGTTTCACCTCTCACAGATCGTATACCTGCGGGGAGATGAAACTACGTACTGGGGTCCTCCGCATTTGAACCCTGACACGATCCTCCACGGACTCTCCCTGACTTCTGCGAATGTGCCCGCCAGCAAAATAACGGACACATGCGCAGAAACAGCATAGGGCCCGGGAAATTTAAAATCTCTTTACTCCCGGGTACCAAAGGTAGCTGAGAGCCTGGAGCTGTGACTGCGGGCCTCGTTGAGCGGTCTCTGGTCACAAGATCGCCATTATCCAATGGTACAAAAAGGCAGCGATCTACCTTAAGCCGCTCTCACACGACCGGATAGAAATTGCGTATTCCGTATGCGTTTGATCTGCGGTGATACGCGGATCAATCACATGCATTGGGCTACACAATTCCGCTCACGTTAGCAGGTCAGTATTATGTAATCCACTCGCCGAAAGCAGAACGCAGCATGTTCTATTTTACCGTGGATAGCCGCGACATAGTGTCCATTGTGCTCTATGGTCGAGAATATACCCGCAGCCCATACGCAATTGCATTGCGTATGGGCTGCGGGAACCCACATCATTGCTAAGCACCATTCAAGCTCTTCCTTACTGCAAAGTGTGTAGTGAGGAGGAAAAAGGGACACAGGGCTCTCGTGATCGAAGTCGGTTCTAGCAGGAAACCCACCAAACAGACTTTTATTACTTATCTTTGGATAGGTGATAAAACTTGATTGCAGCACTAAGCTTTTACACAACAACGGCCGCCCAGGGGTTTCTTTTGCTTGCAGCTCAGTGATGAAAAGACGAAAACCACTCTTGAAAAAGTCCTTGACATCTTGGCCGAAACAAAGTTTGGCTTGTTTTCTTTCCTGTTATCTGTTACCATTTTGCTAAATATAATAGAAGGGCAAATCAAAGTCTCAGGCTTTAGTGTGAACGACATGTAAGACTAAAAGGAGAAATACATTTAACCAAAACCTACATGTTGTTATATCTGTTTGCAGTATGTTAGATGTTTTTTAATGCCTGCCGTAAGTTTTTCTTCCATCCTCTCCATTTAGGCACAGTTGTCATCTACAGAGGAATGTCTGCCATCTATAGTGTGAGTGAGCATAAACATATGTGCCAAATGTGTCACCTCAGTACAGCACTGTGAACTATTTACCCCGGTAACCACAATCATTTGCATCTTGGATCGTCTTCTCTTAGGATCTGTTCCAATGTTGCTGTTCTGCTGTGGATTCTGCGCGGAAAATCTGCAGCATACAGTAGCAGCGAAGTGGATGAGGTGTGTGTTCATGTGGCGAAATCTGCCTCTAAAAACTGCAGCATAAATCCAAAGCCAAGCCGTGAATTTCTGCCACAGCTATGCAGATATAACATAGTAACATAGTTTGTAAGGCCGAATGAAGACAAATTCCTTCCTGCCTCCCTAATGGCAATCAGACTGTTCCCTGGATCAACCCCTAATAGTTCCTACCTGCCTGTATACCCGGTTTAACAATTAACCTAAGATTTATATCCTGTAATATCCTTCCTCTCCAGAAAGACATCAAGTCCCCTTTTAGACTCCTCTATGGATTTTGCCATCACCACTTCCTCAGGCAGAGAGTTCCACAGTCTCACTGCTCTTACAGTAAAGAACCCTTTTCTATGTTGGTGATGAAACCTGCTTTCCTCTAAACGTAACGGATGCCCTCTTGTTACCGTCATGGTCCTGGGCGTCAACAGATCTTGGGAGAGATCCTTGTATTGTCCCCTCATGTGTACCTGCGGATCCGCACAGGGATTTAGCCCTCTTCAATGTGCAAATGATGCAAACCTGCATCCTTTTTTTTCTGCATGTAGAGTCCCATTTAAGGGTTTGGGGCCATGTGAACATACCCCAAACAAATCTCATCTACACATGGCAGAAAAAATTGCACTGGAATTGGCCTGCAGTGCGGATTTTAAATCCACTGGATGTCAATTTATGCTGTGGATTTTCACAGCTGATTTCACCCTTTACAATGCATATGGTGGTATATCCGGCCCATATTACTTATACTCCTTGCTCCAGTAGATATAATGGTCTTCAATGCAATTTCAATGGCTTTTGCACATTTTTAGAACTGCAGTGTCCGGATGTTACATAAATGTGCTTTCAAAACCAAAACACAAGATTTCTTCCAGCACTTATATAAAGTTAAAAACAAAACTTTTATTATAGCATCCTTGAAAACATCCTCATAGAAGCAGATGGAAAAAAGGGGAAGGCTTCTTACATGTTTTAAGCCTCACAAACTGGGCTGTTCCTCATAAACCAGACGTTTTTTGTTTTCTTTATTTTAAACCTCAGCATGCCCCATCCACTGTGTTCAATGTGTATTTGCAGTCGTGGACCGTAGTAGAGTAATCTGTGTAGCTACATGCAGTTTAGACCGGCTACACGCGACTGGGTTTTTACTGTGGAATCCGCGGTCAGCGTCCGCACAGAGGAACCACAGTAAATGGCATGCTTTGAAAGATATGTAAAATCACTTTTTACTTTCACACTCGCGGAAACAAATTGCGTATTCCACAAGTGGAGGAAAAATCACAACATGCTCTATTTTGCTGCGGACTCCACACAGACAGCCTTGGTTGAAGTCAATGAAAACCGTACGACCTGCAGCCCATCCGCAATTGACATTGCGGATAGGTCGCAGGTACTCACATCATCGCCTAGCGATGGCACAGGTAAATCCAATATAATTTTTTTAAAAACCTGTACTGTGTATGACCGAAGGCAAGCTTCTGTACGCAAAGGTCTACAGCTGGAGTCACAGCCGTATTCCGCTGCACGAACCTGCATGCGCAATCTGGCTCTGTCATGTGCTGCCGGCTTTAGTCTGTTCTATGATGGATAAATACCCCACATTTACACTCTGCAATCTTCTCACATCCTAGATCAGTGATATACGACACATCCGGCAGTACATTGTTGACAGCTATTCTGCTCAATTCTCGTTATTCACAGTCTAACCCTTTCAGCTCTTAGCAATAATCTCTGTGTAAATGGAGATTTGGATTTCAGTCTTCTAGGAAATCATCAAATTCATAGGGTTCGCACCACCACAACTGTGCACAGCTCTTCCTCACAACTGTCCACCACAACTTGATGGGATGAAACTGACAGGCAGGAGACACAGATTAGAAAAAAACTTCTGACAGTGAGGGTGATCAATGAGTGGAACAGGTTACCATGGGAGGTGGTGAGTTCTACTTCAATAGAAGTCTTCAATCAAGGGCTGGACAAATATCTGTCTGTGATGATTTAGTGAATCCTGCTCTGAGCACGGGGTTGGACCAGATGACCCTGGAGGTCCCTTCCAACTCTACTATTCTATGATTGATCATATAGCCCAATGTGCTTGAATTTGGACCACCACTACTGACCACAAGCACAATCGTGGGATGGCAATTTGAAGTTGGGACACTTTTAATAAATCACAAAACTTGGCAGCTTATACTGGTATAAATGAACTTATTGTGCTTGTCATAAAGACTATTACCAATTTGCTTTTCTATACATTGGTTACATACAGTAAACCCATTGTAACCATGTGAACCACAATCAGTATTTTCTATTGGGTATACATGTAGTTACAGCTCCTGAACAGACAGTATTAACACCCAACCCTTATTTTAATCCTTCAGAAACTCCACATTTGTTCCTGTATGGTATCACTTGGGACACCTGTCCCAGCATCATCTGTCCGTAGTCTCCCAGCAGTCCCAATCCACATGGGAGACCTTTAATGGGATGACTGACATACCTAACATACCATGCACAATCCAGCAAAAAATGCTTCTACAAGAATGCACTTCCTATAGCAATTTATATGTGAGTGTATAGTGGCTACAGTATGTGGTGTACTACTGTATAGTTATTGGTGCAGAGTGAAGAAAAAACTAAAGGTTAGAAGGTCTTGGCCCAAACGGGATGCTTTTTAGTGTATTTATACCAGAGAGCTAGTGTGAATACATCAGATCAATCTGCCCCAACGAGTTCATGTGGCACCAATGCACTGGGCAAGCTAGATTTAAAAGGTAAAAATAAATATTCTATTTCCAGAAAACCCCTTTAATGTTGTTATTTATTGACTTTATACATATTAAAAAGGAGTGTCTACAAAAATTCTCTTAAGTACTAAACATGTGAGTACTTAGAACACCAACTGTTCAGACCCCTATACTCAAGGCCCATTTACACGCAAAGAAAATCTATCAAATGATTGAAAAATTGTGTTTTTAGCGATAGTGTTGCATAAAGTGCTAATGGACACTAATGTCCATTTGCACTTTATGATCTTCATTGGCGTGTAAAAGGGCCTTTGGAAGCTGTTTGCAGAGCACAACATTTGGTCTGAGCTCTGCACACAGCTGCATGATTCTCGCACAGGCTGTCGGCAGAATACAATGTAATCTTCAACGTGCAGAACACAGTATGCGGTCCCTGTTATCTCTCTCCGGCTGAGCAATGGATTTTAAGCTCACCTTAAACTCATCATTCAGCTGCAGTGTGAACGATGGCAGCGTTTACACGCAACGGTTATCGGTCATGTGCCATAGTTTGAACAAATTTTGATCCAAAATTGTTGCGTGTAAATGAGCCTTTAGACTGTAAATAACGAAAATTGAGGAGAATACCCGTCAACAATGTACTGCCAGATGTATCATTTATCACTGATCTATGTTGGAAGAAGATTGCAGAGTATAAATGTGGGGTATTTATCTAATATAGGACAGACTAAGACCACCTGCACATGGCAGAGCCAGATTCCGCATGCAGGCTCCCGCAGCGGAATACGGCTGTGACCCTGGCTGGCAACCCGTCGGTCATACACAGTACAGATTTTTTTTTAAAAATATTTGTGTTTCCTGCGCCATCGCTAGGTGATGATGCGAGTACCCACGGGTTGGACAGTTTCCATTGACTTCAAAGGAGGCATCCGTGTGCAGTCCACAGCAAAATAGAGCGTGCTGCACTTTTTCCTCCGTTCGTGGAATACACAGTTCGTTTCCATGAGTGCGAAGGAAAAAGCGATTTTACATACCTTTTAAAGCATGCCATTTGTTGCGGATCCTTTGTGCGGGCGCCGACCACAGATTCTGCAGTACAAATCCGGTGTTGTGTAGCCGGCATAAATGGGCCTTTAGACTTCATCAGCTTGTGAATGTGGCCTGAAGAAATCAGTGATATATCAGCATCATCTTCTGTTACCGGATTCACCTACAGCTGTTGACATGGTTAATCTCACACTAATTTAGCTGATAGCACAATGCAGCTCCTCAGACTCAGGCCTCATGTCCACGGGGAAAATCAGGCCCGCCGCGGATTCTTCATGGAGAATCCGTAGCGGGTCCCTCCTGCCCCGCGGACATGAGGCTAAAAAATAAGAATAAACTCACCTCTCCGGATGCTGCGGATCTTCCTTCCTTTGCGGCCGGATCTTCTTTCTTCGGCCTGGCGGATGTGCTCGGCACGCCAGCAGCGTGCCGCCCGCATGTGCCAGGTACATCCGCTGGGCGAAGAAAGAAGATCCGGCCGGGAAGGAAGGAAGAACCGCAGCGTCCGGAGAGGTGAGTTTTAATTCTGGTACGGGTGTTCCGCGGATCCGGACGGCTTCCATAGGCTTCAATAGAAGCCTGCGGGAGCCGTCCCCGTGGGAGATCCGCACTAAAATGGAGCATGTCGCGGGTTTTTTCCCGCACGCGGATCCGCGGCTGAAGGGAAAAATGACATCCGCAAGTATTTAACTACCTGCGGGTGTCCAATGCATCCCTATGGGGCGCGGATCCGCGTGCGGGAAAAACGTTGTGGATTTTAAATTAGAATTATGCCGTGGACATGAGGCCTCAGGGCTTCCACACATGAGCGTATGCGTTTTTACGTTTGCCTGCACACGCTGTAAATTCGCATTAATGAACTATTTTCCACAATCAAGTGCCGAGCTTAATTATCGTTTTCTCGTCCATTCACACTGCTGGGTGCAATATTTTAGCGAAAAAATAAGTTGCAGCCCAGAAATCCCTCGCTCGGCATAAATCCTCGGAATGACTTCAAATGCCTAAATAGAGGTACCTGCAAGCTTTTCCCTGCGTTGGACGCTGCTAAACTGCCTCCCCCTCCCTATTTTTCCAGCTCCTATAGGAGTCTATGGGAGCCGCCGGCGTATATTGGTCGAGAGATAGAACCAGAACTTTTCATCCAGGTCCTTATTTCGATCAAGTATGTTCTATTTTTTACGGTGTAACATTTTTATGCGCCATACGTTTGCCCATGTGAACGAATGCATTGGAAACCAATCCCTCAGATGGTTGCGTATATCCGTCGGGCGCGAAAACACTGCTACATAGTCATATAGTGGGTGCACTCTAAGGACATGTACTTACCAGTCATAACGTGCATTTGTCTAATGGCCCATTTACACGTAACGATTATCGCTCAAAATTTGCTCAAACAAACAAATTTGAGTGATAATCATTATGTGTAAACGCAAAAAATATCGCTCACTATTCGTTCACTTGTCGTTGTTGCTGACTTTCAGTCAGTGAAAAAAACATCGCTGGACTGCTGGCTTCTCGTTAAGTGTAAACATTCCCCGTTCACTCCTTCACATAGGAGGTGAAGCGCTGAGCGAGAAGCCCGCGATTCAGCGATAAGTCTTTCAGTGTAAACGCTCTGCATGAGCGCCAACAACCTTAGCGGTGGCGTCAGCGCTCGTGCAGTTGCTTAAACAACTGTCGGCCTGTGTAAAAGGGCCATTATGGTAAATAGAGTAGTGTCCACATTCACATTAACCAATCAGTGAAGCGTCCGATATGCCAAGCTGAACCCTCCCGCTATTAGAGCAGATCTTCTACAGCGGTCTAGCCCACTGGAACTCAGTTTTGCTATGGTGCGACCTGTACTGCAATTTTGCACTGTGAATGTATTATATAGCTGAAGATGCTCTTTAAATGTTTTGCTCAACTTTGACCCAATCACTGGGATCCCCACTTATCACTAAATTGAGGATCTTGACTCGCTTTTTTCTTAGTTTAAATGGAGCAGTAAGTGGGGGTACAAATAGGGCACTTGCCCCAGGCGCAATGAGGTGGAGATGTGGAGAGGGGCGCAGGATAGTGTACAGGGTGGTTCCAAACTTTCTTGCTTCTGCTACTTTAAAGAGGACCTGTTACTGGATAAAGTCAAGTGGGGCTGACTGTATATTCCTGCTTCTGCGGCCCTGTTGACTCTTTCCCTATATTTGTCATATTTACCTCTGTTTGCCTGGTCGGGCTCTTCTTAGATTTGGCTCCTGACATTGTCAGTTTGTCAGGTTAGCAATTCCTCCACACACTGTCAGTGGGTGATGATGGACCTGATTGACAGTCTGATATCCATTGATAGTGAGCAGTGGGGACCACCCACCTGACACGTTGACAGTGCTTGTAGCCAAGCCTTTAAGGCCCATTTAGACACAACGATTATCGCTCAAAAGCCATCTTAAGGCTGCATTCCCACAAACGTATATCGGCTCGGTTTTCACTCCGAGCCGATATACATTTCTTCATGTGCAGGGGGGGATGGAAAAGCCAGGAGCAGGAACTGAGCTCCCGCCCCCTCTCTGCCTCCTCTCCGCCCCTCTGCACTATTTGCAATGGGGAGAGACGGAATGGGGGCGGGGCTGATTCTCGGAACTTAGCCCCGCCCCCAGCCCGCCTCTCCCCATTGCAAATAGTGCAGAGGGGAGGAGAGGAGGCAGAGAGGGGGCGGGAGCTCAGTTCTTGCTCCTGGCTCTTCCATCCTCATTCCCCTGCACACGAGGACAACGTATATCGGCTCGGCGTGAAAACCGAGCCGATATACGTTCATCTGAATGCAGCCTTAGAGCAATAATCGTTGTTTGTAACTGCACTTATATCGTGCAGTTTTCGTTAGTGCCGAAAGACAATGATGAGTGTTATCAGGGATTCACAGCGGGATACAGATAATACTATTGTTTCAGCTATATCCTGCTCCCTGATAATGGGTTGAGTATGAAGTATAACAGCCGGGCGCTCAATGCAGAAAACATCTGGATGCAGAAGGCAAGCGGGGACACCCTGCTTGTCTTCTGCATCCTCCGCTCCGAGCGCTCGGCTGTATAATAGCCAGGCGCTCGGAGCGGGGAACAGCTGGATGCAGAAGACAAGCAGGGACACCCCGCTTGTCTTCTGCATCCTGCGCTGGAAGCGCAAGGTGATCACTCATCTTGAGCGATCATCTTGGGCTGCAAATGAAACAACGATGATTGCTCAAAAGTCTCTTTAGCGACATCTTTTGAGCGATACTTGTTGTGTCTAAATGGGCCTTAAGAAGAATTTGCCTGGACAAATGAAGGCGAGTATGAAAAAATAAACACGGATATAGTCAGTAGGGCCGCAGCTGCAGAGCTATGCAGCCAGCCCTGCTGACTTTATTCTATGGCAGGTCCTTTTTAAGTTACAGCAGCCAGAGCTTCTCACCAAATGTTGTAATTTGATAGAGGGAGGTGGTAGGAGTCTGCAGAAAACAGCTCATAGAGAAAGCAGGCTCTTGCTCTAGTAACTATGGCTGCTCTCCGCTGCTGGGATGTGACGAGAGGTAGATTGGTGTTTTTTGTGTATATGTAGTGGATGTACTATCTATACACAGTCATATTGCATTATTATGGCCACTTCCTACTTTTGACATTGGCAGCACTTAGCCGATGAAGGAAGAAGTAGGGTGTCTTGGTGGGTATATAAGGTGTGCTTGCATATTCTTATTCTCATGGGTAAAAGGGGCGATTTATCAGAGTTTCAAAAAGGGTTGATTATTGGCTTTCGGGCCAAGGGTGGCTGTATCTACAGACAGCGCAGTTTGTGAACTGTTTGCATACGGCTGTGGTGAAACTGTATCGTGAGTGGACAAATGGCACAAATGGGAATAGCCCACATGGTAACTGCGATGTACCATGTGCTATTGATGTGAGGAGTGAATGCCAGCTACGAAAGTGCGCAAAGCCCAATCAATGCACTACAGTGAAGCGAGCAGCTCACCATGAAACTGAACCGGGGGGCTACCAGACATGTGTCTAAAACAACAGTTTTACGTATGGGGCTCCGGAGCAGATAGATGGTCACTGCATGTGATAACAAATGTTCAATTGAAGAAAAGGCCTGAACTTGCAGAGCAGCAGAGTTGGACCACCACTGATTGACAAAGGGTTGACTTCTCAGATGAGTCATGTTTTCTTCTTCATTGAATGGATGGACATTGGAATACCAGGTGAGAAACATCAAAGAACAAACAGTCTGCCACCACTGCTGGAAGAACACAAGGTGGTGGCGGCAGAGTTATGGTACGGGAAGTATTTTGTGGCATTCACTGGGCCCTGCTCATCCATGTGGAAGACACTCAACCAATTTGGTTATGAATTCCCCCTTGCAGATCATGCACACCCATATATGCTTGTTCGATCATTGGCAGTGTTCACACTGAACGATTATCGTTCAAATTCGAATGATCTAGCAAGTTTTGTGAATGATAATCATTCCGTCTAAATGCACCTTAAGCCTAGGGTCACATTGGGCGGATTTTCCGTGGAATTTCCCTGCGGAATTTTGCGGTGGCAAATCCATCAGTGGCCGATAATCCCGGGATTAACCAGTCATGTGGACAAGATTTGTCAAAAATCTCATCCATATGGTGCGGGAAATCCGTCGCAGCAAAATCGGCGCTGCGGCGCGGATTCCCAGGATGCAGCATCTCCTTTCTTTTTTTTTTTGCTGCAGCCGCCCTCTCCTCTATGGGAGAGCCGGCCACAACAGAAAAGCATGCGGCGAAGCTGCTCCAAAACCTGCGGCACTTAGCCTTGAAGCTGCGGAAATCTCGCTGCAGAAAAAACGCGAGATTTCCACCGAGAATACGACCCATGAGACCCCTGGTGCTTCCCTTATCCACTAATTCCCTAGACTCAATTGAGTATCTATTTGACCACCTCGATCATCATGTTCGCTCTATGGATCTTCCTGCTCCTGGGATGCACTATAGTCAGCATGGCTCAGATACCGGAGACAACCTACCATCACCTTACTGAGTCACTCCCAGCCCGTCTCGTTGCTGTTCGTGCAGCACACAACGGTTATTCTGGATATTAGCTGGTGGTCATAATAATGTGACTGGACTCTCTATATAGTATATGTATAGCATGTGTATTGTGTGTATATGTAATTGTGCATAATGTGCATATACTTTGTATACATGTGTGTATTACTTATATATAGGGGGTGGACAAAAATATGGAAACACTAAAGCTGTAGTCTGTTTCTTTTTCACCCTATCATCTGTCTCTGTCACTCAACATTCTTTTCCGTCCACTCTGGTGTTTGTCGGATGCGTTTTTTCCAATTTTACTGTATGCGGTCCTAATCTTGGATATTGTGCCTCGTCATACACTAAAAATGTCCATTACAGAGGCACCCACCATACGGGCCCCAACAATTTGACCGCATTGGAATTCCGTCAGCTTTGCCGTGATTCCCTTGCAACTACGCAGAACGTTGTCTTGAAGACAAATGACGCTTACCATGTGTTGGTGCTGTTATACAGACCATTGCATCACGCAACAACTACAGCACCGCCTACTAACTCCACTGTAAGTACGCATGTATAGACCGTTAGGAGGGGTCCGCATGGTACTTTAATTCTTAGCATTGAGCTGCCCTTTTGATATAGGTAAAATTTACTGTTAGTATTGTGAGATATGATTTATAATCCCATGTAATGTAAGGCATGCATTACATATGGTGTTTCCATATTTTTGTCCTCCCCCTTTATGTGTATATCAGATTTTGGCTATGGATATGCAGTTTGATATGCTGCGGACGTGCATAAAGATTAGCCCCATTTGATTGCGCTAATCTGCATGGGGCTAATCACTGGCTTTTCCGTGCAAAATCCATAGGAAGAATTTGCATGCTACTTTTCGCAGATCATTTTCCACAACACAGACAAAACTTCATGCAGATCTTTTTCTCCTGCATTATGTGGCCATTGTTACCTAAACCCCATGAAGATGCCCTTGCTATGGCTTGTTAGTGGAGGATGGGCATGTGTTTCTTTACATTTCAGTGGGGAGGGCAAAAAAATGAATCTTTGCCCAGGTTGAAGAAAAGCCCAACTATAGCTCTGAGTGCAGAATTCAAAACTGTTCTGTACCGCTCTACTCAAAGTCTCTGGGAGTTACAAAAACAGACAAATGTGCCGGTGATCAGCGGAGCTCCAGTGATAAAGAATTTCTAAATTTAGTGAAAAAAACAACAATGTGTACTTTATTGGTATAGTTGTGGGTGAACCCAACATGCAGCGATTCCTCCACCTATAGACATTAGAATTAGTTAACCTGGCAGATAGCTATTTAAAAAATTAAATATTTTTAAATATTCTATTATGAAATTTTGTATTAATTGAGGTCCTCAATTAAATGGGTTTTCGGGGTGCTATACAGTTTTTTTTTTTAAGCAATCCAAATCTTTTAAAATAATAACTAGTGGTACTTACCTGTCCTCACCCCTGGCGATCCAGCACCATTTTTTTGAATGGTTATCATCTGATCGCTTCAGCCAATGAGAGGCTGCAGCAATCACATGCCATTCTCCTGGCATCACCTCTGGGAGCCATGATGCCAGTTTGAATGAATTTTGAGTGATAATCGTTGCGTGTAAAAGGGCCTTAACAAAAAGTGCACAATTCCTTAGAATATTTTGTATTCGTCAAGCGACCAAATTCTTACTACCAGGCTCCGGATCCTGTCTGATGACTTGTATGGTACAGTAGGAATCAAGACAAGCTGTCTGCTGTTTCAAACTTAATTTGCAACAGACAAGGCAGTAACTATGAACTTTTTTCAGCATAATTGGGGAACAGGCCCTCAGAATAATATTCTCTGGTGGGCCCAAGCTGCTCAGTCCAACACTGGTGCCAGCAACTAGGAGTACATACTTTACTGGAGAGGAACCCATCTTAGAATGAAATCTTGTTTGTACTTGTCAAGTGGCCAACTCCTGACTACCGGGTGCCAGATCCCGTATGATGCCTATTATAGTAAGGATAAATACAAGCTGTGGGCTTCTTTTTGCTTTAAACTACTTTTGCAATTATACTGATCTGACAGTGACTATAAACTCCGGGGAAAGACACTGGGATCTGGCATTAAAGCGAAGCCGGGGAGCTGCGTGCAGTTTAGTCTTAAATCTGACTTTGTAACAGCCGTGTTTGTGCTTCAGGAGATTAGACACTGTCTCCCCCTCTGGGCTTCATCTTCTCTTACACAAGATTCCTGTTTTGTTTCTCTCAGCCCTGACGCCACCACGCACACACAGACATTGATTCACAAAGCCAAGCTTGAGCTCTTTTACAGACTTGTGTTTGAGCCATTTACGTACTAAAACCCTTAAAATTAAATACCATAAAAATGACGTCTTACAACCCAAGACATGTGATTCGCTAGCTCATAACTAACTTTGCTTGCAGTAGCTTTACTTGTTTTTTTATATAAGGACTGGGTGAATATTGTTGACAATGTATGATGTTATAGCGATTTAAAAAAAATAAAGGGGTTTTCTAGAAATTAAAGTGTCTTGCGAAAGTATTCACCCCCCCTTAGTGTTGTTCCTGCTTTGTTGCATTACGACCTGGAAGTAAAATGGATTTTGTGACACAAACACTGATTAAGAAAAGAAAACCAAAGAACTTTAGTGCAAGTAAGTATTAACCCCCTTTGTTACCTTGTTGCACTTACAATTGGGGTGAGTTTCTATTAGCTTAGCAAATATGACATTTTTGTCTATTCTTCCAGGCAAAATTGCTTCAATTCCTTAAAGTTAGATGGGTTGCATTGGTGTACAGCAATCTTCAAGTCATGCCACCGGTTCTCAATCGGATAGGGGCCTGGGCTTTGATTAGACTATTCTAGGACATTGAAATATTTGCCCTGCGACCCCTCCAGTGTAATTTCCAGGTTATTGTCCTATTGGAAGGTGAACCTCCATACCAGTCTCAAATTTCTGGCAGTCTCAAACATAGAATGATAAGCGCTGAGCGAGAACGGAGCGGCGAAGTCTGTCTGTCTAAATGCTCTGCACGAACGCTAACGACCTTAGCAGTGACGTCAGTGCTCATACAGTTGTTTAGCAGCCATAGATCTCACTTGACCAGAGAACCTTCTTCCATCTGTTTGGGGAGTCTGCTACATGTTGTTTGGTGGACTCTAAACATGCTTCCTTGTGTTTTTCAGTAAGTAATGTCTTTTTCTGGTCACTCTTACATAACGCCCCCCTCTGCGGAGTGTATGACTTACAGCGGTTCTATGGGCAGATGCTTCTACCTCCACTGTGGATTTCTAGCGCTCCTTCAGAGTGAACATTGACCTCATTGTTGAGTCTCCGATGAATGTCCTTCCTGCTCTGTCTCTTAGTTTTGGTAGGTAGCCTTCTCTTGTCAGGTTTAGAGTTGTGTCATATTCTTTCCATTGTGTTATAATGGATTTAATGGCGCTCTGTGGAATGGTCAAAGTTTGGCATATTTGTATATAACCCAACTCTGATCTATACTACTTCACAACTTTGTCTCTGACCTGTTTGGAGATCTCCTTAGTCTTTATCTTGCTTGCTTAGTGGTGTTGCAGACTCAGGGGACCCACAGAACGAGTGTATTTATACTAACATTATGTGGCAGACCATGTTACACTTTGATCGCACATAGGGGGACGGTATTCAACTAATTATGTGGCTTCTGAAGTTAATTTGTTGGACCAGACTTTATTTAGGGCTTCCTGGCAAAGGGAGTGAATACATACACATTCACTAGCAGCTTTCATTTATTTATTAAACAAGGTTTTCTTTTCATTCCACTGTAACAATTTGGACTATTTTGTCAGGTCTGTTACATAAACGCTAAATTAAAGTACATTTAAATTCCAAGTTGTAATGCAGGAAAACAGGAAAAATACCAAGGTGGTGAATACTTTTGCAAGGCATTTATAGTGTTAGTAATAAAAGAAATAGGGTGTAAATCATAAATCTAAGATACTTGATTTTGAACAAGTTCCCGCTGTGGAAATGCAGGAGCAATGTGACCACATATAATATTCACTTATAGGCCAAACTGGATCAGCATTTGTTTGCTTCCCATTCGCATCCTGTGTGGAGTCCTGGACTCCATACAAGTAATTTGGAAGGAGCCAACTTATGCTGGGGCCCCCTCCCGTAAGGGTCCAACTATGCTATTTATTTCTATTTATGGAACGTTAAAATGCATTGCCTCAACTATTTTGTTTCAGATCATGCCAATTTGTCACATTACAGATCCACTCAGCATTTGCAACTTGCAGCAGCATTTTAATGAATGGCATCTAGAAAACATGGTGTATTTTACAGGTAAGGCATTCCCAGGGAATTGATTTGAGATATTTGAATTGGCCTTTTTAATATGAAAAAAACCAAAACAAAACAGTTTTTGTCTATAATTTCAAATATATTTATACTCCAAGACATTTCTTCAATCTACTGCCAGTATAACACTTTCATATAATTGAGGCTTAATAACTTGAAGGATTAGAGGAAGGGAAAAATGAGGGATCAGGAGGATAAAAAGAAAGGGTGAGGGGTAGGGGGAGGAGAAGGAGAGTGATGGATAAACAAGGAAAAAGAAAGAAAAAACAAAACTCTTGCTCCTATAGACTTTAGACTGCTTTCACATCAGCAGCGGGGATTCTGTTTTCCTTCTCCATTTGGGGAGCAGGAAAGGGGAATCCCCTGGCCCAACATGTCCATCTTATGACAAAATTGAACAGGGTACTGGTGTATCTTGACACCACCAGAAGCTGGGGATTTGACAGGGTTTCTATGGAGGAATGCCCATCATGCCCCTAGCTCCCGAGTGGCTGAAATCTCTATGGATTTTTGCCAGGGCTGGATGGTTACAGGTTAGGGTTAGTTTCCTCTTAGACTTACATTATATGTAAGCCTAAGAAGATAATTAACCCTAACCGTAACTCTGCACCCCAGGCAAAAATCCATACACACGCTACTGCTACGACCTGGGGCTCTCCTGCTGCCACCGCTGCCTGTGGCTCTCCTGCCGCTGCCACTGCCTGTGGCTCTTCTCATGCCGCCGGCTCTCCTGCTGCTGCCGCCGCTGCCTGTGGCTCTCCTGCTGCTGCCCCCACTGCCGTGGGTTTCCTGCTGCTGCCTTTCTCTTCTGCCGCTGCCTGTTCTCCTGCCACCAGTCACCGCTGCTGCTGCGTCTCCTCCTGCCACTGCATCTTCTGCTGCTGGCTTTTCTCCTGCCGCCAGCTGTCCTCCAGTCACCACAGCCACCACCTCTCCTCCTGCCCTGTGCCCATGCTGACCGACCGCCGAGCCCTCAGCCAATCAGAATCTGGGGGCGTTTGTCAATTTTCGGACAGCTGTATTATGTCGCCACTGCTTATTTCCGGTGGCGACATAATACACCAGTACCATTGAACAGCTTCAAACGGACCCCATTGACTATAATGGAGTCTATTTGGTTTTTGCCCAACTGCCTGGCACTTTACTGGAAGAAAAAAAAACACTGCATGCAGCACTTTTTTTTCCAGTATTTTGTGCCAGATCTGAGATAGAACTTTCCAATGCTGATGTGAATCCGGCCTTATCTTACTCATCAAAATATTCTCTCAACTGAGTCAGATTCTTTCACACCCCCAAACTAAGTTTCCATTTATAATAGATCTCCCTGTAAGATTCGCTCTTGGTACCATGCTGTGTAATGAAAACATTCTGTAATTGACGTTTGTATCCTCTTTGGTAATATTGCAATAAAGCTTTCCCACACTTCAACAAATTTATGTACGAGGGGTTCCTTTTTAGAAGAGAATTCCATGCAGTCCATTCTCATTAAGAACACTAATTTTTCTAAGAATAATTTAAATGGTGGACATGTCAGTTGTATCCATATATGTAATATGGATTTGACCTGCTGTCAGGATTCGAACCAGCAACCTCCTGTACTCCAAGCAGAAACCCATCATACTGAGCCAATCTACTGGACTGCTCCCCTTATAAACCTGGTCCCTGTTCCTGATTAGTTACTCTATAAAAGCCTGGCCCCACCACTACCTCCTTGCATGTTTATTGTGCCTCGTGCCCTTAACCAAGCTGCCTCTCCACCTATTGCTTCTTTGCCCAATTCATCGTCAACTTGTGTGCCAGACCCCCGCTATTCCGCTCAACTACCCTCCTGCTAAAAATTTGTCTGTGCTGCATCACCATCCCATGTACCAGACCCGGCTATTCCTCTCGAATATGCTCCTGCTGAAAATCCTCTATGCTGAATTTTGTTTCATCCAGTAGGGTTAAATATATTCAGTGGTTACATTTAAGTGTTTGATTTGTCTCATTTTCTTCCAAGCTCTCCATACCACCATATAGAGGGGGTTATGTGTACAGAGCTCTGGTAGTTCTTGATATTTTAGGTGTCAGAAATTAGAAAGCGCAATTCTTGATAAAAATAATTGATCTTGAGAGGAGTCAGTGAAAATAGCTGTGTTATGTAACCAATCCATCGCCATTCGCATTAGGGTCACAACATTCTATGATCCAATATTTGGCAGGTGTAAACCTATATTTACCCTATTCTGCTGAAGAGTCCTATACGGTATTCTTGCACAGCCCGCTTTCCATATAAAGTTAATCTTTTATTTTTTCATCTCTCATTTTAAGTAGAGTGGAAGAGAGTGTAAAATATATACAAGTTGAGGAAATTGAGCCATCATCAATAGATATATCCATCTCATATATGATAAAGGGTCTTTTACATCTGCGGCAGTGGTTCCGTTTCTGTCTCTGTTTGGGTAGCAAGAAAGGGGAATCCACTGGCTGAACAAACCTGTCTTTTGTAAGAACAGTGCCAAACGGACCCCATTGACAATAATGAAGTCTATTCGGTTTCTACCCGGCATTTTACTGGAAGAGAAAGTGCTGCATGTAGTGTAATCATATTGTTTCTCCCTCTAAATAACAAGAGGAATGTACAACTTGGCTTGTGGGGTCTCGTAATAGTAATGCCTCAGTTTTATCCATTGATTTTATATCCCGACAGAAGACCCTGCATCTGTATAGGCTGTATTAATGGTATCAGTGTGTTTGAGGCTCCATCACTATCAGCAGAACATCATTCTGCAAATACCACCATGGAGGTTGTTCCAGAAAAAGTTTTATGACCCATTGTTTAATGTATCAGTTGTATATATTACAACCAGAGATCGAATGATAGATTGAACAATAATGATGATAAAAGACAGACTTGTTGAGTACCCTGAAAAATATCTAGTGGGGGAGAATTGTGCCAATTAATAGTGAGTCTGTTATATGCATCTGTCTGTATATAAGTCAAGAATTGCCGAAACATGGGGCCAAATCCTTCTAATGTTATATGTAAAAACGGCCATGACACTGTCGAAAACCTTCTTAGTGTGCAAACTCAATAAACTCATAATAGTGTCATTTTTACGAGTAGCCTTGACAGTAGTTGATATAGCTGTTTTGATATTTAGGACTGCCTGTCTCTGTCTTATGAATCGCCTTTCCCAGGGAATTTAACATTCAAAGTCTTTCCTTAAGGTAGGCCATCAATGTTTTATCACTGGGGGTCTGTCCTCTAAGACCCCAGTAGTCAATGAAGGGACTTTGTTTTACTTGCAAAGCCACCTTCTTTTACTTGCTTTTATGTAGAGGGACACTAATGGGAAAAAAACACTTTCTTTCATCTAGGTACATAAAGTGTCTTATGAATCTGACAGAGGAAGGGGAGGTCTTGAAAGGGACGGGGATCAATATTTACCCTCCCTTGACTTCTTACTAAGTCTTTTCTGGGGTACTGAACTCTATAACTTTTAAGGAAAAGACAAGTATTTGCAGTAGGGTGAGAATTCTCACAAACTTACCCAAAATTGCTGGCAGGGTTCCATAAGGGCACCAATTTCCTACAATTTTTGTGGCAGGACTCAAAAGTGAAAAAGGGAACTATTAAGTGAAATAACCTGCTCCATGGAGCCCCGTTTACGCGCATAATCCCTGCATGTCAGAAGCGTGGATTACACGTTGCTTAGCAGTGTGTAAACCACACTCGTCTGACCAAGCCCTTACCAAGATGTTAGCATTGTGTTGAAATACTGCTCTCTAAGTGATGATTGGTAAAGAACAAGTTGGGTTTGTCCTTGGCCACCAGGTCCTAGATAATATTTGCCAAATTGCTCCCACTCACTTACATCTGTCGCCTTTGGGCCATTCCTGCCATGCTGCTCTCCTTAGATGTATATAAAGTTTTTGACCTTGAGTTGATCATACCTGTTCTTGGTACTTGAACATCAGAAGTTTCCAAAAGAATTTCTCACCTGGTTGAGAATGTTATACGCTTCTCCCAAAGCATTTGTTGGATACAAAGGGTTCTGCTCTAATGCCATTCCAATTTTTCGAGGCGCACGGCAGGGATTCTCTTTATCCCCCCTGTTCTTTTTATCTTAGTGATGGAACCCGTAGCCATTAAAATTCATAATAACCTAGACATTAAAGGGGTCTAGATTGCATTATAGTTTATCATAAGATCTGTTTGTTTGCAGTTACTATTTTACTGCTGGTGTCCTCCTGTAGTGGCCCAATTCATGCTTTCCTGGCTCCCTCCATGTTTGTCTCATGTTGATGCTCTGTGCAAAACTGTCTTGTCATTCTTTTGTGTGTATTGCACAGCTGCAGCATGTGATGGGTTAATGTCTGCAAGTGTGAGCTGACTATCCATATTGTAACAGTTTCATCCTGTCACGTGGTATTAGAAAGGTTATAAATGTGAGGGTTGGAGAGCGAGAAAGGGTCTGACTTCAAGAGTAGTAGTCGAGAGGTCCAGCTACATGGGGGCACCTTCAGCCCCCATGTAGTGAAGCATGGAAGAGCAGGAGAGGTTTCCTGTTGCGATTGAAATTGTGAGAAGAGTGTGAGTCCCACCTAAGAAGAAAGAGAGCAGGAACAGGCGTGAACCGGTCCACATCAAGGCCCAGTGCAGAGGCACTTTGTATCTTGTCTGTTCCTACGCGGCCGTCTGAAGTCTGGATCACCGTTTAGAGGTATACATTTTTATCTGTCACACACTGGTTGATCTGAAGTCTGGAGTCACCATGTGGAGTACTAATGTCAGTTTATTGAATTGCCTGCACTGTTATTACTCCTGAAGTGTGCCTTGTATTCTGCTGAAGTTGCCAGTAAAGTTATTTCCAGGCCCTGACCGTTCCTGGGGACCTGAGGTACTAAAGATTGTCTGTGGCTTATTTATTTTCCCCGCCGATGTTTATGCCGGGGGGTCCTGGAACGGTGGCGTCACACGTGACATCCCCTACACCTGTTTTCCCGTTTATTGGGCAGCACCATGCCGGGGGTGTCCGGAAGAGGCCCAGTACTGCCCTGGCCTTGGCTACATGTGTCCCTCCAGGAGGCAGCCAGGTAAGTGCTACCATGGCAAGTCAGCATCTTACCTTCCCAGCTTCTCTGTGTATGCCAGGTGTCCGGGCTTACCTTACGGGACGCAGCACTCCCCTCATACTTTTATCCCCAATCAATCTATATTTCTGTATAAGGATAGGGCTACACAGTGATATGTGTCACTGTGCGACATCGCATGTAATGAATATCAAAGGTGTTGTAACCTGCGACCCAATGTGACTGCAACACGATAGTCACACAAAATCCCACTCAGTTGGATTTTGCTTGCAGATCATATGTTACTTTTCCAATATGAACATTAATTTAAGTTACATGTGACTGCAACCTCTCTGCGATTTGGTTGTTGTTTAATTGTCAATTTACAGATATGAAAGAGTTACACATTTAGCTGTGTAACCCTAGCCTAAGGGTGCCTTCCAAAGGCTAGCTTCACATGGGCGAGCGCGATATGAGCCCGTGAATCCCACCCCCATATCTCATATCGCACTCCCCACCATGTGAAATCCCAGTGGATGTGAGGCGTTATCTTGTGAAAACAGCCTTGCATCACTTCGGAAGTGCAGGGATCGCAGAGTTCTCCCATTGGTCTACAGCTGTCATTGATTGGCTGCACATTTCTCCATTTACATTTTGGAGATGTGCGGTTGACAAGCGGGCATTTTCATGCTCACCTAAACGAGATGACCAGACGATGAATGAGTTTTGGCTTGTAAGTCGGCTGATCATTGATCTTTTTACATGATCTGATTGTCAGGCAAAAGTGTGTTTGTAGGAATGTTCAAACCCGATAATTGTCCCATGTGAAAGGACCTTTAACCCATTAATACTCCATAATGTACAGGTGGTTCGGGGTCTGTATGGAAGGGGATCAGAGGTCAATCCTGCTCTATACAATGCGGATGCTGGCTAATTCTTACAGCTGACACTCGCCCGCAACAGCTGTGATCAGCACTACCGCTGATCACAGCTGTTAACCTTTTAAATGCCCCCGATCGGAGTTCAGGCGTCCCGCACGGCCCCCCCATAATAAGATTGCGGGTGCTATTCGGTTGCCATGCCTATGGTATGGCTTGATAGACTGCCTGTCAGATCGCGATATTACATTATATTGCAAGAGGGTACAAACCATTGCAAGTTCATGACCCTATAGGGACTAAACAAAATGTAAAAATCAGTTTTAACGCTTAATGCTACAGGACGTACATTTATGGAGGGGGATCGCAAGTAGATCCCGCTCCGTACAATGCGGGAGCTGGCTGTTTCTTACAGCAGACACCCGCCCACAACAGCTCCAATAACCAGTGCCGCTAAACAGAGCTGTTAACACTTTAAATGCCGCCGGCAATTCTGACATCGATGTTCAGCGGTCCCGCACTGCCCCCTGTGATGAGATCGCGGGTTGTCATGCGATTGCCATGACAGCCGGGAACCTTTTGATAGGCCCCAAGACTACCATTGTAAATTGCCTATCAAGCCATGCCTGTGGTGTAGCTTGATAGATTGCCTGCCGTTACATCATACTGCAGGAGTAATCCGAGTATCGCAAGTTCTTGTTCCCTATGGGGACTAAAAAATCTTTTTAAATAGCTTAAAAAAGTTTTATTAATTATTAAAAAATAAAAGGTAATGAAAGTTTTAAAAAAAACCTTTTGCCTATGTTTATGGTAAAAGAATCTAAATAATAAAACCCCCAAACATATTTGGTATTGCTGTGTCCATAAAGGTCCGATCTATCAAAATAATGCATTATTTAGGCCGTATGGTGAATGTCATCAGAAAAAAATACTATGCCAGAATTGCGCTTTTTTGGTCACCTCACCTCCACGAAAAAATGCAATAAAAAGTGATCAAAAATTTATATGTACTCCAAAATGGTACCCATAAAACTACAGGACGTCCCACAAAAAATGAGTACAACTATGTCAAAGGAAAAATTAAATGTTATCGCTACCAGAAGATGGTGGCAGAAAATATTTTTTTCCCCAAAGATATTTTAGTTTTTAAAAGTGGAACAGCAAAAAATAAATAACTAATAAAAATATATATTCAGTATCGTAGTAAACTTACTGACCCATAGAATAGTTATTAGATCACTTTTGCTGCAGTGTGTACACCGTAGATACGAGCCCCCCTAAAGATGGCACAATTTTCTTTTCCATTTCAGTCCACTTAGAATTTTTTTTGAATTTTTTTCGGTAGAATATATGGTACATTAAGGCTGGGGTCACACGGGACGGAATTCCAGCGGAATTAATAATAATAATAATAATAATAATAATCTTTATTTGTATAGCGCCAACATATTACATAGCGCTTACATAGACAGGGGGGATACAGAAAGACAAAAGTACAAACATTACAGAACCACGGTTACATAGTAATCAGTTGATGGAGACAGTAGGGGTGAGGGTCCTGCTCCAACGAGCTTACATACTACGAATAGTGGGGTGATACAGAACGTAAAGGGGCTGGAGATGTGCACGGTATGGCGAAGTGGAAGAGTGAGCGATGTTATACACATAGACAATGGTCAGACATTTAGCCGTGTGACGGCAGAAACGGTGTGACTGCAGGAGCGGTTTATGATGGCTAGCAGAGATTGCAGTCAGTAGGTCAGGGAGCACGTTATCAGGTGGAGTACAGAGGGGTTTGTTTAGGGAATGCGGTATGCCTCCCTGAAGAGGTGCGTTTTTAGAGCACGCCTGAAGTTCTGCGAGTCCTGGATTGCTCGGGTAGCCTTTGGTAGTGCGTTCCAGAGGACAGGTGCTGCTCTGGAGAAGTCTTGGAGGTGGGAATGAGAAGTTCGAATTAAAGGGGCGCTCAGTCTGGTTTTGTTAGCAGAGCGGAGAGCCCGGGCTGGTTGATGTATTGAGATGAGGGAGGCGATATAGGGGGGTGCTGCACTGTGGAGGGCTTTGTGGATGAAGGTAGCGACTTTAAATTGAATTCTATATTTAACGGGCAGCCAGTGCAGTGACTGGCACAGGGCAGAGGCGTCCGAGTAGCGGCTGGACAGGAAGATGAGCCTGGCTGCCGCATTTAGGATGGATTGGAGAGGGTAGAGTCTGGTGCAGGGGAGGCCGATCAGCAACGAGTTGCAATAATCGAGCCGGGAGTGGATGAGGGCAACAGTAAGCATTTTTAACGTGTCCACAGTGAGAAAAGAGCGGATTCTTGCGATGTTCTTGAGGTGCAGCTGACATGTTCGGGCCAGAGATTGGATGTAGGGGGTAAAAGAGAGATCAGAATCGAATATGACCCCAAGGCAGCGGGCATGTTGTCTACGAGTTATGGTGGCGCCACACACTGAGATGGAGATGTTAGGATGGGGTCGGTTAGTGGAGGGCGGAAATACCAGTAAGTCAGTTTTAGAGAGGTTTAGTTTTAGGTAGAGAGAGGATATGGTTAGAGATGAGCGGGCACCAAAATGCTCGGGTGCTCGTTACTCGAGACGAATTTTCCGCGATGCTCGAGGGTTCGTTTTGAGTAACGAACCCCATTGAAGTCAATGGGCGACCCGAGCATTTTTGTATATCGCCGATGCTCGCTAAGGTTTTCATTTGTGAAAATCGGGGCAATTCAAGAAAGTGATGGGAACGACACAGAAACGGATAGGGCAGGCAAGGGGCTACATGTTGGGCTGCATCTCAAGTTCACAGGTCTCACTATTAAGCCACAATAGCAGCAAGAGTGGGCCCCCCCCCCCTCCCAACAACTTTTACTTCTGAAAAGCCCTCATTAGCAATGCATAGCTTAGCTAAGCACCACACTACCTCCAACAAAGCACAATCACTGCCTGCATGACACTCCGCTGCCACTTCTCCTGGGTTACATGCTGCCCAACCCCCCCCCCCCCCCCCCCCCCCCCGCGCACGACGCAGTGTCCACAGCGCACGCCAAACTGTCCCTGCCCAGCCTTCAGCTGCCCTCATGCCACGCCACCCTCATGTCTATTTATAAGTGTGTCTGCCACAGGAAAAGCAGGCACACACTGCAAAGGGTTGGCATGGCTAGGCAGCGACCCTCTTTAAAAGTGGCGGGGCGATAGCCCACAATGCTGTACAGAAGCAATGAGAAATCCAATCCTGTGCCACCTCCATCTGGAGCTGCACACGTGGGCGTAGCAATGGGGAACCTATGTGCCACACACTATTCATTCTGTCAAGGTGTCTGCATGCCCCAGTCAGACCGCGGTTTTTTATATATAGTCACAGGCAGGTACAACTCCGCAATGGGAATTCCGTGTGCACGCACAGCATGGGTGGCTCCCTGGAACCCACCGGCGGTACATACAAATATCCCATTGCATTGCCCATCACAGCTAAGGTAGTATTGTCATGTTTAATGCAGGTGGGCTTCGGCCCACACTGCCTGCCCCAGTCAGACTGGGGTTCTTTAGAAGTGGAAACAGATGCATTTACAACTCCCTGTGGACCCACAGCATGGGTGGGTGCCAGGAAGCCACCGGCGGTACATAAATGTATCCCATTGCATTGCCCAACACAGCTGAGGTAGTAATGTCGTGCTTAATGCAGGTGGGCTTCGGCCCACACTGCATGCCCCAGTCAGACTGGGGTTCTTTAGAAGTGGACACATGCAGTTACAACTCCGTGTGGACCGACAGCATGGGTGGCTCCCTGGAACCCACTGGCGGTACATAAATATATCCCATTGCAGTGCCCCGCACAGCTGAGGTAATGTCAGCTTTAATGCAGGTGGGCTAAAAATTAATTTGATTACACTGTAGGCGAGGGCCCACAAAAATTGCTGTATCAACAGTACTAATGTTCCTCTGAAAAATTGCCCATGCCCAACCAAGAGGGCAGGTGAAACCCATTAATCGCTTTGGTTAATGTGGCTTAATTTGTAACTAGGCCTGGAGGCAGCCCAGTTAAAATAAAAATTGGTTCAGGTGAAAGTTTCAACGCTTTAATGAGCATTGAAACGTATAAAAATTGTTTAGAAAAATTATATGACTGAGCCTTGTGGGCCTAAGAAAAATTGCCCGTTCGGCGTGATTATGTGAGGTTTCAGGAGGAGGAGCAGGAGGAGGAGGATGAATAGAATACACAGATTGATGAAGCTAAAAGGTCCACGTTTTGGATGGTGATAGAGAACAATGCTTCCATCCGCGGGTGCAGCCTACGTATTGCTTAGGTATCGCTGCTGTCCGCTGGTGGAGAAGAGAAGTCTGGGGAAATCCAGGCTTTGTTCATCTTGATGAATGTAAGCCTGTCAGCACTGTCGGTTGACAGGTGGGTACGCTTATCCGTGATGATTCCCCCAGCCACACTAAACACACTCTCTGACAAGACGCTAGCCGCAGGACAAGCAAGCACCTCCAGGGCATACAGCGCGAGTTCAGGCCACGTGTCCAGCTTCAACACCCAGTAGTTGTAGGGGGCAGAGGCGTCACCGAGGACGGTGCTGCAATCGGCTACGTACTCCCTCACCATCCTTTTACAGTGCTCCCGCCAACTCAGCCTTGACTGGGGACCGGTGACACAGTCTTGCTGGGGAGCCATAAAGCTGTCAAAGGCCTTAGAGAGTGTTCCCCTGCCTGCGCTGTACATGCTGCCTGATCTCTGCGCCTCCCCTGCTACCTGGGCCGCGGAAATGCGCCTTCGGCCACTAGCGCTGTCGGATGGGAAGTTTAACATCAGTTTGTCCACCAGCGCCCTGTGGTATAGCATCATTCTCGAACCCCTTTCCTCTTCGAGAATGAGAGTGCAAAGGCTCTCCTTATACCGTGGATCGAGCAGTGTGTACACCCAGTAATCCGTAGTGGCCAGAATGCGTGTAACGCGAGGGTCACGAGAAAGGCATCCTAACATGAAGTCAGCCATGTGTGCCAGGGTACCTGTACGCAACACATGGCTGTCCTCACTCGGAAGATCACTTTCAGGATCCTCCTCCTCCTCCTCCTCCTCTGGCCATACACGCTGAAAGGATGACAGGCAAGCTGCATCTGTACCCTCAGCAGTGGGCCAAGCTGTCTCTTCCCCCTCCTCCTCATGCTCCTCCCCCTCCTCCTCAACGCGCTGAGATATAGACATGAGGTTGCTCTGACTATCCAGCGACATACTGTCTTCCCACGCCTCCGTTTCTGATTCCAAAGCGTCTGCCTTTATGCTTTGCAGGGAACTTCTCAAGAGGCATAGCAGAGGAATGGTGACGCTAATGATTGCAGCATCCCCGCTCACCATCTGGGTAGACTCCTCAAATTTTCCAAGGACCTGGCAGATGGCTGCCAACCAGGCCCACTCTTCTGTAAATAATTGAGGAGGCTGACTCCCACTGCGCCGCGCAAGTTGGAGTTGGTATTCCACTATAGCTCTACGCTGCTCATAGAGTCTGGCCAACATGTGGAGCGTAGAGTTCCACTGTGTGGGCACATCGCACAGCAGTCGGTGCACTGGCAGATTAAACCGATGTTGCAGGGTCCGCAGGGTGGCAGCGTGCGTGTGGGATTTGCGGAAATGTGCGCAGAGCTGGCGCACCTTTCCGAGCAGGTATGACAAGTGGGGGTAGCTTTTCAGAAAGCGCTGAACCACCAAATTAAAGACATGTGCCAGGCATGGCACGTGCGTGAGGCTGCCGAGCTGCAGAGCCGCCACCAGGTTACGGCCGTTGTCACACACGACCATGCCCGGTTGGAGGCTCAGCGGCGCAAGCCAGCGGTCGGTCTGCTCTGTCAGACCCTGCAGCAGTTCGTGGGCCGTGTGGCTCTTCTCTCCTAAGCTGAGTAGTTTCAGCACGGCCTGCTGACGCTTGCCCACCGCTGTGCTGCCACGCCGCGTGACACCGACTGCTGGCGACGTGCTGCTGCTGCTGACACATCTTGATTGCGAGACAGAGGTTGCGTAGGAGGAGGAGGAGGAGGGTTTAGTGGAGGAAGCACACACCCCCGCAGATACCACCACCGAGCTGGGGCACGCAATTCGGGGGGTGGGTAGGACGTGAGCGGTCCCAGGCTCTGACTCTGTCCCAGCCTCCACTAAATTCACCCAATGTGCCGTCAGGGAGATATAGTGGCCCTGCCCGCCTGTGCTTGTCCACGTGTCTGTTGTTAAGTGGACCTTGGCAGTAACCGCGTTGGTGAGGGCGCGTACAATGTTGCGGGAGACGTGGTCGTGCAGGGCTGGGACGGCACATCGGGAAAAGTAGTGGCGACTGGGAACCGAGTAGCGCGGGGCCGCCGCCGCCGCCATCATGCTTTTGAAAGCCTCCGTTTCCACAAGCCTATACGGCAGCATCTCTAGGCTGATCAATTTTGCAATGTGCACGTTTAACGCTTGAGCGTACGGGTGCGTGGCGTCGTACTTGCGCTTGCGCTCAAACTGCGGCGCTAGCGACGTCTGGACGCTACGCTGAGAGACATTGCTGGATGGGGCCGAGGACAGCGGAGGTGAGGGTGTGGGTGCAGGCCAGGAGACGGTACTGCCTGTGTCCTCAGAGGGGGGTTGGATCTCAGTGGCAGGTTGGGGCACAGGGGGAGAGGCAGTGGTGCAAACCGGAGGCGGTGAACGGGCATCGTCCCACCTTGTGGGGTGCTTGGCCATCATATGCCTGCGCATGCTGGTGGTGGTGCCTCCCCAGCTGATCTTGGCGCGAAAAAAAAGGTTGCACACCACTGTTCGTCGGTCGTCAGGCGTCTCTGTGAAAAACTGCCACACCGTAGAGCACCTTGACCTCTGCAGGGTGGCATGGCGCGAGGGGGCGCTTTGGGAACCAGTTGGTGGATTATTCGGTCTGGCCCTGCCTCTACCCCTGGCCACCGCACTGGCTCGGCCTGTGCCCACACCCTGACTTGGGCCTCCGCGTCCTCGCCCGCGCCCACGTCCTATAGGCCTACCCCTACCCCTCAGCATGGTGTATTAGCAGTAGTGCAGAAACAGAACGCTGTAATTAAATGTGACGCTTATTGGCCTGTGGTTGGAGGCTGACTTCGTTTACGGAACCCCAGGAAATAATTTGGCGCAAGCCTGCTGTAACACTTAGCTGGCTGCGTATTTATTTGGAGAACTACTACCCCCAGCAGACACAGACCCAGAACACTGAGCACAGTGACAGGCAGGCCAAATAGATTTTTTTTCAAGATTTTTTTCCAAAGGTCCACTGCGTATATTCAATCTATAATATATGTCTTCTGTCCCTGCCTACACAATTCTGTCCCTGGACTGTGTGACGGAACCGCAGTGTTGCACTGTTATTAACTGCAACAGACCGGTGATTTCAGAGCCAGGAAATAATTTGGCGCAAGCCTGCTGTAACACTTAGCTGGCTGCGTATTTATTTGGAGAACTACTACCCCCAGCAGACACAGACCCAGAACACTGAGCAGAGTGACAGGCAGGCCAAATAGTTTTTTTTTCAAATATTTTTTTCAAAAGGACCACTGCGTATATTCAATCTATAATATATGTCTTCTGGCCCTGCCTACACAATTCTATCCCTGTAGTATTACTGCAGGGCGCAATGCTCTGCACGGCCGATATACCAAAAAAAAAAAATGCGCAACACTGCTAAAAGCAGCCTCCACACTACTGCACACTGTTAGATGTGGCCCTAAGAAGGACCGTTGGGGTTCTTGAAGCCTACACTAACTCCTAACACTCTCCCTGCCTAACCGCCACTTCTGTCCCTGTAGTATTACTGCAGGGCGCAATGCTCTGCACGGCCGATATACCAAAAAAAAAAAAATGTGCAACACTGCTAGAAGCAGCCTCCACACTACTGCACACTGTTAGATGTGGCCCTAAGAAGGACCGTTGGGGTTCTTGAAGCCTACACTAACTCCTAACACTCTCCCTATAGCAGCTCCGGCACCAACAGCACTGTCCCTCAGCTATCTCACAACGCATCTGAGGCGAGCCGCGGGAGGGGCCGATTTTTATACTCGGGTGACACCTGATCTCCCCAGCCACTCACTGCAGGGGGGTGGTATAGGGCTTGAACGTCGCAGGGGGAAGTTGTAATGCCTTCCCTGTCTTTCAATTGGCCAGAAAAGCGCGCTAACGTCTCAGAGAGGAAAGTGAAAGTAACTTGAACATCGCGTGGTACTCGTTACGAGTAACGAGCATCTCGAACACGCTAATACTCGAACGAGTATCAAGCTCGGACGAGTACGTTCGCTCATCTCTAGATATGGTATTAGAGACAGCAGACAGACAGTTGGTGATGTTTTGGAGTAAAGGTGCAGAGATGTCACGGGAAGAGGTGTATAGCTGCGTGTCATCAGCATACAGGTGGTATTGGAGGCCAAATCTCCTAATGGTTTGTCCAATAGGGGCTATGTAGATAGAGAAAAGAAGGGGGCCGAGGACTGAGCCCTGAGGGACCCCAACAGCAAGGGGAAGAGGAGGGGAGGTAGAGCCAGTAAAGGAGACACTGAAAGAGCGGTCAGATAGGTAGGAGGAGAACCAGGAGAGAGCAGTGTCCTTTAGGCCAATGGAGCGTAGCATACTGAGGAGGAGTTTGTGGTCAACAGTGTCAAATGCTGCGGAGAGGTCGAGGAGGATCAGTAGGGAGTAATCGCCCCTCGATTTGGCTGTCAGTAGGTCATTGGATACCCTTGTAAGGGCAGTTTCTGTCGAGTGTTGAGATCGGAAGCCAGATTGTAGGGGGTCTAGGAGTGAGTGCTCTGATAGGTAGCTTACAAGGCGGGAGTAAACCAGGCGTTCTAGTAGTTTGGAGATGAAGGGGAGGTTTGAGATGGGTCGGTAATTGGCAGCATCAGTAGCGTCCAGAGTTGGCTTCTTTAGCAGTGGGGATATGATGGCGTGTTTGAAAGAAAAGGGAAAGATGCCAGAGGTCAGAGAGAGGTTGAATATAGTGGTGAGATGGGAGATGACCACTGGGGAGAAGGAACGGAGGAGGTGTGAGGGGAGGGGGTCACTAGCGCAGGTGGTGGGGGGAGCAGAGAAGAGCAATTTGGAGATTTCTTCCTCTGTCGCTGGTCTGAGTACAGACAGTGAGCAGGAGCTAGATGCAGTGCTGACAAGACTAGGGTCAGGGCTAGTCTGGGATTGGGAAGTTATTTCCTGACGGATGTCATCAATTTTCTTTTTGAAGTAAGCAGCCAGCTCTACAGCACTGAGATCTGTCACAGGGGGCTGCGGTTTAGGGCTGAGAAGGGAGTGAAAAGTATTAAAGAGCCGTTTAGGGTTGTGCAATAGTGAGGAGACTAGAGAGGTGAAATAGACTTGTTTGGCGTGGTGGAGGGCGAGGTTGTAGGTTCTGAGCATGAATTTGTAGTGGAGGAAGTCTGCGGACGTTTGCGATTTCCTCCACAGCCGTTCAGCACTTCTAGAGCACCGCTGGATGAAGCGCGTTTGAGGCGTGAGCCAGGGTTGCCGCGTTCTACATCGGATGGCTCGGGTCCTGGGGGGCGTTGCTTCATCCAGGGCATGTTTGAGAGCGGTGTTGTAGTGAGCAGCAGCCAGGTTGGGGCAGGCGAGGAGATAGGGGACAAAGAGGACTGTAGGGATTCAGCAAAGTCCTGGGTGTGAATGGCCTTAAGGTTCCTGTAGGTACGGTAGTTAGGTGGGTCTGGAGAGATGTTAGGGAGCGTGACTGAGAAAGAGAGGAGATTATGATCCGAGAGCAGGAGAGGGGAGTTAATGAAGTTGGAAGCAGAGCAGAGATGGAAGAAGACCAGATCAAGAGTATTGCCATCCCTGTGAGTGGGAGAGGCTGTGAGTTGAGAGAGACCAAGGGAGGAGCTGAGCGAAAGAAGCTGAGAAGCAGATGGGGAGTTGGGATCGTTAGTGGGGATGTTAAAATCACCTAAGATGAGGGTTGGAATTTCACAGGATAGGAAGTGGGGGAGCCAGGCAGCAAAGTGGTCCAAAAACAGGCGAACAGCACCTGGGGGGCGGTAGATAACTGCTACTCACATGGACAACGGACGGAAAAGCCGTAGCATATGTACTTCAAATGATGGAAAAGTGAGTGAGGGTACAGGGGGTATGACCTGGTAGGTACATTTTGGGGAGAGAAGAGCACCTACTCCTCCGCCACGCCTGTCATCTGGTCTTGGGGTATGGGAGAACTGCAGGCCATTGTAATACAGTGCAGCAGGGAAGGCCATGTTAGACTGCTGTATCCACGTTTCTGTGAGAGGAATTCTCGCAGAAAGACCGCACCGACAAACCACAAGAATTCCGCTGGAAAAACACAGCTTCAAAGTCCACGGCCTTTAGCCGCGGGTTTTGGAGCGGTTTTGCCATCGGCATACCGCTGCGGCTTTCTCTTCCCATAGAGAAACATCGTTTATGCTGCATACCTGATGGACGATGAGCTAATTTATGAGAGTTCAGTGTAAATAGCAGCCCTTCAGCACTGAACTGCCACTATGTTAAGTTAATGGAGAGGGGCGGAGGACAGCAAGGAGAGAAATCTCCTGCAGCCACCCCGCTGTGAAGCAACGATACTCACTCCTGTACAGTAGCACGAGAGCGAGTATGTGCAGGGACGAGTGTCGGGCATCGTTTGCTCAACATATCTCCCGTCTAAATGGGCCTTAAAGCACCCGACAGCCATTCAAGTGATAATTGCTTAGTGAATGGAGGCGGAGAAGGCTTGCGATCGATCCAGCCGCCCTCTTCCATTCACAGTAAACAGGCAGTCGTTCCTAGATAACGATGATTTTATCGTTCATAGATAACGATAAAAGACCAACGATAATTTTCAGGTCTACATGAAAGATCCGATCAGCGATAATCCAACGATTTTTCACTAATTGTTCTTTTGCTGCCAGCGTTTACAGCTAGCAATTATGGTGCAAACCACTCAATGTAATGATTATTTGCACTATAATTGTGCCATGTAAAAGGGCCATTACTATATGGTTGGTCTGTGTGCACATCCTGCCAGCATTTTATTTGTTCACATGCGCCTTTACATATGATTACACCTATTTTCTAACTCATTTTGTTTCCTTGCTGTGTATAGTTAGTTTGTACTCCTATTATATAATATTTACTGATTCATTTACCCTTAAATATATGTATATATACATACGCAAGTTTGTCTGGAGATGACTTTACTCCACCAGCCACTGGCCTCTCTCATTTCCCGGGGTTGGATAACACTAGTGATTAGATGTGTCTTCTTAAACATGTTCTTATTAACTTTCAAAAGACGTTGTGTACTTTTAATGTGTGTGTGTGTGTGCGTGTGTGTGTGTGTGTGTGTGTATATATATATATATATAGTAAAAGCACGAAACATCTTATATATATTAAAAGTACAAGACCTCTTATATATTAAAAGTACAAAACTTCTTTTGGAAGTTTATAAGAAGTTGTTTAGGAAATTACATCTACTCTCTTGTGTTATCCAACCCCAGGAAGAGAGAGGGCAGTGGCTGGTGGAATAGAGAAAGTCATCTCCAGGCAAACTTGTGCACGTTTTCACCCACACTTGTAACCCGAACTGTACGTGGGAGTCCCAGCCTCAGGCTGCTGCCCTGTAAGGTAAAGTCCCGGTCTGGAGGAGGAGGAGGGTGAGCAGGGCTGGGCACAGCTCATGCATTATTCAGGGCAGAGCCGCCTCTCCCTGTCCTGTGAGTTGACATTTTCTTACTTTGTTAGGGGCAGTGTGGAGGCTGAGGATCTGGGAGCAGAGCCACCCACACAGCAGGGCTTGGACACGACTTGGGCTCTCAGAGCTGCTCCTGGTCACAGAGGGGAGAGAACTTTTCAGGAGTGACGTCACAATGCTCCAAAACTTCAGGGGAACGTTCACACTCTAGGACTCCTCAGTGTCTTCTTCTATCTCGGCTCCGCTCGCTTTCTTCTTCTGCTTCTTGAGGCACCTCTTGGAACTGCTGGGGTAAACTTCCTCAGGCCACCTACTGTAATTGGTGGGCAATCCATTAACTTCCTCAGGCTTCTTCTACTCTTGCTGTTTTGGTTTCTGCAAGGATGAACCAGAATCCAGGTCTCCCCCCACCAGGACAGCAAGTGATCCATGTCACCCAGGATCTGGATACGGACTTGGAGAACTTGTTTAACTCTGTCATGAACCCTAAACCCAATTCTTGGAGAAAGAAAATCCTGCCAGAGTCCTTCTTCAAGGAGCCAGATTCAGGATCCCACTCCAGGCAATCTAGCACGGATTCTGGAAGTCACCCCCCAAGGCTTGGTATTCAGCATGTCAGATCCCATTCTTCTCCTGCTTCCCTTCAACTTGGTGCTGGTACCGGTACCGTCCCCAGCCCAGCTCAGCAGCATGCCCACCTCCGCCAGCAGTCCTATGATGTGACAGATGAGCTGCCCTTGCCACCCGGCTGGGAGATGGCATTCACCCACACTGGCCAAAGATATTTCTTGAAGTAAGTGGATTTGAGGGGTTACATTGTTGTGTAAGGTAACATGCATGCTAAAAACCTATGTAGGTAGGAGAGGGAATTGCTTTAACCCCTTTCCACCCACAGGGCTCTGCTAAGGAATGTTGCTATTTCCTTTCCTGCCAGTGGATTATGCAATCCCATAAACCAGGGGTGTCTGTACAGTGGAGTTTTAACTCCTTAGCTGATGGATACAACTGAAAACTGAACAAGTAATCACTATAAATCTGATCATGCATATGATATAATGGAAGGATTATAAATAATGCATTTGTCAGGGTTAGGGTGCATTCACACCGGGAAAGTTTCTCGCTTGAGTTCTGTCTGATTGCAAAGTGGAACACTATGATGCGCATTTCTTGCGGAACATATTGCAATTGCAGGCAAAAATCGCAGGTTAAAAAGTGCGACATCGGTCCAACTAATATCGCATTCACCTGTGTGAATGAAACCTAAGGGCCCTTCCACACAGGTGAAATTTGTCCTTAGCGAAAGCAGTAGAGAATTCCGCCCCAAAATCCACATGGCTCCTTGTGGATTTTGATGTGCAATGAAAATGGCCTAATTCTGCCTGCAAATCCACACCAAAATCCGCCATGACACTTTTGGCGGATTTTGGTGCGGAATTCGCAGCAGTAGATTAAGGTGCAGATTTGCAGTACAGAATGCAAAAACATTCTGCCTGTGTAAAAAGGAACATAATAGTACATTTACACAAACAATTTTTCCATCTGATTTTCTGTCCGTAAATATCGGACAGAAATAAAGTATATTATTTTAAATGATTATACTAATACATGGAATTCTTTAATGGGACGAACAGTCCGAGCAAAAAAAAAAAGAAATCGCAGCATGGCTTATTTTTTTTGCGAAAATCGCCCATTCAAATCTATGGGTGCGTTTAAAAAAAACGGATTTCACTTGTATGATGCAGTTGTAATCCGTAGTAAGCTTAAAAAAATGTGCAGTACTTGTCATGCATTTTTTTAACGTGCGTAAAAATCAGATTTGAAAAAAAAAAAATGCCTATGTGAATATACCCTTACACTAAACAATGCAAAAACCTCCATATAGAGCATGGCATAGTTTGTTACCTATGTGTTTTGCAGCAAAGGGTTAATGTGCCAGACATTGAGACATTGTTCTGGCTGTATTCTGCCAAAACCTTAGCCAAGCCATAGCATTTCCTGTGTCTCACACCAAGAATGTGATGTGTGAATAATAAGTTTTTATTAGTGTTTCTGAGGAGTCTTGAGAGCAGGATGCTGTATGCATCCTCGTAATGTCACAGAATCAAGTACTTTATAAACACATACATTGTTTTTCAACAAGACCCGGACTGTATTATGTCTTTTGAAACATTAGATTTCTTTTTTGAAACATTAGTATTCTATTTTGAAACATTACAGTGTTGTGTTATCTGCTGTGACATTTCCATGTATCCAAAATGTGTCTTTAAAGAATATGCTGCACAAAAATCCAAAAGTTAGTTAAAAAGCAACTTAATAGCACAATTGATAATGTATGCAACAAGTTAATAACATATGTTCTTAGTATTTTTCTCTGGAACGCTGAGGGATTGGAGTGATCATACTTTAGTGTCCATAGTCCATCAAGTATAAGAAGTGGGAGGGGGCAGAGTAGATGTTTATTCGGTCACACTGTGGTATAACAGCCCCTGCCTCCTTTTGAGAATTGTAACTTCTTCCAACAGATTACTGGAAGTGGGAATTACTGTATATCAGCCAGGTCCAAGTCTAGACTTGAGTCTGGATACATACACTGTAACATCATTGCCTTGTGTTGGAGACCAGTGATTACCATGAATGTTCATCATGTCCTCAGTACCAGCCAAGCTGACACTTTTCCAGTGTCATTGTGCTGTCATTATGGTCCCTTTTACACAGCGATGACATTAGCGATCATGTATCGTTCGCTTGGCATACATTGACACTGATCGGGTTCGATCAATCATTGGATCATAACCAGATCTCTAGTCAGCCCTTGTGCCACTGCTTTCTATTCGGGAAATCGTACGATGCCTGTTTATATTAAGCGATGCAGCGGTAGACGAATGATGATTTTAAAGGCCACATGAAAGATCCGATCAGCAATACTCTAACGATCTATCACTAATCATTCGTTCGCTGCAATTTTCGTACAACCCACTCAGTCTAATGATTAATCTCACGATGGTTGCTTCGTGGTAAAGGACCTTTCCGTGCTTTAGTGGTATATTTGACAACTTGCTCATCCTCAAAGCAGATTGTCAGGCAGTATGTACAGCTTATGTTTTTGAAGTAACCGGATTTGATTTCAGAATACTGTGAAGTTTCAGCTGTTCGGTGGTATCTCTCAACAAACACTTGTTTATCACCTTGGGGTTGTAGAACTTCAACCACTACAGCTGTCAAGCTTATTCTTCCTTCTAGATTGTCATGGATGTATCACACCATGATCAGTCTCCGTTTGCAACTATGAAAGCAGTGCACTGGTGCAGCAAAGCATAAGGCTTCACACTGCTGAGAAAATCGTGCGCAAATTGTGTGTTCCGAAACGGAAATATGAATGGCATTTCTTTGAATAGGATCATACACATGAGCGATGTTTTCCTGTTCAGCACCGTGATGTGATGCTATGCAGTAAACACAATCCAGTATGCTATATCCTCCTGCAATGCCTGCCCCATTGAAAGCAATGGGAGAACTCCGCGATCCTCTGCCATGCCGGAAATTCCCTTCATCCCAGTGATTCGAGGCTGTTTTCATATGAAAATGCTTCGCATCACTGGAGCTTTCGGATGGATGGCAAGGGAGATGTCGGGCCATGATTCACAGGAAAATATGGCCCTCGTCCATATGAAACTAGCATAAAGGTGTTGTCCAGTTGTAAACTATTGAATGACCTATGCTCAGGATGGGCCATCAATAGTAGAACGGGAGGGGTCTATTCTCATTGCAGTGGTGAGTCTTGGTATTACAGACAGAGTTCACATTGAAGTGAATGGGAACTTTGCCTGTGATTCCAACCCTGGCCACTACAGTGGGAACAGAGCTCTCTGCTTCCTGCAAGAGCACAAACAGCTCATTAAAGGGGGTATCAGGCAGCAAACTCTTACTGATCTACTATTGATGGCCCATCAATAGTTTACAATTGGACAAGCCTGTTAAGGTACCTTTAAATTGAGGAGATAGTCACTTGTTGAAGTCGTTTAAGTGTACGCACAGCAGTCGTTCATTTGATTTTAAACAAAGCAATGATTGTTCATTAGTTGTTTGCTGAGATATTGTTCATAGAAGGGATCTCCATTCAAATTCATTCGCAAGTTGTTCAAAAAGGATCGACTTTTGACCAACCAGCGACTATTTTTTGGTAAGCTGAAATTAAATGACCAGCAGCTTATTGCACGTGGCTGTTAGTGGTCATGTTTATCCTGAACAACTATAGTTTGAATTCTCTTTTCAGGGATTATTCGGCCAGTAGTCCTCCCATGTAAACAGTTTATTGATGACTTACATAGGACTGACGGTAAAGCTCCAGCTTCATACATGAAGAAACATTGCAGAACCAATGAATTAGCTGCCAGTCGGCTCTGCTACATGACTGCTGGTATGAGACCTGCTCAGCCTACACTGCTGTATGTAAAGGATTTTCTAGTTTGCAGTCTAGCAATGTTCACATGAAAGAGCTGACAAAGTGAAGTTGTAGGGAGGCGAGGGGTCCACAAGTGCAGATACTGCACCAGATCTGTGTTCTCTGCAGCTTTACAGCAGCGAGCACTTCACAGCACAGAAGATTTGTGATGGCTTCCTTAACCTCTGACTCTTCTCACATTCTTTTCTAGCTCACCACCTGCAGCATGGGTACAGTACGTCATGAGCAGCAATACGCTAGATTGCTAGAGGCCTTATACGCCAAATACGCCTGTGTGAACAAATTTAAATCAATGGGTTCTAATTTTGTGTGTTGCCCCCCCCCCCCCCCCCCCCCAAAATAAACAATCAGCATTAAGTAAAAGCCTCTGAGATATTAAAGGGGCATTCCTATCTCAGACTTTTATGGTTTATGCACAGGATGCGGGTCCCACCTTTGGGTCTTGCACCCATATTAAAAACCGAGCTTTTCCGTGGCCTGGCTGTATGTGATGGTCTATGTGAAGTCCCATAGAAGTCAACTGTTTCTATGAGAGTTATGAAAACAGTGTAACGCAGCCCACTTGGCTGTTTCCGTACTCCGGACCACCTTGTACAGAAGAGTATTCTCAGCATGGCCATGCTTGCTTACGATCGAAATTCCTCTCTAACATATGAAGTGTATTTTAATATTATGCTCAGCTATTACCTAGTGTCTGCTAAATCTTATAACCAATATGGCCACAATTGTAGTACAGCTGTCACCCAGATTTTTTAGGCTCCTATGGCTTTATTCAGACATAGTCATAGTTAGACATAGTTGAAAAAAACTCAGAAAAAAATGCATGTTTTTTTTTTGTCGCGATTCGTGTTCTTCTTATAGGTTTTTTTAGATGTCAATTTTGGTCACATGATGTTTTTTGACAATTTTTTTCCTAGAGAGAAAGCTATGGAAAAACACATGAAAAAAACTCCAGATCAAGAGCATGCGGCAATTTTGAAACAATGCCATGGATCTAAAGAACAGACCAATAAATAACAATCACCACTATAAAAATACAATGTTTATAGTGCGTTTCTTAAATCTCTATTGACCAATAGCTAGCATCTGAATGTGATGTTTTTTTTATGCAAAAAAAGCCCAAAATGTCGTGTTTTTTTTGGGGGGGGGGGGGGGAGACTATGTGCCAAATGTGTGATTGTCAGAGTTTTATAGATATTCAGCGGCTTATCCCCAACTAACATGTTCAGGGCTGGAAATTGTTGAATATACCGGTAGACGCCATTACTGGTTATATCTGTTTCAATTAAATCTTGTTAATATTGGCATCCTGGTTGTTACCCAGGTTTTCCAAACTCTATGGAAAAATTACTAATCAGATGAAAATTTTGAATTTCCCTAGAATAGGAGAAAACGCTTTTAGAACCTCAAGTAAGGTTGCTGAATGACATCAACTGATTTTTGGCTGAAGGGTACACGGTCATCTCCAGTCACAGGTTGGGTTGCATAGGAGCTATTTTTTTTCAGTTACTGTCCCTTTAAGCTTTGAAGGCGCCAGTCAGAGGTGTAGTGAATGGAAAATCACATTGACTTCAAAGGGAGTTTCCATGCCATAGCGCCCTGTCCAGCAACAACAAGGCTTAATGAATAATCTGACAAGTATTTCATAAGAGACAGTGAAAGGCAAGTGTTCCAGCCTACATCCCGAGAGCTTAGGCTACATTCTGAATAGAGACAACCAGAAAGTTTTTGATGTCTAGTCTGGGGGTAAAAAACAATATTAGCATGTGTTTAATAGCTAATTCTACCTAAAAAGAAATATAGTCAAATTCCTTAGGGCTTATTTACGTAGGCATATGCGAGTTGCAGCTGAAACACTTGGGTACAAATGGCATCGGACAACACATGGAAGCATGTCTACATGCCAGCCGGGCATTTGACATTGAATGTCCTCTCCTCGACTGGGATACAAACATAAATATGATATGCTGTGAGTTTTTTGCATGGTGCATATAAAAAAATTACAGTCCCCAAAAAGCTTTGAAAACTTACCCAAAATGATGGAAAGGCATAAAAAAGTCATACTCACCTCACCTGATTCCCTGCTGCTCCCATTTCATGCTCAGTCCTCAGTCCAAGACAAGTTTCCAAAAACTTTTGGTCCTGAATAAGCCCTTTAAAGGGGTTTTTCCCATGACTTAAAATTGGGTTACAGCCACTCTGTCCCTCTTGGTTGCTGCTGACCAGGACATGTGACTACTGCTGCAGCCAGTCACAGGCCACAGTGGCGACCTTCTATAGCCAGTGATTGGCTGCAGTAATCACATGACCAGGGCAACAGCAATCAGGAAGGACAGAGTGGTTGTGAAGCAATTTAAAGCAATTGGAAAAAAATGCTTTAAGAAAAAAATCAATTGTAATTTATAAATCCTAATCCGCACTCTCTTGCATAAGCAGCCATATATGTTTGCCAAAACCTCTCCCATTTGAATCTTGTTAGGAGATGTTATAGAGCAGCGTAGTAAGATGTTATGTTGTATTCTTACTTGCTGAGGATGGTTTCACACATAATATTTTTTGGAAAAATAGTATTTGTGACGTTTTTTCTTGACTTTTTTTGAGCCAAAGCCAGAAGTGCAATTTATGGGAAATATAAAGGCAAGACTTTTACTTCTCCTTCATGCTGGATTCACTTTTGGCTTTGACTCAGAAACCTGCGCCAAAAACAGAAGTGACGTTTTAACAAAAAATGCTGTGAATCCACCCATAAGTTCTGGTTTTTGAAGTTATTCTTTAGTGTTGTGTGCAGAGAGCCTTTATGGTGGTGGGCAGAGTCCTTTTGGTTTAGGTTCCTATTACAAAGCCATAGTCTTTCCATGTTTGGTATCATTAGGATGCCTCCAAGATATGGTGTATTCTGCCCAAGAGGCAATGTTTCATAGATCAACCACTATTTAGGCATGATATTAATTATGGACTTCTAACTTTCCTTGAACATGCACAATCTGAATCGGGAGATATATGGGAAATAACAAATATTTCTGGTGATCATATTTCTGATGATCATATTGGAAAGAAACGTTTATATATACTGTCTGTCCCCGAAAATAAGACTCTGTCTTATATTAATTTTTGCCCCCAAAGAGGCACTAGGTCTTATTTTCAGGTGATGTCTTATTATACTTATCTAGCAGGCTCAGTTCAGGTCCCTCACGCTGCTCTCCGGAGCTCCGATGCATCAGCATTGATTGGCCAATTCCCGCCTCAACAACACGATGGCTGTGATTGGTTCTTTGACCGCTGCTCAGCCAATCATTACAACGCTTAATGAATATTTCCACTGGTATCTCCAGGGGTGCCGAGGAAGTTCTGATCTGGCTTGTTATTGAGAATTCGTAATGATGAAGAATCAGTAGTTAGGATGGAGGAGACGTGCTGTGCCTATTGGTAAATCTGAGACCACATGGATAGATGATCAGAATAGCTATACAGATCAAATGTCATCAACTTGTGCCACTCTCCTAACATAAAGATGTATCTTGTATCCTTCGAAACACTTTAGTAACTGTCTAATAATTTGCAGTAAGTGCTGATCCGTGGCACCTGGGTGGTAAGGATAGGTGATATAGGGTCAATGCCCTATGAGCAGATTGTTAATTCTGATATCGCTTGTTCAGATTTTAGAAGCAAATAAATTGTTCATCCCACGTATCTTCCGTAGGTATGAACCAGTTATGAAATAAAACTGGGCATATTTTTACAGCTGGGCTATATTTTCGTTATTAAATGTTTTTCTAACACATGGTGCTGGCTTTCTCCATGGGAATCTGTATCTAAGGCCTAATGCCCACGGCCGTGACAGACTCCGCCAGCAGAATACCGCAGCAGAGTCTGTCACGTCGCCCCCCCCCCCCCAAAGACCCCATACTCACCTCCCGGATCTGCTGCGCAAGTCCCGCATGACGCGCCAGCGCGCATGCGCAGTACAGCGCATGATGGGCTGGCAGTGTCATTTGACACGGAAGTATAGCGTGACGGCCGGCTTCCATTGACTACAATGGAATTCGGCCGCACATATTCCCGCGCAAATAGGACATGCCACGGGTTATTTCACGCTGCGGAATTCCGCAGCATGAACATTGAGCTATTAGGTTCAATAGAAAATCCGGCCGTGGGCATTAGCCCTAAGGGTGGTTTTATGCAGGGCCGACTGTTGGTCATCCCAAAAGTTATCACTTCTTTGCTTTCAAACAGGAGCAATAATCACTGACTGAATGAATGTGGAGTAACCAGAGATCTCTTCTGGCCACCCACTTCCTTTCAGGGTGAACAGGCAGTCTTTCATAGATGAATGATGACCTGTTCACACAGGCTGATTGTCAGCAGGTATTTTATACCTACATAAAATGAACAATAAGCGAACAAATCATTGTTCACAGTTCCATCGTTAGTTGTGTTTACGCTGAACTATTGTCGTTTAGTTTTGGGCGCTCCAACGATTAACTGAATGATGAGCATTCCATGTCAATGGGCCCAAAGGGTGCCTGTCCACTGCTATGAAAAGCGCCAGCACACTGTCCACGAGTGGAGAATCATTGCGATTCTCCTCTCGCAGCGGTCATTTCGCAGCATGCTGCGAATTGCCCTGATTCTCCGCGGTCAGCCTATCTATCAGATAGGGCTAATGGGCGGAGATTCAGCGGCGACTCCTGCTCCCGGGTGGCGGCTCCCGTGGCAGAGCTTCGCCGTGGAATACCGCAACGCCCGTGGACAGGGGGCCTGTGGAAGGTTTGTTGCTATAGACTATTTTTTTAGCATGGATTTACAGAATAGGGTGGGTTGAGATGTAACATTTTCATTAAATCTGCTTGACACACAAAAACGGCATGAGTCAGGAGGGGAACTATTTCTCCATGTGGAAAGCGCCAATTAAATATTAGGAGATGTATAATCCATGCGATGCTCCTCTGGGAAATTTGGTATGCAAATAGGAGAAAGTACCATGCCTCTGCAGCACCACCTATGGGAAGGTGACTTTCCTACAAGTCAATGTCTGACTTTCTAACAGGCCTTATAACATAACTGGGAATATAAACCAAACCAGATACTCTGGCAGTGCCAACAGTAAGAGAGATGAACAGATCCTGCTGCCCTTTGTTGCCAATTCACAATGTATTGCCTGAGGTGAACTACTTTTAAGAACACATGAACGTTTTGGGGAGGAATGCGTCCCTAGAAGTCATATTAACAACATCACAAACAACACAAGTGATAAATTAAATCGTAACTGAGCCATCAACACACTTTTTAAGATATTAATGGTAGACATGAATATAAGAAACGTTTTACTATAAAATCTTATTCTCTACTTATCAAGCTATTTTCAACCTTCCCAGTCCCTCCTAAACTGTTAACTGATGAATCAAAGATGGACTAATAGCTCACTGAAGGATCAGATTACATGCTGCCTATAGAATTCTATGGAGAGAAAAACTGGAAAAGTGATGATCCAAGTGAGAGAGAAGCAAAGAGATATGCAGAGAATTGTTGCTGTAGTAAGCATTTTACTGTCCCAGCTGCCGGATTCACAGCAACACTGCTCATTACTGTTATAATGTCCTCCATGCTGCTGCTTTTCTGTATATGATAGATAGAGATAGGGGAGCAGGATCTCCTCTTTTCTATGTATGTAATGTATGGAGACAAGCTTACTGACAATTAGATATAGATCCTGCAGAGGGAGTAAAAAAATGCTAAAATGCAAGATACAAGTCATTTAACAATACGAAATAGTGTTATTCCTCATGTACACACAGATGGCAATTTATTCTAAAAATGCACTTTAAGGGCTCAGTCACACAAGTGTAAATACGCAGCGTATTACACATGTAATATGCTGTGAATAAAGCCCACTGATTTTGATGGGTTCATTCACAACTGCATATTTTTCATTTGACTTTCGGTTGCATAACAAAATGCAGCATGTTCACTCTGGGAGTGTATTACACACTGTAATAGCCCATGTGTTAATATGCAGCAAACCTTAAGCACTTACACACAAAATCAATGTTTTTTGGGCTTTTTGTTTTTCCACGTGTGTGAATCCTCTGTGTAATCAGTGCTGAAATACTCATATGCCATGTGAATCTATCCTAAAGTGGTTTTCCAGGACTTAAAAAAAATGTCAGTAGTTCAGAAATGTATAAAATAAGAAAAACACATAATCACCTGCTCTAGCGGTCCCTCGTCCAGTGCTGGAGCCCCAGTGCCTGAGAGCCCAGAAGAAGCCGGTGGATTGTCATGTGCCATACACTGCACATGACCACTCAGCCAATCACATGCTTCAGTGGCCACGGAAGAATCACCGTTAAATCCTGTGTTTGGCTGAGCAGTTATGTGCACAATGAATGGCACATGAATACCTGCCAACTTGTTCCAGGTTCCAAGCTGCAGGCACTTGGGCGCCAGCACTGGATAGGTTGCCGCTGGACCAGGTGAGTATGTGTCTTTTTATTTTATGCATCTCTGAGCCACCAAAAAATGTTTTAAGTCCCAGAAAGCCCCTTTAAGGAAAATAATATTGTTCCTACATGTAGGAGTTATCTGCCCTCTATATCAGATCTATATCAGATCCAGAGGTGTAACTTGAAGCTCCCGGGCCCCAATGTAAAACCTGGAACGGGGCCCCCAACTATAATGCTTTATTCATAGTACTGGGCTCCCTATATGGAGAAGAGAGGCCTTGGGTGCAACCGCATCCCCTGCATCCTCTATAGTTCCCCCCCTGATCAGATCATTAAAGGGTTTGCTTATTTTCACACAACCTCTTAAGAAATGCTCATATTAATAGACATGAGATTTTGTTTTGACAAATCCTGATGATGACGGCCTCTTTTCTGGGAAAGAAAGTTCAGACTGGTTGGACTTTAACTTACCTGCACCTCCATTCCTTTTTTGGATAAGTTGTGTAGGACAGATGCTTATCCCACTGTCCCAACTATACATGCATACTTGGCTGACCCAAGTTTATATGTTTATGCAGGGTCATACAAGATAGCTGGTCAACCAAACATTATCGCTAGCTTGTAGTTAGTATTGGGTTATACTATGGGATATATGCTTCCTACTTAACTGCAAAAAAGAGCTGGCTCTAAAATCCCCCATTCCAAACCAGTCCGACTAAATAGACTCAGTAGTTATAATCAATGGGGCCCTTGAACGTGTTGTTCTCAATTAAAACCCAAAAACCAAGTGTCAGGAATCATTTTCTAGAGCACAATGTCCAAGTCGGAACAGGAGAAGTCATATGTCATTGAAGACAATGTAGAAACCTTCCTTTTCTACAGAAGTGGGGTACTAAATTAAAGCTATAATATGATTATAGTCAATAAGATGGATTATTGTACATTGATCTCCATTTTAGTATAGTCTGCATTTCGAAGGGCTCCATATCACTGAACCGAATTGCAGGGTGGGGAAAACCAAATGCCCCAGACTGATCTTTCTATAATTACACTAAAACTAACATTAGAGGTCATGAAACAACTGCAATACACAGTTGCTGCAGCTTCTCTGATTCGCAGTTTTATGTTTGAAGTGGAGATCACAGGAATGCAATGAAGCCGCTTATCACATAGCAGATGCTGTCTCTCCAAGCAACCGGAGAGACAAATAGGGGCAGTGCTCCATCCTCATTTTTATGAGCGATTTCTCAGCTGTAGCTGCCATGCAGTTCATACACAGAATGATTTTACAGCTCCAACCCCAATAAGGCATGTAAGAAGGTCATATAAAATCTGTATAGAATCTACTAGGACATACTGTCTACATAGACTACATCAAGTCTTTCTAGCACGGTCAGACAGCTTCCGATTGATCAGCAGATACTCAATTCACTCATTGATCTAGCACATCATACCTGGTCGTGCGGTGCTTTGGACTGCTGTCATGTATTTCTTTTGTCATTGGTTGATCAGGACATTGGTTTTCTGTCATTGGTGGATCAGGACATTAGTCTTCTATTATTGGTTAATCAGGACATTGGTCTTTTGTCATTGGTTGATCAGGACATTAGCCTCCTGTCATTGGTTGATCAGGACATTGGTCTTTTGTCATTGGTTGATCAGGACATTAGTCATCTATCATTGGTTGATCAGGACATTGGTCTTTTGTCATTGGTTGATCAGGACATTAGTCTTCTATCATTGGTTGATCAGGACATTGGTATTTTGTCATTGGTTGATCAGAACATTAGTCTTCTGTCATTGGTTGATCAGGACATTGGTCTTCTACAATTGGTTGATCAGGACATTGGTCTTCTGTCATTGGTTGATCATTTAGTTCATTCGAAGTAAAAATGCAGCTCTGTCTGAATTGGAAGATTCACACTTGTGAGTAGGAATTGCGGATTCTGCAAGCGGAAGAAAGATCGCAGCATGCTCTATTTTGTCGTGGATTCCGCTGGTATGAGCTATATTGATCTCTATGCATGTGTTCAATCCACAGTGCATATACAATTAACATTGTGTATGGACGCAGATTGGTACGCACGTTGCTAGGAGAGCAGATACGAATGGAATAAAGAAAACAGAAATTTGTGGGCAGACGATGCAGGACAGAGTCTGGGGAACAACAACCCATCTAGACTGCAGTCTGCAACCTCCGCTTGTTCTTCTGGGCTCTTCCTACACAAGAATATATGTGTTTTTTTTTCTCTTTTAAGAGGTTTATACTACTTCCAAACTAAGTCGTATAACCCAGCCAAGCCTGGAGAGCAGTATCCCCTTCTGAAGGCTCTCAGAACATCTTTCACCACAGCAGCACAAGGGAATGTCACCTGAGCGATAGAAGGGTGTTTCGATGGGGTTGGGCAACTTTCTGATGTCATTCTCTGCTTGCGATCTTTCTCCTGTGTGGATAATGCGCTGTTTATACGCATACATCCATGGGGAAAACCGCACACATACGGGACCGTACTCAGATCTTCTGCTGCGGATATCCGCACGTGGAATCAGACCCACTCGGCCTTAGAGAGGCATGGCTGCTATCTTCCAAACACAGTACCACACTTCCATTGAGCTGTGTGCGGTATTGCAGCTCAGTTTCATTGCAGTAAATGGGAGCTAAGCTGCAATACCACATACAACCCACAAATCCGGGTGAGGTTGTGCTTGGAAGAAAGCAGCCATGTCTTTTAACCCTGGACAACCTCTTTAAAGGGGTTGTGCTATATTTTACACTTACCATCCCTCCACAGGACAGGAAATAAGTGATTGGTGGAGGTCTGACCACTGGGACTCCCCATCGACCATGAGAACAGGGGTCTAGTGTCCCCCTGTGTGAATGAAGCAAGTCGCGACTGAGCATGTACGCAGATACTCCATTCGTCTCTATAGGGGTGATGGAGTCAGCTGAGTGCTGCTAACTTGTCATAGCTTTGGTTATACGTTTGGTTTAAAAAGTAGGAGTGGAACTTTTTTGTGTCTACCACTTGTGCTAAAGTCTTTTATAGATTTCAGTGAACCGATGGCCCCTAATCACATGATCACCATACGAGGCAAAGTGGTGATAAATCTTATTAATTCATGTACAGTATTCAGGCATACATAACCTACCTAATCAACATTATCCCTTTTCAGTGCTACAGATTTATGTATTTAAAGGTTAGGTAGCGTTTTCTCTTGGTGGAGAAGGGGTTACAGAACAATAATAAACTTGTACACGAAGTGCTGAAAAAGTTGGAATTTAAAGCTCATGACTGGAGGACATAGCCTGTCGTGTACATAGAGCTCTCATTGTTCTTCCTATTTGTCTCTTGCTTAAATTTTAATAATTATTGAGTTGCTGGTGATTATTAACTGAGATTATATTTAACATTGAGAAAAGAGCTACATTCCAAGGCTATAGAGGACAACACGATGCTGGCATCCGTTATCAGAAGTTGGCAGGACATTTACAGGTAGTTTGGGAAAGTTGTTTGCTTGGTGTACAGAACATCTAGTTTTCTTTAGAGGAAGAAATAATTCTGTCTTATTTAGTAATGTCTCAAGATTGTCTCTAGAAACACAGGTAGGTATTGGTACTGAGGTGTTGTAACCTGTGCCTGGTTTCTCCTACCCTTGTTTATTGAATGGATTGGCCAGTAGTAAACTACTAATGGCCTATCCTAAAGTTAGTAGATTGGCGGGGGTCACCAGGGACCACACAATCAGCTGTTTGTTGAGCTGGTGCACTGAGCTAAGTTCTGCAGGTAGCAAACAGCTCTGTTCCCACTGCAGTGGTCAGGCTTGGTATTGCAGGTCATTCATTTCAATGGCAACTTTGCTTGTAATACCAAGCCTGACCACTGCAGTGGGAACACAGCTATCTGCTTGCTGTAGATATCAGCTCAGTGCATGAGCGCTTTGATCCAGAAAACAGCTGATTGGTGGGGATCACTGACAATGGATCCTTGCCAATTTACTATTGAGGACCTTTCCTGAAAATTGAATATCAGTATTTTACAATTGGACAACTCCTTTTAGCTGTTAAGTCACCTCATATCACACTTGGGGAAGAGAGATATACACAATTTCAGCTACAACCTGATGACACATGGGCTGCCTTTCCATTATGCACAAGAAAGACCAGCAAAAAAGGAGGATACAATAGGCGCTATTATACCCTCCTTTTTTGCTAGTCTTTCTTGTACACCTAAGGCCGTGGGTGCAGGGTATGCAGGTAATAGGCGCAGAGGTGTAACTTGTGGTTCATGAGCCACAATGCAGAATATGTAATTGTCTGCCACCTACCATCTTCTACAAGAATATACACTCTAGTACAAATGTGAATAACACAAAACATATATGAGGAAACAAATGGGGAAAACAAAGAAACTGACCCTGATCTTGTGTATACAGAAAGAACCTATCTAACAGCGGGGTGATCACCCTGATGAGGTCAGCCCCATGTCGGGAACCTGGGTGACCCTGGTTCTTCTTAGATGACAACAGAGAGTGTGGCAACAGTTAGAGTTTAAGCAAATATAAGAACTACAATTATCCAGTAGATAAGATATAACAAACACCCCAGATATAATAAAAAATGAACAACAGACTTAAGGCTCTTTTACATGGAACGATTATTGTTAAAAAAAATCGTGTAAATGAACAGCAATCGTTCATTGTAAACACAGCCAACGATCGAACGATAATTCGTTCGCTAATTGTGCATTTCAAGCAAGGATGAAAATCATTGTTGGCTCATTCACTAAGCGTTCAGATTAAATACAGATCGTTTAGTCGTTCTCATTCACTTAAACAGTGAATGTGAATGATTTAGCAAGTGAACGATTTATCCTCCTCTATAAACAGGCTGCACCAACGAACGGCATAATTTGCTCATTTGAACGATAAATCGTTCCATCTAAAAGGGCTCTCAGCTTCAACTTAAGACCCAGGTCACGTAGGGAATTACAAACCAGATCAGATACGCCTTGAGACTGAGAGTCTACAACCGGATCAGACCAGACCAAGTGAATAACCAGCAGCCTCTGTGGGGAGGAGCTGGAAAAATTGTGCACAAAGTAATGCGATTGGTTATTTGGGTTGTCCCACCTCTCAGCCAATCAATGTGTCCAGGAAGACATGTATCACATTCTACATCCAATGCTGAAATAACAGTAAGTATGCGCTGTCATTAGGATTCCATGAGCTGGGGCTGACATACCAGTCATTCTAGTCCCAATCCTTGGTTGGCGCACTGTGACACTGCGCCACTGAATAGGACCACTACCCAACAGCCCTCTGAAGGGCTATAACTGCCGGATAGGCATTTAAAGCGTACCCCCTCCGTAAATACAGTCTATGTCTCTAGAGGGTGTTTGGATCGGGCTCATAGTGTAATTTAATAGGCAGCACTTTGGGGTAATTTGCTTGAGCAGGGGGTATTTGGTTTAGGAATGTTTCGAAGAGAAACGCTGATGTAGATAATCTTTGAGTTAAGTATGTGGACCTATATAAACGTGGAGCATATTTTATAGAATACCTCTCGGTCTTGTGTTTAGGGAGTGTTTTATAGAAGTATTCGGAAACAACTGCAATGTCTGGTCTTGGTGTTGCCTGAAGGAACATGCAGCCATTTTGCAGAGCATGTATATCTTGTTCTCCGGGGCTGGGGTTCTATTTTGGTCACGACTGTAAACTTGCTGTATAAAGAGGGGCCATGACCGCTCTCTGTTAACATGCTGTAACTTGACTCTCGCTGCTGAACTTAAAGTCACGGATTGGGTTTACTGATGCTGCCTAGAAATGCCTGCTTTAACAAAGTGAGCTTTGTGTTGTAAAAACAAGTTTTGGAGAGCACAGAGGCTGCTTTTTTAGGATATAACACACAAAGCTGAGATTTTATTATTTTTTTTTCTTTGTCGTTCGGTTTCTTTCACATACAAAGTTCTCAGATATCGATGTGGTACAACCTGCATGCTTACCTTTTAACTCTCACTGTCACTTTGGCTCCTCCTCTTCTGTTGTGGGGCCGCACTAACAAAGGTCTGCAAGTTCAATAAAATATGAACATTTCCAATGACTAATGGAAGGTAATGGTATGGATTGGGCACTAGATTCTATTGTATGTAGTTTTTATTTTACAGTCTATATATAACAGCAGTGTATTTTTCAGCGCCGCAGATAATATAGTCACTGACGTAATTCTCTTGCCTGAATCGCACACTATACTGTTTTATTCTAGTTTTATTTCTAAGCACAAGCCCTGAGCATCAGTAGACAGAGCCCCTATGGGTCTCTATTATGGATCCATAAGCACTCTCTGTATTACCATATGGTGTCTCCAATAAAAGCAATGTCTGCATAGTGTGGCATGCAATGGATACAGAGGTATTTTTCGACTCATGTAAATCCATGGGCTTGGAATACGGAACCACATGATACAAAATATAGACACATGCAATAGCCTACAGCTCACTGGCTCATTTCGGCTACCTTGCACATTTAGGGTACTTCTACATGGGCCAAATATTGTTCGAAAAATCGCTCAAACAAGCGATTTTAGCCTATAGTTGCCCATGTAAAAGTGTGACTCAACAGGGTACTGAGTGAGAAATCACTCATTAGCCACTTTGCTTCAGCTCACTGAAACAAAGTGAGTGGACAGGCAGCTGTTCATCTATGAAGGACTGCCTGTTCACAGTGAATGGAGGTAGGTGGCCAGAAGAGATCTCCAGCACGCTCCACCCCCATACACTGAATGACTATCACTCCTGTGTGAAAGCATTAGAGCAATAGTCTTTCGGATTTCTTATGGGTGCTTAAAGGGAAGGTGTCATCAGAAAGTGATCTATTATATAAATCACATTTCTTGTGTTAAACACATTTTTTAAGAATTTTCTGTCACAATCTGTATTTTTTTTAAAATCCTAATTTTTCACACTGACCTCAGAACCTAATAATAGTCTGTCACTTCTTGATCTTTAGAAAAGACTTTGCAGCAGTCATCTTACTAACATGACAGGTAGGATTACACTGAGAGGTAAAACCTATATGTAGGTAACACAGGATCCACCATTCACAATAGGTATAAGCTGTGACTATCTACTCCCTCTCCCTGCACAATGATCCCCTCACAAGTCACATAACATGTCTAGAGCAGTCTCCCATACAAGTCAATGAGTCAGCTCCTGTCCATTATGTGAATGGCCCACGAGGCTGCTGTAAAGCATCTCTCTAAATGTTGTTATGCTGTTAAATATGGCTTAGGAAAGATGGCTGTCCCCACAGTCATATATAGACAAAAGGATAAAAAAAATCTACAATTAGAAAATAACAGATTAAAAAAATTGACTATATTCCGCTATATTAATTAATAGAAAAAAAGGGTTATATAGTCCCTTTAAGCACCCGGCAGTCATCCCATGTAAAAGCACACTTAGAGTGCCAATACACATTGGATATAAGTTGGTCAAACCCACGTATTTCATCTATTGTGTAATGCAACCTCCTGAGTCTCCTGTATTGACAATGTCAGGGCGATAAGGATTGGACAGTTGGATTTCAGCTGCCCAATCCTTTTTTTTGTGCGGAGATAAGATGCTGCCAGAGGTATCATTCTGTGCACATACATGCTCAGCTGAATGTGCATATGTGTCAAGATAGCCCATAATTGTGTAATGTGTATTAAAAGCCTTAATGTATATTGGGCAAGCAGGCACGTTTATTGCCACAGGGAGAAAAAGGTAATTGGCAGATTTACCAACCTCAGACAAAGCACACACCTGATAAAATTATAATATAGTGCCAGTAGAATAATAGCATTTATCTTCCTTCTTATGGCCGCCTGCAGACGAGCGGGTCGGATCCGGCAGCGAGAAATCTCGCTGCGCGATCCGACCCCAGAGCCTGCAGGGACGACCGCGTACTCACCCGCGCCTGGCGGCCCCGGCTCTTTGATGTGCCGGCTGCCGCGCAGCCGGCGCATGCGCAGACCGGAGCCGGCGGCCAGGTGAGTGCGTGCCCCGCAGAAAATTAGAACATGCCGCGGTTTGTTTGCCGCGCGAGATTTCGCGCGGCCAAACCGCGGCCGTCTGCATAGGAGTGCGTATTGTAATGCACTCCTATGCAGACTTTCAGCGGCGGAAATCCCGCGGCGGGATTTCCGCTCGTCTGCAGGCGGCCTATCACTGGAAAAAAACAGCACAGTGACAAAAGTACCGCAGTTCTCTCTAAACCTAGCGAAGCGTTTGTAGAACTGCATTTACCTCCGGGTTCTGTAAAAATCCCAAACACATCTATTTTCCTCTCTTAGGGTGGCTTGTTCCGAAATATGTTGTCCAAGTGAGCCAAGAATAGGCTCTCAGAGGCTACTTGTGTGTAGTGACCTCTTCTTTGCCTTGTGTAGAGCTTGTTGACCATTAGACAAGCCTCTATGACACAATCGGAAGACATTTTGCCCAGTTAACAGAATTTGACTCTGTTAACTTTGGATGTTCTGACTAAACCGTTCGGAGGTGTTGAAACCAGTGAATTCATGAGGACACATACACAAGGCGACTTGACGCATTCGACAGACCACCATTAGAGAGGATCGTCTGATCGTCCGACAAGCACGACAGACTGTTTCATTGTCTGCCATCCAGAGACAGATGGAAGAGCACACTGTCCCCACTGCTGGTGTACTGGTTAGGGGTCACCGTTTATGACAGTTGGTAACTCCTAGTAGTGGTATGAGGGACAATGACAGTTCAGCAATATGTTCAAGACATCCTGTAGCCACATGTGTTCCTCTCATGGCGGCTTCCAAGAGACATTTTCCAGCAGGATAATGCTTAGCCGTACACAGCAGGGGTATCACAGGAATGCCTCCCCAACATTGTCACATTTCCATGGCTGCCCAGTCACCAGATTTATTGCCAATAGAACATGTATAGAATCATCTGGGACACCAACTTCGATAGCCCAACAGCCTATGAGTTTGAATGATCTGGAAGCCCAGTTACAGCAAATGTGGACCGATATGCCACAGGATATCATAAGGAACCTGTGTTCGATTTCAACAACTCCTTCCAGGTGCTTGATTTTTTTTTACAATGAGTGTAGTATTTATTTACATATGTTAATACTTAGTGGGGCCTCCTTGAGCCGTAATGACATTGGATACTCTCTGTGGCATACTTTCTACTAATATTTGATACACTTCAGCTGGTATTTCCCTTCATTCATCTTGCAAACATCTGGTGAGTTCTCTCTCATGGATGCTATTAGTATTTTCTGACCCGATGTTCCAGTTCATTCCAAAGATCTTCAGTAGTCTTCAAGTTGGGACTCAATGCAGGCCAGTCAATCATGGAACATACATATCCTCAAACCATAATATAACACCATTGGATTTGTTGCTTGTTGGACCATTCCCAGAGTGTTGCCACATTGTCAGCAGCACAATATTGTCTAGACTGTCAAGGTATACCTTTTTGTTCATGGTTCTTACCACTACAACCATCTGACCAAGACCATGCCATGTAGAACATCCCCAGACCATACGTCTGCCGTACTTAACTGTTGGCACAACACGCTCAGGTAAAAGGTGTTCCCGAGGAATGGGCCACACACCCAGGTAGATCTATCTGATTTGAAGATTGAGTAGTGTGATTCAGAACTCCATTGAACATTCTTCCATTGCTCAACTGCCCAATGACGACACTACTTACACCAATGTAAATGGGTCAATGCACTGTACTTCATGATGGGCAGCTTGTGTGCAGCAGCATAACCCGTATATCTAATGGCATGTGGTTCCTGTCACAAACTGGCTGATACCTCCAAGGGTCTGCATTTTATGTAGCATGGTTTTGAACATGTGACATGCTAATAAGCCATGGTCAATTCTCCTGATAAGGGTGTCCAAGTACTTTTGGTAGGATTGTGTATGTTGTATTGTATTGTATTTATAATTCGTTCACTATAATGGTTGGTGTTGAAATTATTTCACATCATTTTACAATCTCAGTGGTTTCTTTACTGACTAGACATCTGAATATGTTATATTCATGTGCCATTCAGAAATAGTCACACTGAGGTTTATACTGTACTGGTTTTGCATTGCAGAAACTATGTGTTTATGGTCAAAGATAAAATTATGAAAGGGTCTGTCAGCACAGTCATGCTTGTGGCCTACAGCAATAATAAAAATCACATGATAATAAGCTACACATGAATGATATAGCATTTTCTTACATCTATAGCTTCTAAAAATGCTAGTTTGTTAAGTTCTGTTAAAGGTGTATTCACATCTCAAGCATCTATGGTAGCCTCAGTGGTCAGCACTGTTGCCTTGTAGTGTTCTCCGTGTATTTATGTGGGTTTCCTCTTAAAGTCTAATAACATACTCATTTGGAATTAAGATTGTGAGCCCTAGTGGGGGTAGGATCTACATAAAATGTTTTGGTAGAACAACCCAAGTTTGACTGCTAATGAATGCTTACTTATGCATTGTGATAATATCAGTCACCAGGGACATAGCTAAAGGCTTATGGACTGGATGCAAAAGTTTATCTTGGGGCCCCCCAAATTCTCTTAACCCCTTAACGCAGGGGCGTAACTTGAAGCTCCTGGGCCCCAATGCAAAACCTGTAACAGGGCCCCCAACTATAATGCTTTATTCATAGTACTGGGCTCCCTATATGGAGAAGAGAGGTCTTATGGGCCCCCTAAGACTCCTGGGCCCGGGTGCAACCGCAGTCACATCCATAATGACTGCATATACAACCAGTTGAATTTGAGATAATTGTTTTTGACTTTGCAAGATGACTCTACTCCAGGCTAAACCGATCTTCTGTTTGATGCCTATGTATGGATAATTTTCCAATTGACAGCTTGAACCTATGCAGATGCACAAAGTCAATCAAAATTGGCAACATAATACTTCACTTTACTTACTACTCAAAGCTCAGGCCATATATTACTTACAAGTATCCATGTAACTTCAAAAGAATTCATTGAGTCTTCCAACCATCCTAGACTTCCTGCTACACCTATTGTTGCTTCTGATAATGCTCCAGACTTTCATTAGAAATATGGGTTGGCCTCTTCTAACGTCTAGGTTTCTACTTTGTTTCTCAGACTTTCCACGTCTTTACAAACCCATCAAGCTTCGAATTGAACTGCTTTGGTGGGCCTTATTTCCAAGTGCAATATGGTTTTTTAATAAATGTGACACTTGCCCTTGATATTTCCCCAACTGTGAGGCCTGTCTTCAGCTTTACTAAAGAGCAGTGAAATGTGTCTGATCCAAGACTGGCAGTCGAAGCAGAATGTTGTGTAACTTTCGCTTCATAAAAACAGAAGCCAGCCAGCACGTCCTCTCCATATGGCCGCGTATTGTTTTAGCATCTCGGATTCTGACTGTGGCCTGCCAGTAGAGAACTGCTGCACGCCTTATTACTGTAGGTCAGTGTTGTAATGCCACATCTCTTAGCAAGCTGTTTTGGACCGCTTTTTCCGTTCATGGCCTGCGGACAATTTCGTGGTTAGTCCTGACTCACTTCCTGCTCCAATATGTCTTAGATGAAGTGAAAAAACCTGTTTGTTTCACTCAGAACTCATGGGTCTTGCCCATAGTTCACTGGACTGACTTTCGGGAGGTTATAAAAGGACAAGAGCTGCTTTGAAACAGCATGTGTTAGAAGTGAGAGCCCTAGCGTGACTAGCAGATATAAATTGTATGGAAGCAATTAAACTAGAAGGAAATGTCATGCCGGCCAAATTTTAAATCTACAAACCCATAGCTCTGATTAATGCTTTTTTTCCCCACTTCTAGTTTTATAAGGAGGGAGTCATTGTGGAGGTTCGGTTTAAGCAATCCCTAGTTCTTTGCTAATGGTAGATGCCAGATATAGGCAGACAGTGTGATACAGTGGATTGTTATTATTTTTTATTGTCTTTTGTTCCGGTCATTGCAGTCACAGAGGGTCAGAATATTGGCTTTTCTACCACTTTGACTTTTCTGACACAGTTTCCATGTAGCAGTAATTAATGTTACTTTCCATATAAAATATCTAGGCCTAATTATGATGGAACTAATCATGAAGTAATTTACTTTTTGCTATTGTTATGGTTTTGTGTGAAGTTTTCAATAAACACAACTGTAAAAGACTCTAAGTTCTCCATGTTAGGAGGTCCTGGGGGCCAATATATTTTCACATCAGTTACGTTTTATCTCTGCACACATATAGTACCCATAGACTTCTGTGAAGCAGATGTACAAAACATGTCTCCTATTAGCATACTGTATGTCTAGCATGTTTCCATCTGGATACATTTTTTCTATTCTTTGGAAAACATGAGCTGAAGAACTTTCCAAAACACCAGGATACCACAAAGAAATATTAATTAAAATATATGTTTTTAATAAGGGAAGTTAATTGGAGATCTATCCAAATGCAAGGGTTAATGTTTAGATCGTATATGTTTAGATCCATCTAAGGAGAAAAAAATTACTTCCATTTTAAGTGTCTTACATTCGGCCTCTGCTTTCGATGTATGCAAAGTTTGGTAAAAGGTCAGTGACCATGTATTAACTTAGGGAACTTTTACAGGGGCCAACAATCACCTGAGTAATCACTGAAAAGAGCAATTATAGGTGAATGCCATCCCATGTGACCCAACAGGGCAAGTGAGCAAGAATCGCTCACTTGTCAGAGTCACTTAAGTTTTGGCTCACCTAAAAACCAAGCAACTATCAACCCTTCTATACTTCATGGAAGAGAACTCTTAGCATATTCAGTCTCCATTCAATGAGCGATCCTTGCTTCTGTGTAAAAGCACACGAGTAATAATCGTTGGGATAGCTGTTGGGCGCTTAAGTGCCCAACAATCATCTCATGTAAAAGTACCCTAAGCTACAAGAGGGCAGTGACTAGAACAAAAGATTTCTTCAGTGTTATATGTCAACGGGTGTTCCGGGCATTTAACCCTTTAATATCAATGAGTGGGGTCTACTGCATGGGATCCCCAATGAACAGCTGATCTTAGCCCCTGCACTTATTACAGCAGAGCAGGACATCAGCATCGGGGTTAAAGCTGGAAGTGCAATAGAAGGCTTCATTCCCATTGAAATCAATGAGAGCTATAACTTTTATTGCACTTCTGGCTCCGACCTCAATGCTGACTGAGATGTCAACATACAGCCCACTGCAGTTAGTGCAAGGGTTGAGATCATCTGATGGCTGGGAATCCAGAGCAGTGGACCCCTGCCAATCATGAGGATAGGTCATCAATACTGCAAGGAGTTCAATTTTTGGAATTCCCCTTGAATCTGGCTTAGCAGCAATAGATCAATATATAAAGGCTGGAGCTGCATGTAGACTTTCTGTGGTAGGGTCTACTGGTTCCAACTGTAGGCTGCGGTGGCTGTCTTGTTGGGTGGAAAAACATGCAGCTTGGTGCTCTCCTGTGTGCTCTAGCTGTTCCTTGCTAATCATGGGATCTTGCTGTGAGGGATCTGTGTGCGTCCATAGCCTAAAAAGCAGATGTGCTGGCCATGTCATTTTTATTCTACAGATGTGTTGTGTCTCATTTAGTGCATTGAGTGATGTTTTGCTTCTTTTACCCTCATTTGTAGTGTGTAGGTGGTCATAAAAGAAAATGGTGGTTCTGATTGAATAAGTTTAGCTGTTCTACCCTTCAGATACTCTTCTTTCATCAGAAAACATGTTCCATACTCCAATTTTGCTGTTTGAGATTGGGGTTACAGTGCAAAAGATAGTTACTGCCAAGAAATGTCCATTGTGGCTGTCTTCCAGGGTTTTTGTCTAAGGAAAACTATAGCAAATTAAAAATTGTTTAATATAAAGTAACTTGTAGTAACATTTTATGAGAATACGTGTTTTGTTCCGGGAACCACTGGATAACTTTATTATGCACAAATCAATATTTGTCAAAAGTCTTGTTTGTTTGGTCAGTCTGATAAGCATAGCCACCTTTTTGTAAAGGGGTTTCCTCACTTTTGTACTATTGAAAACCTGTCCTAGTTGATCTTCTATCCCACTGTCAGTGCAGTGGGGTTGGGTGTCATCATCAAGATTGATTTCAGTGGGAGCAAAGTCATCTATTACATTTCCAGCACTGATCAGAGGGGCCAGACGTCCACATCGGTGGTCAGGGACGGAAGTATGATAGCCAGCTTTGCTGCCATTGACTGCAATGGATGCACAGCCTTCTTTTACACTTCTAGATGTGGCTATCAATGTGGGCATCCGGGAGATCAGCTAGGATAGGTCATCAATAGTAAAAAAAAATGAGAAAACTCCTTCAAGCCAGTTATATTTTTGGTTCTAATATTTCTCCCATGTAATAACCTTACATATTCTATATAATATTATTAGAAAGCAGACAGAATTCCCCTACAGCAGTACATGATTTCCTGTACAAGTTTATTGCAAAAAAGATTCTCCTTTTTTGCAAGTGGACATTTCACTAAGACTATTGAGGAAACCACAGCAAGTCACTCTGTGGTTGTGGTAGTTAAGAATATTATAAAATGTCCTACAAGGAGTTTAAGTTGCTATGTCGAAATGTTGATGCTTGTAGTAATTTACCAGTTTGGGGATATTTGTTTGAGCATCATCTAATGGACATGTCTTGAGAGGACTGTGGGGACATCACTAGCGCAGGATATTGACTCATAAGCCTTTCCATCTCCTGCTAAATTGATTTCTGAAAGAACAATATAACTCCTAGGTTTTTTCCCCAGTTTTATCTTAAACAAGCAAAGAATTGAATCATTTTCCTACTAAAAACAGGAAACTGCAAAGTACAATGAAAATCTATACCATTCCCAAAAATAATATTGACTGAGTTGTGTTACCATGTGTAACAGCCAGGCTTGAGTTAACATTTCTTCACGTTATGGTCCAGCTGTAGTTTCTTGGTTTTCCAGATTAGTTTGCATAGAGTATATTATTTTATGTGAAATAATCATATGTGCTGTAGATATCTGTGTTGGAATTACATATTCCAAAAAGACCACACATGACTTATCATGGTCTACCAGAATCTATAAACTGACCACACATGGTTCGATTCTTCTGGCCTGTTTGACAGTCAGGCCAACAACCATGTATAGGGCTAACAATTGTTGCATCTGAACCGGACGCTTTAATCACATTGTCCGGTTTGTCCGGACGAGATAGTTGTCCAAAAGGATGGATATACATCTCATGAAAACTCAAGAACAGAAAGGACCAATAACGAAGCTAAACAATAGGGGAAAAGGAAAAGCTCACCCTTATGTATTAAGTCAAGAAAACCCGGCCTAAAGGATGGCTCCATGTCCGGAACCTGGGAGCTCCCTAAAATGTCTCTAGGTGGATAAGGATATTACTATGTATGAATGTTAATAGCAATGCTCTGAACTGTTTAGGAAGCAGAAGTAACATCACAAAATTAAGTATGAACACTAGGGACTTATCTCAATGTATGATGACACCAGGAGATGTGACTAGACCAGAACTCCACCAATAGCAATAGTTAGCACTCTTTGAGAGAAGGGACTGGAATATATATACTATAACAGTGGCTGATTGACTGGCTGGGACAACACCTCTCCACCAACCAAATAGACCACATACCACCAGATAGATGTGACCTGGTCAGCATCCAGAGCTCTTGTAACATAGTGGCAGGTTGACTTCATGCCGTCAGTCTGGAAATGCCTTCATGTAGATGATACGCGCTATGATTTTGCCACGACTGGCACACCATGACACAATTTCTCATTAGTGTTTTAATGTGTAATTTCTTTAATCTAAAATGGAAGGACCCTACTCTGTGTCCTCATTAGGGTTTCTGACGGTTGTTCCGGAGTCCCATCAATAGTTGGTTTCTTAAAACGCTCTACCCCAATGACAGATCTATTTTAACAATTCTGTGACATGCTTTACGTGGATGAGAATCCATCACAGACGAGGACATTTACTATTTCTGCCATGTTAGCCTTTTTTTCCCCACTCCATTGGAAGAGTTACACGTCCTGTGTGGAAGCAATGATGGAAAAAATGAATTATGGTAGAGAGACTGCGTATTGACATTTTCGCCCTCTTATATGAGCCACTTAACAAGACTTTCAGATATTATTACGAGCGCTGGGATTAGTAAGAGGATGTGTATTTCTGTGCGTGTCTTCACAGGTTTTCTTCTTTGCTAAAAATACATCAAAGATCTGAAATGGAAAAACATATTTTCTGAAGAGGAGCCTTTATTTAGAAACTGATGCTGAAAACCTGCGATAGATCAGACCATTTCTCAAGAGCATCTGGTACTTTTTATGTCACACCGAGACATGGATTAAGATCAACTAATAAAGACGAGCTAACTGATTCATGCTGCTGGGATATCTTTTTGAACTTTGAATGGGATCTTTTTAAGATTACCAGAAGCCCCGCACCTGTTCAGGAAAGAAAGCTTTACCTTCAAATACTACTCTTATGTACTTCAATATAGTCACATATGTTCCAGTCGGTGGAAAAGGCTGTCTATAGAACAGAACATTTCCTGCTAGTTAAAAGAAACTTAAATTACCGGTGCTTGGCGTATTCTAGTCTTATTCAATATATTTCCACCTGAAAAACTGGACCAGTAAAATTAAAGTTCTTGAGTTATTCTCTTCCGATATCTTCTGCTAAAACTCAATATAGCCACCATTGCAGCTCACACAATTGTGGTCTTCCAGCTTTCATAGACTACTAAATGGAAAATTTTACTTGTACGGCTCTGTTCACACTGCTGCCAGTAACTCCATCCGAAACCTACCACCAGATTTCACGGGAAAAACAACGGACCCCAACAGACTCCGTTATAAGTTAGACTCCAGTAGTGGTATCCATTATGTGAAAGATCTTGGGACAACCCTTTTAAGTGGAAAATACATGTCCATCATTATTGATTCTACAATATGTCTCTTGCCACCTTACTTAGAGTCCTGAACAACAAATATGTCCAGTCGTGCTACTCTACAGGGTGAGGGATGACTCTTCTTACAATTGGGTAGGTTTTACATTCGGGACTCTGGAAAAGATGGGACTTTATTGAAGATTATTAATGTGGTCACTTCTACAAAGCTGAAGGTGGATGAAAACATTGCTGAGCTTCACAGAAAAAAAACAAAAGTCAGTACTTCCAACAAACAAATGTGAAGGTGCATGTAAGCCATGGCTGCGATAAACATACATGAACAGAAACACGTGCCTCAGCACTCATGCACATCTAATATATGAATAAAATTGTACAAGTGTTGCTTATACTAACTGCATAAAAATCCAATAAGGACCTGTAAGGTTTGCTTGGACGTGGCAGATGGGTCCTCATGCTTTGATCAAAACAAGTGCTAAGAAACTTGCATTTTTATGTGGTAAGTATAAACAACCGTTGTGATATTTTATTCAGATATTAGATGTCTATTAGTACTGAGGCATGTGTTTCTGTTACTAAGCTTGACAGAAAAGGGCAAATCAAGGCCAAAAAGTATGCACGGACTATGTACTATGGTAGATGGAATCCTCATGGGTCAGTATTACGCATACATAGAAATTCCGTGTGCCACTGTACAGTACCTCTGTGATGCACTAGATTACACAATACTTTCATAAATGAGAATGTGATGGAACTTGTCCTATACAACTGAAAGTACATCGACCCATAGTAGTCTGTGGGCACTGTATTATGGTCGTATGCATGGACTCTTGGTTTTCTTGATCCTTTGTTTCGGAAGATACATATGGGTGCATTTTCTCCATGGAGTAAACTGATTTATCTTGGACTAGTTACAGCTGGGGCAAAGACTGGTTCTTTAAAGTAGACTGCTTTTTCATGTGTTTTTAATGGCAATGGACCATTTTTCCCAGCCATTTGCAAACAGTGTCTGTCTGGCAGGATTTCCTGGATACAGCAGACAGTGGAATTGCTGAGGGCCAGCGTTTTGAACTTCTTATGATTAGGCTGGTTATGGAGGCGGTTTTTGCTTTTTTCATGGGTTATGACCAGCATATTACAGGGATAAAGTGCTGTTCAGGAAAGAGCCCTCGTTATGTAAGACTAGGGAAGGCTTAGTATAGCAGTATATCGCATCAGAGCAGCACTTACTAGATATAAAATCTAAGACCTGGGAAAACAATGTACTTGCTTGTTTTTAAAGGTCCTTTAGTTTAAATGAGAATATGTGTTAACTTACGGAGCCATTTTTTTAACATACAACTAAAGTAGTAGTGTAGTAGTACTAGAAGTATACAGCAAAAAACACTCTTTAGTACTTGCAATATCAATTACTATGCAGCTGCAGTAGAGGGGAGTTTGTTGTTTGTCAGTACACATTATGATAGCACCATAAATTATTTGTGGTTTAACTGTAAACTTACTACATAATTTTTTACATTTTTGTACTACCTGATTTTAGCTGGTTTTCCTCTCCGGAGAACACAGAAGGAGTATGCAGAAGACAGCGCTCCATCTGTCTTCTGCATACCCCACTCGGAGCGCTCAGCTCTATACTAGCTGAGCGCTCCGTGATTACAGCAGAAGTATGCAGAAGACAGCGCTCTAGCTGTGTTCTGCATACCCCACTCTGGGCGCTCAGCTGTAAACCAGCTGAGCTCCCCATGAACACAGCAGGAGTATGCAGAAGACAGCGCTCTAGCTGTGTTCTGCATACCTGCATACCCCGCTCTGAGCACACAGCTGTAAACCAGCTGAGTGCTCTGTTAACACAGCAAGAGTATGCAGAAGACAGCACTCCAGCTGTGTTCTGAAGAACTGTATACACTGCTCGGAGCGCTCAGCGGGATACCCGCTGACCGCTCCGAGAACAAAGCAGTTCCCGCAGCGTGTAAATGCACACAACGATTATCGCTCAAATAATTGCCTTTGAGCGTATTTTGAGCGATAATCGTTGTGTCTAAATGGGCCTTTATACATACATGTGGCCTAATTGATGGGAAGAAACTAAGGTAACTGATATCCTGTGCCTACAGGATTCTGAGATGTAGCAGCGGTAATGATCATATAACACTGAAGCTGTAAACCCAGTGTACATTGTATATGAGCCCTAAGTTTAATTTTATTCACTGGTGGAATATTCCTGATATATATGTTAAAAGTATCCATAGGTCCTTGTTCACCCTACGGAAGTTAGGAGTGTCCTTTTTTACCTGCGTTGGGATGGTACCATTGGCATACATTTTTTTTTCGGAACTATATAAGATAGTGTGGCGGAATACACTTTCATATTCAGAGGGCCACCGCATTAAATTGTATACCATGCAGTATAGTCTTTTAAACCACAGAAGCCAATGGGTGATATATCTCACTTTGGCCAACAACTATTTCTCACAACTCCCTCATACACACGAATTCTTGGTTTGGCCGAACGTTTTTTTAATGGAGGGAGTGGAAAAAGTCGCAGCCAAACACCTTGGTGGTGTCTTATCTTCTGGAACATCAAAAGGAATTGGGTGTTGAAATTCAAGGTGCCTGACCTTTTTCTTCCCCCAGAATCATCTGTTGGGGGAATGCAGGACATCCTCATACATATGCAATGGTCTTGCCGAAATCTGCAGGTTCGGACAACTTTTCACTAGTGGACACATGCCTCCTTCTAGATTCAGCAATAAAGTGGTTAACTTTTTCCCAAGTCTAAGATTTGGGCTTTGAGAATGATTAGTGTTATTGCTGTGCCAGGACCTGCTTTCCACAAATACATCTGGAGTGCTGGTGCTAATTTTCCACAGAAGAGGACTCGCTCTGTCAGACAGCTGAACTCTCCGAGACCTCTTGTATTATCTACTGGAAACTTTGAGCAGAGGGAGAAATAAGTTTGTCACTAACTTGGAAAAAGCCCCTTCACAAGTGTCAGGAATCCAACCTGCCAAACACCTTCTACTGAACCGCAGAGGGCTCTTGATTATCCCTATAGGTCCCAACTCACAAAGGACGTTGTCTTCTTCTCTTCCTACAGTAGAGTTGTTCTATTCATACCATACTGTATACCATACTAAGATACGTAATTCACTAGTCATGGCATTTTCTTTAACCCTTTTCTTCATTTAATTTAATGGATGAAAAACACAATAATAGTAATAATAATAATGCTCTTTTTGTTATAGACTACCACATTCTGCAGCACTTTGTAGTAGGACTATCAATATTGCGTGTAAACTACATAATTGAAAAAAAAACATGAAAATCCTATAAATGCGATCTTTTGGTATATCATAGATAAATGCAAAATTACATTGATAATGTCTGAAAGAGCTGAGTAGAGCACTTTAACCCTTTTGGAATGGCTTTATAGATTCTTCTGGCATTGATTTGGCAGTTTGCTTGTGTTATGTCAGATTTTCAGCAACATAAATCTCTGAGCAGCGCCAAAGGGATATGAGCGTAATATAGAGCCGTTCAATCTGGATATCCAATTCCAGTCTGAGTTCACAGACATCATCATTTATATGTCACATCAGAATGTAATTTTAATTGTACTGCCCCTATAAATACACTATATCTCCTCTGGCAAAATGTGGTGCCAACCATTTTAACCACCTTTTAGAGCTCTCTCGGTGGTTGCCAACCAACTTTCCCAGACTGAATGGATGTTCTTATGAAGGTAGTGATACAATAGAAGAGCACGGATCTATTTGCAACTAGACAAATTTGTCCTCAGGAGTTTGAGGTGTCTGTGTCACAACTAGTGTTGAGCGAATCGAACCAGTAGAACCCTGTTTCGAGTTGAACTTTGCTATGAGTTCCGTTAGACATAAACCTGAACCAAGCTTTTAGCAAAGTTCTACCCGAAACAGGGTTCTACTGGTTCGGTTCACTCAACACTAGTCCTGATCACTGGTGTATTACACTGTCTAAGGGCCATAAAAGCCCTGTATAATACTCATGGGGTTTTTATGGGTTTTTGATTTTTTAGGGGTTTGGTGAACTTCCGGTTGGGTTCCAACTAGTTTGGTGAGCAGGCCGAACCAAATTTTCAAAAGTTCGCTTATCCCTAGTAACAACCCCTGTGTGAGCTGTAATGGCTACCATTTTTGTTGTCACCCAATTTTCCTAGAAATGCTGTTTGCGGACTACAGAAGTATACATTTGAGGACCTTGGTGTTCTTTCTAATTTAGCTTCTGTTGATCACTAAATGACCGTAACTTGCGGTCTTTGCTATTAATGTTGCACCTTAGTTTTCCGACATAAGGGAACTACGTGGACTCTTCAATGGCGACATTATTAGCTTCATAAATACATCTCTGCTAATGAGGGACAGACATTAGCACTCTGTTTGAGGGAAGGAACACAATATGAATTGTCTATTTCAGTTTCTTTCTCTTTGTTCTTATTCCTTGGGCCTTGTCCAGATCTTAAATGTTAAATTACCAATAGAAATCAAAGGGGGTTTTGTTTCGGAATGTGTCATTGGTTACTGTGTTAAGTCTGGAGCATTCTGTATACTAACAATGAACTCAGTCAATAGCTTGGAACTCAGCTAGATTTCTTTAACTAGCTCTTATCTGGATATCTGCAAAAGGCCTGTTACTTACTGCCCACACCATTCTCTCCTCTCTGTGTAGAATGATCTGGAAGCGATAGGTTAAAAAGTGAACTTGTTTGGAAAAATCCACTGCGCAGGGTTGTGACGAACAGCAGATCTTCAGGGCAACATTTCAGAATTAAATGTTCCTTAAACATCTGAGTTTTCCCAAACCACTGAGATGTGAGAGACAGGGGAGTAACTAGAGGGGATGCAGGAGATGCCGTTGCACCCCGGCCCAGGAGCCTTAGGGGCCCATAAGGCTTCTCTTCTCCATATAGGGAGCCCAGTACTATGGATAAAGCATTATATTTGGAGGATCTGCTACAGATTTCGAATTGGAGCCAAAAGCTTCAAGTTACACCGCTGGTTAGAACCAATATACAGTACAATTAAAAAAAGCCACAATACACAATTACTTCCACATGCGCAGTGCAGGGATTGTTGCGCCCGCGATGACGCGGATCCATGGCGATTTCAAATATTGACATTCTGGAATTGCTGTGGGCCGGACGGCAATGAAAGCTGTCCGTGCAAATTCAGTGCCAAAATAGAGCATGCTGCGATTCTTCCTCTGCGAGCGGAAATCGAAAGTGGTTTTGGCTCACGTGTGTGGAAGAATAATTTTACATTGTATGCTATGGACGGACATTGCTACGGAATCCACGGCCAGACGTCCGCTGCGGACTCCGCAGCAAATATCCACCCGTGTGCATTGGGCCTAATGCGGAGAACACAAAATATTTATAATGAAAACAAAAACTGTAGGAACGGGAACTCTGACCTTAACTGACTAATGCTATGAGACCATACCTAAAAGTGGCGCACTCGCCCTGATGAGGGCAACCCCACATCGGGAACCTTGGGTGACCATGACTCTCCTTAGTTGGAAATAAGAATAATGCTTGCATTAAGTGTAGATGTTAAGCAGCATACAATAAGCCGGATGAAATACTAATGCAGAAATAACAATAAGTCAGGAGAAAGATGTTACAACCACCCAATTATCTTAACACCAAACAGACTTAAAGGGGTTGTCTCGCGGCAGCAAGTGGGGTTATACACTTCTGTATGGCCATATTAATGCACTTTGTAATGTACATTGTGCATTAATTATGAGCCATACAGAAGTTATTCACTTACCTGCTCCGTTGCTGGCGTCCGCGTCTCCATGGATCCGTCTTATTCTGATGTCTTCTTGCTTTTTTAGACGCGCTTGCGCTGTGCGGTCTTCTCCCCTTCTGCTCGGTCCGGCACGAGCGGCGTTCTGGCTCCGCCCCCTTCTACGCGTCATTGCGTAGCTCCGCCCCGTCACGTGTGCCGATTCCAGCCAATCAGGAGGCTGGAATCGGCAATGGACCGCACAGAGCCCACAGTGCACCATGGGAAAGGACCCGCGGTGCATCGTGGGTGAAGATCCCGGCGGCCATCTTGGTGAAGGAAGAAGAAGGAAGAAGGAAGACGTCGCAGAGCGGGGATTCAGGTAAGTAATATATATATATTTTTTTTTAACACATCCCTTGGGGTTGTCCTGCGCTGAACGGGGGGCCTATGGAAAAAAAAAAAAACGTTTCGGCGCGAGACAACCCCTTTAACCGATGGTGGAACAGGACAGGAGCCTCCAACTCGAAACACTTTTAGACTAGAAGTATAACCAACATCCTTCATGAGGAGGAGCCATAATGAATGTGTGCAGACAAGTGCTGATTGGCCGGCTGTGACACACACACCTCCTAGCTGACCAATCCATCCAAGCACCAGCAAAGAAGTGCTCATGTTGGCATCCAATGCCAAAATGATAATGAGCATGTGTTGGTGTGTGGTGCACGTGGGCAGGGGCTGACATTGTGACATCACTCCGGTCCCAATCTGATATGGCCAGTGAGCTGTTACAGGTGAGCCACAGAACTGACAAATGTAAAAACCCTGGTACATGGCATAGCCTTTCAATAAAGATACTTTTAGCAAATGATTGAAGTTCATCGATCATCACTAAGGACCCCATAGTCAGCCCGGGTGGATTGCACAGGCACAGATCTGCGAGTGGGGAATCCATTGCTATGCGTGCACCAGAGAAACTGTCAAACAAGTCCGATGTGGTAGACCAAAATTCAAGGATTTCTATTTTGCTATTCATGTGCCATCTTATTGATTTCACTATATAAACAGTGGATTAATTTTACTTTAAATTTCACAATGAATTTTCTTAGTAATAGTGTTTGTTCTAGCATTTCTGTTCTCATAATAATTAATTATTATTATTGTTGTTTGTTTCCATTCTTCTTTTACTCCTTCCCTTTCCTGTTTTTCACTCAAACCTTATCATTACTTTTAGCTTGTATCCTACCTTGACTGATGAAGAGGCTCTAAACCTCGAAACATCTTTCATTGCTGGTGTTTTTAACCATAAAAACTTCGCTCACTTGCCAAAAGTAGCTTTAGTGGAAAGCTGCACCGTGTACCAAATTGTTCACAGTTGTTCTATGCAATATCTTACCACGTATCAATATCATTACTACACAGTACCAGGGTGAGGCGTACAGCCGGTTGGCAGCACCTCCATTTAAACGTCATCTCCATTTCTTGCTGACAGCCTTACTGAGCCCCTCTCATATCTCCAGCCTCCAATCCAGAATTGCTCCACCCGCTTTTTCTTCTCTGTACTTGTTCTACAGAACTGGCAAGACACACAAGCAAAGCAGTCAGAGAGCTACAGGAGGGGGATGTAACTCTACAACAAAGTGCAGATTTATATGCTCTTCATTGTCTTTGAAAGGCCAAATGACAACCCGTAGGGCCTCTTTTATGACCACAATCACTGCTTGCCCGCCAGCAACTTACCTGCGTAGGAGAACAAGAGAACTCAGAAATAGCTATATGCAATATGAAACTGCTCCACACAAGAGAGCAACTCAGACATTATAGGCTAGAAATCTACACCACTATAAACATAGTGTGACTATATGTAGATATATAACTGCCATACCATATGTGTCCATTTACTAGGTATTCTGAAATGTACATGGTGATTGTCAACTAGCAGTAATTGCTTTAGGGAGGATAAATCCATTTCTAAAGTTGGAAAGTCTGACAGCTGCACTTCGAGACTGGTGCAAGGTTCCCCTCCAGTTGTTTTCAAGGGTACAGTGAGGAGCCACCCAGAGTGCTTTGCAACAGCTGTAAATGTGTGACGAAGGAAGAAGTTTATAAAGTGTGCCAACAAAGTATTTTAAGAGCAGTCTAAGAATAGACACAAACAAGCAGCCCTGCTGGAATCTTCACCTCCATGCTGGGACAGGCCACACTGTGTGGAGGTTACTCTGGGGTTCTTCATCTTAAAATCACCGTTCGATAGAGGTAGCATTTAGTGTTCTATCTAGAAAAAACACAGACAAATCTTGCAAGACATTCTGAGTAATCATGATGTGAGCAATGCAATGAAATAATAAGCTTGGACATATAGATAGGCCTTAACTCATTAGTGACCACCCTATTGTGTTTTTACGTCCTGCCATTGCAGGACGTGTATGGAGGAAAATAGCGCTGCTATCTCCCTCCATACATCGCAGGTGTCAGCTGTTTATTACAGCTGACACCTGCGGGCAACAGCCCCGTTTAGCCGTGCAGCTGATTGGGGCTGTTAACCCTTTAAATGCCGCTGTCAAATCTGACAGCGGCATTTAAATCCCCCGAACATCGTCGTGAGATCAGGGGGCATATATTTATATTCCACAACACTTCTGCTCGATTCAACCTAAACAACCAATCACTGTGAATCAGCCAACCCAAACAACCAATCAGGTTGTGAATCGAGGAGAAGTGTTGTGGAATATAGATATATGCGATCGGGGAGCTGTGCGGGTGTCATGGCAGCTGGGGGCCTTCTGAAAGGCCCCAGGGCTGTCATGACAGATTGCCTATCAAGCCATCCCCGTGGGGTGACTTGATAGTCTACCTGTCAGAATGCAGTATGATGTAATGCTATGGCATTACAACATACTGCATAAGCGATCTAAGCATCGCTAGTTGTTGTCCCCAGGAGAACTAAAAGAAAAAGTAAAAATAAGAACAATAAAGTTTTATTAATCATGTAAAAAAAAAAAGTTTTAAAAGTTCAACCCCCCCCCTTTTGCCATATTTACAATAAAAAATTTAAATAATGAAACAAAAATACATATTTGGCATCGCTGCGTCTGTAAAAGTCCGATTTAGCAAAGTAACTTATGATTTACTGCACAAAGTGAACGTCGTCCGGAAAACGCCAGAAATGCACTTTTTTGGTCACCCTGTTGCCAAAAAACAATCTAATAAAAAGCGATGAAAAAGTCCTATGTATTGTAGAATGCTACTAACGGAAATTACAGGATGTACCGCACAAAATGAGCCCTCACAACTATATCGACGGAAAAATAAAAAAGTTATTGTGCACAGAAGACGGAGACAGAAAATAATTTAAAAAAATAAAATATCTTTAAAAAAATATATAAGTAGTACAGCAAAAAAAAAACTATACAATTTTGGTATCGTAGTAATCGTACTGCCCATAGAATAAAGTTATCAGGTCATTTTCGTTGCAGTTTATGCACCGTAGAAACAAGACGCACTGAAAGATGGCAGAATGTCGTTTTTTTTCCATTTCTCTCCACTTAGAATTTTTTAAAAGTTTTTCAGTACATTATATGGTACATTAATTAGTACCATTGAAAAATATAACTCGTCCCGCAAAAAACAAGCCCTCATACAGCAACGTCGAAAGATAAGTAAAGAGTTACAATTTTTGAAAAGGGAGGAGTTTTCCGAAAATGGAAAAAAGCAAAAACGTGTGGTCACTAAGGGGTTCATATCCTCATATAGAAATACATTAATACTATGTAAGTATTCGATGGAAGGACCACCAAACCAAAGACCGTTTTATTAAAATCTCCTCTAGGAATACAACTATAAGGGCTCATGTCCACGGGCAAAATGTGATTTAAAATCCGCAGCGGATCTCCCGCGCGCGGATCCGCACCCCATAGGGATGCATTGACCACCCGCGGGTAGATAAATACCCGCGGATCGTCAATAAAAGGCATTTAAAAAAAAAATGGAGCATGAAAAAATCTGGACCATGCTCCATTTTCATGCGGGTCTCCCGCGGGGACGGCTCCCGCGGGCTTCTATTGAAGCCTATGGAAGCCGTCCGGATCCGCAGGAGACCTAAAATAGGAATTAAAAGCATTTACTCACCGCAGCGGGCCGCGAAGCTCTGCTCTTCCTCACGGCCGCATCTCCCTTGCTTCGGCTCGGCGGATGTGCCCGGCGCATGCGCGCGGCACGTCGACGACGTGCCGCCGGCGTCAGGAATTCATCCGCCGGCCGAAAATGAAGATCCGGCCGTGAGGAACAGCTGACCTTCTCCGCCCGCGCCGGATAGGTAAATGCTTTTAAATTTCTATTTTCAGCGCTCATGTCCGCGGGGCAGGAGGGACCCGCTGCAGATTCTACATGTAGAATCCGTAGCGGGCCCGATTTTCCCCGTGGACATGAGGCCTAATAGCAACAGCACAGGGGTGTATTCATAGGGGTGCATAAATTGGGGTTACACCTGGTAAATGGTCCCTCTGACCCATGTAAGGCGACCATGGTATCATAGTTGTCCATCTTCTGTAAAGATTTTGACTTGAAGCCCATGAAATTAAAGTTACCTCTTCAAATTAAAGATATCCAGTTATCTGAATTGGTTGAAAATCCAGCACCATTTGGACACATAGTACAGAAAATCATGGATATATTGTTTAAAAAGAGTGCTGATCATATACAACGGGTTGTGCCCCCGGGTAGAACCAGTAGGACAGCACTTGGAGAACATGCCATACGAAATGTTGCCCTAGTCAGATTTCAACTATTGGCTCCAGTGCTGCAAATCAACAGTAAGAACAACTGAGCCATCGTACTATATGTACAGTAGCTTAGAGTATATAACTATCTGAAACAGAAAACGTCTGGTGTATGTTTTCACATACCTTTGTGAATGAGTCACTTGTTTGTAATAACTTGTTTCCCCCAAGGATAAGCTTCTACGTACTCTCCGACCTACTGGATTTAGTATTACAGTAAAAGCCATGATGACGTTGGGTTCATCAAGCAGAATAAATGATGTGATAACATTTTTCTCTGGGTCAGCATGATCCCGCTGATACAAAGTTTAGACATTTTGTTTATGTTTTAATATTTTTGTACACTTAAGAACGCTTCCCTTTTTTTAACGATTGGCTTTTGTGTTGACGTATTCCAGGAACCTTCACATTTTTATTTTTCCATTGAGCTCTATGAGGGATTTTTTTAATGGGATGAACTCTAGTCTTCATTGATCCAATTTTTGGAAACATATAACATTTTGACCACTTTTTATTCGATCCATTTTTCTAGAGGCAAAATCAACAAAATCTACACTTGTGGTGTGGTTTTTATGGCATCTACCACCCGGTATGAATAATAGAATCATAGAATGGTAGAGTTGGAAGGGACCTCAAGGGTCATCGGGTCCAACCCCTGCTCAGTGCAGGATTCACTAAATCATCCCAGACAGATATCTGTCCAGCCCTTGATTAAAGACTTCCATTGAAGGAGAACTCACCACCTCCCGTGGTAACCTGTTCCACTCATTGATCACCCTCACTGTCAGAATGTTCTTGAGGGTGTAAGTGCCAACAGATATCTGGCCAAATATGTCCTGGAGAGGATGAGCATCATTAACTATTCATCATTCATTATTGGCTGCTTTTGAAATCCCGTTCTTGAGATACTAGCCAATGGCAAACTACCATTGATGATTGTGAGCATGCTCACTTGTTTAAAGGGATGGAAGGCCATTGTGCCGCCAAAAACTCATGTGTATCTTTAGGAGGAAAGATGACAATGCAATTAGTTTCTGATCTACAATCACATAAAAGTCAGTGCAGTCCCACAAGGCAATGTATACACTTGAATAGCTCTCGTGAGCAGAAGCTATATCATGCTCAGATCAGCTATTTTCTTTTCATTTTCTGACTGATCTTTGAAACACCCTGCATTGGTAAGATTATTATACTTTTACTCAACCAGTAATTTCAACTTGTTACCAATTTTCTTCAAAGACCACCTTAAACTAGGGGGCAAGGTTTAAAACAGACAACTTATTAATATGATTCCATTTGAAGCCGTGCTGAATGAAAGGAAGTGTTGTGTGAGCAGGAAGTCAGAAAGTCCTATCCCTGGTCCAGCCTGGAATACACATGTATTTACCACTGCCACAAACTACACCTCTAACGAACTTTTATATCTTTGGAGGCTTTTGATTTTGCACTATAGAGAGTCATTTTCTATTGGGATTTCAGGAAAAGATCTCGCTTAGGTTGCATAATCGAAAGATTAACTCATCACAATCTTTTTTTTTGCTGCAGATGTAGTAATGAAATTTAGCTTCTATCTAGTTTGATAGTTATGGTGATAGAAAAATCAAAAAGGGGCAGTCTGATAAGAGTAAAAAAATTAGACACCCTATTAAAAATGTCTCACCAGAGAGGAGAGTGACTATAAAGAACATCCTTTGCTCTGGAGGATCTGGCCTGCTGCAGCAATGACATCACTGACACAGGGAAATGCGACATTTTCAGCCAATCACCATCTCGCTTCAGCTGGCGATTGGTTGCAGCCGTCACATGTCCCATTGTCAGGACATCCTCACTGGTGCCGCAGGAAGTAGAGAAGAGTGGGGCACCGAGGACTGTTTGTATGGGAGCGCCAGGGAAATTTTTTGCCTGGGTAATCCTTTTAAACGAGGACTAGGTAACTCATAATTTTCCCTGCGGTGGAGGTACAAAGTAACTGAACACTTCACTTAGGCTATGTTCATATCTGCATGTGGGATACTGTTTTCCTGCTCCATTATGGAGGAAGATGAAATTTTGAACTGTTTTTATTTCTTCATTGTTGATTTTTAGTTTTCCTGTACCGTCACTAGCTGCTAGAACTGAACGTATCCACTTTTGGGGGAACAAGATGTAATTAGAGATGAGCGAACGTACTCGTTTCGAGTAATTACTCGATCGAGCACTGCGATTTTTGAGTACTTCAGTACTCAGGTGAAAAGATTCGGGGGCGGGGGGAGGCGTGGCGGCGCGGGGGGTAACAGGGGGGAGCCCTCTCTCTCTCTCCCTCTCCCCCCCCCCCACTCGCCGCTGCAACCCCCTACTCACCCACGGCGCCCCCCAAATCTTTTCGCCCGAGTACGGAAGTACTCGAAAATCGCGGTACTAGTGCGAAAAAGGGGCGTGGCCGAGTACGCTCGCTCATCTCTAGATGTAATCGATCTGATTGTGGTGCACTCCATTAGGAGACATCCAGTTGTACAAGCGATGTTTCGGTTATGCGAACGACGTGTTTATAATCGTTAATTGGGTTTTCTTTGCAAAATTGGAAAAGTCAGTCACCAGCATCATTTTGGTCTCCTAAGCTGAATTTCCCTACTATTGTTTTTCTTCTTCTGAGCCTATTTTTGAATTGAAATCACTGATAATGTCTTTTTTGGTGTTTGCTGCAAGTTTTCTTAGACATCAGCATAACATTTTTCGATTTGTTCATCTGTTGCATCACTAGTACGGGCATAAAATTGTATTACGTATATGGCGCAATTTTTTCTGTTGAAGCGGATGGTCATGATTCTGTTGCTTATAGTACAGAAGCCTTGGACAGCTTTTAATAATTCGTGTTAAAGGCGACACCATTCCTTGGGTTATTTTCATTTCCTGAGTAGTAAACTGTGAAATCGTCGCTGTAAAGTATCCATTCCCAATCCAATAAAGTTCACTGATCCCCAGAAAGTTGATGCTTAATCATTGCATTTCGTTCTTGATAATGTCTAATTTACCAATGTTCATTCCACGTACTTTCCAAATTATAATTTGGTGCATTTTAATAAAGTGCGTCGATCTCTTTCGCTGCAGGCTACAGTAGCAGGCCAGCAACTGGATAGGTTTTCCCTGTCCACATAGTAGGTGTTTCCAGCCCGGAGGGACCCACCTGCCAGCACATATCTTTAAATGTGTTTTCGAGTGAATCCATGAAGTATTTTGATGGCATATAGTGGATTATGTCACCGCGTCTTTCTCCACCCCTCCCCATTTTTTCAGGCTTTGGACTAGCACATTGCTGTTTAGTCGACAACACAGCTATGTGGCTGGGTTACATAAATATTACATGTATACATTATAAAAATAGACATAATAGCAGCTAAAAATAAAATGGAATTACATTATATAAGGCTCATAAGACTCATGGAACAAATGACCTCCTTGTATATAAGGATTATAACTTTCTCTATAGCTCCTCCACCTCAGAGAAGAACATCCATGATGGGGACAACCCTGCCCATCTTTTTTTAACTCTAATTGGGCACAAGGATTATAACCACTCATGTTGCTTAAAACTCAACCAATTTTTTCTTAGGTTCCTTTAGTGTAACTGTTGACACCGGCATTGGAAATCTGATATTGGCTAGGTAGAACCTGGTAGATATTCCATGGTAGAGACACTTCTCGCTCTGTGTTTGCTTCTCTCTCCCTTGTGTCTTATGTTCCACAAAATAGATTGTAGGTTTCGGCATAATCTGCTTTATTATTCTATTTACAGCAGTATAACTAGGTCATCGGTGACGAGTTACTGGTTCTTCTTGACACTCCAGTTAGGAACAGTTGAGCCTCTCACAATTGTGTTAATGCGACTTGAACTGTTGAAAGATATAAATTACATCCAAGATATACAAATATAGAATAGAGCCTTAAAAATAACAAATAAGGGCTTGTTCATGCAGGAGGCCATACAATTTGTACTTTGTGTAAGGTGCAAGAAGAAATGCCGCAGTGTAGCTGAATGTATCTCTTTAGTCTTTAGGGTGGTTTTAAAGTAAACCTTTTACATCCCACAGCACCATAAACTAAATTACGGTGCTGTTAGGGCACATGGCAGGGACTCGGGTGATGTGGATTCTCTTTATCCACTTTTGGCTTTGGCTGAAAAGACGGCCACAAAAACCTGTATGTTAAAACCCCCCATGCTACCCCCACCGTGCCTGTGATATAGTTCAGTGGTGTAATGGGATTTCATACAGTCTCATGGCAAAATCCATCCTAAAGAAAAAAACAGCCAAACTAATCTAATCTAATCTGAGAACAGAGCCATACACTGAGGTCATGAAGTCTCATCGTAAAAATGATGGTGCTGTTTAACACTACCTCACCTCTATTGACCTGGGATTAGTGCTGGTTTGCCCTATCTCCTTTCCATTGATCCTTGGGTTAGATTGTAGGGTCGATGGAGTGCGGCTTTCTGCACAGGCTCTCACCATCTATTAGAGCTTTTTACGCGGGTAGAATATTTCCAACAGAACGCACCGCAAGACTACAGAATTCCGTACAGGTAGCCTGCGGATTTTGGTGAGCGCTTCACTGCAGTTTGAGGTTCATCTTGCGACAAAAATCCGCCCAGGCAAAAAGGCCCTTAATGCGAAGGATGTAGCTAACCTGGTCTGTATTCCTTTTATCAAGGGACCCCATAGCAGCCACACAGCTGGGTAAGAAATGATAGCGCCAATCGAAGATAACACAATGGTGAAAAACTTATATAACGTTTAGTTTCTGTTTTTATGGTTCTGACTAGTCATATTTTTAACCTGGTGATTAGAGAAGCTGCTCTTGGGTTTTGTGATCTTTGTAGTCCTGCCAGATGTAAAGGCAGGCAAAAAATAACAAATAGGCATATTTAGTCATATAGTCATATTCGCCTCTCCTGGCTTCCTTCTTTGTCCCACACTGCTGCTTCATGTTCCCTGTAACAAAACATTTACATGCTGCAGTCCCACCTGTTTACTGGGACCGAGCGGCGGCATGGGACAAAGCAGGGAGCCTGGAGAGGTGAGTATGTGCCTTTTTGTGTTTCATGCCAACGGGAGCTGTGCCCTATAGAAAAAAAAGTCGGACAACCCCTTTAAGCACAAAAAAGTAAATCAAGAAATCCTCCTAAATTCAGTTCAGTGCACAATTACAACTCCAGCTTGTATCTGCCCTGTGGTATAATAGTAGTGTTATCTTTATGAGAGGTTCAGTCCGTGTTCTATGTTTATGTCGTTTATATGTGTAGCACAGGGGGAAAAAGTCAGAAGAAAATTCAGTTTAGATGTAAAGTGGTTTCTCATTGACGAACCTTCTATATTTGTAAACTGCATACATTGCAATTTCATGATATTTGTCTATTCCCTGAATCGCTTAGGGCACAGGCGAGGTAGGGAAATCCGATGCTATTGCTCTTGAGGTCAGTCAGCAGAATGTAGGTTTGCATTTACTACATACAGCCTACACTATATTCTGTCTATGGGGCTACAGAGAATACTGCAGCTTTTCGGGTCTGTTATGTGATACACTGAGCAATTCCAATGATGGAAGTATATTTGTAACTTTTAGCCTAAACAGCGCTTGAATGTACAAGCCTCGGTTTATTAGACTTCAACCTTCCCTTTAAAGACAGTATTGTTCAAGACTGGATGGCATTGTGTAATCTCCGTTTTTCTTTTGTTAATAGTTTACTTGGCTAAACTAGTATCGTAATTGTACTCCCATCTGACTGATTCATTATCGTTCATGCTCACTGGCAGTATAGCCGGTTTTTCTCCTTGTCCTAGAGGTGCGGGCAGGCTGGGTAAAGTTTCCGTCTTTTCATCAGGTTAAAGTTTGCAGTCGGTCTGTCCTAGCACCTGTTAGGTAACCTCCTCCTAGACTAAAGTGTGTTTCCGGGCCTGCAAAACTCAAACAGGCTTTAACATGTCTTGTCACCTACACAGCAGCTAACACAGTCACAACGGATCTATTGCTTTAGACCTTGATAAGGTGTAAGAAGACTTGACTTCACCTCACTGCACACTTTCACAGTGTACTTTGGACAAATGACAGCATTAGCAATTAAACCAACAAATGTTGAGTTTTGCTGTCTATGATAGATTGTAACTCGGTTCTCCAAGAGCATTTTTTGAACTAACTTCATAAGAACATGTACACAACGATGGCTTTCCATCAAATTTTGGTAACAAATCTGACTGGTAACGCAGGCTGAGCTGGGTAATGCAGGCTCTATCCTGATAAAGACCTTCTTGTTGGGTCGAAACGTTGCGTCATTTCTATGTTGGGGAGAAATACAGATTCATCATAACGGATGCTAAATGTTGCACCACCTATGCTGCTCTTGGATTGTTTGTATATTAGTTGACGCCAAGTTTGGTTTCTAGAGATATATACTTACAAATTGTACCTACTGCCATTGGGACAGTACACACTACTGTAATTTACCTTGAGGAACCTGTACAAGTGCAAATTCCAGATTCTGAAATTAGAGAGGTGTTTAGGTCCAAGGCCCCCATTTCTGCCTTTCGCAGGACGTTCTACATTATGCAGCTCCATACTAGGTAGGGACAGAGGAGTGGAATAATATTCCCATTGCATTTGAGGGTTGAATGAGATCACAGTTGAACGCACTTTGGAGCATGTAGCAAGGGGCCCATGCCAGCTCCACTTTTATTTTATTGAGGTCTGCCACATTGTACATCCATGATTACAGGGCTTAAAGGAGTTGTACAAAAGATATAAAGCTATCCCTTATCCACAGGGTAAGGGAAAAACTTTATGATCAGTGGGTGATCAATCACTTGGACCCCCACTATCCAGAGAATGGGGATCCCGACTGCTCATGTGTGTTGCTGCTCCATTCATTTTGAGGACAGCATCGGAGATTGCCGAGGGCAATCATTGAAATAAATAAAGCTGCAGCACAAATGCATGTCTTCTGCACCACTTATGCTGGGACCGTCAGACCCCTATTCTCAGGATTGGTGTGTGGGTTTGACTCCCAAAAATCATAAAGTTTCCCCCTAACATATGGATAGAGGATGACTTTGTACCTCAGTGCAACCCCTTTAAATAGTCCCTGCACTTTGAGACAACATGCATTGCTATGATAGTCAAGTAAGAATGCAAATCACTTTATTTACCTAAAAGGACGTTTTTTGTGTTAAAAAAAAATCACTGTAAAATGCTGATGAGATCCATCCCTTCCTTCTAATTTGCTATCCACTGCTGTTGTCATATGAAATCTGTCTCTAGTAAGAGAGATAACCAGATGGATAACAGGAAGTGAAGGAGGGGGATGACTCATGCTGCCCATAGAATAGAGGGGAAGGGTTGCTGCTAAAGCTACCTGCAAATTAGAGATACCGCCTGCACATGGGAAAACTAATGATAATTGCAGCATACAAGTCATGCACTGGCCAGATATAATGTTATTCCTCATGTACACTAATGGCAGCTTATTCTGAAAACTCATTTGGGACTAAAAATATTATGTGCAGGGGATTATGTAAAATAAAAAAAACACCTATTAAATGGTCCCCACCTCTTTGGTCTCATAAGCTGCTGCAGCGGATACATGCCATCCATTTTTCACATGACCTCTGTAGCTGGCTTCATTGGTCACATCCTGAATATTATTGTATCTTGTCACCACCAGGAAGCTAGGGGTTTGATAGGGCTTGGATGCAGGAATGCCCCTGTCACACCCCTAGCTCCTGATTGGGTGACTTCAGTAGCGTCCTTGAAGGTCCTAGCAGCAGCGTCGGTACTGATTTTTGCCCACCGTTAAGGGTTAGGGTTATGGGTTAGCTTTCCAGTTAGGCTTACCTTATTAGGTGTAAATGGTGAAGGCTTTACAGCTAATAATGTAAGCCTAACTACTAAACTAACCTCTAACCCTAACTCTCCACGGCGGGCAAAAGGCAGTACCGACGCTGCAGCTGTCCCTGTGCTCCGTGAGTGCTCCAGCCAGACAGTTTTTTTGCTGCTGCTGTGGCGGCTGTGACCTGCGTCTTGCCCATCAATTGCCCTACTCACTGTTGCTACCTTTCCCGCGTTCCTCCTCCTAGGTGTCAGGACGGCACTTGGAGGATTACAGTGGCTGGCGCTGGTACACTCCGCGGTGTCCTCTGGTATCTCTGCCGCCGCTCTCAGCCTCCACGTTGTATTTCCTCTAGCGCCTCAGCCGGCTGCGTTTCTGCCGCCGCTCCCAGCCTCCACGAAGTATTGCTCCCGTCGTTAAACAGCAGTGCCCACTGTCCTCTGGCTGCGCACCCACTTCCTGCCTCACCGCTGTCCTCCTGCCTTGTATGTATTTAGTAACGCCCCCCCGGCCAATCAGAAGCTGGGGGACGTTACTAAATCATTTGACAACTGCTACCTTGTCACCACCCCTAACTTCTGGTGGTGACAAGATAAAATAATACCCACATGCGATTCATGGCAGTATCACCATTGAAGCCAGTAATTCGTTGCACTGGTTATGTAAAGAATGAGCAGTGTGGCGCAGAATGCTAAGGCAGCAGTAATGCAGTCCTAAGCTCTCACTCATGACCTGAAGGTTGCAAGTTCAATCCCTGAAAGGTTCAGGTAGCCAGCTCAAGGTTGACTCATCCTTCTGAGGTCAGTAAAATGAGTTCCAGCTTGGTGGGAGGAAATAACTAAATTACTTGAGAGCGCTGAGGGATAAGTTGGTACTATACAAATAATAACTTGGGCAGCTGAATTGGGAGGCCATTAAATGGGCAAGTAATTATTATTTATTTTACACCATTCCCTACCCATATCAATTTTTTCAGTCCTGGAAAACCCCTTTAACAGCAGCTGTCTTTTATATGGATTTGGTAGGCAGTCACTCTATAAAACCAATCTGTCTCAGATTACCATGGTCTGTAGATCATGGTCAAAATAGCATTCAGTTCTGCATCTCTTCCTGCCATATTAATAACATTTTTCTAAAAATACATTTAGAACGAGAACTTGTAATTAATTTTACGGTCAATTTCCGATCGTGTCTTAAGTATGTAGTGTGAATATAAAGCTGTGCTTTCTGACAAGGTGCACCGGATATAGTAAAGGTCTTACATGATAGAATCCGATCCAACTGTGTAAAGTTTATCAAATATCATGGGCTGTAATAGTTTGGTTTTAGACCTGTATGACTGCACACATCTCAGAAAGGGAAATGGCACGGTATATAATCCTGTCATGGTTTCTGGTCTTCCACAGAGTGACACATCGCTTACTCAACTGCAATGTCAATAGATTTCCCAACTCCCGATGGCGTGGGTGCCGCAGCAGGATTCTGGCACACTGCAAACTGTCAGTCAAGCCTTCACAAGTTTGAGTTTTGTGACATATCCTTCCCTGACTTAACCCAGAGGGTGGTCATGCTTTGAAGTGACTGAGTCATAAGATTGTCTCTATTCTCCAAGTGACAAAGCCCCTATCTTGGCACCAGTGGTCATTACTTTGGGTGTCTGACTCTCAGCTACTGTTATCTGTAATTGCAACATGTTTGCATAACAAAAGCCTCAGACTTTAGTGTCTGCATTGCTTTCTGTTTCCTGGGGCTCCATACAGAGAAGTACTGAGTTGTCAACTTTGATAAAAGTTTACTGCAGTGCAATGCACTGGTAAATATTGAAATAAAATGTCTTTAATGCCTACAGACCAGAAAGTAGAGCCGAGAAATAAAGAAGAATGCAATTAAAATCACTTAATTTGATATCTCTGTGTATATAAGACCGGTTTCAGGCGAACGCATTGCAACATGTCCTTAATGCAGATCATTGCTGATTTCAGTTGTATTTTCTTGCAAGTCAGAATGGGCTATTTGCCTTAAAAGGTTTATGTCATCCAGACAACCCCTTGGCCATGGGCTTGTTAGGGCATGTGGACATCATAAAGATAGGTACCTCACTTGGGACATCTTGCTAGTAGCCAAAGTTGGGAGCTGCTCACAGGCAGGCGGTGGTGGACTCAGACTGTCATTGAAAAGGCTGACGTGTAATATTAAATTTTCCCTCCACCAACTGGCTGGCCACAGGCAGGCACCACACATGATGGGCGCCATGAGACCAAATGTCCTTCAGCCAAGCACCTAGAAATGCTCCTCACAGACACAGGGGCCCGTAACGATAGTGCCACCTGTCTTTGGATGGTGGACAACAAAACTGATGGAAAATGCAGTCATATTAGAGTCACATTCATCATTTTATCATAATTAATACATTACGTTTTTATAGCACTGGTACCTTTGCCATTGCATAGCGCCATTATTTATTCATATAATTGAGTGCAAACAGTAGCTTTGGCAAGAAGCCCATGTATATGCCAACGCAGACTTCTACTGACCCACAGGAGAACAGGTGAATCCTCGGTGGGCCTTGAGCCAGGAATGGGCCCTCAACCCCTCAACACCCACACGAGCAGTGTATGATACATTATAGTTGCTGCACTATATGCAGATTAGCAGCACGCAGATAACGTATATGTCTATATTATAAACTGGCTAGTCAACATGAAGCCAGCCAGTATCCTCCATCCCTCAGCTGTATTGTGGACCCCAGAATTGATTTTACTGATGGGTCGTGGTCCGACACGTTTTACTATTATTCGAGCTTATTGCACCTTTTGCAAAAGATGTTTTGTACAAAAATGTTTCTACGTTGAAATATTATTTTGTTGCCTGTTTATATTGTTGGGACTTGTACTTTATTACCTTATTGCTTTTCAACTATTTACTTGATGAGTGTTAACTTTCTTTCTTTTTATTTTATTAGTCACATGGAGAAAATTACAACATGGCAGGACCCCCGCAAGACCATGACCCAGCCAATGACTCATATGAACCACCATCCTGTTACCACTTCTACCCCAATAAGTCAAAGATCACTGGCAATGTCCCAACCCAATCTAGGTATGTTTTCCTGACTTAGTCCACATAGATCAGACATAAGCTAATTATTCCAATATATTATTTATATGATTGTGCAGATTTGTTTTATACCGCAACATACATGGCTGTGTGCTTCCAGGCAGCCGTACTGACATTTGTTTAAAGATATTTAGCATTTCTGACAATTAGAAATACTTATCATTGTGCGATGAGTGATTTTCCATCATATCGGAATAGAAGGATTGGTCCATGCTACGCTGGCTGTTGCCATAGGAGGTTTCTGCGGGTGAGATGGGCATGTGCAGTTTAATATAGATACCCTTTTGTCTTAGTGACAACTGTGTTTCATGTCTTACTGCAACAAAAAATCTAGTAATTAAAGTTTTATGGGGGTAGGATGACCCCTGACACCTCATAGTATGGTGGCATGCTGGTTAGTTTTAATCGGTTGCAGGGGAGGGTCTGCATTTAACTTTTGAATTTGGCATTGTGACTATACCTTCCTCAGCCCTTATATGATTATTCCTATGTTGCACAGTAATTGTACAACATATGACCATCACTTTGACTGGTTGGCATCTGAATGCTGGAGCCCCCACACAGCTGGGTGGCCAGGAGTGTTACTATGTAGGGAAAACCTATAAGGGGACACAATGCTAAATGAGCGCTGCAACCCCTTTTCTCTCAGGACCCACAGGTGTCCCAGAGCTCAGTGGCATAGTGATAAAGTGATGACATATCTTAGCAATATGCCATCCCTTTACAAGATGGGAATACACCTTTAGGCCACATTCACATGGCCGAGTGCAAATTGCACCTGAGATTCTTGTGGCAACTTGCACTGGATAGCACGGACACCCCATCCATGTACTGTCCAATGTGTGGGACACTGCCTATTTGCACGTCCTAATCTCATTTAAGAATTCAACCACAATAGAACATGCAGTGACTTCTCAAACTCTGGACAGCCGATTCAAGTAAAAAATCACATGTGTAAATCAACCCATTCCAATGAATAGATTTTTTTTCTATGCAAGTTTTGCCCATCTCACCCTTTTGAATACAGTGATAGATGGGATGACTATCACTCCTGTGCTTTCACATAGGAGTAATAGATGTTCAGTGAATGGAGGCGGAACGCATCAGAGATCTCTTCCAGCCATATTCCTCCATTCACTGTGAACTGGCAGTCATTCATAGATGAACAACTGTCTGATTAAATGGGCCGACAGTCGCTTGCTTCTTAGGTGAGCTGAAAACCAAGCAACTCTGACAAGTGAGCGATTCTCGTTCACCTGCTCTGTTGGGTCCTGTGTTTTCAAGGACCAACAGTCACCCATAATTGGTCTTTCGAGCAATTAATTGGGTGAAGATCGGCCTGTCTAAAAGTACCCTTAAAGGGGTTGTCCCGCGCCGAAACGGGTTTTTTTTTTTTTTCAATAGCCCCCCCGTTCGGCGCGAGACAAACCCGATGCATGTTATAAAAAAAACAAACCGTCCAGTACTTACCCGAATCCCCGCGCTCCGGCGACGTCTTACTTACCTTAGTACGATGGCCGCCGGGATCTTCACCCACGATGCACCGCGGGTCTTCTCCCATGGTGCACCGTGGGCTCTGTGCGCTCCATTGCAGATTCCAGACTCCTGATTGGCTGGAATCGGCACACGTGACGGGGCGGAGCTACAAGGAGCAGCTCTCCGGCACGAGCGGCCCCATTCGGAAGGGAGAAGACCAGACTGCGCAAGCGCGTCTAATCGGGCGATTAGACGCTGAAATTAGACGGCACCATGGCGACGGGGACGCCAGCAACGGAACAGGTAAGTGAATAACTTCTGTATGGCTCATATTTAATGCACGATGTATATTACAAAGTGCATTAATATGGCCATACAGAAGTGTATAACCCCACTTGCTTTCGCGGGACAACCCCTTTAAGCTTGCCATAGACTTCAGATCCGAAGTGGCAGATTTTAACCTGTACAATGCTTTGTTTTATATAGAGTTTGGCGAACACTAATTACCCTCTCTCGATAGACATACCATACTAGTTCGACCAAACTGAACAGGCAAATTATTGGGGTGGTTAGCGAAAACACCAGCCATGTAACGTCTATGCCAGTTTCAGTCTGCAGGTTTACCTTGAACAAAAAATACATACATGATAGTATAATATGTTCACAATAGTAGCAAATACTATGTAGAGCCGTGCAAACACTACAAGATGACTCATGGACACCTACAGGGGGTTAGACAGCTGTTCTAAAATCCTCTTTAACTACTCAGGGATCATCTTGGGAAGCTTGAATGTGATACATAGCACCTCCGATCATCAGAAATACTCTGTATCGCTCCTCTAACTCTCTCTATACCATGCATTTGATCAGTAATACACACCACTTGACTAGATGATCAATGACTGCTCTTCGGAATATTGTTTAATCCCATATGCAATTGTTACAAAGTAACTCATAATTCATGAGCTGGTTGCTTTGTCTTCTGGCTTTGGACTGTTAGAGAAAGTAGTTTAATAAGTCCATGGCCTGCATTTGTTTATAGGTTTCCAGTCAGATGTCACATACTTAACCATACATAAATTTCCAATTGCATTAGGGCCAAAACAAGCCTTGCCAACATCCTAGTAGACTTTTCAAGAAAATAATGAAAAATGCAGAGCGAGTTAAACTAATTTCTTGGCCGACACCCCAGAACCCACTTTGAACTGTTCCATCTTGAAAGAAATGGCAGCCTACACCTATGTCTTTATCCTCCTGATTCTCTTCCTAGTCTTGGAATTGAAACCTAGCTTTCTTTTGAAGGTCTGCCATCTCCTGGCTCGGAGCGTTAAGCATCCAGAGATTGATCCTGGGTTTCTACATTTAATCGGGAACATGTGTGTCTATGCCTGAAGTACTTCTTTATAACATGGAAAATGTAGTGTGCTTTGTACACTCTGCTCCCCTGGCTTGCACCAGATCTTGGCATTGTTTGAATATACAAAAGCACTAATAAACATTTTTATCAAAATAATATGAATGTGACTAAGCAATACCACATCCTAACATGACTGTGAGCAAATACAAACCTCAGGGGAGAGGTCACGTAATCTTCAGAGAGTTTACCCAAAGCCGCGAAACCAGCTTTCTTCCCGTTTGTTTGCTTCTTTCTTCTGCAAGCTGTTCGCAATGACTTTTCGAAAACACGGACTGTTTATTCCAAAGCCCATCTGTTAGAAATTAGGTGATGTTAATTCTGGATAACAATAATGACTCAATGTGACTCTACGGAGACTTTATTATATTCCGATGGTAAAATACTAGATTATGTGTCATTGCTTTTGAAGTAGACCTGCAGAGTAGAAGTGAAAAATATAGACATCATACTTGCTGGCGCTTGAGGAAAAGAGTTCATATTAAACTGCTGTAATGGGAGGTCTGGGGAAGCTGCAGGTTGGAGAAGTCGTATTTTAGAGCACTTCTTAGCAGTTGTTTATATCAGTTGGTCCTGACATTGGTGGGTGATCTCATTCCACATTCCACTCTGGAACATTATAAAAGTGAGTACTACCATGCTTCCACTGAGAATGGTTGCGTGTTAGTGATATATTGAAGACAAATCAAGGAATGTTTCTAGCCCGTGGCATCATTGTGGCATGTTATAATATAAGTTTAATTGTTGTACTGGAGATTGTAGTGAAAAAATGTTCTGAAGAATGAAGCATCAATGGCAAAGGCCATCAAGCATTTCATGTTGAATCTCGAGATTCAATTTCAGTACTGAGATGCAACATTGAAACTGCCAGTGAGCAGCTGTAAACATGATACATAGGTCAAGCACCAATGTATTTTCACATTTGAAAAGTTAAAGGGGTTTTCCAGGGAGAATACTACTGATGACCTATCCTTAGGATATAGTTGATCAGCTTGGGTCCATCGCTTGGGACCCCAACTGATCAGCTGAGAGTGCGCATGCTGTCAGTGCCGTAAATACACAGAGGTCGGAGCGGAAACTGCCTATTGAATAGGCTCAAGTAGGCTCAAAAGCTTGCCGTTAATATAATTTCTTTTTGTTAGCCGTTGAAAGGTATCATATCTACAAGATTATTTTTATTTTCTTACTGAGAGCAATGACCTTTTATATATGCTACCAGTACTATTATGCAACCCCTAGTAGCAGAATATCCTGCCTATTTACTAAACAGTATGGGCCTTTTAAATAGTTGTGTATTATTCTAAAATATAATAGTTTTGCAACATATTGAAAATCTAATTGCACAGATCTCGAGTCAGTGATTTGATACATCTGAGCGGTCAGGTATTGCACCTGCTATATTTGATCGGAAACCAAATGGTCAGGAAACCCCAAACAATGAGCAGTTTCAGTAAGCGGCCCTGAATGCTATAAACACATGCAACAGATTTTTCCATATCCTGCTGCTAGGAGGAGGAGAATGTCCTATTGTTTAAAGAGGATATCATGAAATAATGGTTATGTTGGCTTCATAGTCTGCTGGATGAAAATGGAAAATCTCGCTTTTATTTTCCCACCTTTTAACCTATCATTTCCACCACCAGTTGCCAGATTTCTATTTGATATACTTATTTTGTGTCTGCTTGCTGGGTACTACTTGGCTTTTCTCCAGCTGAGACACCCAAACACCCCCATCTCTGGAGAGAGGACAAAAACCAAAAAATTAGCTTTTGCATGCATTTTAAAGGGGTTTTCCATTTATAGGCAAATAACGCTTTACCGTTATATAATGAAGAATCATACCGCCATTTACTACAATTTGCACTAACATTTCACCACCAGAGAATGGCAACATCATTCTTATTTCCATTAAATAACAGCAGGCACAAAGCTTGAAGATGGCGAGGATTTCTAATATTATTACTGACTTTTTCAGTGCAATTAATATGCTTTTAGGGTGCTTTCACATCTGTGTTGTGGATTCCACTTCTCTGCTCCGTCCAGGGAGCAGGAAAGGGGGAATTCCCACTGCCGAACCGAACTACGCCAGGAAGACCCCATTGACTATAATGGGGTCTGCCCGCTTTGCGCTCAGCTGTCTGGCTTTTGGACAGAAGAAAAAGTGCGGCATGCAGCGCTTTTTCTTTTGGTATTTTCAGCCGCATCTGTGATGGAACCTCCAGCAGGAGGCTCCCGACACAGATGTGAGACCAACCTTATTTACATAATACCAGAAAAAAACCCTTTTAAGTTAATTTGCATCTTTAGTATAAAGTCCTGGGCATTTGCATGTGGATCCCCCCCCCCCCCCCCCAGTGTATAGGTTAAGAGACGAAACACACGTTGCGGTAAACAGTAATAATCTTTACTTGGCAGCAAAATTGGCAACAGTCTCGGCCCTTTGAGGCGATCAGGGTACAGTCTCTTTAGGTGGCAGCAGGCCTAGTGTGCTTCCAGGATCACAGTTGTTGGTACGCGTAGTATTGCACTCAGTTTCGATGGTGGCAAGACTTCCAACCTTTCCACAATACAGCAGGCCACTGACTGGAGCTTGCTTTGCTTCCATGGTTAGGCTCCAGGGCTCTCTCACAGTATACTGCTCTCAGCTTCACCCAACCTCTTCCATAGTACCTGCTACCACACTCAAGGGGATGCCACGATTGCAGGTTGAATTTGAGAATTTGGCCATCATCATTGTATTGCGGCAAACAATAGAACGCACAGATCGACTTATCCAGTATTGTAAAGTAGTGGCTGCACAAGCCACAGCTGGCAGCATTCTTTGGCGTGTACAGACAGATTTGGATGCTCCATTATCGATGATGACAAGTTCCTTGAAGACTAGCTAAAGCAGGTTTGCGGTCAAGCCGTACTTTGTGAAGACTGTACTTTACACCGCACTATCATCCTGAATGCATGCAGTGGAGTTGCTCCCCAGTTAGCTGATGTGACAAATGGCACAGTGTGGTCTTCAGTGATGAATCAAGATTCTGCCTTAATGATGATTGCCAAAAGAGGTTCTAAAGGTAACTGGGCAGTCAGGCTGATCCTTCTGCCATTTTGGAGCGCCACAAAGCTCATCAGCATGGAGTCATTGTTTGGGGTGCCATCAGCATCAATACCCAATTACCTCCAGTATGCATCTGGAGCACAGGGATGGCACAGCGTTATTATTGATGACGTGCTGCAGCCAGTCGTGCTACCATATCTTCAGGGCGAACCCAACACCATTTTTAAGCAATACAACACAGACCCTATGCAATGAACATCAGCAGGCATGCTTGGCAAGGTGTTTAGCTGATTTCTTGGCCAGCACAATCTCCAGATCTCTCTCAAATTGAGAATCTATGGAACACAATTGGACAATGAGCGAACGTTCTCCCACAGCCTCGTAATGAAGATGAACTGTGAACTATGGTCAATACCACATGGTCAACACAACACCAGGACAATATTTGAGCACTCATTGGATTGATGACCCATCGTAATAACGACTCTATCACCCAACATGATGGTCCCACTGCTTACTGAGCACCGTTTTTATTGGGCCACAAGAGATGTGCAATTGTTTGACATTATAATCGATTGTTCATAACTTAATCTTCTATCTTGGTGTTCTGAGTTTTGTCTCCTTTTGAACATTTCTTCATGCTGTGGCATTTTCTCTGTGAGGCGGTGTATTTTTTATAGTCTTGATGCATTCACCAGGCTGTGACCATACTGTATAACTCAGGGCCTTCAGATTTCTGTGGGAGTGAATGAGTTTTTCACATCCTCTCGATTCAGTAAGTACATTTGAAGTTACTGTATTCCTAGTCTGCATTGTATTTATTTATGACTTAACCAAGACCTTCAGTAACATTTCCTGCTCAGGATTTCCCCTCTTACTGCTAAATGTGGCCCTTTACACAAATAACTATATGCCAAGTGTCGTCATCTGCCATCGCCATTGGTCCTGACACTTTGCTATGACTGTAGTTTTGCAGACTTTCATATATTGGCATGTGAAATTTGCCTTACAATTTGGTTTGCTCTTCTGTCCATCAGTTTGGGCATTGTAATGATGCATTCTGTATAATACGTACTTATTGTATGTATAGGTATGCAATATATTATTATTGAACAGTAAAATACACTGAACTAAAGCTCCGCTTTGGAGCCGCTTTAGAGATTATATAATTTTAAATATGTCCAAGCATCTCATATAAATGTAATAAACACAAACCATTTGGGCGTAGTGTTGCCCTTGTCAGCAGGAGGGTAGGACGAGTATATAAAATTGATTGAGAGTTACTTTATTATAACCTGGCAGTACCTGCGAAGTGGAATATACCATAAAATCCTGTATATTCAGGGATGAAACTTTCGGCACTTCCTACTTGTACTCTTAGACCAGGAACATTTACTGATTGTGTTACTTGTCTTCTTCTATTACTACAGTATCGTATAGCTAGTATCGTAAAATGTTGTAAATAGAAGAAAAATATTCCATTGTAACTAATTGGTTATTTTTTTGTTTTACTGCTTTCATGCTAGCAGGCTTGGTAAGTAATATGTATTTCTCAATATATAACCGTCATTTTTTAACTTTAGGTTCTGCTAATTGGAATTGAAAAGAAAAACTCTAAAAGGTCCACGTGAGATCACAAAATCATGGCTGCCCATGGGTTGTGAGAGGCATTGTAGCTCAGACACATTCAGTTAAATGTTTTACATGGGGAAATTATCGTCCGAATCATCGCTGAAAACAGCGAATTCAGGCGATAGTCGTCCCGTGTGCACACAACTGCCAACGGGGCACTGAGTGGGAAACCCCTCGCTTGTTGGGGTCACTTGGTTTTTAGAAAGGAGCAATGTTTTTTAACTCTCCCGTTTAATGTTGCTGTAGATTCTAAAACACAGAATCATTGCCCTTGCTTCTAAGCAACTCTGGCCCTGAAACAAACATGATGTTGTGGAAAAGCTTATCAATATTACTTCTCGGATCATTTTTCGGCAAACCCCTCCGATGAGAGGTCAGATGCTTTGCTATTGCAGCTCCACATTATGTAACCCCTTTACTGACTATTATTTCTCATATTTCAGTGGCTAACTCTACCAATGTCATAGAAGAACAGAAAGTTAATGGCAGACCAAGACCCCATTGGTCCATCTAGTCTCGCCCATATATTATTTCTCGTTTATGATCTGGGCTGCCAACTGTCTGGTAGATCAACGACCCAGCTGGTAATTAAATCCAAAAGCCGTTGCTGGTATTTATTTTTACCGGCCATATTAGTGGCGAGTAAAAAATAATTTGTTAGCTGTGAACACAGCCTGGCAACAACCACAACATGAAATTATAGTCCGGCCTCTGATGATGTAATCAGAGATTCTGACTTCTACATTTATGTACATCTTGTACGCAGTGCAGACACCGGGGAGACTGGTTAGCGGTTAGAGTCTCTGATCACTTCAGCAGTGGTCAGACTGGAGCTAGAGAGTAAGTAAAGGTACTGCATGGTGTGGTTCCTGCCGGGTCAGAGGTACAGGGGTGGAAAAGGGCACAAAGAGAAGGCACTACTATTATTGGGGCCACTAAGGGGGTCATTATTACTATTGGGTTCACTGTTGTTATTATCGGGGCTACTGAGAGGGGGCACAATTACTAGTCGGGACACTGGAGGGGGCACTATTAGTACTGGGGCCACTAGGAGAGGACACTGTTACTATTGTGGCCACTGCAATCAAAACTAAAATCATACTCTGTGATAAGCCACACCCCTAACCATGCCCTAAAAACACCCCCACTTTTACCCTAGCTGGTACTTTTTGTTGACAAATGTGGCAGCACTTATTAGGATAGCTATATATCTTTATTCCAAGCATCTACAGTCATGGCCAAAAGTTTTGAGACTAACACAAATTTTGGTTTTCACAATGTCTGCTGTCTCAGTATTTTTAGATCTTTTAGTCAGATGTTTCTATGGTATACTGAAGTTCAATTCCAAGCATATAATAAGTTTTTTAAGTTTTATTGACAAATATATAAAGTTCAGGCAAAGACTAAATATATTTACAGCGTTGACCCTTATTTTTCAAGACTTCTGCAATTCGCTATGGCATGCTCGATATCAGCTTCTGGGCCAAATCCTGTCAGATGGCAATTCTTACCTTATCAGTGCTTGGAGTTAATCACAAAATTTCAATGTTTTGTTCTCAAAGCCACCTAAGGTCCTTTTAAATGAGTCAATTCTTGTTTGAACAAGTGCACCTCTAGTTCATTCGCTCGGATGCAGCCTATATAGACAGACAGATACATCGTTGGCTCGTTCAAAGAAGCATCGTTCAGCATCGCTCACTCTTTCACACTCCCTGTATAAGACTGAACAATTGAGTGAACGAGCCAACGATGGTTTTCATGCTTGCCTAAAATGAACAAGGGGCGGAAAGCAAACGATTCTTGTTCGTCATTCAGTCATTGGCTCATGTTTAGGGCTTATTCAGATGACCGTATATCGGTTTTCACACGAGGCTGATATACGGTGTACCTCTTTGCAGGGGGAGGATGCCCACCACTATTTGCAATAGGAGGGGGTGGGACGTGGGCGGAGCAAAATCTCAAAACTTAGCTCCACCCCCTCTCATTGCAAATAGTGGCGAGGGGCGGAGAGGGGGAGAGAGCTCAGTGCACTGCTCCCGGCTCTTCCAGCCTCCTCCCCCTGCAGAGAGGGACACTGTATATCGGCTTGGCGCAAAAACCCGGGCGATATACAATCGTCTGAAGCTGCCCTTAGGCTGAACAATTATCGTTCACTTTCACTCATTTTGAACGATAACCTCTCCGCCTAAAAGTTATGTCTCTTGCAATGTACCTTGTTCTTTAAAAGCACAAAATATACACAAAGGGGTTAAGTAAAGACTGTGCTGGAGTGAAGTGTGACAAATATATCAAGAAGCGTTAGCCTTTTAATAAATTTGGCACGTCTTCAGGCCATTCGTGTACCAAATATGAAATCTACGCCAGCTACAAGCTGCCATAAATCTCAGCTATAAATTACATCAGTTCATGGTGTAAAGCATAGTGAATCTTTCGGGAAATGAAGGCAGCCATGCCCCGCCTTTCAAAAAGTAGCTGGTCTGATATAAAAAAAGCAAAAAAGTTGCACTTTTTTCCGCACAGGATGGTGTGTGCTAAAATGTACAACTTTAACACAACAGAAACTTGGCGCAAAAAGTTTAATAACTTCCACCCTATAGTTTTTTGTTCTTGATCTGCACTTCAAACACATCCCCTGCGGTATGAAATGTCACTCTAGCAATCTAGTTGTGTGACTTTTTGTATATTGTGATTGTCCCCAAGATTGCGTTCTGTGTAATAATGTAGCTACCAGAACAAAGTTCCTTCCAAGAAACACCAAGAAGTAAATTTACTTGTCTTTGTTTGGAAAGCTTATGCTGCTTCTCGGAAATCTGTGTAACATACGTCTCTCTCTGCTGGCAAAGTGAGAAGAGAGAGAATAAGGGCCAAGCTCTTGTTTCTCTCATCTGCAGTGAAATAAGTGTTGTAAAGAATAAAGTGAGTTTTTCTGTCCATAAAACCACAGACACATGTTTTCCATCAGGCTCTCTACTGTCTGACACCTGACATTGGATAGTCCTTATAAGTTAACGTGAAGACAAACAAATGGTTGGGGGGATGAAATGGCTCTCGGCTGAATTCAGTTTGCTGACACAAGCAGAAAGAGTCCTCAATTGAGGGCAATCCATCAGGTTAGCACCTGGCTATAGGTCATCTCCTCCATAAAACTACTGCTGACTGCTCCTATAAAATACTACTTTATTCCATCATTTGCAGAGTGTCTCAGAACTGACACTTCCATAAGTCTTAGCACATTTCATTTTCCTTTTTACTGTGTAGCACTTTGACTATATGAAGCCCTTTCATGTTAAAAGGCAGAACTTGAAATTATGGGCAGCTCTACCTTTCTGTGTGTTTGCGCACCAAAGGTCCCCATAGAAGTCAATGGGGAGTGCAGAAATACACGCGGAATACTTAAGGAGATACGTGAAACACTATGCAATTCTGCTGGAAAGAGAACACATCTGGAACTCATTCCACGAATTAAGCGTTTCAAGTGGTGCGTGTTTGTGTCCCGTGCACAAAGGAACATGGCCTGCGGACAGAAAAGGTACGGTAAAATCGCCAATATGCATACAAAAAAGTTGCACTAAGGCGTGCGCAATTGCGCCTGCGCTGGTGTGAAGCTGCCTTAAATCACATATGTTTATTGATGTGAGGAAGGCTCTAATTCTGATAATTTAAAAAAAAATTTTTACACCCTTTTACTGTTCAGAAAAATTTGATTAACTGCCTTCATGTTAACATGACGACCTGCATAGGGAAAAAAAAGAGTGCAGAGTGTTAATGCAGCAGAAATGCAGTTCTAAGCTCTCGCTCACTACCTGAAGGTTGCAGATTTAATCCCCGTGTGGTTCAGGTAACCGGCTCAAGGTTAACTCAACCCCCCATCCTTCCGAGGTCGGTAAAATAAGTGCTGTGGGGGGTAAAAGATGACTGGGAAGGGCAATGGCAAACCACCCCGCAAAAACAGTCTGCCTAGAAAAACGTCACAATGTGACAACACCCTAAAATCAGTTATGACTTGGTTCTTGCACCAGGGGACTTTACCTTTACCTACATTGTCAATTACTCCATCTCAACATTGCAATCACTGGAACAATGGGTGTTCCAGATTACATACACCGGATGGCCACTTTATCAGAGACAGCGATGTATTGGCCTGTTGAATCTTTTTGGTTTTTCAGAACTGCAGCAATTTGTCATGGCTTAGATTTCGCTAGCTGTTGAAATAATTCGGCAGGAATATTGAACTCTGCGGATTCATCAATTTAGCTGCTTGTGCTTCGATTCATCTGACCACCATATTTTTCTACTACTCAGTGATCCCATTGTTGAACTCTTTTGTCGACTGGAATCTTAACTTTCTGTTTCTCGTTGATAGCAATGACACTCAAACTGGTCATCTGTTGTTATAGCCCATCCATGCTAAGAATTAACAAGTTTGTGTTTGGACATGTTAGTTGGAGCACCAGTATTCAGTTGCAGTTTGCTTGACTGCACCCTGTGTTGACATCCTCCTTGGACACCTTTTCGTTAACAAATCGTTTACGTCCACTGGATGTTTCTCCTCAATCCCACCATTCTTGGATTACTCTCTACCCCTATACATGAGAAAACCCCACAAGGTTAGCAGTTTTCGAAATCCTGGCCTCAGCTAGTCTAGCACCAATAACCAGGCCTTATTTAAAGTCGCTCTGATCACTTGATTTTCCTATTCTAATGTGGATTCACACTGAATATTGATCCACTGAAAACTTGCTCACTTGATTTTATGCTGCACCCCGGGGTCACCTGTCTAATTTCCCTACAGGGAAGCTCAAGTCGTGAAAAGTCAGGTGTCTCTAATAAACCAACCTTTCTGTGTAAATTCCCACTGGTGATCGCACATGGAAACAGACAGAAAACTTTACTGGTGAAAACTGGATATTTCTCCATCCATTGAAGTCAATGCAACAATGGGGTAAAGCTCATTTTTCATCCGATCCTAGCTAATAGAGTGATAGATAGGTGCAAACATATCCTTGTTTTTAGGATCTAGATAAATTTAGGGTACTTTAAACATAGCGGAAATGGTGCATATTTTCCGCAGTGGAAAATCCACACCGAATTCTGCATCAAAATCCATATGATTCTTGTCGATTTTGGCATGGATCCATAGCAGACTTCACTCCATCAATTAAACGGGTGAAATCTGCGGTGGATCCACATCAAAAACCATGTCAAAATCCACACCAATGGTGCGGATTTTGACGCGGATTTTCCACTGAGGAATATCTTTACCCTTTTCGTTAAATTTGAATGTACCCTTAAAGGGTTATTCTGACCAATGACTTGTATAGTGTATTATCTGGTACCCTGATATGGAAAATCGGTTATCGAACATGGTCAAGAAAGTGGGAGGAGATGGAGAGAGCTGCTTTCTCCATAGTAGGCTAACAGAAGTAACAACCAACGCACCACTAAGGAAGTCCTTTCTGTGAACTTTCCATGTGTTGTTATTTTTACTAGGATTTTTTTTCCATCTTTCTAGGCTGCAATTTAAATATCTCGTCGCTCCCATAGATATGGTTTCAGATGCAAGAGAAGTATGTGGCTGGGATTAGCGGAGGATCGGATTGTAAGCATCTTGCGTGGGTGGCCTGGGGACACGCAAAGTGTTTCCTTGTTGATTGTACCAAGACGTAACTCTAGCCCATTAGCTTATGTAAATGAATGCATTAAGTTCTATTCTAGCTTGAGTACATAATTATTATCATTACATGTAATATCACAAAGCGCCCTCTGTTCTTTGCCTGCCAAAACTTTATTAATGAATAGAATGTTTGTTTAGCATTGCTTTACCTGTCAGTGCATGCCTTGCGAATATCATTTGCAAATCCTATTTCCACTGGCTAGCCTTGTTTACATGGAAACATCATACATGTACGTATGGAATAGTCTATCTCGTTATGTGTAATAATGGTCGTTAATGATTGCATGCAGCTGTGCTCGGACCCGGCCACTTCTTTGTCGGTGTGGAACGGTGGTGATTGTGTTTGGTCGTCTGCATTGATTGCACATCAACAATTCCATTAATTACCTATATTAGAATAGCACAGTGAATTATCTTACCATTAAATGGATTAAATCTGATGACATCAAAGCTACAAAACTGTTTGTAGGTTATGATTAGTGAACAATTATACAACGACTTCCCATTGATTACACAATACACACATGTACTAACTGGAAGATGAAACGTTTTTTTTCTGCTAGTGAGAAATACTGAAGCTCTGGCCAAAAGCTAAATTTGCCTGAATTGGGCTCTAGTACCTCCCTCTCGATAAGGCTGGGTTCACACTGGGCGTATTCCCGGCACAAATCCCCGCAGCAAAAACTGCGAGATTTCCGCCGGGAGAACCGCCGCGGAAAAACCCGCGGTGGCTTTGAAGCGGCCCGGCCGCTCGCTTTTCCGCTGCGGTCGGCGCTCCCATAGAGGAGAGTGCGGCTGCGGTGGAAAGTAAAGATAAATAGACATGCTGCATATTCTGAGATTTCTGAGAAATCTCGTCCACATGGCTGGCTAATCCCGAGATTAGCGGCCGCGGGCGGATTTGCCGCAGCGAAATTCCACGCGGAATTTCCAAGGCAAATCCGCCCTGTGTGAACCCAGCCTAAGTCTCTTATGAGATGAAATGATATGTTGCTCTGAAGATTTTGGTAATCTTAGTAGAATCAAGATTTTGCCCTGTTCTCTGGGTAAAGATATATTCCTCTGCTGGATCCTGATATATCTAGGGAGGGAGTATGTGTCTTTGGTAGATCACACTAGTATGGCTGGCCTTAGCTATGTTTGATCCATGCGGTCGCACAGGGCCCAGCCACGGTTTGTAGGGGAGGGGGGATACCGGGGAGATGTAGGCTGGAGGCAATAGTCAACCTTAGGTCTATCCAGCCAGATGATCTTTTCGTCTTGTGAAGTTATATGAAACATTCTCCTCATGGCTTTGCCTTTTTCCCTCTGATCTTCCAAGGGAACCAACATTTTGCAGCAAGTCTGCATGTAAGACGTGGATTTTCCATAGCTTTATTGCAAATTTTCTGCTGCGGATAATACACCCCTTGAGGGTATATCCTTACTGTCAACCTTTGCCTGTCTGCTCCTCAGATTTGGTTAGTAATTGTTGGCCATTCAGGGTCTAAATAAGTGTATCTAAATTGTTTTGTTATTGAGATGGATTATTGGCTCCTTGGACCTCTTTGATCTTTGATCCTCCTACCTAGTAACACTCAATGTGATTCACGTTGTGGCCTTTACTCTCACTTTTGAATACACCCCGCGATTTCTACAGTTCATAGGGTTATAAATAATTTTTATGAACTGGTTTCTGTAATTACAGTTTCCATAAATATTATCACATGTGAATATTTCGCAATCTTGGATTGACCCGTCTTCCTTCTCTTCTAGTACTGAATCATCAGCATCAGCAACAGCTGACTTCCAACCCAGCCATATCCCAACAGACTCACCCCTCCCAAAGTCATCAAGCTGCCTTAATCAACTTGCCGAATGCGCTCACCACCCAACAACAGCAGCAGCAGAAGCTCAGACTTCAGAGAATCCAAATGGAAAGAGAACGAATTAGAATGCGGCAAGAAGAACTAATGAGACAGGTGAATGCATAGATTGTCATGTACAGCTACGGATGTTACACATTCTGAACCATACATGCAACCCGGGGTGGACTGGCCCACCAGAGGAGAGGGCCGGTGATGTGCAGCACAGTTCACACTGTAATGAAAGGAAACTTGCCCCTGTTTTGTATAATTGGAAGGAGGTCCATTGACCTCATCTTCTTGGGTGGCCGCTAGGTAGTCTAGTCCCACCCTATTTGCAATCACAGTTCTATCACTGAAGACGGAATAATTTGTTTTGATAATGTTGTACAGTTTTTTCAGATTTTACTTTATTTTTTCCATGTCAAAATGAGCACATATGATGAATGTTAAAAAAAACATTCATACAAAAGATAAAATGTTAAAAGACTGAATATATAAAATGCTTTACACCCTACCCATAAAATAGAATGGTATTGAAAGTCAGAGGCTTACTTTAAAGAGGTTGTCCCACAACTTAAAATTACCTCACGACCACTCTGTCTTTCATAGTTGCTGCTGACCAGGACCTGAGACTGCTATAGCCAATTGCTGGCCACAGTAGTGACCTTTTACAGCCTTTGATTGGCTGCAGCAGTCACATGTCCTGATCAGCAGCAATCAGGAAGGACAGAGTGGTCGTGAAGCAATTTTAAGTAATTATAAAACCCCTTGCAGATGATATTATGAGGAATAACAAAATGTGCACCCACGTGCTAGTCGTGAAATAGAGGTTCTGGGCAGCAGCCTTAAATAAATGTGCTGAAAATCCCTCTAAAGGACTGGCCATGAGAGGTCTCCCTTCCTTCGAATTTGCTGTCCTCTGCCTTTTGTCATATGAAATCTGACTCCAGCAACAGAGATAACAGAAGTGAAGGAGGAGGATAACTGATTTACTGTGTTATAGCTACTGAAATCACATCTACACTGCTCAGTAGTGCTGTATAGTGTCCTCCATAATGCATTTTGTTATGCGGCTGTGCTACAGAGAGATAGAGAAGAAGATATTTTGCTCTTCTCTGTGTATAGGGACACCAGCTCAGAGACAACTGAAATTTAGACTTAAAGCCTGCAAAGGGGAAAAGTGGTGAAAAATGCAGGCTACAGGCCATATAATGGCCAGATATGTACATGTCCTCATGTACATACATGGCAGCTTATTCTAAAAAGTCTTTGAGTAATAATAGGGTGGGGAGGCAGGCCATAATTATAATACTATTAGTGCTTGTGTTCCATATACTTTTCAATACGTAAATGAATATTATAATTGTGACTTTAGCAGGCACCAGATTATGGCTTGTTGACCAGCCTGTGCTTTCATCATCTATTAGGTTGGAATATGTGTTTTCAGCTGCTGAACTCCTAATTTTGTACCATATTGTGCCATCAGTTACACAACACAAAAGGGATAACATATAATCTTGGTACAACTCCTTTAATAACCTTGCACATTAAAAGATGAAGTGTTGATGATAATCTCCAATCAATGAGATTGATACTCATATACAGAGCCTTTACACGGGCCAATTCAGACTCTGTTAGGGAATGAACAATTATTCATACAATCGGCCATTACCCATAAAGTTTCATCATTGTTGGCAGCACATTCCCTGTTCCCATGGGGGAAGATGACCACAGACACCAATAATCTTGTATGCCACATGAAAGATAGGATTGCTTGATTAACAAGCATTTGTAATTGCTACTTTTAACTGTTAAAGCGACACTCCGGTCCTGAACAAACAAAGATGGCCGAATCACTTCTCGGACTAGCTCATACACAGTGGATTAGTATGCATCAATAGTATAAGACATTACACGCTGCTGTGATTAACCAGTGCTGCCCCCATGACCAGTGCTGACCAGTCAAAGCACCATATAGTGTCTTAGACCACTGATACATACTAATACAGTGTACATCAGGTGGTCAGAGAAGTGATGCGGCCATCTTTGTTCGCCCAGGAACGGAGGGTTACTTTAATTGTAATATAAGTGCAGCTTTCACACCTGTACTCGGGATTCTGCTTTCCCGCCCCGTTCGTGGAGCATGATAGGGGATTCTCCGTGGCCGAACAGTTCCATATAAGGACAGTATTGAAAGTGGCGAACGGACCCCATTGACTATAATGGGATCTGTTCAGTTTCCGTTCAGCTGCCCAGTGTTTTGAGCCAGATCTGCGACGAAACCTCCAACCAACCAGAGGTTCCAATACAAATGTGAAATCGGCCTTTAGACCCATTTACACGTAACAAGTGTCACTCAAAATTTGTTCAAATAAATAAAACTGCGCAAAAACCTTTACGTCTAAAAGTGAACGATCGTGCCCTTTTTGTTCGCTTTTCGTTCACTTGCATAAAAATCATCGCTGTCTCGCTCACTTCTCGTTAAAACACTCCCCCGCTCAGTGTTTCATATAGCATGTGAAGAAGTGAGTGATTCGCAGCGATGATCCGCCTGTCTAAACATTCCGCATGAGCGCCAACAACTAGCGGTGACATAATTCGCTCATTTAAACGAGAATCGCCCCGTGTAAAAGGGGCATCACTCAATGCCCAGCTGCTAGCCATGCCACCCTCGGTTAAGAAAATGAGAATAACTGCAGCTGGATACTATCTAGAAGTGTTTCAAAGACCCCATTTTTAGTGTACGTAGGAGCCGTCAGTCTTCATCACGGACAACTCCGACGCACAACCCCCGTGCTGTTTAATTGTGTACGGCCTGCTGAGAGCTAATCCCTCACTCCTGCTCTGTTATCTTTAATGTAACCTGTCCAGAAAAATGCTGAGTTAGCACTTAGAGACGTTGCTATGGAACTGGAATGAGGCAGGAGGGTTTGGGTGAAAGGGTGTGGAATTCCTTTGGCAGGGCTCGCTGGTCTCTTTTTAACCTGCCTGACAGCAGCTACTGGCCAACTACTCCAGACGTGACAGCTGCTGTGCAAGGCGCTGACACACCCAGCCGGAGAAAATACCAGTTTCAGGGAGTTCAACTTTAGATTTGCATTTTGCCATGTGAACTCTCAGGAACTCCTCCTTACACAAATAAATTATGTTTACATCTTATGGCGCCTCCAGCTGGCAGGGTATGCTGGGAGTAGTAGTTTTGCAACAGCCGCAGATTGAAGATCACTTATGGCTCTTGCATGTGACCATCTTACGGCTCTGTGCAAGCTGCAAGTTGTGCAAAGCGGTACTACTGCGCCCATAGAAGAGTATGGTGTCCTACTGCACCTCCATTCATGTCTGATCTCATGCAAGATATTTTGTATATAAGTTCGTCAGAAAAATGTAGCGCTATGGTCCATTGGATGCCATATTAAGGAACTCTTCTTCCCTGGAAGCATTTCTTCTAGAGTAAAATATCTCGGGTGCTATAAAGTGCAGTATACGTTTTCTTGGCAGATTGCTTTTGTGGGGTGGTTTGCCATTGCCTTCCCCAGTCATCTTTTTACCCCCCAGCAAGCTGGGTACTAATTTTACCGACCTCAGAAGGATGGAAGGCTGAGTCAACCTTGAGCCAGCTACCTGGACCAGGCGGGGATTGAACCCGCAACCTTCAGGTAGGCTGCTGTAAAGAATGCCTATATTTTTGCTTCTTATGGCAGTAGTGAGAGTTATATACTTTTTATAAAAGTCGACATCAGGGAATTCTAGCGGCGAATACAAGATCCAACCGGTTGACAAATAAACTGGATAAAACTTGAAGGCTCAGCAGACTACAACTAATAATAGTGGCAACGGCAACCAAATATACCAAGACTGACCTGATTGGACCAACCCTTCAAGCATTGTATCTTTCCCCAAAAAAGGTGACCCACTATAGGACAGGAGCTAGGAACCAGTTTCAAATGGACTGACCACTTTGACCACTGAACGCTTATCCACTCAGTATTTGGGTTCAAAGTGGGACTTTACACAGGACCACAACTTCTGAGCAAAGACCCACTGAGCTCTATAACATAGAATTCACTGGCACAATGTATGGCTAGCATACAGGACATATACTCGGCAACACTTGTACTAAGTGTTCGGTTTAAAAGACAACCCAGTCAGCCTATCAGCACTGGCACTAGAGAGAAGGTGTTACTCCCTCGGTGACCAGAATGATACAGCCCATGCACCGCCTGGCGCATCACATGGTCCGGTGGCTGCTGTGCTGACGTCACCCCAGATGGTGGGACATTCTATGCAAAGCCGCCAGGATCCGGAATTCACAGATCCATACCAGTAATAGAAAGTCCTTGCAACAGCTCGTCCGCTGCCAAAGTTAAAAGCAAATCTCCATTCCTCTTTCACATACGGCGTTTCGACCTCATAGTCTTTATTAAGCTTGATAAAGACCTATGAGGTTGAAATATTGTATGTGAAGAAGGAATAAAGAATTGCTTTTAACTTTTGTACCTGACATCAGTCGTCAGGACTTTGTGTCGCCCCGGACCATGTGATGCGCAACCCGGAATTCTCCATCTGCAGCCTCCATCTTTAATTGTCAGTTTTCCCTGAGTTGATGGATGGAAACTAGCTGTTATCTTGTCTTCTATACACTACACACATAGAAAAGAAGAGATCCTGTTACTCCATATACGATATCCTCATATATCTCTCAAATAAACAGCAGCATAGGGGACTTAATACTGAGTAGTATAGATGTGAATCCAGCCCTGAGATGAGATAATAAACTTACTAGTGCTATCAGCAGCAGCATCTTCTGTGTATGTCTCGGACTCTCATTCTGCAGCTGTTTCCTAATAACCCATCACCTCAACATGGACTTCTATGGGTAGCTTGTAACCTGATCCTTCAGTTTGCTGATTAATCAGTTTTTAGCTGTATTTGAGGGTGAATGATCAGTGGAGAATGGAAGCGGAAAAGTGGCTGATAAGTGAAAAAAGAGGCATTTTTCTCTAATAAGATGTGTTGCAAAGTTTCTTCTATTCACTTTTACTATTGATTTATGCAGAATTTGCTTAAAGCGACACTGCCTATTTAAAGATAAATTATATTACACGTTTGTCCTGCAACATTTCACATATTTAATATCAATGAGTCAGTTGGTCTAGCAAAGGGTAAAGGTAAGCGTTAATAATCTGGACATCAGGAAACAGCAGTTTTATTATATACCCCAACCAGACTGGTATATGTGAATTAAAAATGGAGGAAATGTTAAGGGAAGACTCATTTACTATTACGTTAGCAACTCTTACTGTTCCAGGAGAGCAAGCAGATCCTGAAAGGAAGACGCAATTAAAAAATGGCATAGCAGCTGCTGCAGTGCCCAAAATAGGGGGAGAAAAACTTGTTAGAACTTGTTAAGGCCTCTACTGCATTTTTATCTAACACATTACAGTACAATCCAATGACACGGAGAGACGTACCCTGAGCCTGCACAGCTATTACTGACTTAAAGCTGCCATGATAGGAGCAATCAGAGAGAGCCGGCGTGTGGATGAACAGTTCTTAAGCTTTCCTAGTTTATTTACCGCTTAATACCTTAATTATTTGGATTAATGGTGTGTCATTTCACTGACGTCAATTCAAAGGAAAACTGTGTGTACCTTTAAGAAATGCAAGCCCTGACCAGTATGTAGGGAACCTTTAATTTGATATATATTGTGATTTTAAAGGGAGTCTATCAGCTCCTATATCGCTCACCTGTCATCATCCCTTGTACCACTACTAGGGGTGACCGACTGACGTATGCGATGCCCACCAGACCATCACAGCAGCAGTGGGGGCAGTGTACCGCTTCACAGCAAAGGCAGGATTGAGGCGCTCGCTCCTGGGTCTCCAGACACGAACATAGTCTTTGTCAGCAGTGTCTTAAGGAAGAGCATCGGCTCAGCATTCACCAATGGAGGTCGTGGAGCGCTGCACTAGCATATGTAGAGAAAAGGAAATCCAGCAGCTTCAGCCTGTAATAAAATTCTGGGCTTTATTGGATATCGGTACACAGAGGACGGTAGGATAAAAGCTGACTAGTGTGCTATGACTAAAGATCCATATATGTTCTGAAACGTGTGAGCTTTTATCCTGCTGCCCTTTGTGTACTGATGTCCAGTGAAATGTAGAATTTGAATGTTGTGAGTTCAATCCCCGCATGGTTCAGTTGGCAGCTCAAGCTTGACTCAGCCTTCCATCCTTCCGAGGTCGGTAAAATGAGTACCGAGCTTGGTGGTGGTGGTGTTGGTGGTGGTGGGGTAATAAACTACCTGAAAGCGCTGCGGAATAAGTGGGGGATTTTACAAATAACAAGTTTATTATTATTATGTTACAACTGAAGCTGCTGGATTTCCTTCTTTTTACGGAGCAAATTATGAAACTCAGATCTTCCTACAAAGCAGTATGTCTACCAGGCAGTACATTTCTTGCATTACAACCAAGTAAACAATCATGGAGGTTACGGTCCTTGCAGACGAGCCGATTCTCGTTTGAACAAGCGAACGAGCGAATGACGTCACTGCTAGCTCTTCACTCTCCTGCGGCCTGTTTAGACAGGTAGATGCATCCTTGGCTCCTTCAAAGGAGCATCATTCAGTCTTTCACATTCGCTGTATAATGAGAATGACTGAACTACTGCTGCTTAAACTGAACGATAAGTGAATGAGCCAATGATGGTTTTTATGCCTATATAAAATGAACGACGATCAAAAAGTGAACGATTAACGTTCGTCGTTCAGTCATTGACTCGCGTTTAGACTGAACAATTATCGTTCACTTTCGCTAGTTTGAACAGTTTTTTGAATGATAATCATTCCATCGTAAAGCAGGTCTTTACATAGGAGGCAGCCGAAATACAAACCCTATCTTATCTGTGCTGAGCCCAGCACCTCCCAGTACAAAAGATAGGAGTGTTGATTGACATTCTAAAGTTACCTCCATTTACATGGAGCAATCATTGTAACTATTTGCGACCAAACCCTCATATGATTATTCGTTTCCATATAGTTTGATAATTGTCGGCAGCACGTCTGTTTACACAGAGAGATGTGCTGCCCAACAAGTGATCAGTTGAATACCTGCATGAAACGTGCGATCAGCTAACAAAAACTTGGCATATTTGAATGGGGCAGTGATCGGGAATGAACATTCCTACAAATATGTCTGTTCCGCCAATCATCAACATAATAAAAAGGCCTTTAGTTGCAGAGATTAGTATAAGCCATTGTTAGATATTGATAGCCATGAAGAGCTTCTGGCTGTCTTGAGTAATTGTACATACCATTATGGAAGGTCAGATACACAAAAAAATCCCCTCCAGTCATGTAGCTGTTTGCATTAGACTTTACAGAATTCTCCAGAAGAACTTCCACCTACAGATAGTCATCACTTGATTAGGATGAATTGTAAATACTAGCTTTTCTTTGTGTCGACTGATGTTTAGAGATTACGGCCAGTGTCCTTGGACCTTCAATAGCTTAAGCCTCCAACAGCTATTTTTCCTGTCCTCCAATACACATGCATGCTCTGTTCACATAAGTGTACATGTGTTCTCAATACAGGAACAAGCAGTTGACAGGCACCTCTGGTAGCAACTTATCTCCTTTGAGAACAAAATAATTGACTATTTTATATTTAACATGCCCGATACTTTCCCCCCAACATTTGCCTAACGAGCAACGGCTGAACACCTCATACGCATTAGATGGTCCATCAAAAATCTGTAGGTTCAGTTGACTTCAGTCTAATGGCCACTTTAAAAGTGAACTTGTTCGAAAGGTTCTCTATAATTATAATTCTAAAAAACCATGACAATGTTGCCGTTTTCTGCTTGTGAGCAATAATAGAATATATCAACTAATTTCTTCTACTTGTATTTTATATGGTATGTTTGACCTCCTCTAAAGATGTAGAATCCAGCATTGAGCAGGTGGTCGGACCCAATGACCCTGGAGGTCCCTTCCAACCCTACCCTTCTATGTAGTTGAACAGAAAGTCATGAGGTTGGCTAGATATTTGGTAAACAGCTTGCATTTTACTGATTACAATAACACAAAAGAACAAAATTATATAAAAGAGGTTTTTCAGGGCTGAAATATTGATGGTCTTTCTTCTGATGGATGTTTGGTAGGTTCAGATCAGCTGCGTGAAGTGGCTGCGCTGTTCTAGTGACCTAGTAACCCAGAATGTTGTCCATACATGTAGCTGTGACTAATATCGCAACTTAAGGCCCTTTAGCGCAGGCTGACAATTGGGCAAGAATATTCATGTCAAGACTTGTTTGTCTAACTCTTGGCCTGTGTGAAGGTGCACCCAGTCAGTTGGCAAATAAACAAATACTTGTTCGTTTTCTAATCACAACTTTTGTGCAGCCAAAAAAATCTTCATTATTGGCTGCACCTCTCCCTGTGTGAGCGGGTGATGTGCTGCCGACAGCGATGATTCTCTATGCAGGATCAACGATCGTATAAATGATCCTCTGTCCCTCAGAACTGTCCTGTGTAAAAGATAGGTAGACGAACACCAATCATTGTGTTTGCTGCTCTTTTAAATGCCTAGATTGGCCTAAGAATAGGGCCCTTAGGTGTGTTCTAATGATTGATAGGGCTCCAGGGTCCAAGGATAGGCCATCAATGTTTTCAGTCCTGGAATCCCCTTTACTTTCTACACATAGTTTTGCTCCTTAGTCAGTTTCTTGGCTTCTTGTAAAACGTCTGTATGCTTCTGGAGACCACAGATTTTATACATATCACAGTATTGGTGTTTATGAAGGTCATCAATAAGTTGATTGGCAGCGGTTCACCACTTGGGATCCCTGCTGATCAGTTGACACTCTGGCCCGCTGTCAGTGCAGCAGTCATGGGAGGCCAGGGCTGGAAGTGTAATAGAAGGTTTCACTCCCATTGAAATCAATGGGAGCACTGCCTACTATTACATTTCTGGCTCTGACTACAATGGGGAACTGGAAGTTTAATAGGAGGCATTAGTCCAATTGATTTCCATGGGAGTGAAACTGTCTATTACACTTCCGCCCCTGACCACTGATGTTGATGTGTGGCCCTGCTGTACTGGCAGCGGTCCAGAGGATTGCCTGTTTGTCAACCCCAATCAATTGATGACCTATCCTAAGGATTGATCATTAATACTAAAAGCCCAGAATACCCCCTTTAACATCTACTTTATCTTAATTTGGATATAGTTCATACAATAGTTTTTAATATTCAGTCCTTCATAGCTGACCTTTGGGGGGCAGCAAGTTTATTTATGCGGTACCTATCCACATAGGTGCTGGTAATTGAGATACATTGAGTATATCCATATAAAGATCCATGTTTTTAAAACCACCTTTACAGATGAACAGTCCACAACCCACCTCTTTTATTCCCTAGGTCCAACTTATGAAAATTCATGCAATAATCATGAGCATTTTATGTGACCTGTTATTTGAAGTAGTGATATCACACCATACATCATATTCAAAGGGAACCTCTCATCACCTCTGAGCCCCATAAACTATGTTATGGGGCACAAGGTTGAGAGAACAGGGAGTCCCAGTAGCTGTGTTTCATACTCTTGAGCTCTCCATTCCACTGCTATGTCCCTGTGAGGTTAACACGTGGACACGGCTTGCTCTGTGCACTCGCTCCCCCATAATGATGAATGGTAGAGCGTGCACACTCCCGGCTGAAAACAGTCATACTGTGTCCTCATGTCAACCTCGCGGGAACACCGAGCTAGAACAAGGCTCCCGATGAACATGAAAGACAGCTCCCCGGAATTCTCGTTCCCTCACTTTTGAGCCCCACATTATAGTTTATGGGGTTTAATGGTGATGACAGGTTCCTTTTAATACATGGACTTTCTTTTAAGTAAAAGGTATATTTCACTGGAGTGATACTTGATCGGGGGAAAATACGTCATTAAAGTATATAAACAAGAGATTAAACCTGATTGTACTGCCCAGAAAACTAGGTGGAATAATGACATTAATGAATAGAGCATAATGAAGGTGATTCAGGCAACGTGTGGTCAGGACATGTGCATTTCAACTCTCGTGCTTCAATCCATGACTTCCTCTCTATGAGTCATGTATCTCTCAAAGCGTAAGAGATGATGATAAACCTCCACTGTGCTTTACCCACCCATTGGCTCCAGGTTATTGGGACGAGTGAAAACTAATTATGGCACTTTACTTGTGTATAGTGTAATTAATGGATTCAGATTTAGTCTAAAAGACAACTGCTGACTAAAATAACGTGGCTCAAAGCAATCCAGTCACCTGTACGAGGCTTACTAACTTTAGCAGAAATTGGCAACCCAAATAAAAGATGCAAATTACTCAACAGGCTGAATAAAGTTTCATCTAAACACATAATTATTTCATCATCTATGTTAATTTTTTGACTTGCGAAGTCTATATCTGAAGCACACGTGTCCTAATTTTATACCTTTTTTTTTGTAATCCAGGAAGCTGCTTTATGCCGACAACTTCCAATGGAGTCTGAAAATATCGCCCCTGTTCAGAACACAGTTAGCCCCCCAACTATGGCCCAGGACATAAGATCCATAACAAACAATGGTTCAGACCCTTTTCTCAGCAGGTAAGTTGACTATGTGACATAATAGACTTAGTTAAGTTGTAGAATATAGTTGACCTACATGTAGTATATTTGCTAATCTGCATTCAATCTGCTCACCTCCATAGTGGGCCATACCACTCCAGAGAACAAAGCACAGACAGCGGGCTTGGCCTGGGATGCTATAGCATACCGACAACACCTGACGATTTCCTTAGTAATATGGATGAAATGGATACAGGTAGACACTTCTCTCAGATTACTTATTTTAGTTATTTGATTTGAATTATGTACTTTATTGGTTATTTCAGTATATTATCTATGTGATCAATTACGCAACTCATAAATGTCACACAAGAACTGCGAGGAAAACTTCGAGGCTATGGAAACCTTTGTGCATGAAAAATCAATACATATATATTACTAAGTCCCTGCAGAAAAAAAATGATGGCCTTATCTATTGTTTTTGCATTGAATTTTCCTACTCATACATTCAGAAAGCCTCATACTTGGTTTGCTGGCTGTCCTACATTCAGGTTTCTGTCTCGGCGTTTCCAACACTGATCAGCTGGTCTCTCTCATGAATATGCATAAGCTCAGATCCCCCTCTCCTCTTCTTTTTCAGAGGCTGTGTAGCATAACCATGTCCAATCAGTTCTACACAGCTACCTCTATCTCATCCTCACTTTGAGTAGCTGCTGGTTCCATTCCCCATCAATGCTGATAAGAAAAGAAAATTCACTCCAAGTGAATTGCAGCCCTTTGTAATAGTAACAGTGCCTTGGAAAACAATACAAGAGTAGAAATCCAATTAGAAATTTTTAATGAAAGCCAATTAAAAAAAGTTTTTATTTCCAAAAAACCATTGATTAAAAGAAAAGAGTGCAAAAGTGTATATGGCCTTTAAGAGTTGTACAAGATTAGAACAAACATGGCTGCTTTCTTGCAGAAACAGCACATACCTGTCAACAGCTTCTGTGTTGTATTGCCAATCAATCACATTCACTTGAGCTGAGCCGCAGTTACTGATAGAACCTGTAGGTAGGTGTGGCGCTATTTTAGAAGAAAACAGTCTTGTTTTTCTAATCCTCTACAAATCTTTTTAATATTTAAAAAACTAATATATTCATATGCTGTTATCTTTATATCAAACTGAGGACTGATGATCACTTTCTACTTTGGTTACTAAGTGTAGAAGTGCCGGTGACCCTCCATCAATACATATTACCAGCCCTTCCTCTATACGCCAAGGCATCTCCCCGCTAAGCACTCACACAAACAAGCGTATGAAATATTCATGAGGAAATCTGAAGACAGACACTAGACTAAACTGGTGATTAGCTAGCGACCAACACTCTTCAGACTTGAAGACCCACATAGTTAATAATAAAAGTCTATGTATTGCGCCAACATCATCTGCAACACTTTACAAGTGGGAAAGCAACAAACAAGTAAAATGACAAATAATCAAAACTAATTAGAAGAGCAGTCCCTGCCCATAAGAGCTTACAATCTAAATTAATATCTGAAATCTACTAGCTGCAGTCATATTTAGGCAATACCTGATGAGCGTATCATTTTACTTTCAATCCCTAGAGGCAGATCTCGCGTGGTTACTTTTAAAATATATTGAAGTCTTAGGCTTTCCTAACATTGTTCACATTGTGACACTCCAAAAAGAAGGCTATGGCCTAGTACCAAATGGCAATACATGTATGCCTAGTTCCATAGACTACTGTTAAAGGGGTTCTTCAGGGACTTTTACTGTTGATGGGCTTTACTTAGGAGAAGTCATCAATAAAATTAATCAGTGGGGTCCACCACTTGGGATCCCTGCCAATCAGCTCATCGCTGGGCTCGCTGTCACCACAGACAGAGCTGGAAGTAGTCAGCAGTGTTGAAATTGCAGAGGATTTGGTCCAGCAGGCACATCTCCCATTGAATTTAATGTAAGTTGTGCCTGCAGTCCAAAACTGGTCTACTGTAGAACGGACAGCGCTGTCTGCACTGACAGCGAGACAGGGCAGGCACCCACCAATCAACTATTGATGACCTATCCTGAGAGAGTCGTTGGACACTGTATTCAGGATCTATACTCATGTGCGGAAACTAAGACAATAACTACAATACCTGACAGGCCCAGCAGTAGAGAGAATAATTTCTGCTGCCAGAGACGTAACTTGAAGCTTCTAGTGTCTAATATAAAATCTATAACAGGGCCCCCAATCTACCATTTGTCACTTATAATATTGGTGTCTTCTCATTTGGCAGAGGGGTTTCTGGCGCCTCCTCAGGCACCAGATTACAGGTACGACTGCTAAATCTGCATCACCTATAACTATGCACCTGCCTGCTGTCTTAAATTTACCACTGTATTGTACTAAAATAGCAGCTTTTCCAACTCTTAACTCTTGCAAGGCATCAGAAAACGTATAATGTTTGTTACCTCCACTTGGACATATTGGTTACGTCCTAAAAGGAAGAATATATATACACTAAGTATAAGGTGGATAATACAAAATGTATAAGGATACATAAAATGGGGATATGGGGGAACTGACCCTGAACCCTCTAATACGGGAAAACCCAACCTATAAGCGGAGCACATGCCCTGATGAGGGCGACCCAACAACAGGAACCAAGGTTGAGCCTGACTTTTCCTACATGGTAATAGGAAACAGTCGCAAAGAAAGATGACAGATAATAAAAGCGAACCACCAGAGTACAGGGAACAAAATGTTACACACCCCATATAATAAAATAAATAAACAGCAGACTTAACTTCCAGACAAAAGTATAACCGGTGTGCTCTGTGAGGAGGAGCTGGAATAAATCTACACAGACTACAGCTAATTGGCTGTCTCTCAGCCAACAAATCAGTCCAGTAACCAGGAGAGTAGTGTCCCCGCTGGCGTTGCCACCAAAAAGACAGAGGGCAAGCGCCAACATTGAGGATCACGTATGTCAGGGTGTCACCCTAGTCCCGATCCTCACTCATGGCCGGAGCGTCACAATAGTGTTCTGCTTAGCAACAGGCGTAACAATGGAGCGCTGTCAGTGACAAATGGCTCCCAGGTCTCTCATTTTCGCTGCCACTTTCTTTGGTTGGAGCTTTCTTCATACGACCAAATAATTATAATCAAGATGACCTTACACTGCACAATTATAAGTAACCACACCTACATTGAGTTCTGAAATGCATGAGGCTATTTACGCCTTGTCTAGTTCCCGTTTTTCGAAGGAACTAGCTGCAGTGGAGGTGCGACTGGCAAGTGTTCATGGGGTTGAACTAGATTTCTTCTGCTTGTCTTTGCACCTGTTGCATATGCCTGTTCTGCTTGTGTGCCTCTTCCTACTTATCCTTTTAACTGCAAACACAATTGTGCATTTTGGGATCTATTTGCCCACTTAAAGGGGTTTAAGTTGATGGCCTCTTTGTAGAATAGACCATCAATGTATGTATGTTCTGGAAGAGACTGCCATTTGGAACCCCCCGTTGATCAGTAAAATGATAGGACCAGCAAATCCATTGTTTATCAAAGAACAGCAATGTAAGTACAGATATAGCAAACATTAACTTGACACTTAAACGGTCCCTCCAGCAAAAACACATTTTTTCATCCCTGCATCCCTCACCTGATTGCTTTTCACCCTTTGGATGTCTCCTCTGTGTATTACAGTCACTTCCATGTAGTACAGCCCTCTTTCTGGTGCTTATCAGGCACTATCTTGATGCTACTTTCACTATCTTGATGCTACTTTCACTTTCACATCAGTCCCATGATGCATCAGCACAGCATTACATGATCAGCTACCAAGCTGCTTCAAAACTCTCCAGTTTGGATTCCATCACAATATTTTTTTAGACTCCATATAATATTTAGGACTTAATTCTAGCTGAATTCTCATTCCATAATAAAGTTGGAAACTTTTCAAAGGGAAAAATGGTCGGCAGGGTTGGTAATTCCAAGTGTTTGGATATATTTTTGGCATCTCAATTGCAACAGTTGAAGGGGTGGGGAGAAAGAAATGGGTTGTGGTTGAATGGTAGATTAGTTTCTATCTAGTTTTTAGATTGTAGCCTATAATGGTATGTGAGAGAGGGATGAAAGAAGGAAAAAAGGGATTATATCTGAATATTATGTTAATAATTAAATTATGGAATAAATTTAAGCAGATTTTGCAACTAAATGGATTTACTATATACACGGTCTCTGGAGGAACCCTAAGTTGCCAGAGTTTTTTGGATTGGAGGGATTTTCATTATCAGAGAAGAGACGGGTTATCTTTTTGGAACAGGTACATTCTGGGAGTCCCTTATATAGCTGTTTTTTTCCCAGTGCCTTCGGTTACGACATGCGTTTGCTACTCAGGCCTAGTCAGTGTCTGTGCTTACGGTTCAACACCCTTTGGTGAATTTTCTTGGGTGTTCTGGAGCTACAAAGGGTGAAATATCCTATCTATATAGACCGATGCTTTCTCACTATTTACAACAATTCCCAACAAAGTAAAAAAAAAAATGAGAAAAATATTTAGATCATAGTAGTGAAGATAAATGAGCCGCAGTGCTGCGTATAATTCCATTATTTCTATCTGAAAATCAACTAGTATCACAATTGTATTTAGTGCATAGAGTATATCGTACTCCATTAAAGTTGTTTAACATGGGTATTAGAATAAACTCAGACTGTGCAAAATGCTGTTTTGATGGTGCAGATTTAATGCATAGGGTCTGGGATTGTGTAAAATTGTATGCATTTTGGAATGAGGCACTAGAGATAATTAAAATATATATATATCTTGTCTATATTGGTATTAATCCCAGAATTTCTATACTGGGTATTGTTGATGGGCATACTCTTTTGGGAATTCACTGAGAAAATTGTATCGGGCGCGGTACTTGATTACTGCTGGTTGGATGCAGCCTGTCCACCCGACATTAGGGGATTTTGTCAGAAAGATAAGAGAGTTTATATGTTTTGGAACTGGCATATATCAAAAGAGAGGGTGTTTGACTAAGTTTAAGGAAATTTTGGGAATCTTAGTGAGTACTGGTTGCATTGACTTATTGTAGAAAAGTTGATGGGATTGGGAGGGATGAAGAAGACAGGAGAGAAGGTGGTGAAGAGTTAGGTTCTTTTTTGCCCTTTTTGTATGTGTCTAAATATTTTCTTTTGTTTTTGGGGATGGGGAGATTATGATTTGCTTAAATATAGTAATGATTAATTGTATTGTTTGGATGGGGTAATGTTGTGTTCTATGTATATTATGCTTATGTATATATAAACGTGTAGAAATTAAGGAGTAATTGTATTCAAAGGCATAACTTCAACAAAAATGATTTGATTCAAAAAATAAAAAAGCTACAGGCCTATACCATGTCTGCAACACTGCCATGACCATCTGTATTCTATAGTCACCTATATAAACTACATACCATAAATATACAGTATGGAGGATAAGCTGAGATGTCCTCTGTTATAACTGTGTGACAAGAGCTGTGTGATCATCATCAGTAACTGTCATAGTATAAGAGTGTCTTTGTCCCCCTCTAGGCAATTTCTGTGGTACAATCCAAGCATACAATCCAATCAATAGCATCACATAGGCTAATAGACTGACTAGTTTAAGAACACATAAACCCAAGAAAATTTGAACTGGTCAGAATTAAGATCACATGATCATCTGAGGATAAAGAGGCCAGGAGTTTCAGGTAGAAAGGAATAACTAATAGAGTTGAGCGAGTATACTCGCTAAAGGCAATTGCTCGAGCGAGCATTGCCCTTAGCGAGTACCTGCCCGCTCGAGACAGAAGGTTCGGGTGCCGGCGCGGAGGAGCAGTGAGTAGCGGCAGTCAGCAGGAGGGATCAGGGGGGAGAGAGGGAGAGAGAGAGATCTCCCCTCCCTTCCGCCCTGCTCTCCCCCACAGCTCCCTGCCCGCCGCCGGCACCCGAACCTTCTGTCTCGAGCATGCAGGTACTCGCTAAAGGCAATGCTCGCTTGAGCAATTGCCTTTAGCGAGTATACTTGCTCATCTCTAATAACTAACCAAAATAATACTAGCTCACTTATATACTGGGGGATAGCTATAACACGAAATAAAAAAAATCATGAGTCACTCCTTAATGCATTAAATACATATTTGTATCCGACTTTAACTTGACTTTTTCAAATACTTTTGTTATGTCAAGTGTAAAAGTTTGCTACATCTATATGAGAGTGAAGGTAAAATGAACAGTACTGCTCTGTTGATCAGTGGCTGACAACACCATTGTCTTCATCAGGAAGGCCATCAGTTGAAGAGATTTACACATAAAGGTCAGCTCATAAGGGGAACATTTTCTATGTAAGAAGTTGGCCAGAGTCCTTTTTGTAATTCAATGCAATTTTCTATCTACAGGAGAAATTCTTGGACAACCAAATCTGAACCTAAATCCACAGACCCGTTTTCCAGACTTTCTTGATGCTCTTCCGGGGACGAATGTCGACCTAGGAACACTTGAGTCTGAAGATTTGATTCCAAGTCTGAATGATGTGGAATGTGTGCTGAACAAAAATGACACCTACCTCACCTGGCTGTAGACGCTGGTGCTCAGGCTGACCCGTTCCTGTTTCTTTTTTCCTTTTCCAATAACCTAGCTTTATTGTGTTTTTCTCTTGTGGAAATGTATGATGAGCCTTATAAAAAGTTGTGCTGCCAAACTGCCTCCAGCTGTACTTCAACAGATTATTGTCATATACTTGTTTATGTATAGAATTTTTCCTTATTGTATCACCACTATGCAAAGGCTGTGATGTTATCTACAACAAGCGGTGGCATGTCTACATGAGGCCATCTTTAAACTTTTGAAGTCGGACCTGAACATGGTTTTACTTTATTGGAAGACTAGGTTAGGAGTTACAAAGAGATAACCATGCACAACATGGGCAGTATACTTTATTTATAACTGTAGAACCTAATGCATATAACCGTTTTAATATAAGCTTTACAAATCATTGTAATATTACAAATGTGCTGGAAATAGAATAACAAGTAGATTTTTTATGCCAAGCTACCTAGGATGTTCTCTTTTTGTGTGATTTTTTTTTTTTTTTGCAGAAGCACAAACATTATGTTTAGAGTTGTTCTTCAGTATATTACTGTATAGCTTTTAGATGGGGAAAAAAAAATCTTCCAAGTAGCATTATGTTCTATAATCGTGAGACACTACAATGTTGACCAGTTTGGTACTAACTACCACCATTATTACTATTTTTTTTCCTTTTTTTTTTTAACAATGTGACTACAATCTTTTTTTTTATGGTATTTTAATGCATATTAGATTTTATTGTTTATTGTATTAAGCACTATGTTTTTTAACTAATTGTAACTGATAAATTCAGGCTTTTTTTATAATACAATGTGACAGTATCTCTGAGACTATCAAAGGGAGCTTTCTAAGTACAAAATTAGGTATTGTCTGAAGTGGGTTACTGAAAAATATCACAAAATTGGAGGGTAATTAAGAAATTCATTTAGCTTCTATATGATATATACTGGAACCCACTTTATGCATTCTTGTTACTTATAATGTTATGATAAAAAATATATTATTTTTCTATCCTGACCTTCCAACGATGAACTCTTATTCATTAGCTACAGCTGGAGAGCAGGGACTATTTGCAATATATCGTATATTACGTTGGAAATGTGGGACTGATTAAGCATTGGAAGTACCAGTTATGCAGTAATAGTCACAAATGCAGATGACGTCCTAAAAGTCCATAATACTTCTTGAATCATTATAATATTTATATCAAAAGACTAAACTTTATTTGTAACTTTTTAACTAAACCCATTCTAAAGGCATTATTGATCAAAGTCTCTTGTTTCCACAAGAGATACTCTTTGCACTTACAGCGGGTATATGGGATGACTCCCTCCTAAAGGTCTTGCAGTATGCATGCTCATTTACAGACCTGTTTTTTTTTATTTTGGGCAGATGAAGAATGATCCACATTTTGAAAGTGCAGTTACTGGAGACAAGAGGCCTACAGATGGGGTTTTTAACGAGGGTGGAGAAAGATATAAATATATCTAATATTAACACTTTCTAGTACTGTAGATTTGCATGAAATAATCTACTTTACCAGATTCATAATCTTGTGCAACGGTGCATTTTAACCAACTTTGGAGAGGCTTAGCATTTTAAAGTCATAATGAAGTAAACTAAGTATACCCAAAAAGAAAGTCATTAAAAGAACACTCTACGCAACACTAATACGCTTTGTCAAACCCAGTGCAGGACCTGAAAGGCGGTGCATAGGTTATGGCGTTACAACCACAATCAGGCAGTGGAGCTGGGGTCACATCCCAATGTCAGCCCTGTTCCACTTGACCACTTCTTGTTACTACAGAAGGTCCTTGAGTTGACTGTTGGAAGACCCTCAATGGGCTCAGTGCATTAAACATCTTCTTTATCCTCCATCTAGGAACAGATTAGGTTCCTGATGCGTTGCCACTGATATCGGGATGATTGCCCTAACCAAAGTTGCTTAACAATGGTGTTTCCATTCCCATATTTCAGCATGAAGGGCGTTATACTTATGCCTTGCACAAACATAATAGCGTGACATCAAAAAGAGAGACCTTGTATCTTGGATGCCCCATCAGGCCCTGCACTAGGTATAACACAACATATAAGTTTTGCCCAGAGTTTCTCTTTGAATACAGTCAGTTGACTAAGAAGTAGTGAAAAGAGGAAGCATATGCCTTTGCGACTTCACAAAATGAGTTTATAGGCTACATTGGTTCATCCAAGTGAATGTCTGTTTTATGAGTCCAGAAATGTAAAGTTCATGGCTCAAGAGTATGAAGATACCTCCATTGCAAAATGTTAGTAGTTCGGAAAAAGGCATTCTTAAGTCAAGAGCCAATGGGTACATTTTAATTTCCACATGAGGAAGTGTCATAGTAATGACAGGTGTCAATGCATTGCATGAGTTAGAGCCAAAGTTGTGTTTTAATCAATGCTGGTGGTGATTTGAAGGTGAATAACTTATGATATCAAAGGTAGACTGTAGACTTGAGTTAGAGATAAAATGAGTATTGATATTAGGTAGGTTGCTTATGGATTGTGGATAGTAGCCATAGACTAGAGAAAGGAATGTCATTGTGACTTGTGAAATAAAATCCTGACCGTTTAGATCGCAACACTCATTTATGAAATAAACATTTTGTAATGAAACATTTGATACATTTTTTCTAACTTTATTATGTTATTTTTAATAAGGAGTTAGTGTTTTACAGCATGTTGCATGGATTTCGAGCAGTACAGTTTTTTGTAGGTTGACATATTAAGGAAATTTTCTGATGTGGCTATCACTGAATTACAAGGGAGCTGAAGCATTTATAGTCATGCAATATGAGAGGTCTGAAAATAAGTCTGAGATCATTTACAGTATGCTTGGCTTAGGTTTAAATGCAGTTTGATATGTTTCCTGCCGTACACCAACAGGGACAACTCTACCCTGACAACAAACAGAACAACATACAAATCAAACAGCAACCAAGTAGATGCCATATTGCATTAAAGAAGTGAAAATAATATGAAAATATGACATTTCTAGCTCCAGTGCGCTCAAACACAATGTTACTATACATATTGGATTATTTTGACACGCGCCAGACCTTACAGTGTTTGACAGACATTGCAATAAGTATCATGTAAAATGCACCAGTCACCAATAAAACATTCTTTGTGTGGACATTGGAAATAGGTCTGATTTTACCATTCTCATTTTCATACTACAGCCATGTTTATAAGGCCTTAAGAACAGTTATATATCCTACAGTGTTATTAATGGTGTCAAGCAGCTGAACAAATATGGGGGTGGTTGTGGATTAAAACCCACCCACACTTTTTTCTTTTCAATAGAGAAGACCTTTTTTGAAAATGGCATACAGTACTTCAGGAACATGGGAGCTATATGTTTATCTTTTGCCTCAGTCTGTCTATAGTCAACCATATTGAGCTACTAATTAAAGGTGTTGTTCAGGCAAATACCATTGATGACCTATTTTCAAGTTAGGTCATCAATAGTTGATCGCAGATGATCCTTTGCTCGGGATCTCAACTGATCAGTCACCCACTGTCTGTGCAGCAGGGCCAGACGTCGTCATTGGGGTCAGAAAAGGAAGTCTCGGAGGCAGCTTCATTCCCTTTAAAATCAATGGAAGCAAAACCACCTTTGAGACTTTTCGTCTAACCCTGATGATGATGCCTGCTGCACTAATAGCTGGCTGGATGATCAGCTGGTCCCCAAGGATCTTGAGCGGTGTATTCCAGGCAATCAACTATTGATGACCTATCCCGTGGATAGGTCATCAATAGTATCTGCCCAGAAAGTCCCTTTAACACTCCAGTTCTTCCATGGGAAGTCACAAGGAGATTGTCTTGAGTATCTTCCCCCGCCACTCTTATATATGCACCAAGGGCATAGCCATTAGTTTTGTTCCACGCTTGGCCAAACAGTGATTCAGCCACTGAACTGTATAATCAAGAAAGCGGCTGATTGTTGCGGCAGCCGACCTAAACACAACTCTTTTAATTGTAATTGTGCCAAGCAGCTTCCATGGCAATAAGCTGCTTTTTTCAACTTATAAGGATGCTCAGTTTGGCAGAAGAAGGCAGCAGATTGCTATGGCAGTCACCCAGCATATAAATCGCAGAACCAAGACAAAAGTAGTTCAAACCTAGACCCTTCCCATGCACAAAGTTGCACTTGGACTCAGAAGTATAAACTGAGAGTAGGGGCCCTGCACAAGCTTATTTCAACTTCCTGAATGCTGGGTGTTCCTGCTTAGTGGTTGCACTAGTATTACCATTATGCTAGTGTTAGGAGACATTTTTGGGGCAGTGTATGACCCAATTTATTGAGAACTGTAAGAGTTACATTACATTACTTGGTGAGAAGGAAAGGGCAACAAACAAAATTAGTTTTTGGGCACAGCTGAAAACTGTGCTGACATGGTCTTACAGAAATTCAGCACGGTTTGCAAATAGATTGTTAATCGCTGCATGATGTTCAAGATAAAGATTTACGCCAAACTGGGCGTAGTTGCGGTTAAACCACATCACAGTGCATTTTTCAGACACGTATCGGCCAACCAGCATCCACTACATTTGGCTATGCCCTAAAGTTTACGTTGGGAGCGTCAGTGCCTCTGATATGCATTATATAAGGCACAAAATGAAATATATTATCTTTACCAAGGCAGTGTCAGTGGCAATTGTTTTTCCAACCTAAGCCAAAAGTATTGAATGTCTTGCATATGGGTTGTTGCAGTAGGCAGGTAAATCATACTAGCTATTCAAATTGAATACAAATATGTTTCTTCTTTGAACTCCTTTTGTTTGACCCATGGTCATACTTCGTAGACTCAAAGACTGGTAGAGTTGGAAGGGACCTCCATGGTCATCGAGTCCAACCCCATGCTCAATGCAGGATTCACTAAATCATCCCTGACAGATATATGTCCAGCCTCTGTTGAAGGATTTCATTGAAGGAGAACTGACCAGTTCTGACCATAAGCTCACCTCCCAGATGTAGCCTTGTCTCTCCTGTCCATGTGGACAATTGCCAAACAAAGTAGGAAGTGGCTTCCGCTGATCACAGAGAACAGCGTGGCTATCACATTTTTCTGCTAATCTTTCACATCATTGCATTAAATCATAGCGAGTATTAACACATTCATATGATCACTTGATTACAAGGTAGGACTGGGCAACAAACCACTGGACACCAGGGACTATGGCACTAAACCACTAGAAGGGAGATGTTAGGGGGCCAAGTCAGACAGCCGTGAAACATTTGGCTGATCAGCTTTTGGTGAGCTAAGGGCTCACACACTTGTAAATGGGTCCTTAACAGTCTGCTCCGGGCTAAGTACAACTTTAATGTAACTGAAAACTGTTCAGGTCTTAGAATTCATCCAAGGTAGATAATAATGTTAGTCTTGATGTGGTTGCTGTAGGTTATAGTAGATCTAAACACATTGCATTTTGGTATCAAAGTCTAGAGGTGGCCATACACATTAGATAGAAGTAGGTTGTCTTAAGACTATCTTTCCCCGCCATCCTTATATATGCACCAAGGGAATAGCTGTTAGTTTTATTGTTACGCCAACTGAGCCATACACATTTTAGCACATATTGGCCATTACAGTTAATCAAGATGGCCATATACGTTCAATGACAGGAGGCAAAGGACAAATGATCTTTCACTGCAAACATTCTTTCTCAGCAAGATGGTTTCCAGACAGTGTTGGTCTTCGGTCAGTTGAAAGGTTCATCTGTTATTAAATTTCACCTGCCGAACAATAGTTTTGTTTGAAATTGTCTGTTTTACACTAGTGTGTATGACCACCTTTACCCCCCCTCAAAGACTGAAAATTCAGTGTTTAGCCAGAGGTATGGAGCTCTAATGGCCCCAAAGTTTTACTTACCTGAATGATGATCTGGCTATCTTCTACTAGACCACGCCTAGTCGTATATATAAAAAAATACTTCAACTTTTATTGGTGACTGCAGATATTGGACCTCCTGCATCAAAAGAGCCTCAGTGTTGTCTATAATGAAAAATCCGATTTTCCAAGTTGAGTATGAAAATCAAGATGTAATCTTGATAGGCAACACTAAAACTTACTTACTTACGTAAAACAGATTTTATGAGGACCAATGTGTCTGTTGCATGTATATATAGACAGTGTGGTCACCGATACAGGAGGTTCTTGACAGCTAGGGATGAAGGGGGCCTCAGAACATACAGACAGGGCAATTGAAGAGTAAATGCATAGCAGCAGGGGGCAATATATTTTATGATTATTGGAATACAAAAAAGTGGTTTTCCTTGTGGAGTTAAGCTTTAAGTGATTGAATGTGAAGTTGCACGTTACAAACACTATTGTCACTATTGTGTAGCCCTATGCTGACCGGCACTTCATCAGTGCAGTATTTTGTTGAGGTTTAATTGCATGAAATAATTGTTTTATTCTGTAACATGTAAGTTTTAGACACTACAGTTAAGCAGAATTGTTCTGTAATCTGCGCATTCTTATGTACTTTATGCTCAAGTGAGTGGTTTGTTTTTTGTCTGCATATGAACGTTTGCTGCCTATGAAGCCAAGGGCCGCATGGATAAAACAAATTGCAAATACTCATTGTTATTCTTTTATTATACCATTTTATTTAAATATCCAGCTCTGCTTCTTTTTTGGGCAACTATGCAATAAACCCTCCAAAAAGTATCTTGTTTCGTATTTGATTTGCATTCGTCTCTTTCTAATTTGCTAATGCCACGTCCAAGCTGGACGCAAAACACCTTGTCAGGATCGGACTTAATTTGTTGTCCAAAAAGGAAAGTTATACATATAATATATTAATACGGAGAACACAAAATATTAATAATGTAACCAAAAAGTGAGGGAATAGGAAATCTGACCCTAACCTACTAATACCTAACTAAAAGCGGAGCGCTTGCCCTGATAAGAGTGAGCCCATGTCAGGATCCTGGGACAACCCTGACTCCCTAGTTGGGAGACAGGGATAATGTTTAGTACTATATATATAGTATAGATATTTAAAAACAAGCATGCAATACTTCAGATGAAAAACCAATGCAGAAATAGCAATAGTCAGGAGACGGATGTTACAACAGTCCAAATATCCTGAACACCAAATAGACGTATCTGACAGTGGAACAGGACAGGAGCCACCAAGGTGACCAGGAGCACCTTCAGACTAGAAGTATAACCAGCGTCCTCCATGACAAAAAGGAATATAGGTGTATAAACATTGGTTAACTGGCCATCTGGAACACATGGTGCCTAGCCGACAATTCCATCCACACCATCAGAGAAGGGATCATGACAGTGTCCCACACCGGAATGACACAGGGCACGCATCGGCATGTAGATTACGCGGGCCAGGGCTGAAGTTGTGACACCAGCAACCCGGTACCGATGTGGCATGCCTAGCGAGTCATGATTGCTAAAAGGGATGCAAAATCTTAGAAAGGTACATCTCGCAACCAATTTTTTTAGGACTGTGCATGTGCAGCCATTGCTCTGCAGGGTTATCACCTATCTCTGCATTTCTAAACAGTCTTCAACCATACAGGACTTCTTTCCAGTGTTTATGAAAAAATTGATATGTCCATGATTTTTTTAGTTGAGAAGCTTTTGCAGTTTATTATAATTGTAATTATCACCATCGTACAGTTCACACTAAATGTTGACCAGTTGGCTCTTGAAGTTGGTGTAGGAAGCAGAAAAATAGACAAGTGTAGGGATCTGAGCGACTTTTGACAAGGGCCAAGTTGTGATGACTAATTGACTGGTCAGAGCCAGTCCAAAATAGCAGGTCTTGTGGGGTGTTCTCTGCTTGTAGTGGTTAGTACTTACCAAAGATAGTCCAAGGAATGACAAATGGTGAATCAGCGGCAGGGTCATGCGTGCCTAAGGATCATTGATGTGCACAGGTTAGCCCATCTGGTCCAATCACACAGAAGAGCTATTGTAATACGATTTGCTGAAAATGCTTATCTGGGAAAGAGATGGCACCAGGATGCACTATGGGAAGAAGGCAAGCCGGAGTCATGTTCTGGGCAATGTTCTGCTGGAAAATTTTGGGCCCTGACACTCATGTGGATGATACTATGACACATACCACCTACCTACACATTGTTGCAGCCCAAGTTCTTGACAGTGGTATTCCCTAATGGGCCTCTTTCAGCAGTATAATGTGTCTCTCCATAGAGCAAAAATTTGCACAATTTTCTGGATTTCTTAGTAAAGCTGTCTGAAAATTTACTCACTCTCACTGCTTGAAGAAAACATCCACTCTTCTCAGCACTTTCAAAATTTGGCAAGTGCTGAAAAAGTTGCAGTTAAATTTGATGCATGTCACAATTTGCAATTATTTTGTACAGTTTATGCCAAAAGTTGGTGTAAACTGCTTAGTAAATATAGGCCAGTTAACGTTTCTGAACAGTGAAGTCTATCATTGACAATTCACTACAGACATCCCTTTACCACAACCTAGTAGACTCAGACAAGTTTCTTAGGAATGAGTATTTTCATCCCAGACACACAAAAAAAGTATCATTTACAGTCCTGGAATATGTTATATCCAGAAAACCACATGGCAGGATGCACTTCTATAAACTGAAAGACATGTGAAGAAGCCAAAGACCAAACCTAAGGTTACAGACAGGACATTCATAGAAAACCAGGAGAGTATATTCTACATAAAATATTTCTGGTTCGAGGTTAGGAATGATTTGCATGATTTTTTTTGCTCACGATTGCTTGATTGGATGCTAATTCAAGGATTTTCGTGTTTTGCAAGGCGATCTATAGGTATATGCATATGTACACATGCGTATATCTTCTGTTTTAAAATTTAGGAGGATTAATATGTATGGTATAAACATACAGCCGTCAAACAAGCAAATACAGTACATATCACAAGCATACAGAATGACAGAAGCCAATGCAGAAGAAGAGAGGGCCCTGCCCATAAGAGCTTAAAATCTATAAGGAAAAGGAGAAAGAAGGTGAGGCCGTGGAAGCACTATATATAACTGTGTATTTGGTGGTGAGGGGTATGGTAGGTTGTAAGTTTAAAGATTTTAGTTTGCTGGAGACAGTTAATGTTGGGGTAGTAAGGTTCAAAGAAGGGGAAATGTATAGAGGCCCTTGGCCATGGGCACTATCTGGCATGGGGGACTTACCAGAGTCTGAACCAAAATGTGGATTGCGCGGCTCTTCTGTACTGGGGCTAAACACACCTCAGAAGCCTAAAATTGAAAAAACAAGATCTCCTCTGTGCAGAGGGTCAATTAAATTGAAGAAGGGTGGAGGAATATAAATACCTTATGTGTGCAGCAGTACAACACATTAATAATAGAGATGAGCGAACGCGTTCGTCCGAGCTTGATATTCGTGCGAATATTAGGGTGTTCGGGATGTTCGTTATTCGTAACGAACACCATGCGGTGTTCTGGTTACTTTCACTTCCTTCCCTGAGACGTTAGCGCGCTTTTCTGGCCAATTGAAAGACAGGGAAGGCATTACAACTTCCCCCTGCAACGTTTAAGCCCTATACCACCCCCCTGCTGTGAGTGGCTGGCGAGATCAGGTGTTCGCCTAATATAAAAGTCGGCCCCTCCCGCGGCTCGCCTCAGATGCGGTGTGAGTTAGATGAGGGACAGTGCTGTTTATACCGGAGCTGCTGTAGGGAAAGAATTGGTAGTTAGTGTAGGCTTCAAGAACCCCCAAAGGTCCTTATTAGGGCCACTGATAGCTGTGTGTTGGCTGCTGTTAGCAGTGGGATTTTTTTTTTTCTCAAAATCGCCTCTGCAGACCGTTGCACCTGGCATTAGGGACAGAAGTGCTGCATAGGCAGGGAGAGTGTTAGGAGTGAGTGTAGCCTTCAAGAACCTCAACGGTCCTTTCTAGGGCCATATTTATCCGTGTGCAGTACTGTCCAGGCTGCTGTTAGCTGTGCTGCATTTTTTTTGGGCTTCTCAAAATCGCCTCTGCAGAGCATTCCACCCTCCATTGATACTGCAGGGAAAGAATTGTATAGGCAGGGCCACAACACAGTTATTATTCATAGAATATACGCAGTGCTGCCTGTTGGTGGGAAAAAACTGAAAACAAATCTATTTGTCCAGCCTCTGTCCGTCCTTACGGGCGGTGGAGACGTGTGAGCTGCGTGAAGAACAGTGCTAAATCATACGCACCCAGCTACGCTTTACTGCTGGCTTCGCCATTTGCTTTCCTTAATTGGGAAAAAAAATACCTGCTCTGCCAGAGTTATAATAACTCTGCTACCCTCACGTTCTGTGACACATAAGCAGGGACACAGCACAGTTATTAAACTTCTCATGTTCATAGAATATACGCAGTGCTGCCTTTTGGTGGGAAAAAACTGAAAACAAATCTATTTGTCCAGCCTCTGTCCGTCCTTACGGGCGGTGGAGACGTGTGAGCTGCGTGAAGAACAGTGCTAAATCATACGCAGCCAGCTACGCTTTACTGCTGGCTTCGCCATTTGCTTTCCTTAATTGGGAAAAAAAATACCTGCTCTGCCAGAGTTATAATAACTCTGCTACCCTCACGTTCTGTGACACATAAGCAGGGACACAGCACAGTTATTAAACTTCTCATGTTCATAGAATATACGCAGTGCTGCCTTTTGGTGGGAAAAAACTGAAAACAAATCTATTTGTCCAGCCTCTGTCCGTCCTTACGGGCGGTGGAGACGTGTGAGCTGCGTGAAGAACAGTGCTAAATCATACGCACCCAGCTACGCTTTACTGCTGGCTTCGCCATTTGCTTTCCTTAATTGGGAAAAAAAATACCTGCTCTGCCAGAGTTATAATAACTCTGCTACCCTCACGTTCTGTGACACATAAGCAGGGACACAGCACAGTTATTAAACTTCTCATGTTCATAGAATATACGCAGTGCTGCCTTTTGGTGGGAAAAAACTGAAAACAAATCTATTTGTCCAGCCTCTGTCCGTCCTTACGGGCGGTGGAGACGTGTGAGCTGCGTGAAGAACAGTGCTAAATCATACGCACCCAGCTACGCTTTACTGCTGGCTTCGCCATTTGCTTTCCTTAATTGGGAAAAAAAATACCTGCTCTGCCAGAGTTATAATAACTCTGCTACCCTCACGTTCTGTGACACATAAGCAGGGACACAGCACAGTTATTAAACTTAGATAATTCATTCACTAGAGGCAGTGGGGCCTTTCGTTTTCCAAAAAGGGCAAAAATTATATTTGGCCTGCAGTCTTGCGCCAATTTATTTCCTGCCTGTGAAATCAAATCACTGGTAATACAGCATGCTGAGGGGTAGGGGTAGGCCTAGAGGACGTGGACGCGGCCGAGGACGCGGAGGGCCAAGTCAGGGTGTGGGCACAGGCCAAGCTCCTGATCCAGGTGTGTCGCAGCCGACTGCTGCGCGATTAGGAGAGAGGCACGTTTCTGGCGTCCCCACATTCATCGCCCAATTAATGGGTCCACGCGGGAGACGGTTATTAGAAAATGAGCAGTGTGAGCAGGTCCTGTCCTGGATGGCAGAAAGTGCTTCGAGCAACCTATCGTCTACCCGCAGTTCTGCGCCGTCCACTGCTGCCAATCCGAGTCCTCTGTCTGCTGCTCCTCCTTCCTCCCAGCCTCCTCACTCCACTACAATAACACCTGCTCAGGAGCGGGAGCACTCCCAGGAACTGTTCTCGGGCCCCTGCTTAGATTGGGCAGCAGCGGTTCCTCTCCCACCAGAGGAGTTTATCGTCACTGATGCCCAACCATTCGAAAGTTCCCGGGGTCCGGGGGAAGAGGCTGGGGACTTCCGCCAACTGTCTCAACAACTTTCTGTGGGTGAGGAGGACGATGACGATCAGACACAGTTGTCTTGCAGTGAGGTACTAGTAAGGGCAGTAAGTCCCAGGGAGCAGCGCACAGAGGATTCGGAGGAAGAGCAGCAGGACGATGAGGTGACTGACCCCACCTGGTGTGCAACGCTTACTCAGGAGGACAGGTCTTCAGAGGGGGAGTCAAGGGCATCAGCAGGGCAGGTTGCAAGAGGCAGTGCAGTGGCCAGGGGTAGAGGCAGGGCCAGACCGAATAATCCACCAAGTGTTTCCCAAAGCGCCCCCTCGCGCCATGCCACCCTGCGGAGGCCGAGGTGCTCTAAGGTCTGGCAGTTTTTCACAGAGACGCCTGACGACCGGCGAACAGTGGTGTGCAACATTTGTCGCGCAAAGCTCAGCCGGGGAGCCAACACCAACAGCCTCACCACCACCACCATGCGCAGACATATGATGGCCAAGCACCCCGCAAGGTGGGACAAAGGCCGTTCACCGCCTCCGGTTTGCACCCCTGCCTCTCCCCCTGTGCCCCAACCTGCCACTGAGATGCAACCCCCCTCTCAGGACACAGGCACTACCGCCTCATGGCCTGCACCCACACCCTCATCTCCGCTGTCCTCGGCCCCATCCAGCAGTGTAGTTCAGCGCACCGTTCAGCCGTCGCTTGCGCAAGTGTTCGAGCGCAAGCGCAAGTACGCCGCCACGCACCCGAACGCTCAAACGTTAACCGTCCGCATCGCAAAATTCATCAGCCTTGAGATGCTGCCGTATAGGGTTGTGGAAACGGAGTCCTTCAAAAGTATCATGGAGGCGGCGGCCCCGCGCTACTCAGTTCCCAGTCGCCACTACTTTTCCCGATGTGCCGTCCCAGCCCTGCACGACCACGTCTCCCGCAACATTGTGCGCGCCCTCACCAACGCGGTTACTGCCACGGTCCACTTAACTACGGACACGTGGACAAGCACAGGCGGGCAGGGCCACTACATCTCCCTGACGGCACATTGGGTGAATTTAGTGGAGGCTGGGACAGAGTCAGAGCCTGGGACCGCTCACGTCCTACCCACCCCCAGAATTGAGGGCCCCAGCTCGGTGCTGGTATCTGCGGAGGTGTATGCTTCCTCCACTAAAGCACCCTCCTCCTCCTCCTCCTCCTCTGTCTCACAATCAAGATGTGTTAGCAGCAGCATGTCGCCAGCAGTCGGTGTCGCGCGGTGTGGCAGCACAGCGGTGGGCAAGCGTCAGCAGGCCGTGCTGAAACTACTCAGCTTAGGCGATAAGAGGCACACGGCCCACGAACTGCTGCAGGGTCTGACACAGCAGACCGACCGCTGGCTTGCGCCGCTGAGCCTCCAACCGGGCATGGTCGTGTGTGACAACGGCCGTAACCTGGTGGCGGCTCTGCAGCTCGGCAGCCTCACGCACGTGCCATGCCTGGCCCACGTCTTTAATTTGGTGGTTCAGCGCTTTCTGAAAAGCTACCCACGCTTGTCAGACCTGCTCGTAAAGGCGCGCCGGCTCTGCGCACATTTCCGCAAGTCCCACACGGACGCTGCCACCCTGCGCACCCTGCAACATCACTTTAAGCTGCCAGTGCACCGACTGCTGTGCGACGTGCCCACACGGTGGAACTCTACGCTCCACATGTTGGCCAGGCTCTATGAACAACGGAGAGCTATAGTCGAATACCAACTCCAACATGGGCGGCGCAGTGGGAGTCAGCCTCCTCAATTCCTTTCAGAAGAGTGGGCCTGGTTGGCAGACATCTGCCATGTCCTTGGTAATTTTGAGGAGTCTACCCAGGTGGTGAGCGGCGATGCTACAATCATTAGCGTCACCATTCCTCTGCTATGCATCTTGAGAAATTCCCTGCAAACCATAAAGGCAGCTGCTTTGCGCTCGGAAACGGGGGCGGGGGAAGACAGTATGCCGCTGGATAGTCAGGGCACCCTCCTGTCTATTTCTCAGCGCGTACAGGAGGAGGAGGAGGAGCATGAGGAGAATGAGGAGGAGGGGGAAGAGACAGCTTGGGCCGCTGCTGACGGTACACCGGCTGATTGCCTGTCATCCTTTCAGCGTGTATGGCCTGAGGAGGAGGAGGAGGAGGAGGAGGATCCTGAAAGTGATCTTCCTAGTGAGGACAGCCATGTGTTGCGTACTGGTACCCTGGCACACATGGCTGACTTCATGTTAGGATGCCTTTCTCGTGACCCTCGCGTTGCACGCATTCTGGCCACGACGGATTACTGGGTGTACACACTGCTCGATCCACGGTATAAGGAGAACCTGCCCACTCTGATTCCCGAAGAGGAAAGGGGTTCGAGAGTGTTGCTATACCACAGGACCCTTGCGGACAAGCTGATGGTAAAATTCCCAGCCGACAGCGCTAGTGGCAGAGGGCGCAGTACCGAGGGCAAGGTAGCAGGGGATGTGCGTAGATCGAGCAGCATGTACATCCCAGGCAGTGCAACAGTCTTTAAGGGCCTGGCCAGCTTTATGGCTCCCCACCAAGACTGTGTCACCGCTCCCCAGTCACGGCTGAGTCAGCGGGAGCACTGTAAAAGGATGGTGAGGGAGTACGTAGCGGATCGCACGACCATCCTTGGTGACGCCTCTGCCCCCTACAACTACTGGGTGTCGAAGCTGGACACGTGGCCTGAACTCGCGCTGTATGCCCTGGAGGTGCTTGCTTGTCCTGCGGCTAGCGTCTTGTCGGAAAGGGTGTTTAGTGCGGCTGGGGGAATCATCACAGATAAGCGTAGCCGCTTGTCAACCGACAGTGCCGACAGGCTAACACTCATCAAGATGAACAAAGGCTGGATTTCCCCAGACTTCTGTTCTCCACCAGCGGACAGCAGCGATACGTAAGCAATACGTAGGCTGCACCCGCGGATGGAAGCTACGTTCTCTCTCACCATCCAAAACGGGGACATTTCTGCTTCATCAATCTGTGTCTAATATTCCTCCTCCTCCTCCTCCTGCTCCTCCTCCTGAAACCTCACGTAATCACGCTGAACGGGCAATTTTTCTTAGGGCCACAAGGCTCAGTCAAATAATTTTTCAGAACAATTTTTAAAAGTTTCAATGCGCTTAAAAGCATTGGAACTTTAACTTGAACCAATTTTTCGTTACACTGGGCTGCCTCCAGGCCTAGTTACCACTTAAGCCACATTAACCAAAGCGATTAATGTGTTTCACCTGCCCTCTTGGCTGGCGATGGCCAATTTTTGGGATGTACATTAGTACTGTTGATACAGCAATTTTTGTGGGCCCTCGCCTACAGTGTAATCAAATTAATTTTTAGCCCACCTGCATTACAGCTGACGTAACCTCAGCTGTGTTGGGCAATGCAATGGGATATTTTTGTGTACCGCCGGTGGGTTCCAGGGAGCCACCCATGCTGTAGGTGCACACGGAGTTTTAAATACATCTGTACACTTCTAAAGAACCCCAGTCTGACTGGGGCATGCAGTGTGGGCCGAAGCCCACCTGTATTACGCACAACATTACTACCTCAGCTGTGTTGGGCAATGCAATGGGATATTTCTATGTACCGCCGGTGGCTTCCTGGCACCCACCCAGGCAGTGGGTCCACAGGGAGTTTAACCTACATGTGTCCACTTGTAAAGAACCCCAGTCTGACTGGGGCATGCAGTGTGGGCCGAAGCCCACCTGCATTAAGCACGACATTACTACCTCAGCTGTGTTGGGCAATGCAATGGGATATTTTTGTGTACCGCCGGTGGGTTCCAGGGAGCCACCCATGCTGTAGGTGCACACGGAGTTTTTAATACATCTGTACACTTCTAAAGAACCCCAGTCTGACTGGGGCATGCAGTGTGGGCCGAAGCCCACCTGTATTACGCACAACATTACTACCTCAGCTGTGTTGGGCAATGCAATGGGATATTTCTATGTACCGCCGGTGGCTTCCTGGCACCCACCCAGGCAGTGGGTCCACAGGGAGTTTAACCTACATGTGTCCACTTGTAAAGAACCCCAGTCTGACTGGGGCATGCAGTGTGGGCCGAAGCCCACCTGCATTAAGCACGACATTACTACCTCAGCTGTGTTGGGCAATGCAATGGGATATTTTTGTGTACCGCCGGTGGGTTCCAGGGAGCCACCCATGCTGTAGGTGCACACGGAGTTTTTAATACATCTGTACACTTCTAAAGAACCCCAGTCTGACTGGGGCATGCAGTGTGGGCCGAAGCCCACCTGTATTACGCACAACATTACTACCTCAGCTGTGTTGGGCAATGCAATGGGATATTTCTATGTACCGCCGGTGGCTTCCTGGCACCCACCCAGGCAGTGGGTCCACAGGGAATTATAAATGCATCTGTTTCCACTTATAAAGAAACCCAGTCTGACTGGGGCATGCAGTGTGGGCCGAAACCCACCTGCATTAACCCTTTCCAGTCCACTGTGTGACCTGTGAAGACATTAGGGTTTAAGGCTGTACAGCTCCGTTGTTGGTAGACGTCCGTCGGGGTTCTCTTACTGTATATTGCCAGCCTCTCTGCTGTCGGAGCCTATCCTACGTGTCAGCTCATGCAGTACTGGCTTTAGCCAGCATATAGCGCCGTTGTATAACGGCAGAAAAAGAGTAAGCCCCCTAGGAAAACCATATACAAATTGGATTGGAAAGGGTTAAGCACAACATTACTACCTCAGCTATGTTGGGCAATGCAATGGGATATTTCTATGTACCGCCGGTGGCTTCCTGGCACCCACCCATGCTGTAGGTGCACACGGAGTTTTTACTACATCTGTACACTTATAAAGAACCCCAGTCAGACTGGGGCATGCAGTGTGGGCCGAAGCCCACCTGCATTAAGCACGACATTACTACCTCAGCTGTGTTGGGCAATGCAATGGGATATTTCTGTGTACCACCGGTGGGTTCCAGGGAGCCACCCATGCTGTGGGTCGACAGGGACTTCACAATAGGGAGTTGTACCTGCCTGTGTCTATGAATTAAAAAGCCCGGTCTGACTGGGGCATGCAGACACCTTGACAGAATGAATAGTGTGTGGCACATAGGTTCCCCATTGCTATGCCCACGTGTGCAGCTCCTGATGGCGGTGGCACAGGATTCTATTTCTCATTGCTTCTGTACAGCATTGTGGGCTATCGCTCCGCCACTTTTAAAGAGGGTCGCTGCCTAGCCGTGCCAACCTCTGCAGTGTGTGCCTGCGGTCCCTCGTCATGGCAGACGCAATTCTAAATAGACATGAGCGTGGTGTGGCATGAGGGCAGCTGAAGGCTGCCCAGGGACACTTTGGTGTGCGCTGTGGGGGGGAGAGGGGGCGGTTGGTCAGCATGTAACCCAGGAGAAGTGTCAGTGGAGTGTCATGCAGGCAGTGATTGTGCTTTGTTGGAGGTAGTGTGGTGCTTAGCAAAGGTATGCCATGCTAATGAGCGCTTTTCAGAAGTAAAAGTTGTTGGGAGGGGGGGGGGCCCACTCTTGCCGCTATTGTGGCTTAATAGTGGGACCTGTGAACTTAGGATGCAGCCCAACATGTAGCCCCTCGCCTGCCCTATCCGTCACTGTGTCATTCCCATCACTTTCCTGAATTGCCCAGATTTTCACACATGAAAACCTTAGCGAGCATCGGCGAAATACAAAAATGTTCTGGTCGCCCATTGACTTCAATGGGGTTCGTTGTTCGAAACGAACCCTCGAGCATCACGGGAAGTTCGTTACGAATAACGAACACCCGAACATTTTGGTGTTCGCTCATCTCTAATTAATAATGTCTGTATCTGCAGCAGCCTTCCCAAAGTGAAGGGAGACTCCAATGTAGAACCAGCAGGAAGAAGAAAAACATGGGAAATCATGGCCATTGACAGGGATTCGGAAAACCAGTAACTGAAGAAGACTTCATCTGGCCATTGATAGATAGTAAGAGACAGTGATCACAATTTAAAAACTGCAGGCAAAGAGTGGCGGGTTAATAGTGGGCACTCCTCCTACATCTCTGGAGCTGGAAGACTTTCCGAAGCTGGGGCACCATCTCTTCCATTCGGCTGGGCTCTTGATTCCGGTGCGGTAATAAGCCTGATCACAGGGCTGCAGCATTGCCGGTAATGGCTTCTTTGCATGGAGCTTTCATTAACTGCACAGTGAATCAACAGCTTCCCTTTTGGGGTGGAATGTAATCTTGAAAATTGGGAAACAGATTCCCAATTCGGGTGTCAAACAGTCTCTTAGATTATCACTGTCCTTTTGATTAAATAAACTTGGAACTTCAAGCCAAATAGTTCAAGGCTCTTACTTCAATGGTCACACTGAGGGTTTCACAGGCTGCAAAGGTCGAGGAAAAGGATTTCACCCAATGTTCTAACTGCAGGTTCCTTTGTGGTAACAACACAGGGTGGAGTCAGCAAGTCTTAAACAGCAACATCCAAGTACCAGATCATTAAACTGCTCCATAGACAATGGCACTGGTACAGCTATCTGTCTGCCACTTACTTATCAACTTTTCTCTCGCTCGGACTCTAGATTGACGTCATTGGTGTCATAACACTATATACATAGCTGTCATGCCACTATCCTGCATCTGAGTCCCCCTCCTCATGATCATTCTCAGGCAATCAAAGAATTAACATAGCAAAACATACCTAAGCAACAATAGTTCCTCATATGACCACTAGAGGCTGATGTCAACGTTACACATATACATATTACTTATGCTTTCATAATAATAACTCAGACCCAACCAAGGCGATACAATCAAACAAAAGAAAAGAGTGAGCGGAAGGGATCTATGAAAATAGTCTTATAGGCAAAAACATGAGAAGTGGATAAGTGCAGAGAGGAGCTGAGGTTTTGTGCTGGGTGATATCTTGAAACAAATTGTGAAAAGTTTGAAAAGGAGGTGAAGTGATAGAGGAGTGAGACGAGACATAATGCAGTAGTGTTGATGATGGATTGGATGGGGGTAAGTTTACAGATGGACATACACTGCCAAACCTGCTGATTTTCGCAGGACTGGCCAATGTATATAGGGGCATCCCAACATTTCCCTGTTGGGGGAAAGAAGGATCGAGCTGTTGGATGTGAATATTCCCAATCCTTTTGTTCTCAGCGGAGATGCAATGCTACCAGAGATTTCGGTCAGCAAGTTATTCCCCTTTACATGAATGTGTATGGCGGAGTCAGGCGGCTATCTGAAGTGTGTGTCTAGCTTGAAGGTACGCCATAGGAAAGGTTTCTGCAGTAGTCTAAAGGTGCCATCGGTTGACATCTGTTCTTCCCGATTTCTCCATACTGAACCAGATATGCACTCTTAGCTGCACCTCAGTTGACTTGAGGCTACAATATGTGAACACGGCCTAACTATAGAGTTAGCAGAACTGAATTTATCATTAATTAGACTTAATTGAATAACACAAATTTTGTGACATAGCTGCAGCCCTATGGAAAACCACTGAGACAATATGATATCAAAGTAGGAACATTTGGGTGTTCTACATCTGTATATGTCAGGTAGGGTAGAAATGTTATTGCAAAACAATAATACAATTAGTACTTACTCTCCTCAGTCCCAGTGATCCAGTGCTGCAGTCCCGCAATCTCCAAGTCTGTGCTGACAGCAGAAGTCAGGTGACCACTGCCTGCCAATCAGAGGCCGTAGCGTCAGTGCCTGTTCTTCTGACATCTGTGCTCCCATTCTGAGCGCCACGATGCCAGGAGTTTAGGACAGTGACAATGAGGCCTCTGATTGGAAAACAGTAGTCACCTGACTTCTGCTGTCAACACAGACTGGGAGAATCGCGGGTCTGCAGCGCTGGATTGCTGGTGCTGAGGAGACGGGTAAGTACCCTTTGTTGTATTATTTTAAGTAATGTGGATCTGATTTCAAGAAGTTAATTTGTAACCAGGACAACCCCTTTAGGATACATTCAAATGGGGCGGTAAAGTTGTGGAATAGCCACAGAGGATAATTCCCCTATACCATTACCTCATCCAAAACAGAGACAAAATCCACACCATGTGTGCAGATTCTGACTCGAAATCAGCTATGTATCCCCAGCTGATTCCGTCAGATATAGCGCTCCCCTCCCAATTCTTCACGCTATCAGCACAGCTTTTCACCTGGTACCAGGAGGCCTCTAGTGGTCATTGGCACTCAATAGAGGTCACTGGGTACCGGATAAGCAGCACTGATAGTGTAAGGAATTGAGAAGGGAGGGGAGCGCTATATCTGCAGACATGCAGCTGATTTTGAGTCAGAATCTGCACAGATGAATGCGGAAATGCGGTGGAAATGTCTACCATTTATGAACGTACCCTTAAAGACGTTTTATGTAAATGCAGACATCCAGGAGGAAGACAGTGAAAATGCCTGTTTTGTAGTTTCCTCTGTAAAAAGTTTCATGCGAGTTACTCCTATTACACTGATAGGGTGTTTACACATGTACGAAATGGCGGGGCTGCCACACAGCCGGGCAAAACCTTGCATGTTTTACCATAAATTACTGAGGCTTTGAAATGCGATTTTTCGCCCCTACAGGTGAAATGTGATTTCAGCTTGTTTTGGTCTGTAGGAGCCATTCTGCATTCTGTAATGCACCCATAGAGAAAGTCATCCAATGCTGCCATCTGCCAGTGAACTGCGATATAACACCATTAGTAATATGGCTGATAGCAACAGGACCGCTGAAAGGGTCAGTTGAAAGAATTTCTGCAACAAATGTCGGGTGTGTGAATATAGCAGCACAAGCAGGAATGTTCCCGGGCCTTGCCATGGTAAATATGTACTATAGATCAGGGGCGGCACCAATGCTGCTCTCTGTTGTGGTTCATCGCTGTTCTCCCACCTTGATGCAGAAGAATTCCCAGCTGGTCAGCTTCAATAAGTGTCAGAAGTTTTTAGAGTAGCGGATACTTATTGAAGTTGACCAGCTGGGAATTCCCCTGCATAGCTTGTAAGAAGAGAACTATATATTTCCGTATTTGCGCACAAAGACTGCAGTTCTGTCCTCCATAGGGTTCTTTCACATGTACCAGAATTTGCAGTGGAATTCGCCGCTGTGGAAGTCTGCACTAAAATCCGCATGTCTAAATGTGCATTTTGATGCACAATTGCTGGTAAAATAAAACCATTTTCAATTCTGCATTAAAGTCAGCATGTTACAGATGAGGATTTTGGCACAAATTTTTCTGCACAGCGCCAAATTCTGCTGCAAAGTCCGGTACATATGATATAGAGACCTTAATGGCTGCCTGTTTTTCTTTTGAAAGGACTATTTAGTCCGGGGGTCACTGGTAAAACCTTCTATCGAAAGTGCGGCCGTGTATTAATGAGTCTTCCAATGGCTTTCTTTAATGTTGCTGTCCTATGTTATTTTCTTTCAGGTGCAAATAGACCCCCAGTGGTTGAGTTTGGAATTGTTACTTGTACATTGTGTATTATGTTCACTGTCTGGGGGATCAAAGGGGAGGCACACAGAAAAACGGGGCATGTCTTTACTTCTATATAAAAATGTTTGTATGGACACTTATGGCGTCTCTTTCCTGGGCAGTGAGTAGCAGAAGCAAAGGCTACATTAGACTGATTGTTCACTGGACTGTGGCTTGCTCTAGCAACCAGATACAGCAGGGGTTAGATGGGGGCTTGGCGAACCCCAGGTTCAGAACGCGGCCATGTCGCCAAATCCATCTTTGGTAAAGCACAGCCGCTACCGTCCCTGTTGCATTAAGGTTTCTTCCAGCAGTAGGCAACATATGAAAACGTGACCACAGATACCGTAAGTGGTCTACTAGGCCATCTGCATTAAAGACTGTTATTGTTCCTTTGGATTTGGCCACAGGCTTTTATGGCCTTTTCTCCCTGACACAAACAGGGATTGTTGGACATTCCAGTCCTTTATTAACAAAGTTATTGGAGTAACATGGCCAGTAGCTGAATGCTTCCTTTCTGTCACAAGCCTCCGTCCATATAGGCCCAGGTGTGCGACAGGGCCCATCATGTTAGATATGGTCTAGACGCAAGTAGAGGTGCCCAAACCTCTACCTTGGGTCAAACCTCTTCCATTATCAGTACCAGCAGGTCAAAACCCAGAACTAGCGGTCACCAGTCCCCCTTAGATTAACCTGCCAGAGGTCCCTTCTCCCACCCAGGGGTCCTTTTCAAGTAGTGTAGTCAGGTGACCCCTGCTCCGACCAACAAGGAACTCGTTTGAGAACTGCTTTGCACAGACCCTTGAATTCATTGCTGAAATTACGTCAGTTGCAACCACCCCACAAAAATAATGATCGGTGGGACTCTCCTGAGACATATATTCCTTTGAGGCGTGAGGACAGAGAGAAGCAGAGGCTGGTGGAATCTTGGATTCACTGTGAGTTTGAGCGGTGGCTTGAGAGGCAACCCAGGAGATGGAGCGGCAGTGGAGGATTGCAGAGTAGAAAAGAGCAGGAAAACGTATTGGTTTGCTTCTTTTTGAGATTTTTTCAGAGTTCTTCACAGTTCTGACACTCTACACGGATGTAAAATACAGATCTAAACAATGGAGTAACAGCCCATTTACAGGTAACAATTAGCGCGTAAAATTTGGTCAAACAAATGAATATGAGCAAAACGGTTCAGTGTAAATGAGAAAAATAGCTCACTATTCGTTTGTGGCTGTTTATCGCTGACTTTCAGTCAGTGAAAAAACTATTGTTGGATCGTTGGCTTCTCGTTACGTGTAAATGCTCCCGCTCAGCGCTTCATGTAGAAAGAGACGTGCTGAGCGAGAAGCCAGCGGGAAGTCTTTCAGCGTAAACGCTCTGTACGAGTGCTGACGACCTTAGCGGTGACGTCAGCACTCATGCAGTCGATTAAATGATTGTTGGCCTGTATAAAAGAGTCGTAATATGCAAAAATGTCAGTAACTCCATGTGAATTGCTATTCCTACTGTAAACAGAGGAGAGTAGCACACTTGAAATGAGGAGAAACTTAAAGTGCACTTCTGGTTTTCTAAGGGTACTTTTACATGTGCTGTCTTGATCCAATTTTTTCAAGCAGTTTTTGAATCCGAAACTAGAGCTGTATTAAAAAATCCTCCCTATATATCTTTCCACCCTTTACAATTCACTCTTACTATAAAAACTGTATCAAAACGGCACGTGTTAAAGCATGCTAGAATTGTTGATGTGACATTTATATTGATGGGCTCACCGACTGTTTATTACAATTCCTTTACACTTCTTGCATAGGGGCCCTTTGCTCTAACTTTTTGAGAATGTGCATGTATCTATATCTTAATAGGCTACACTCCATTATGATGATGTCACAATAGTAGGTATATATATCTGCAGGTAGCCTTCTATTGGGATAAACACAATAGTGAGCGTGCAAATGTAAGGGGCCGCAGGCAATGGGTTCGGGGCTTTCCTGGTTTTCTGGGTTGATTTCAGACTCACAGATATAGGGCAAAATAATCTCCATTTAACAATACTTTATTAATTAGAAAACTGGAAAATGGTAACTTGTGACCCAGGTATCTCAGCCTGTCAATAAAGTTCTAGAGTCCCAGGCCTGTTGACCAAGTCAACAATAAGTGATAGTGAGTTCACTGAACAGTCTTTAGGCTTGTCAATACGGAATGCCTGCAGCTGCTATGCGCCCAGCCAAAAGGTGATCAATTGCTCTTCAGCCCGCCAGTGCAGGTTCACCATCAGCGGAGGGGAGGGAACAGAGGAACCACTTGGCATTGACTTCCCTATTCAACACTCCTTTCCCTGTTCATCAGAGGAAAACTGCTCTTAGGACAATTGCTACAGCCCTATAGCACAAGCCAAGAGAGAATCCTTATTCCTCTATCCACAGCTTAGCAGCCTTCTCTACACAATGCAAGATTCTCAATGGCTGTATCTCTTTCTCCCGGAGGGAAGTGTTCTTAGGACTGTATCTGCAACACTGCAGGAGAGACTCCTGCTTCAACCTCTGTCCTGCACTAAGCATGGCTCTCAACTGCTTACTGTCTTTTCATCCTGCTCTCTTCTGTTCCTCTGATCTTGCCCCTCTCTTAAAGAGACAGTACCATTACAAAGAAAACAACATCATACTGTCATTAAACAGGGATAAACCGTATCTGCTTTACAGTAGTCCTTGTGAGTATTTATAGGCCAAGAGGTCTTGTGATGTCACAACTGTTTGTATCTCTATTAACAGTTAAAACCACATAAAGCAAAATACATCCAAAAAGTTGACGCACACCACCATATAATAAAAGTGAAAAAAAAATCTTTATTGATGACATCTCTGGACACAGTTTTAAAATCAATTAAAAACAAAAACCATCCAATATGCAGGAAATCCACATATTTGAAACCTTCAGGCAAGTTCTCAAATGAGAACCAATATTAATAAAGAGATAATAGCAGGATCCTAACCCAGACTCAAATGCACAATATAATTGCATGTGCAAAGAATTATATTTTCAAGTGAAGGATCATAATGTGCATGAGACAAAAGTAAATTATTAATGGAATGCATGCATAAGAAACTTTGCAACATGGCATGGAAGAAAAAATGCTCCTGGGAAGGACATCCAATGGAGGTGGAATTAGCAATAAAGAAATATTGCTGCCCGTGGTATGATGGTGAGCCACACACATATTGCTGTGTAGTTTGGCTTCCTTAGGGGGACTGGTGTAATGTCCAAGGAGACCTCTTAACTAGAGATGAGCGAACGTGCTCGTTTAGGACAATTACTCGATCGAGCATCGCTTTTTTCGAGTAACTGCCTAATCGGGCGAAAAGATTCGGGGGGGGGGGGCGGGGGTGAGCAGGGGGTTGCAGTGGGGAGTGGGGGGGGGGGGAGAGAGAGCTCTCCCCTGTTCCCCCTGCCATCCCCCGCTCCACCCCACCGCGCCCCGCCGCCCCCCGAATCTTTTCGCCTGAGTAGGCAGTTACTCGAAAAAAGCGATGCTCGATCGAGTAATTGTCCTAAACAAGCACGTTCGCTCATCTCTACTCTTAACCTAAAAAAATCTAGTTATACCTCCATAAACCTGTGAAGAAAAGTAGCCTATCTGGCCGTGCTCCATGGTGGCGTGTAGAAGTAACTACGGCGATGAAACAGAACTCAATACTGAATCACACACCCATGTCATAAACAGGAAACATCAACGATCACTGGTCGTGTTCACAGACCTCGGCTGTGCATGCGGCAGTCAGAAATGCAAAGTGCCCCATATCCATATGTTTTAATAGTCCATTGACAATGTTGTAAGCTAAGGCAACTTTTAGACGAGCCGATTCACGGTTGCACAAGCAAACGAGTGAGTGATGTCATCACTAGCTCCTTTGCTGTTGTGCAGCCTGTTTAGACAGGCAGATTCATTGTTGACTCATCCAACGAGAATCACTCAGTCTTTCACACTAAACAAGTGCTGTTTAAATGGAAGGAGAAGTGAATGAGCCAATGATGATTTTTATGCTTGCAATTCTTCATTCGTCGTTCAGTCGTTGGCTGCGTTTAGGCTAAACAATTATTGTTCACTTTCGATTTTTTTGAATCATCCTCCAAGTTTTGGCAAAGATCACAATAAACAGAGATAAGCCAATAGAGCCACCTACCAAATATAACATATGTACATAATGCACAGACTATAAAACTTGGACTTGCAGGAACTCCCATGTTAGATTTAGGCATGCACAAGTTACACACTGCCACCTCTCCTATGTACACAATACCCTCTGATCATGTGTATAAGTCTGATTAAATAAATAAATGTTTGCTATACATAATCCTATATATACACAAGCGTTATTATGAGTGCCACTAAACACTTACAAAATATCCATTGAGGAGCAAACATAAAGCGCAGCGCAAGAATGAAGCAGCAAGAAGGATAGACTATAGGGAGTACAAGGCACAAACATGCACAACTCCTACTGGAGAGATATGGTAGAGCCATGTCACCGTATATTATATCCATACAATAAGATGCAAATTTAGAGCCCCAATAGGTATCTTTCTGGCCTGCTACAATATATACTTACACAGGAATAAGATAAATAGCCAAAAGCATTGCCATATCTAACTTAAACTGATTCTGTTGCAAAGATATTAAACAAGATAAATAAGAGCATGGGAGGTACAGAGTACTTCAAAGCCGAGATGATAGTCAGTCACCATTAAATTGGCAAGAATTGATATACATTCCTAAGAAAAACACAGTGACGATGGATTAGAGGCTGGCAGAGTACATTAGATATTTATTGATCATTCCTGGTAAGGACTGTCACTACCGTGTTTCATTAAAAATAAGTCCTACCCTGATTTTTGGAAGTAAAAAAGGGTAGGGGGTGTTGAAATATAAGCCCTGCCTCCCCAAAAAATAAGCCTTGGCTACACTACATAGAAAAAAATAATACTTATCAAGCAGGCGCCATCCGGGTCCCTCATGCCACTCTGCGGAGTGATTGCAGCTTGCTTGCAGTCCTCAGCAGCCAATAGAACATTGCTTCCTGGTAACAGAGTTCGTAAAGCACACCTCCAGAGAGCGATAGCTTTGATTGGTACTCGAGTGCCATGGCTTAACCAATCAATGCAGTGCTCGATGAACCAATCACAGCCATTCAATGCAATGGCTGTGATTGGTTCATTGCGGTCTACATTGTTTGGCTTAGCCGTGTAGCTTGAAAACCAATCATAGCCATTGCTTCCTGGAGGCGGGGTTTACGAACCCCATTATCAGGAAGCGATCTTCTATCAGCGACTGCAAGCAAGCTGACGGAACTCCGCAGACCAGCGGGAGGGACCTGGACCGTGCAAGGTAAGATTTTTTTACCGCTATTACCGTGGCGGTTTGAACACCGCGGTAATCGTGGAATAACGCTCCCATTTATTTCAATTGGAGACTCACAGACTTGCACTCGAACATGACTTTTGAATGCTGCCTGTTCTAATTTTTGCGTTTAGTGCACCTCATCAATGATGGGGCATGCTCTAGCCGCTGTCGTAGGCAGGAATGTTGCCTCCGAAAGTGAAAGTTAAGCAGAGTGCCGTGATTTTGCTCTACCCCTGTTATAAGACATCCCCTGAAAATGAGACCTAGGGCAAAATTGCTATAAGACAGGGTCTTATTTTCAGGGAAACACAGTAGGAGCTGCTATGAGGTCAGGCCTACCCAGCACACACAAAGACTTTACAACAATTGAATATATTTAGTAATATATCTATAGACAGTGCAGAATTGTGATGATGTCACAAGACTGTCTGTATTTAAAGGCTTTATTTTATTGTCATGTCATATTAGCGTTTGAGAATATCACTAAGTTGTGTTCTATTGTGATATTGTCACAATATAATGACTATGTGGGTGTTTTGTAGTGGAATGTATATAGTAGTTATAGGCTTCTTCTTTGCTGCAGCCGGTCTGCAGACAACCTCCACTAGGGGCAGTGTGGTATCATACAATTTTATCATGTAGTAGCTATGGCAGGCAAATGGCGTTGGCAGCACTGCTGGTCCCCCTTTTCATTTGTTTTTTAGACTTATTTAAATGCTCTACACTGTATTGTCAAGATCATAGTATTTGTACAGAAAAAGAGGCCTCAGAGGAAATCGTAGTGTCTGAACACAATAAAGCTAATTAAATTACTTATGAAAGTATTAGCCTAAGGGCTCCTGCAGACGAGCCTAGGTGTAGATACACTCATGATAGAGTGAAGGGAGCATTATCGCGCATGTATCGCATATTTTTCTGTACTTTTCTGCGCTGCTGGGCCGTTCACATCGACGTGGGACACACCTGCATCGTAATTTAACAGGCTTAATTATCTGTGTTATTGATTTCCCCGCAAAACCGCGCAGTTCGGTGCGCATTTGTGTACCCCCATAGTCTCTTATGGTGCTGTGGGAGCATAAATGTGCACAAAAATAGGATATGTCGCAGATAGGTGTGCAAAAACACCTAATGTGAGGGAACCCATTGAAATCAATGGGTTATCTTCTCTGCGTTTTGTGCATGCGATTTTGCGTGTGCAAAAACACCCGTATGAAGAAGCCCTAAGGGCTCGTTTTACACGAGCGCATGAACGTCGACGGTGTTTTTACGCCCACTCCATATAAGTACCTGAATGGGAGAATTTTTTTTACCCGATCCTGGCCAGCATTTTCTCGTCCATTGACATTACTGTGAGAGGCGTTTTTAGCAAAAAAATACGCTGCACCCTGAAAATCCCTCACTCTGCCAAAATCCTCGTGATGCCTTCCAATGCCTATATAAAGGCACCTATAAACTTTTCGCAGCGTTGAACGCTGCATAAATGCCTCCTCCCTCCTTCTCTTTCCCTGCTCCCATCGGAGTCTATAGGACCCGTATGCGTATATTGGGCAAAAGATAGTTCAAAACTATCTTTTGGCTGAGCATATATACGCCGGCTGCGTATATGTTCTAATTTTCACGCTGCAGGCGTATTTATGCGCCGTATCTTCATCCATGTGAATGGATGCATTGAAAATCAATGCCTCTTATGGGCGTGCATATACACCCGGGCATAAAAACGTGCTGTATATGCGCTCGTGTGAAAGAGCCCCAAGGCTGCTTTTAGATGGAATGATTATCGTTCAAAAAATCATTTAAATGAGCAAAAGTGAGCGATAATCATTCAGTCTAAAAGCAATCCAACTACTGAATAACGAACGAGAATCATTTGTTGGCTCATTCACTTATTCGTTTTAAACAGCAATCGTTCAGTCCTTCTCATTCACTTATACAACGACTGAACGATTCTTGTTTGAACAAGCCCATAACCATTTGCTTCATGAAAGCGAACGAGTTAGCGGTGATGTCACTACCTCGCTCAAACGATAATTGGCTCTTCTAAAAGGACCCTAAGCTTTTCCAACGAAGAGATCCACCATGGAAGGATTGCACACATTCTGTGTCCTACACCGCCAGTCATCAAACCACCGAAGGTTTCTCCAACCCAAGCTGACATAGCCACTATGTACCAGTCCTTATTTGTTTGCTGTTCCCATTGTGTGTATTACCACCTGGTGAGCATATTAACCTAAATACTAGACACAGGGTCTTTTTGTATACAGTCCGTACCCTATAAAGAGTTTTTTGGGTTTTTTTCTCTTTTACAGTATATTTGTAATAATGTCACCAACGTGTTTTGGAGTGTTTGTATGAAGTTGCAGTTAAAGACATTTTCTATTAGGATGATGTAACAATAGTCCTTGTGAGTATTTATAGCATTTACAGGTATTGTTGTGATGTCACATTTATCTCTATTTATAGACAGTGCAGAATTCTGATGATGTCACTGGAGTGTCTGTATTTAAAGGCTTTGTTTTATTGTCATGTCATTATAGCATTTGGGTGTATCACTAAGTTGTTTTCCATTGTGATACTGTCACAATAGCATGACTATGTGAGTAATTTCTAGTTTAATGTATATGGTAGTTATAGGCTTCATCTCTGTCGCAGCTATTCTACAGACAGCCCCCACTATATATAATTGTATTAACCAGAACAAAGGAACGGAAATGGCAGAGCTTAAACCCTTTACTATCCTATAATAGCAGGGATGCACCCATTGTCCGTAGATAGTACATAGTATGGCCTCCTGTAGATGTCCGGGTTGGATTCTGCTGCGAGAATTCTCCACTACGGAGAACACCTCCTCCGGCGTCTCCTCCGGTCTGCTATGTGCCGGCTGCCACCCAGCCGGCACATGCGTAGAGCAGAGCAGATACGTCAGTCGTGACGTTCCTGTTCCTCTGCGAGGCTCGCACAAAAATAGGTCATGCAATCCTATGGCAGCGGTCACGGGCGGAAATTCTGCGGGAAATCCCGCCGCGGAATTTCCGCCTGTGTGCAGGAGGCCTATGTCAGGCTGAAAGAAGGCAATGTCCATCTAGTTCAGCCTGTTTTCACCCCCCTTGTTGATCCAGAGGAAGGCAAAAAAAAAAACAATGCGGCAGAAGCCAATTAGCCTATTTGGGGAAAAAAATTCCTTCCTGGCTCCACAATGGCAGTCAGAATAATCCCTGGATCAACATTTTGAAAGTTTCTACCAACCTTGCTGGCTATTTAATGTCTATATCCTGTAATATCCTTCCTCTCTAGAAAGGCATCTAGTCCCCTCTTAAACTCCTCTCTGGATTTTGCCATCACCATGTCCTCAGGCAGAGTGTTCCACAGTCTCACTGCTCTTACAGTAAAGAACCCCCTTCTGTGTTGGTGATGAAACCTGCTTTCTTCTAGACATAGAGAATGCCCTTTTGTTACCGTCGCAGTCCTGGGTATAAACAGATCATGGGAGAGATCCTGGTATTGTCCCCTAATGTATTTATACATAGTTAATTGATCGCCTCTTAGTCTTCTTTTCTCCAGGGTAAATAATCCCAATTTTGATAGCCTCCCTGGGTATTCTAGTCATCTCATTCCGTTTACTAATTTAGTTGCCCTACTTTGTACCCCCTCAAGCACTGCAACATCTTTCCTGCGTACTGGTGTCCAGAACTGTACACAGTATTCCATGTGAGGCCTGACAATTGCCTTATATAGTAGAAGAATAATGTTCTCATCCTTCGCCCCTATACCTCTTTTAATGCACTCCAAGACTTTATTTGCCTTTGCAGCAGCTGACTGGCATTGGTTACTCCAGTTTAGTGTACAATCCACTAGTACCCCCAGGTCTTTGTCCATATCACTTTTCCCTAGCAGTACCCTATTTAGTGTATATTGGTGACATCCGTTTCTCCTGCCCATGTGCATAACCTTACATTTATCAACACTGAACTTCATTTGACATTTTTCTACCCATATCAAATATCAATATATGTATATATTTTTTTTACAATAATCTTTATTGAATTTTCAATTAAGTTTACATACAAGGGTACAGCAGTGTGAGAAAATTTCCAGTCTTGGTGTGACAGGGTGATTACAAACCTTGTATCTTCCAGATGGGTGTATACCAAGGTAATAGTAAACAATTGTTATTTTATATCCCAACTTTCAATGCAAATTTCCAGAAAAATATTATTCAAAAAGTAACAATGGCCTGGCCAGGGCCAAATAGTATGCTGGGGGGGAGGGGAAGAGTGGGATGGTGGAGGGGGGGGGGGGGGTGTTCTTTCTCTCTCTCAGGACCGTCGCCCGTAGGGGTGAAGACATCAAGAAACTATGTTTAGGTTAGTAGATTCATCCCCGCCGTAGGGAGGGCATGATTTATCCATGGGGTCCATATATTAAGGAATTTGTCATTTTTATCTTCTGCTATCGCGGTTAGCCTTTCATTTATCAGGTACCAATTCATGCGGCGTTTAACTTCAGAAAAGTCTAGGGAAGCTTTACGCCAGGAATGGGCTATGGTTTGTTTTGTGGCTAAAAAGATGAAAGAAATCAATTTTCTGGAGTTTGTGGGTATATCCTTGATCTTTTTGTTCAACAGGGCCTCCCAGGGATTTTTGCGCAGGTTATGATGTGTTACAGAATAAATTAGAGAGTATGCTCTAATCCAAAGTCTTTTGACCCTGGGGCAGGACCACCATATATGGAGCATGTCTCCAGGGGAAGAACAGCCTCTGAAGCAGTCTTAAGAGTAACCAGGGACCACATGAGCAATTCGTGTTGGGACTAAGTACCAACGAAGTAGGATTTTATATGAGGTTTCCAGTATTAATATGTTGCGGGCTCCCTGGTTGTTGGAACTCCAAATCTGAGACAACTCCTCCTCACTCAGAACATCCTCCAAGTCTCGCTCCCACTTGGATACATATGGTAATTGTGTGCGGTAAGTGGTGTGAACTAGGTTCAAGTATATAATGAGAGATGATGCCTTTTGCCTGCGGGTGTTTAAGGCAGTAAGATTCAAAGGGGGTGAGGGTGAGTGGAGATTCTGTATTTTTCAATAAGGAGGACAGCCAGTTTTTTAACTGAAAAAAAACTGAATAATTCCGAAGGTGGTATGTCCTTATTTTTCTGTAGGATAGGGAATGTAATCACTCCCTCGCGAGAGAGTAAATGATAAACCTTAGTGATGCCTCTTTGTGTCCAGTTTTTAAGGGCCGAAGGGGAGTCATTGCCCAACGAAAAGAGCAGATTACGTAAGAGTGGCAGTAGGGGCAGATGAGGGGAGAGCAAATTCCTGGAGTACTTTATGGAGTCCCAAACTCTTAGAGAGTGTTTTATAATTGGATTAGATATTACGGGCCTGAGGGGGGATCCACAATAGTGCATCTACTTTAAGAGGATGAATTTCCATGGCCTCTATCGAGAGACAGAGAGGGGTGTTTGTGGTGGAGTGTAGGGAGGCCAATTGGGCCACCTGGGCCGCCTGATAGTATTTTGTAATTTGTGGGAGTCCCAAACCTCCTTTTCGTCTATGTCTGTACAAGGTGGAACGTGCCACTCTAGTGATTGAGTTATTCCAGATAAAGCGAAGGGTCATCTGCTGAAGTGTTTTCAGGAAATGCCCAGGAACCTGAACTGGGAGAGCTCTGAAAAAATAGAGAAGTTTGGGAAGAAACGACATCTTCAAGGAGTTTACTCTCCCAATCCACGATATGTCGGTCCTAGCTTTCCAGCATTTGACGAAAATTACGGAGGAGTGGTATATAATTTTGTGTGTATAGTTTATCGTAGGAATTTGTCAAGCTCACCCCCAGATAGCCTAGAGACCCCGTCTCAAATACAATATTTTACTGTGCAGTCCCTCTATCAGGTCATTGATAAATATATTGAACAGAATGGGGTCTAATACTGAAACCTGTGGCACCCCACTAGCAACGGTGGACCAATCAGAGTACGAACCATTTATTACCACCCTCTGCTTTCTATCTCTGAGGCCTCTTTCCCACGGGCGTATATCCGCCCACCATTTTCACAGCCGGCCGATATACGCCGTGATCTCATGCATTGGATTCCAATGCATCAGATCACAAGGCCGTATTTCCTTGATGTAAAAATGCCCGGTCCAAAAGATAGTCCCAGAACTTTTGGCCTGGAATATGTTGGCCGCTGCATGGGCTCCCAACTTGCGCCAGAGGTGGGAAGGAGTTTAGCTGCGTGAGTGCTAAACTCCGTCCCTCTACTCTACTACCCGCTAGCCCTTTGCAATGGGAGGGGGCGGGAAGGGGGCGGTGCTAAGCGCCATCCCGTCCCCTCCCTATGCTGGCTGTGGAAAGAGGCGGTGCTTAGCTCTCCCCCTCCCCAACCCTTGTCCACAGCCAGCAATGAGGAGACAGGGGGGAGGCAGCACTTAGCTCCACCCCATCCCATTGGAAAGAGCAAGCAGGGCGGAGAGCAGAGGTGAGCCTTAGAGGGGGCAGGAGGGTAAAGGGGCGACAGCATGGTAACCTCGGCGTATATGCGCCGGGGCCCATGCCGAGTGAACGGGCGCACAAGCATTAGATTTGTGCATCCGTTCAGGAGCTTTAACACAACAAATGGCAGCGTAAATCGGTCAACTGTGAAAAAAGGTGGCTGATATACGCTCATGGGAAAGAAGCCTGAGCCAGTTCTTTACTCAGCTACACACATTTTTACCCATACCGAACTGTCTCATTTTATATATCAATCTAATATGTGGCACAGTGTCAAATGCTTTAGAAAAATCCATATATATAAGATCAATAGACTCTCCCGGGTGCAGCGTAGAACTTACCTCATTGTAGAAGCTCATCAGATTGGTCAGACATTACCTATGCTGATGAGAAGTTATACTGTTGTTTTCCTTGAGGTATTCCAGGATGGTATCTTTCAGAAACCGCTTAAATTTTCCAATTGAAGTGAGACTTACCGGTCTGTAGTTACCAGGCTTTTTGTCACTCCCTGATAGGGCTTGTTATTGAATGACAGCTGAAAATTAATTATATTGTGGTCACTATTTTCCAAGTGTCCCTCAACCTGCACCCCCATAATTCTATCTGGTTTATCAGTTAATAGTAAGTCCAGAGTGGCCCTCCCTCTAGTTGGCTCCTGCACAAGTTGGGTAAGGTAAATATTTTATTTTTTTCAAGAACTTATTGCCCTTGTGAGATTCGCAGGTTTCCTCTTCCCATATTCTGGATAATTAAAGTTTCCCATACTAGTTACTTCATTGTGGTTTGACACCTTTTCTATTTTTCTTATTAATACGTTTTCAGTTTCTCCTGTTGCTTTTGGTGGCCTATAGAAAATCTCTATCAGGATTTTGTTATTTTTTTCTCCCTGTATTTTTACCCGCAGAAATTCCACGTGTTCATCTCCTACACTTATGTCTTATCGTAGCCTCGGCATTAAGTAGGATTTACCATACAGACATATCCCTCCCCCTTTCTAGTTCCAACGCTCTCTTCTGAAGACATTGTAACCCTGTAAATTCACCTCTCCGATCGAACTTATCATCAAGCCATGTTTCCATTATTCCTACTATATTGTAATTTTCTTCAGACATTTTCACTTCAAGCTCACCCACTTTACTGATCAGACTTCTTGCATTCATTGCCATACTATTTATACAGTTGTTATTCTTTATATGTAATATGCTACTTATGGTCCTACTAGCTGTTCTGTCAGTTCTAACTGTGCTAACCCCTCTCCCCGCTTGACCCCCATTCCCATTACTTGGTCCCAGGTCACTGTCTACACTGTCTTCTCCTCTATTGCTCTTGTTGTCCCTCCTACGCCAGTCCCTACTTTAAACACTCCTTCAACCTTCTAGCCATCTTCTCCCCCAAAACAGTTGCACCCTCCCTATTGAAATGCAGCCCGTCCCTACGGTAGAACCTGTAGCCGACAGCAAAGTCAGCCCAGTTCTCTAGGAACCCAACCCCCATCTTCCTACACCTACTCTTGAGCCACTTGTTTACCTCCCTAATCTCCCGCTGCCTTTCTGGTGTGGCTCGTGGTACAGGTTGTATTTCCAAAAAACCTACCTAGGAGGTCCTCGCCCTGAGCTTCCATCCTAGGTCCCTGAAATTGTTTTTAAGGGTCTTTCATTGACCTCTAATTTTGTAATTGGTGCCAATGTGCACCATGACCGCTGGATCCTCAACGGCCCCTCCCACTAATCTGTCAACCCCATCCGCAATGTGTTGAACTTGATCGTCAGGAGGACAACATACTGTTCAACGATCCCGGTCTTTGTGGCAGATGGCCCCATCTGTCCCCCTTATAATCCAATCCCCCACCACTGTGACCTGTCTAGCCTGCCCTGCGCTCCCCTTTTTACTGGAGCAGTTATCTCCCTGGCCATCAGAGGGCATCTTGTACTCAGCAGTGCTAACCCTGAAATGGCATCCCCTTAATCTGCCAACTTTGCAAACTTGTTGGGGTGTACCAGTTAAGGACTAGCCTTCCTAGTTCTCTTCCCTCTACCCCTACTAACTGTCACCCAGCTAGCTGCCTGCTTGTCCTGCTCTGCTGAACTACTATCCACCCCCACATCTACACCTACGAGTGCCTGCTCAGTGAGCAGCAAACTCCTTTCCATATTGTCAATTGGATCTCAGTGTTGCCAGTCGCTTATTTAGATCCAGGATCTGGGATTCCATATGGGCAACGGGCATGCATCTTGTGCAACAGTATGCACCCTGGATTGGCTGATCAAGGACTGCATACATTGCACAAGTAGCACACTGTTTGGCATTGTCAAGCATGGAGCTCATTCTAGTGGGGATCTGCAAATTTACTTACAGAAGTAATGAAAATTAACCAGATCACACTCCTCACATGCCTCTGCCTGTTTGCAACCACTCACACTACTCTGCCTGTTTGCGCCTTAAATTTGTTTTTAAATCACTCTCCCTGCCTGCCCACTCTCAGTCACACTAATTCACCTCTCTTTACACAGCCTCACTTATAACCCCCACTTACACTACCTCGCTTACACCCACTTACACCTCCCTCACACCCCTCACTTACGCACACTCACTTAGGCCGCCTGCAAACAGCCGGGTCGGATCCCGCTAAAAATTCTCGCAGCGGGATCCGACACGCGGCTCTCACCTGCTTCCGCGGCTCCGGCTCTGTGATGTGTCAGCTGCCGCCCAGCCAGCGCATGCGCAGATCGGAGCCAGCGCATCGGAAGTGACATTTCTGAGCGGGTCTCGCAGAGAAATAGAACGTGCCGCAATTTGTTTTCCGCGTGTATTTTCACATAGACAAATCGCGGCCCTCTGCATAGGATTGCGTTTTGTAATGCAATCCTATGCAGGCAGGCACGGGTGGAAATTCTGCAGGAAATTCTGCCGTGGAATTTCCGCCCATGTGCAGGGGGCCTTACACACACAGAATATACTTTTCAGCCCTTTTCAGCAGCAGTCTTCTTCCTCGCAGCTCCTCTTCAGCCTGGTCAGGCAGCCAATGACGTCAGGCTCAGTGTCGGGACCTCTCTCTTACCGTTGGTCGCACTCTCTTGCCTCCAACCGCTCTGGGACTTGCTCCTCTTCTCCCGGCTAGACGGATTCTCCAGTGGCTCTCCTGGTCTCCGGTGCCCCTCTGATGCTCCCCTGCTCCACAGATTCCCACCTGACGAGAATACTACACTTTGCTGTCACTATAGTTTATGAGGCAACCCTGCTGGCATTGTTGTGTATAAAAGGCAACTAAGGGCCCTTCTACACAGGATGACTGTCGGACACTTAAGTACCCAACAGTTGTCCCAGCGATAAGTATTTCTATGCTTTTACACAGGAATGATCATCACTAGTGAATAAAGGTGTAGCAGGCGAGAGATTCTCTTGCCCGCCTCCATTCACAGTAAACAGGCAGTCATTCATAGATGATCAGGCCGATCTGCTTTTTATGCCTGCATGGTTCTCCACTCGTGGACAGCAATGTTATGGAAAGCTTCAGGCGGCGTGATTCGCCGGTGGTTTAGCGCCAGCGAAATCACGCCAATGGACAGGCACCCTAAAGCTATCAACTCTTCCAGATTTCCAGGGAGACCTAGTAACATAGTTTGTAAAGCAGAAAAACGATAAAAGTTCTTCCAGTTCAGCTTATTTTCTTGCAATGTTGATCCAGAGGAAGGTAAAAAACACATTGAAGTAGAAGCCAATTTTCCCCATTTTAGGGAAAAAAATCCTGAATCCTAATCTGGCAATTAGAATAATCCCTGGATCAACAACCCTTCTGAGTAATCGGAGGCTATAACATGTAATATTGTAAAGCTCAAGTAAGGCGTCCAGGACCCTTTTAAACTCTTTTAGCGAGTTCGGCAGACAGTTCCACAGTGTCGCTGCTCTTACAGTAAATAACCCCCTTCTATGTCAGTGTAGAAACCTCCTTTCCTATAGATCAGGGATGTCAAACTCATTTTCATCGAGGGCCACATCAGCCTTATAGTTGCGTTAAAAGGGCCAATTGTAATTGTAAGACTATACAGTAATAGTGACCCACATAGTGGCCATAGTAATAATAGTATCCCCCATAGTGGCTCTAGTAGCAATAGTGACCCAAGTAATAACAGTGACGCCCCGTAGTGGGCGCAGTAGTAATAGGGTCCCACATAGTAACCCAAGTAGTGATAGTGACTCCCCCCATAAAGGCCCCTAGTAGTAATAATGTCTCCCATAGTGGCTCTAATAGTAATATTGTCCCCTATATTGGCCTCAGTAGTATTAAGTGAGTCCCATAGTATTCCCAGCAGTAATATTGGCCTCTGGTTGGGTAGCATCCCTCCAGGCATTCCACTCACCCAGCCTGCAGCTCCAGCCCCACGACAGCAGTGACCGCTGACCTGCCCCCCTGAGCATCTGCGCTGCGTACAGGATAGGCCAGAGAGACACTGGGGGGTGCGGGGGGGGGGGGGGAGATATCAGCGGTCACAGACTCTGCACTGCCACCACTGTACCGGAGCTGCAGGCTGAGTGAGCGGAATGCCTGTTAGGTTGCTGCACGGCCGGTGGGCCACATAAATTGAGGTGGTGGGCCGGACTGGCATGACATGTTTGACATGAGTGCTGTGGATGTAGAGGACGCCCCCTTGTTACAGTCACAGTCCTTGGTAAAAATAGATGATGGGAGAGATCTCTGTACTAACACCTGATATATTTGTACATATTTAGCCACCATTACAGGACAATCTTATCTTTTCAAGTTATCCTCCTGAAACATAATGATTAGCTTACATCTGACACTAGAGGGCGCTGTCTGGACAGGGATTTAAACAGCTAGTATTAAAATGAATGGAAGCTGCATACAATAAATCTCAGTGCAGAGAGCTCCTTCTAGTGGTCACTGTGATAAATACGTAAAAATGATGTACATTTGGACACAAGTTGTGTAACAATTGCGGTCGCAGGGTGAGCGACTGGGACTAGAGGGCAATTATGTACATATTTTCACAGTTGAGAACTATGGCAGAGCAGGGAGCCATTAGTTCCAAGATTTGAAACCTGAACTTTTCTTTCTTCTGGACAACATATCCAAAAATCATGGTCAGACAAACTTTTTTATGGACACATCAGAAAACCATAATGAATTATAAAGATTCTAAGTGCTACATGTTTAAAGGTCAGAGAGTGCTATGAACTCATTACCAGCATTCACCTTAGCTGTCAAATGGCTATAATTACAGTTATAATAACCTGCTCAAGTTCTACCAGTCTCAAAAAATATCACTGACGCATCTATCTTTGTCACGGACTCTGGGAAAAGTGCCCTATTTTTATGGACTGTCCAGGGATTTGTAGACAGTTGGTAACTCTGATTGTCTCACTGCCCTGCCACTTACCCTAGCATGCAGACGACCTCAGCGTCCTAGTGCAGGCAGCGCAATGATGTCACTGACTTCCACTACCTGTGCTGGGCAGCTCGTCTTGGCATTGTGGTTAAGTGAGGGTTTTAAGATTTTCATTGGCAGAAAGAGGGCACTCAAGGAGGCGCACTAAGATGTTACAAGTATTGCTATATGGAGGACAGACGAAGACTACTACTGTCTGCAGGCACAAATGCAGAACATCACTACTGTATGGGGGCACGAAGGAGGAGATTACTACTGTGTGGGGGCATAAGGGGCAGCATCACTGGGTAAGGCGTGTTTACAAAATGCCACGTCCAAAACCGTGGCATTTTACCGTGATTTCACGCTGCATTTTCGAACGCATGCTACAGCGTTTGACAGTATTTTTTAACGCACACCATCATTGTGATGGGTGATGAGGTGCGTTAACAAGCGCTAAAACTCACGAAAATAGAGCAGACAGCGCTCAAAAATTACGGCGATAGAAACGCTGTGTTTGAGCCTTAGTCTGCAAGGCCCATTGAAATCAATGGAGGCGTGGTACCATGATTAGCGTGGCGTTGGAAACGTTCTGCTAATCGACGTAAAAAGCGGGCTGTTTGAGAGCAGCCTAAGGTGCACAAAGTGGCATTATTACTGTTAAGGAGCACATAAAGGGCATTATTTCCGGATGTGAGGCTTATAGGGAGCAAAGCAGGTGTAGATTTCATTTTCTCACTTCCAGGTAGTCCAAAATATATCCATGTTTCTGCCTCCTAGTAAATTTGGTGCAAATCACTCCAACAATAACGCCATTTTTATTAAATGTGGACCGATTTGTCTGTACAGGCCAGGGGTGTCAAACTCATTTTCACCAAGGGCCACATCAGCCTTATAATTGCCTTCTTCAATTGTAATAGTAAGACTGTATGGTAAAAGTGAACCTCATAGTGGCCCCAGTAATATTAGGGTTCGCCATAGTGGCACCAGTAGTGATATGGTACCTTCATAGTCGCTCCAGTAGTAATAGTGTCCCCTATACCGGCCCCAATAGTAAGCGACCCCCATAGTGGCCCCAGTAGTAATAGGGAATAAGTTGGTGCTATACAAATAAAGTTTATTATCATTAGGGACCTCCATACTGGCCCCAGTAATACTAATGTACCCTCATAGTGGCCACAGTAGCAATAGTGAAACCTGTAGTGTCCCCAATAGTAAGTGACACCCATAGAGGCCCTAGTAATAATAAAGAGCCCCATAATGGCCCCAGTAGTAATAGTGCTCCAATAGTGACTCTAGTATTAATAGTAATCCCCATAGTGGCCTCAGTAGTATATGTCTCCTATATTGGTGGCCCCAGTAATAGTGCCCCCCCATTGTGGGTCCAGTAGTAATAGTGTCCCTTATATTGGTCCCAGTAGTAATAGTGACCCCTATAGTGGCCCCAGTAGTAATAGTGCTCCCATAGTGGCCCCAGTAATAATACCGACCCCCATAGTGACCCCAGTAGAAATAGTGCTCCCATAGTGGCCCTAGTAGTAATAGTGACCCCAGTAATAATAGTGACACCCCATAGTGCCCCTAGTAGTATATCTCCCCTATATTGGTAGCCCAAGTAGTAATAGTGACCCCTACTGTGGGTTCAGTAGTAATAGTGTCCCTTATATTGGCCTCAGTAGTAATAGTAACCCCCACAGTGGCCGCAGTAGTATATGTCTTCTATATTTGTGGCCCCAGTAGTAAAGCGCCCCTTCATTGTGGGTCCATTAGTAATAGTGTCCCTTATATTGGCCCCAGTAGTAATAGTGACCCCCAAAGTAATCCTAGTAGTAATAGCGACTTTCCTATTGGCCTTTAGCTGGCCTGCATCTCTACAGGCATTCCGCTCACCAAGTCAGCAGCTCCATTTCGGTAGTGACCGCTGATCTTAGCCCTCGGCATCCGTGCTGTGTACAGGATGGCACAGTCAGACACTGGTGAGAGCGCTCAGCACTGCCGGCACTGTGTGGTGCTGCAGGCTGGGTGAGTGGAATCCTGCATGGGCTAGCGGCACGACCGGGGAGCCACATAAAATGAGGTTACGGGCCAGATTCGTGTTTGACATTTGCGGCATACTCTGAGCTTTATTGTGATTATGTCATGACAAGGTATACATTTACTTACTGTGCTTGTGTTTATTTAAAGGTTGCTCGGTATTTTGATAATGTCATGTAGTATGTGTTTTTCTAGCTTGTGCTCTGCTTATTGAGAATCTCCCCACCGACATGTGTAGTGAGACAATGTCCTTTTTTAAAAAAAAAATTCCCACTCTGTTTCATAGCGGGGGTGCGTATGAAAACTCCACGCAATACATTGTGTATGGACAGCGTTGTATACGCTGCCCATACAAAAGTATAGGGCTCACGTTGCGTGGTACGCCGATAAAATTCTTGTATTTATCGACACGCAGTGTTTAAACACACATGTGAATGGATCAATAAAAGTCTATTTACTGTCTATGTCACATGACTGTGGATCGTGGCTGTAATACGTGCCGAAATCAGGGTCGTGTGAATGAGCCCTTACGAACACGGCCTATATTGACCTAAAGGATGCAGTGATTTTTTGGAGGATTTTCATCTCGACTTTTCAAAAGCTCTACCTTTTTTAGCTTTCTGTCGACATGGCCGTATGAGGGCTTTGTTTTTGCATGGCGAATTACAGTTTTTATTGGTACAATTTTTGGCTACCATATAGTGCATTGTAATGCTTCTATTCATTTTCCTTTAAGAGCAGGAAGAGAAAACATCAATTATGCAATTGTTTTTTTTCAGCATTAATCATGCAGCATATATATTACATGATATATGGTATGATTACATGAAAATTATTATTTTTTTTAGGTTTTTACTTGAATAATAAAAAACCTTTTTTTTTTGGAAACTATTATTTTTTCTGCATCATTCCTTCAAAGTCCCATAACTTTTTTTATTTTACCATGGACGGAGTTCTACGAGGGCTTGTTTTTTTTTTGGTGACAAGCTGTAGTTTTTATTGGTATCATTTTGGGGTACATTGGGAGGTAAAACAAACATTATTAATATTACAGAAAGGTTGGATAACCTCACTAACACTCACTAAGGGTAAGCGTAACTCTAAGGTGTGCAGAATATAACAATCGTTCACAAATCATGAAAATACACCTCACTTATAAAACATGTGGTAGTACCACCGGACGTTTCAACCCAGCAATGGTAGTCGCCCTCAGACAGTCTAAAGGTAATACAAATGTTGATCCAACTCTGGTCCAACCGGCAGATGAATATGTATTTCTCTGGCATTGGCTCAAGCTTGTGTACTGGCAGTCCTGCGCCTTAGTCACAGTCCATGTGCACACGTTAGCCTTTTTTCTGAGGGCCTACCTCACTTACGTATGTCCAGTACATTTGGTACTGTAGCGTAGAAGCATATTTGGATGTCTGTGGGGGTAGCCAAATGTACAGCGCAGCAGGACAATGTGGACTCTTTGTAGCAGTCTCTCTAAACTATAGTCCCTGTAGCTTTGTTCTCTCAGCAATATTGGTTCTGAAGCATTATGAGACTGTACTTCTCATTAACAGGATGTCTCCTTTCTCATGACACTGGCTCTCTCTATTAGGCACAACATTTCCAGGATTCGTTTTGCACAGCAACCCCAGCCAACTCCTCACTCCTCTGGCAGGTCTCTCTCCCTGCAATGTAGTCTCTTAACTAAACATTTAGATCACTCTCCGGCTTGCCACACTCTGACCTAGTCACTGGCTCATACGATTCCTGCCTGAACTCACCGAGGCCATGCAGCTCTCTATCATCCCCAGTTCTCCAGATATCCCACCTGATCTCTGCAGCTAATTGGAAGTAATATACAACCTCCTGTACATTTTATAGTACAGTCATTAAACAGATTTACAATTAGAGTGTATTATGTATATTAGTGTTTACCTGCTTATTAACCCCTTCCCGCTGCAGGGCGTAAGTTTACGTCCTCGGAGCAGGGTACTTCCCGCAACAGGGCATAAACGTACGTCCTGGGGATAGCGCAGGATCACATATGTCTCGGAGATGCGCCCCCGCTGTTAACCCCTTCCCTGCCGCGATCTAAGTAGATTGCGGCAGGGAAAGAGTTCACAGAGGGAGCGCGCTCCCTCTGTGTCTCCGGCCGGCTCTTGCGATGTTATCGCGAGAGCCCGGCCTGTCACCATGGCAACAGGATGCCAGACACTGGCATCCTGTTGCCAGTGCCTGAGATCGCTGTGTAAGCGATAAGGCATGGCAGTGCAGTAGCCCTGCCATGCCTTATCACAGCGATGGGCAGTACTGTTGTCAAAGTCCCCCAGGGGGACACAAATGTTGTAAAAAAAAAAAAAGATTAAAAAAATGAATATAAAAAAAGTTTAAAAAACCCTTTTTTTAAATGCTTTTTCTCAGATTAGCATAAAAAAAGGTAAAAAAATTAAAACCTCCACATATTTGGTATTGTCGCGTCCGTAATGACGCGTACAATACGTTGCACATGCTTTTGACTGTGCACAGTAAAGAGCGTAAAAAAAAAAACGCTAAAAACCTGAGGCAAAATGCTAATTTTTAGCATTTTGCCTCACTAAAAACGCAATAAAAGTGATCAAAAAAGCCGTATGTACCCCAAAATGGTACCAATAAAAACTACAGCTCGTCTTGCAAAAAATAAGATCTCACAGAGCTCCGTACATCAAAAAATAAAAAAGTTACAGGACTTTGAATGCAGCGATTTAGAAAAAAGAAAAGATTTCCAAAAAAAGGATTTTTATTGCAGAAAAGTGGAAAAACCTAAAAAAAATGTAAGAAATTTGGTATCGTTGTAACCGTACCGACCCGCAGAAAAAATTGATTGTGTTATTTATGTTGCATGATTAACACTGTAAAAAAAAAAATCTATGGCAGAATTGATGCGTTTTCTCTCCCTGCTATCATAAAAAAAAAAGTTTTACAATATAGTTAATGTACCTAAAAATGACGCCGATAAAAACTACAGTTCACCACGCAAAAAACAAGCCCTTACACAGCCGCGTCGATGGAAAAATAAAAAAATTATGGCTTTTGATAAATGGAGAAGAAAATCCGCCAAAAATTCTTGCGTCCTTAAGCCCAAAATAGGCCGTGTCCTTAAGGGGTTGATGACCAACAAGTAGACGCTTAAAATGTAAAACCTTTATTGAATAATATACACCTAATATGCAGCCTAATACCGTACAGGCTAAGGGCTCATTCACACCAGTGGATTCTCTTTATTCAGGCTTTCCATCTCTCTGTTTCATTTTTGGTGCAGAGCAATGGAGTTAACACAGAATTACGCAGTTCCTTTTTTTCCACCATTGAATTCAATGTTGTTTTAAATATGTAAAGCTTTAAAAGTTTTAAACATGTAAAAAAATCCATTGTTCAGCTACTGGAGATAAGGCCTCTTTCACACGGGCTACAAAATCTTGCTACAGAATAATTGCTACAGAACGCATGTGTGTGAAGCTCATAGTTTCCAATGGGTTCTTGTAGCCTGAAAAAAAAACATTGGAAACCCTGAGCTTCACAGACACGCGTTTTGTAGCAATGATTTTGTAGCCCGTGTGAACGAGGCCACAATGTGAAGTCCATGGTTTCCAATGGGTTCTTTCACATGAGAGATGTTTTGTAGCCTGGAAGAACCCATTGGAAACCATGAACTTCACATGAGTTTTGTAGCAATGATTTTGCAGCAAGATTTTGTAGCCTGTGTGAAAGAGGCATAAAGCAAATACATTTATCTCTTAGTAGACCACAGGCTGTTATCTTTCCGGGGAGGCGGCAGATAACATTGTAACCTGCTGGCAGCCTCCACAAGAACAATGCAGCTATGTGCACTGCTGGGCCTGTGATTAATCACAGGCTGAGCTCTGCAAACAGCTCCTAGAGACCTTTTAAATGCAAATGAAGATGATAAAGTGGTTAATGGACTTTAAGTCGTTTGCAAGATTATCTTCTCGTGTAAATGGGCTTTTAGGCATCTGTATAACGGATCCGTCCCCCATAGACTATATTGCTATTTGTTTAACAAATGAGATTCTTCATGAAAAGCTATTGAAAACGTATGAAGTCTCCACTATACAGATGCTGGTGACAGATGTCATGCACTTGCATCCATCAAGCATCGGCTAATATGGTATCTATGTAATGGATATGCCTTTTTAATGGACTCCAAGAAATGGAGTATATATACTTGCCAGATGGAGGCCAAAAGGACTCACTTTCCCGACACACGTGCTAAACATAAAAGAAAACAAGATACAAACTGTCCCTATCATGATGGATCACATAATTACAGTTAACCACCGAGAAGAATGAAACAAGGTTGTGTCTATACCAAACAAATAAATATTACTCAACCATTATGCCGTGCTTCACATGTTGGATGCCTCCAGAAAGGGACATTTAGAGGTCTACTAGTAATAAATAACAGACTGCAGTTCCAAGGTCAGTCATTCACACACAAGCAATTTATTAACAAGCTGACAAAGACAAACAATGTATTCTGGGGCACAGTGTAGATATAGTCGACTTGTCATAAATACCATAGATTATGACTATTATGCAGCTGCAGTAGAGATGAGTTTGTCATAACTTATTGGTTCTACTCAATTCTCACTGCATTTGAAGTTTGCATTCAACAGGACCATTTTTAACCCCTAAGCGACAGAGCTTTTTTGTTTATTTCTATTGTTGTTTTTTTCTTCCCCCCCCTTTAAAAAATTGTAACTCCTTTATTTATCCATCAACGTCGCTGTATGAGGGCTTGTTTTTTGCAGGACGAGTTGTATTTTTTAATGGTGCTATTTAATGTACCATATAATTTACTGAAAAACTAAATTCTAAGTAGCGAGAAATGGAAAAAAATGAACTTCCGCCATTTTTCGGTGCGTCTTGTTTCTATGGCGCACAAACCACACCAAAAATGACATAAGACCTTTGTTCTATGGGTCAGTGCGATTACTACGATACCAAACTTATATAGTTTTTTTTTTTGCTGTACTACTTGTATTTTTTTCAAAGATATTACATTTTTTTACATTTTTTTTAATTATTTTATTTTTTATTTTTCCATCATAGTTGTGCAAGGGCTCATTTTTTACGGGACATCCTGCAGTTTGCGTTGGCACCATTTTGGAATACATACGACTCTTTGATTGCTTTTTATTGCCTTTTTCTTTGGAGACAGGGTGACCAAAAAAGTGCATTTCTGGCGTTCTTTCTTTTTTTTCTGATGACGTTTATCGTGCGGGGTATATAGTAAGTTACTTTGATAGATCGGACTTTTATAGATGCAGCAATACCAAATATATTTTGGTTTTTTTAGGATTTAGAATCTTTTATTATAAATATGCCTTTAAATGTCACTGTCAGCATTCACAGCAGCATTTAAAGGGTTAACAGCCCCAATGAGCCATGCGGCTCATCGCAGCTGTTGCCCGCAGGTGTCAGCTGTAAGAAACAGCCGACACCTGGGATGTATGAAGGAAGCTCACCCTGCGATCGCCCTTCATACATGCCCTGCATCTGCAGGACGTAAAAACACTATAGGGCCATCATTAAGGGGTTGATGGTTTCAGACGAACATACTGTATGTAATTGTATGCCTGTATATATTTGTCAGAGACTGTCATAAAAAGTTTGTTTGGCCATTAAAGTTTATGGGCTCATTGTCATATGTACAGGGAAATTTTCCCAGTGTATATGCTGACAGCGCACCCCAGACATGGTGTGAATTGAGTCTTATCTGTAATTTTCCATGGAACGTATGGCAAACCTTGAACTATGAAGATGAGCAAAAAAAAAAAGTGAAATAGCACATTTTAACATGGATCAATGTGGAATCTGCATTGGAAATTCCTAAAATCCAGCTAAATCTGAGTTTGGATCTGTGGCAAACAGAGAGGCCAAAAAGGCAAACACAGTTCTGGGATGTATTAAGAGAAGCACAGAGTCTAGATCACGTGAGGTCATTATTCCCCTCTACTCCTCCTTAGTCAGACCTCATCTGGAATACTGTGTCCAGTTCTGGGCACCCTACTTTAAAAAAGACATAGACAAACTGGAGCAAGTTCAGAGAAGAGTTACCACGATGGTGAGCAAACTGCAAACCGTGTCCTAAGAGGAACGGTTAAAGGGTCTGGAACTGTTTAGCTTGCAAAAAGGAAGGCTGAGAGGAGACTTAATAGCGGTCTACAAATATCTGAAGGGCTGTCACAGTGCAGAGGGATCAGCACTATTCTCACCTGCACAAGGAAAGACTAGAAGCAATAGGATGAAACTGAAAGGGAGGAGACACAGATTAGATGTTAGAAAAAACTTTCTGACAGTGAGGGTGATCAATGAGTGGAACAGGTTTCCACGGGAGGTGGTCAGTTCTCTTTCAATGGAAGTGTTCAAAAAAAGGCTGAACAGACATCTTTCTGGGATGATTTAGTGATCCTGCATGGAGCAGGAGGTTGGACCCGATGACCCTGGAGGTCCCTTCCAACTCTACCATTCTATGATTTTGTATCAGAAATACGCAGCTTAGCTGGGAATTTCTGCCACGGTTTTAGGCCTCAGTCACACGGGCGCATCGGCACCTGAACACCAGGGCCGATGCGCCCATGTGACTGCAGGAAGGAGACGGCCGTCTCTCTGCAGCGCTGGAGGAAAGAACACATGACCAGCAATGGAGCCGGTCACATGTTCTTTCCTCCAGTGCTGCAGAGAGATGGCCGTCTGCAGGTACGTCCGTCTGCTGGTGTCAGTCACACGGGCGCATCGGCGCCTGTGTACGGGTACCGATGCGCCCGTGTGACTGAGGCCTTAGAGGCAGAATACATGCGGAAAAATCTCACACGGATTCCGCCATGTAAATATACCCTAACAGGGAAAAGAAAATAAACAAACAAATTCTAAAGATGCCCGTATGTATGAGGTCTATAAAGTACATTCATTGTAAAAAAAAACAAGCACCTAGGAGTAGTCGTTTCGCTGCAAAACACAGCCATTCTGACCTGACTGTTAGGAAATGCTGGGACCAGTGGATGCACACAAGGTGGAGAGGATCTTATGATCGTCCATCAAGCAGAAATAGTTCCAACTGTTTCATTTTCTCCCATCCAGAGACAGATGGCACTGATTGGCTGGCGCTCGATCCAATCACAGAGCTTACCGGAGGCGGGGTATTCAAAGCCCCGTTACCAGGAGAAGAGAATTCTTTCAGCGCTGAGAACTGCAGCAGCGTGGGGACCAGCACGAGTGGCACAGGCGCCGACAGCTGGGTAAAAATAGGACACACCCATGCCAACCGCTCCTTCCCCGAAAATAAGAAACTGTGCCTCTTTTGAGGCAAAAATTAATATGACAGTGTCTTATTTTCGGGGAAACACAGTATGTGATTTTCTAAAGCTCATTCCAAGTCACTGCCTAGTGTAAAGGTGTCTAGTGATTGAATGACAAAGTATGAAACACTCTTTTGACATTCATTGTATCTTCTATGAAAATGATTGCTTGTTGACAGCACATCCCTTCATATAAATGAGGAATATGCTGCTGGCAATAATGTCATCTGGCCCATACAGATGATTGCTCGAACAATTGTTCATATGAACTGTAATAATTGCAGCGTGTAAATGTAAAACCAAGAAGCGCTGGCGCTTGTTGCAGGCAATAATCTGTGCAAAAAGACTTTTATTAGTGATGCAAATAAATACAACAGAAGATGGTAAACTGCCCGTTCAGCACAGTGCAGTTACCTCCTGCTTAGTGAATAGAATCAATTTATACTTTCACCGGCAGAGTAAGACCCGGGCTACGCGGCAACTTTGGCCAAGACTGGAGTCATGTGACCAAAGATTGCTGTGTAGCACTGTGACCTCACACTGCCATTGAGCCCAATAGAGTCACAGAATGAGTTGCAACTTGCTACAACCACACAAAGAACCCGTTCAGGTTGCATTCTCTGTGATCATGATGTGACAGTCGTGGCACACTGCAACTCCACTGCATTCAGTGGTAGTGTGAGGTCACAGTACTATGCAGCAATCTTTGGTTACATAGCCAAAGTCGTCATGTAGCCCTAGCCTTAAGGTGGAGATATTCTACATCCTTATGCTTAAGGACACAAAATTAGACATTCAGTCAGAGCAGTCGCCATGCTCTTCATCCTTTGATATGCTTGTGTTAGAGGTACATGAGGTACATGTTCAGGAAGATTTAGACCGCACCTTCACCCTGCATATTGAAAAAAATAATAAAGTACATTAGTAACATATTATAGTATATTAATAGGATACCTGCATTTTGACAAACCTTTCATATAGTAATGTCTGCTAAGCACACCAGGAACATGTAATCGTACCGCTAATACCATGAAGTACCGAGGTTACAGCAACTGCCCAGTGTAACAATTTGGTGGTATGTAACTTGGATTTAGGGTGGTTTCCCATCTGCGTTGGAACGTCCGGCTGGAGGCTCCATCACAGATGCACCTGAAAATACTGGTAGAAAAAGCACTGCGTGCAACTTAGAGGTGAGAAAGCATACTCGCTAAGGACAATTACTCAATTGAGTATTGTCCTTAGCGAGTATCTCCCCACTCAGAAGAAAAGGTTCAGCTACCGGCGTGGGTGACAGGTGAGTTGCGGCCATGAGCAGGGGGGAGAGAGGGAGAGAGAGATCTCCCCTCCGTTCCTCCCCGCTCTCCCCGCCCGCTGCCGGCAGCCGAATCTTTGCTCCAGAGTGGGCAGGTACTCGCTAAGGGCAATGATCGATCGAGCAATTGCCCTTAGCGAGTATGCTCGCTCATCTCTAATGCAACTCTTTCTCTTCTGTCCAAAAGCCTGGAAGCTGGGCGGAAAGTAGACGGATCCCATCATAGTCAATGGGGTCCATCCGGCGCTGTTCGGTTCAGTCAAGAGACGAACCTGTTCAGCCACGGGGATTACTCTTTCCTGCTCCCCGAACAGAGCAGAAAAGCAGAATCCCAGCACAGATGTGAAACCACCATTACTTCTAATATCCGACATCAGCAGAATAAAATGACGACGAGACCTGAACGTCTTCTAGGTCATGTGTAGTAAACCCTTCCGAACAATGGCAAATCTCAACTGGTGTTATTCAAAAACAAACAAATGGGTGGAGATGTTTTGTAAATTGCTCTCCTTTTTATGATAAAATGCAAAGCAAGTATATGGAAGAAGGAATAATTGTGATGCTTCACACGTAAGGGGCTTTTGGCAAATAGAATTTTAATAAAGGAGTTTTCTGGGACTGTAATACTAAGGGATTATCCATCTAATTGGTGGGGTCCAGCAATCAGGCGAACGAAAGGGCTGCAGTGCTCCAGTAAGAGCTACATTTCACTGTAGCTGTGCCTGCTACTGGAGCTCAGTCCCATTCACTTAATCACAAGCGTTTATGGTACAGTATTTGAGTTGTAAATGTGATTTAGGCCCCTGAGACACTAGCGTATTAGGGGCGGTGTGCTTTCCATGTTAAATCCACGAACAGCGAACAGCTCCATTATAGGGCTATGAGAACATGCACACTGACGTTTCTTCATGCGGACCGATGGTCCTTGGGAAAAAACTTATTGCATGTCCTATGTTTGTCCATATCATGAACGAGAAATAGGATGTCAATCTGCTGCCTGTCCAAAAACCAAACAGCACATGGACAGGTGTCTGTGTGCTGTCTGATGTGAGTTGTACCCAAGTCTCTCGTGCCGTTTATTGTGCATGTGATCGCTCAGCCAATCACAGGCTTCAGTGATCACGGAAGAATCACTGCTGAAGTCTGTGAGTGGCTGAGCAGTCACGTGCACAAAAAAGGGCACCTTACCACCCTCTGCTTCTCCCGGGTTCTGTTTGTTGGGCACTGGGCGGCAGCGCTGGATGGGCAGCGGGCAGGATAGTTGAGTATTCAATTTTTATTGACTTTTAGCCCTTTTAACTTTTTTTAAGTCCCAGTGAACCTTTACCTCCTTCTGGTTACACATTAATCTTTCTTGCATATAAAATCCAGTACAGCGGTCTGAATTATCTAGAGATGACAGCGTAACTCCAACTTACCCCACAACATGAACAACACTTGCAGTCTCCAAAGAATGTCCCAATAAGACCATTGATGGCTTGAATGGCACAGAGAATGGCCTGTATGGCACTCATGATCAGAAGCAAGCTGAAGAGTGTCAAGTTCCATGGGACTATGTCCTTGGGTGCTTGGCATGTACTCCACATACTTGGGTGACCTAGGTAATTTCTAAAAACAACATTGAAACTGTAAACATATACAATTAAACATGAAAATATTTCATTTATACGTAATCATGCATTGTTCACTTAGTTTAAAGGTCCACTCTGGCAAAAACAAATTTTTCTATTCCTGCCTCCTCCTCATCTGATTGGCTGTTACACTCTGGGGGTCTCTTATGCATATTGTAGTCGCTTCCATACAGTGCAGCCTCCTGTTTGATACATATTAGACACATCTTGATGCTGAGATTTCTCCATGTTCACTTTATCTATGCTTTGCTAACACTGCCATGATGCAACAGCTAGAGCCGGTACCATCTCTGCCCACTAGGAGGACCCTGTCATTACCATCTGTATTTACCTAAATAAACTACAAACCATAATTACACAGTCAGGAGGATGAGCTGCTGTATCCGTCATTATAAGTGCGTGACAGCAGCCACTAAACATCAGCTGTAACTGTGATAGAACTTTCTAAATCTTTAGAAGAGTAAATTGAATTTTTACTGTAAGTATTTTAACCCTTTCCAATCCAATTTGTATCCTGGTTTTCCTAGGGGGCTCTTTTTCTGCCGTTCTACAATGGCGCTATCTGCTGGCTAAAGACAGTACTGCATGAGGTGAAACGTTAGATAGGCTTCGACAGCAGAGAGGCTGGCAATATACAGTAAGAGAACCCCAACTGACATCTTCCAACATCGGAGCTGTACAGCCTTAAATTCTAATGTCTTTAGACGTCATACAGTGGATTTGGAAAGGGTTAAAATGCAGTGCATTTACAGAATGAAATAAAGAGATTTTGGACAAAGGAGGTAACATTCTGATACTCTCCACATTAGTAGTTGTTACTTTTGGAAAATAGGTAGGCTTAAAAGAGTTGTCTCTATTTGGACACAAGGATATCAAAGCGGGCCCAGGATCCCACTCTATGATCCAGAGGGTAAAGCCACTAACAATGAGCAACTCTCACTTTGGCAAGCCTAGCTGGCCATGTATTAGGCATCATTCATGTTGCATTCGGAACCCTGTTTGGGGGTTCCATCCCAGGGCTTTGCCTGGATGGCCAAGAATAGCATCTAAGCAGAATTTAGGGTAACTTCATAGACTTTTATTAGTAAAATAGAGACCGAACCTACAAACTTCAGTCTCAATTTTAGCAGGTCTCTATTCGGTTCTGGCATTTTGTCCAGATAAGCATAGTCGACTACACTATTCTGTCTGGCCGAAAATGCTGGAATGGAACAGAAACTATTTCTCAAGTGCAGCTGTCATTATGGCTAGTGTGCACCTAACCTGAGAGGAAGAACAGTCTAAGAGGCCTATTACACAGGCCGATGAATCCTTCAGATTTCCACATCCAGTGGGAATCTGAACGATTAAATGCATGCACTGACTGAACCACGAATAAGAATTTGTTTGCTTTTCGTTCATCACTCAGTTTCTGTCTTCAGAAAACTGAACGACGTATCGCTCTGGGTAAACAGGCAGTCGTTCACTTATGAATGACTGCCTGTTTATTGTGAATGGAGGCGGATAGGCCGTTATGATCTCCAGCCCACTCTGCCTCCATTCACTAGCGATGCTCATTCCTCTGTAAAAGCGTAGGGATGATTATTGTTGGGGCAACCTGTCAGGCATCTGCACCTGGCAGGTCTTCCAGTGTAAAAGGGCCTAAGGCTTTGACATTATAAGAAGTGAGACAGGTGTTCAATGTTTGACTCCCATACAATACACTGAGCATTGTTACTGCGCGGGAGTCACAAGATTAAATAAAATAACAGCAGTAAAATCACCCTAAAGCAGGAGAAATATTTTTAAGACTACAACTGCACGTCCTGTTTGTGCGTTTTTTGACATGTCAGTGGTGATATTCAGGATGAGGCGAAGAAATTTGAATGAACTGCTCAAAAGATGAATTTATTTAGGATTTACTACCTAAACCTATGTACTTACCCTCCATGAAAAGCATACGTCCAGTTTCCAGAGCCTACATCACACTTTGGACCATTGTGTATTCCCACTATAGAGATGATAAAGCTGTAGCCAGCTCCAACAAATCCAATGGCGGCAAACAGTATAGAAGAAAACATCTTCAAAAGCAAAAGACAGAAATTGTAAGAAACAACATGCGGAGTATCATATGCTTATCACATTAAGAATTGTACATGTGAAACTTGTTTGAGAACTACTTCCATAATCTAGTTCATATTTATCTGTGATTTTCAATTCTCTTATCTATCTTTATTATAGATGAGCGAGTATACCCGCTAAGGCACATTACTCGAGCGAGTAGTGCCTTAGCCGAGTATCTACCCGCTCGTCTCTAAAGATTCGGGGGCCGGCGGGGGGCGGGGGGCGGGGAGCGGGGAGGAACGGAGGAGAGATCTCTCTCTCCCTCTCTCCCCCCGCTCCCCGCCGCAACTCACCTGTCACCCGCGCCAGCCCCTGAATCTTTAGAGACGAGAGGGGAGATGCTCGGCTAAGGCACTACTCGCTCGAGTAATGTGCCTTAGCGAGTATACTTGCTTATCTCTAATCTTTATCTGTCAGGGCCAACTCTCGGACACATTATGGATCAGTTCTCTCCACGAGGTTCTGTTTTGTACGGCCTTATTCAGTTTGATCATTTGCATCTCGACTTTGCTAGTATCAAGCCAGCGCATTCTTTGGCGGCCAGGTCTTCTTTTGCCGCTGACCCCTCCAAGCATTATCAATGTTTCTAATGAATTAGCCGAAGTATGAGAGTCTCTGTTTCATAATTTTGCCCTCCAATGAGAACTTTGGTTTGATGCAGTCTAGGACTGTTTTGTTCATGATCTTGGCAGCCCAAAGTTCGAAGGCATCAATCTTCCTCCAGTTCCTTTTTTTTTCAGTGTCCAACTTTCGCAGCTGTAAGTTTTTATTGGGAAAATGATCCAGGGGTACGTTCAGCATTTTTCATGCAAAAACGCCTCACATCACTTCAGTGAAATTGTGATCCACCAGCACTTGTTTCATGCGAACTAAAGGAACGCAAATGTTTCCCATTGATTTCAATGGGAAGATCACATCACACTTGCATGCACATCACATGGCATACAATGTGTTTGACTGTCACATTGAAAACAATGGGCGATGCATTCCGAGGGATGCGAAAAAATAGGACGTGCAATGAATTTTATCTCAAAGGGAAAAGGGATTTTTATCAGTAAGGGAAGAATATCACTCATATGTATGACTCCATTCAAAGTGTGATTGTTCTCAGTAAAGTCTGGTTTACATGGGTCGATGATCCCTCAAAGATTGCTCAAACGACAGTTTGAGTGACAGCTTTGAGCGATCATTTTGCATAAAGCATTAAGTAACTACTCAGCTACTTAAATACCCATTAGGTGTGCAAATGAAGCCTTCCCTGAACACAGTTAATAGCTGGAGACTCTTATCTGCACTCAGATCCTTTGTTCTCCACGGAAAAACAATGCTATCAGCACTCCCCGTGGAGAACTACTGATAAAACTGAAAGACGATTTTTAGGTTAGCTAGAATTTAACGATCAGCTAAAAGTCCCCGAAAAGCGGATGATGTGCGCACATTTACACGCATCGATTATCGCTAAAACGATCGCCGATTAGCAATTTTTTTAGCGATCATCGGCTGGTGTAAATGGGCTTTAAGATAAGCCAAGTAATCACACTATGCTCTACTGGCTAACACTAGAGATGAGCGAGCATACTCGATAAGGCAAACTACTCGAGCGAGTAGTGCCTTATTCGAGTACCTGCCCGCTTGTCTCTAATGATTCGGGTTCCAGCAGGGGGTGGGGAGCGGTGGAGGAGAGCGGGGAGGAACGGAGGGGAGATCTCTCTCTCCCTCTCTCCCCCCGCTCCCCACCGCAACTCACCTGTCACCCGCGCCGGCCCCTGAATCTTTAGAGACGAGAGGGGAGATGCTCGGCTAAGGCACTACTCGCTCGAGTAATGTGCCTTAGCGAGTATACTCGCTCATCTCTAATCTTTATCTGTCAGGGCCGACTCTTGGACACCTTATGGATCAGTTCTCTCCACGAGGTTCTGTTTTGTACGGCTGCATTCAGTTTGATCATTTGCATGTTGGCTTTGCTAGTATCAAGCCAGCGCGTTCTTTGGCGGCCAGGTCTTCTTTTGCCGCTGACCACTCCAAGCATTATCAATGTTTCTAATGAATTAGCCGAAGTATGAGAGTCTCTGTTTCATAATTTTGCCCTCCAATGAGAACTTTGGTTTGATGCAGTCTAGGACTGTTTTGTTCATGATCTTGGCAGTCCAAAGTTCGAAGGCATCAATCTTCCTCCAGTTCCTTTTTTTTACAGTGTCCAACTTTCGCAGCTGTAAGTTTTTATTGGGAAAATGATCCAGGGGTACGTTCAGCATTTTTCATGCAAAAACGCCTCACATCACTTCAGTGAAATTGTGATCCACCAGCACTTGTTTCATGCGAACTAAAGGAACGCAAATGTTTCCCATTGATTTCAAAGGGAAACATCACATCACACTTGCATGCACATCACATGGCATACAATGTGTTTGACTGTCACATTGAAAACAAAGGGCAATGCATTCCGAGGGATGCGAAAAAATAGGACGTGCAATGAATTTTATCTCAAAGGGAAAAGGGATTTTTATCAGTAAGGGAAGAATATCACTCATATGTATGACTCCATTCAAAGTGTGATTGTTCTCAGTAAAGGCTGGTTTACATGGGTCGATGATCCCTCAAAGATCGCTCAAACGACAGTTTGAGTGACAGCTTTGAGCGATCATTTTGCATAAAGCATTAAGTAACTACTTAAATACCCATTAGGTGTGCAAATGAAGCCTTCCCTGAACACAGTTAATAGCTGGAGGCTCTTATCTGCACTCAGATCCTTTGTTCTCCACGGAAAAACAATGCTATCAGCACTCCCCGTGGAGAACTACTGATAAAACTGAAAGACGATTTTTAGGTTAGCTAGAATTTAACGATCAGCTAAAAGTGCCCGAAAAGCGGATGATGGGCGCACATTTACGCGCATCGATTATCGCTAAAACAATCGCCGATTAGCGATTTTTTTAGCGATCATCGGCTGGTGTAAATGGGCTTTAAGATAAGCCAAGTAATCACACTATGCTCTACTGGCTAACACTAGAGATGAGCGAGCATACTCGATAAGGCAAACTACTCGAGCGAGTAGTGCCTTATTCGAGTACCTGCCCGCTCGTCTCTAATGATTCGGGTTCCAGCAGGGGGCGGGGAGCGGTGGGGGAGAGCGGGGAGAAACGGAGAGATCTCTCTCTCCCCCCGCTCCCCTCTGCTCACCGCCACAACTCACCTCTCACCCGTACCGGCAGACGAATCTTTAGAGACGAGCGGGCAGATACTCGAATAAGGCACTACTCACTAGAGTAGTTTGCCTTATCGAGTATGCTCGCTCATCTCTAGCTAACACAGTACCAAAACCTTTTTTTTTGTTTTACTCTATTCAAAAGAATGGAGTTCTTATTTGCGTGAGTTTTGTGCGCCTCGTTCATGTAAATACAGCCTTAGATTGTTAGATTTTCATTTATTTTTTTACAATACACGAAGCAACATTTGTTTTTCTTACAGCAAATCTCCTTCCACATTTCTCATTTCCACAACACCCACAGCAATCATTGTTCTTCAACCCGAGAAATACAAGAGCAGGGAACACCATCTAAAAAGAGATAATGTAATATTTATTATACATGATAGATAATATAACAGAAGGAAGGAATGAAAATTGTACAAAAAGTAGCCTTGCTGATGCTGCCTGTCCACAGGCATTTTTGCATTGCGTTCCCTGCGGGGAACGCAGTGAACGCTTTCCATAGCGTTGCTATGGAAAGCGCAGCCCCCTGTCCACGAGCGGAGATAATAGCGATCTGTCAGATAGGCTCACGGCGAAGAATCTGTCTGCCGACTCCTGCTCCCGGGCAGCGGCTCGTGGCCGTGGACAGGCAGCCTAAGTGTTACGTTTTTCATATGGTTCTTCAAGACAAATTGTCAGGCAATGCATGGGGCTCTCTCCCTTATAGATGATGGATGTCGAGGGAATTGCCTGGCATTTCATAAGTCCTATAAGCAGCAGTGGAGGGAGCTGCACGCATATACAATGTCTCTAACTTATAGAATCATCTCTGGAGTGCCAAAGGGTTTAAAATACTCTATTTTTCTAATATATAGGGGACCCAGACATGACTACATAGTGCACCCTTAGTACTTGTCTGTTCCTGTAGCCCTGCTATGTGCCACTCCTCTCCACCCTGGAAACTACAATGTGAGCAGCCATGCATAGACATTTCTGTGTCCAGATCATTAACACAGTAACATAATATGTTAGGCTGAAGGGAGACAATGTCCATCTAGTTTAGCCTGTTTCCACCCCCCTTGTTGATCGAGAGTAAGGAAAAAAAAACACTAATGAGGCAAAAGCTAATTTAGCCCATTTGGGGGAAAAAATTCCTCTCCGACTCCATAATGGCAGTCTGAATAATCCCAGGATCAACGTTTGAATGTTCCTCACTGACTCCAAGACCCGGATCAACAACCCTTCTGGTTATTTAATTGGGGCTGCATTATCTATTATATGAGCAACCGCGGAAACCTTAAGGGCTTCCTCCTACGTTTTCAGTTCTAGACAGCTCACAATTACTTGACTGATATCTCATTACATACGGATACCAGATGTGTTGTGTTCAATATATAAGGGCGTTGTATTTGTATGTAGCAAGATAAATGTTTGCACCATACGTTGTATGACTATGTTACCTCATACCAATAAAACAGTTTAAACATAATTGGGGCCGCATGTTGTGCACCCCTGGTTTAAAAAGTTTTCTGATAAAGGTCCAACAATGTACTTAGTCTCATGTGCACTTTTCCTCCATCAGCTTTAATGGGATGTTCATTTTTGAAAACTAAGTCCAATACTTTATCGCAGAATGATGAGTATTTACAGGGGGGGCCTGAAGAGCATCTCTCACTCTGTAGTACCCTGCACAATATGAATAGTGTAATACTTTATTTTCCCTGCAGTGGCACTGAACACTTTCTAATGGCGACTCCTACAGATTACAATTGATCGCTGGGGTCCTAGCAGTGGGACACCTTATGATCAACTTGTCAACACAAGACACGTTTAACACTGAAAGTGTACAACCCCATTTAATAATACATACCGTATATTTTACTCTTTTCAATTACATTCTTACAACTAATATGGAGGGATAAATTAATTTACCAATTTGCCTAGTTGCAAGACAAGCTTTATTCAGATTTTTGCACACTTTCATGCTGTGGAGAAAATGTCCTCAGCCAAGGCTAGAGAAGCCTACAATTTGGATTTTCTTCTGAGATGTTTTGCAGCTCCTGGATGAGTTGTTATTGTACCATTGAAGTAATATTGGCAGACCAGTCCCTGCTAGAAAGAGTTTCAGGTTTTTTTGTGTTTTAGGAGATATGTATGCTCTGCAAGAATATCTACAATATCAGGAAATTTTGTAAATACAGGAAGTACTTACTGGCAATTGCTGCAAAAATCACTACGTTTAGGAGGCAGTGACTCAGGGGTGCAGAACTTGCAGTCTAGGGGCCACATGTGCTCCACAATGCCTTTCTGTGCAGCCAATAACCATGAGGGCATAAACAAATCACCTATATCCTACTAATGCAGCAAATGGACTACCATTATTAACCAGATTTCCTCTTTGTTGTGCTCAAGTCCTAGCACATAGCAAAGTGCATTAGTTTTACCCAAAGTGATGTCTAGAATCCTAGAATGGTAGAGTTGGAAGGGACACCAGCCTCCGAGTCCCACCTGGCTATTCCTGGACTAATTTGCCACCTGGCTCCCTCACTTCCTATCTTGTGAAATCCCTACCCTCATCCTGGGCACTTCAACATCCCCACTAATGACCCCACCTCCCCATCTGCCTTCCAGCTTTTAAGGCTCACCTCCTTCCTCGGCCTATCATAACTATCAGACTCCCCACTCACAGAGATAGTAATGCCCCCGATCTAATTCTGCTCTGCTTCCCACTTCACCAACTCCCCCCTCCTACTCTCAGATTACAACCTCCTCTCCTTCTCCATCAGGCATCCTAACATCTCACCAGACGCTCCCACTTATCGCACCTACAGAAACCTCCAGACTGTCCATACCCAACAGTTCGCAGACACCTTGCAGTCTTCCCTGTCCCCCATTTCTCTCCTCGCATGCCCCAATCTAGCTGCCGCACACTACTACACTATCCTCAAACACAACCTGGATGAAGTTGCACCCCCTGATCTGGGCCTTCTGCTGAAGACCGCGGCAACCCTCGCTCATGTCCAAAACGTGCTTCATCCGGCAGTGCTCTAGGTGTGCTGAACAGCTGTGGAGAAAGTCAAAACAGCCCACAGACTTCCTCCACTTCAAATTTATGCTCAAAACTTACAACCTCGTCCTCCACCATGCCAAACAAGTTTAGCTCACCTCCCTCATCTCCTCGCTATCCCACAATCCCAAACGACTTTTCAACACCTTCCACTCCCTCCTTAACTCCAAAGAACAGGCCCCCATGATGGATCTCAGTGCTGGAGAGTTAGCCGCCCACTTCAAAGAAAAAAATCGAAAATATTCTAAAAGTAATCACCACACACTACACGGCTAGCCCCAATCCCGGTCTCTTCAGCACCGCATCCATAACTCATTAACTATCTGTACTCAAACAAAAGACTGAGAAAGAAGTCTCCAGACTGCTTTTCTCTGCTTGCCCCACTACCTGCGCCAGCGACCCTCTCCCCTCTCACTTACTCCGGTTTCTCTCCCCGGTTGTCATTACCAACCTCTCCACCATCTTCAACCTCTCCCTAACCTCTGTCATTTCCCTCTCCTCACTTAAACATTCAATCATATCCCCTCTGCTAAAGAAACCGACCCTTGACCCAACTAACTCCGACAACTACTGACCAATCTCAAATCTCTCCTTCATCTCCAAACTTTTAGAATGTCTAGTCTATTCCCACCTCACACACTTTCTCTCTGAAAATCCTCGACTCCCTACAGTCTGGCTTCCGTCCCCTACACTTGACCAAAACTGCCCACACAAAAGTATCAAATGACCTCATTACAGCCAAGTTGAGGGGTGACTACTCCCTATAAATACTGCTTGACCTCTCCTAAGCATTTCACACTGTTGACCATGACCTCCTTGCTTCAATCCATCGGCTCTTTCCTCATTCTCCTCTTACCTCTCTAACCTTTCATTCAGAGTTTCCTTCTCTGCCTCTAACTCCTTTCCACTTCCCCTCGCTATCGGGGTCCCTCGGGACTCGATCTTCAGCCCCATGCTCTTCTCTATTTACACAGCCCAAATCGAACAAATCATCTGCAGATTTGGTATCCAATACCACCTCTACACTGCGACACCCAGCTATACACCTCTTCCCGTGACATCTTAGCACCGTTCCTCCAAAACGTCACCAACTGTCTGTCCGCTGTCTCAAATACCATATCCTTCCTTTTTCTCAGACTTAACCTCTCAAAAACTAATCTTTTTGTCTTTCTGCCCTCTGCAAGGTCGACCTTCCCCCAAAATCTCCATCTCAGTATCTGGCACCATCATAACCCCCAGGCAGCACGTCCGCTGTCTTGAGGTCACACTGGATTCTGACCTCTCATTTATCCCCCACATTCAATCTCTGACCCGAACATGCCACCTGCACCTCAGGAACATTGCAAAAATCCATCTGTTTCTCACCACAGACATGCTAAAGACACTCGTCACCCTCATCCACTCTCGGCTCAACTACTGCAACTTGCTACTAATCAGCCTTCCCCACACCAGACTCTCCCCTCTCAAATCCATACTAAATGCGGCAGCAAGGCCATCTTACTTTCCAGCCACTTCTCGGATGCCTCTGCACTATGTCTGTCACTGCACTGGCTGCCCATACACTACAGAACTCAGTTCAAACTCATGACTCTCACCCACAAAGCTCTCCATGGCTCTCCATACATCGCTTCCCTTCTGTCCATACATCACCTTTTCCACTAACACATTCAGACTAAACGCCCCCCTAATCTGAACCTCACATTCTTGCTTCCAGGACCTCCCCAGAGCAGCACTAGTCCTCTGGAACACACTAATCCAAAATATCCAAACAATCCCTAACGCACGGAACCTCAAACACGCCTTAAAAATGCACCTCTTCCAAGAAGCATGTCAAATCACCTGAACTAATACCCCCCCACAACATGCTCCTGCCCCTCCCACTTCCCGCCTTCATGCCTATCTATGGCACCCCATATTTCTCCACTTTGGCTACCATGTATATCTCCTACCCCTGTACCACCTGCATCACCTTCTCTTTGTTGTGTGTAATCTAGTTGGTGCAGGCCCCCCGCCCCTTGTGTTCCTAATAATTGAATACTACATGTAACTGTTGTATTGTTTGTGTTCCCCTGTTTTTTGAAAGCGCTGTGGAATAAGTTGGTGTTATACAAGTAAAGATTATTATATCTTACAAAATGTATTCCGGGATATGGTCCCTGTACGGTAACTATGGCTCCCACTTGTGGAATATAAAACATTATTCAGCCAGTTGTAGTAGCAATGTAGATAGAAGTATAAGAGAAGCAAACATTTCTCATTACCAATCATATATCTCTTGTTAAGTATTGTGCCATGAAGAGCATTAATAGCTCTCTTCTACTCAAGCTTATTTACTGTAGATAAGTCTTCTGCACATATTAGGCAAGGCCAATACCCTCAGGTATATGTGCAGAAGAAGAGGTCATTACTACTGAGTGCAATGACCTGAATATTTTTGCTGAGAGTTCAGAACTTGGATCTCAGATGGTCTTTGTGATATAATGTGGGTTTACTCACATTCTGTATGTGTTTAATTTAATCTAAAGCTGGTCCTACACATAATGTATGCTGAATTTGTGGCATTTTAACAAGCCCTATCCTTTGTTCCCCTGTGAGACCGTTTCCTTTCTGATTCCTATTTACACACTACCATCATAGTGTTCATCAGGAGTATGCTATGCAAATTTTAAGTTTATTGTGAACGTGTTCGATACACAGATGCAACAAACTATAATGTGACTATTTCAGTGTATTTTGTTGTGTTAAAAGACTTGCAAAATAACAAACAAGTTCATACTCACCCATTTAGTCTCCCATTGCCACTCTTGTCCTTGCCGGCTTTCACTTAACCTGGGCAGCTGACCACTTTCTGCTTAGCATGTTACCACTGCAGCCATTCACTGGCCTCAGCATCAGTACTGCAAAGGCTACTGGTTGACCATAGCAGTTACAAGCGTAAATGGCACATGACCAGATGCCCAGACATAAGTGGAGGCCAGAAGGGACCATGGCAGGGGACCTTATAAAGGTGAGTATAGGCTTGTTCATTATTGTATAGCTATACAAGCATTTAAAAATAAATCCACTTGACAACCCCTTTAAGTGTCAATTGAAAGTTTGCTGTCTATTGTAAGCATGAAGTGTAAACTTATAATTTGGAATATGCGCAAGTCAATGACCTGCGACCTAGTAATTGTGAACCTGAAAATCTAATTAACACCAGTGAATTTGGTAAATTTGTTGAATAAGAGGTCTCATCTAGACAACACAGATGGGAGATTCCTCTTTGCAGGGGCTCTCTGCTCTTTGCTCATATGAGAATCCCAAAGTGGGATCTCATTGTATGACATCCCTTTGGCCTAATAGGGAATATATACTGAAAGATCACTTTATTAGAGACACCTGTGACCAGTATAACATCCAACAAAATTGGATCCTGTGGACATAAATAACTCATTAACAAAAGGGGTCAGAGGAGGATGTCAAGAAGTTTTCAGACAACCAGGTGGTGTACAGTCAAACAATTTGCAGTCAAATACAACGCTGATGCTCGAGCCATGTACAAATAGGTATAACAGCAGGCAGGTATTTGTCATGCCATTGCTGTCTAAGAAAAATAGAAAGGCACAACTCCAGAGCATTCAAAAAATATCTCCTGGTCATATTAAAAGAGATTTCTGTTGCACTACACCGATTAGAGGGTCAGAATTTGGTGCAAGTGGCATGAATCAATGCACTCTTCCTGGCAAGTGTTCAGGGCATGTCAGGACCTCCATCTAATGTGTGGCAACTGCAGGAAGCTTTCCTGTCCATATGGGTCAATATTCCTGCAGAACAGCTTCAAGAACACCAACTGGAATTTATGCTATGACTAATTGCTGGTGTTCCGAAGGCCAAAGGAGGTTCAACGTGCTATTAGATGGACGTGTCTGATAAAGTAGCTATTCAGTGTTCAAAGGGTTCTCAGGCTGAGACAAGGACATTACTCCTCCATGGTCTATTCCTAAATGAGTTGTAACCTTTTCTCTAGATGCCAGACAAATATTTGCTTTTATTGTGTAAGCAGATGTACCAACTCACAGCAGTATTTGATGTTAGGGGTTGGTTTGATCCACTTTTATCTCCATGACCATTTAACAAAGCTCTATGGAGCGAGTGGACTGAAGGTCTGAGAAACTGGACTACATTTATAAAGCAAGCTATGGCAGTTTTTGTCATAAACTCTGATGATAAAATGAAGGTTCATTTGGCCTATAACTACTGTTTGGTCATCATAATGTTACATAACATATGCCAATAATCGTTCTCCGTATTTACATACAGATTTAGTATCATTTATACCAAACTCAGCTCTTGAAATTAGTCCTAAACGTTGACCTAATCTAGAAAGATAGAAATGAATAATGGCCTGATTTAGGATAATCTGTTTGTAGCCTACAATGTTTTAGAGACCCCTACTGTCCATTGGGATAGTATGGACAGGGTATCCTTACCTAATCAGAGAATACCATAAATATTGTACAATACCACAATGGCTATAATAAAATATAATCGCCAGTCTATTATAAGCTAAAGGGGAATATAATTATGTATTTTTACATATTTCTTTACATAGAAAATAATTAAGAAATAAAATTCATAGTTTTGCAATGTTTTATGCTATAATTTCTACTATCAAGGTAATATAGCTAAACACAGATTTAAGTATGATGAGAGGTGTTACTCACCAGAACCCCAGATCCTAATATTCCACCAAAACACCAGACTTCATCTGAGATGTGCCCATTGTTCTCAGCAACTTTCCCTCCAGGAAAAAACAGTAGGATGTTGGCAAGAATACAGAGAATAGTTAAGGGAATCAAGGCAATGCCCAGGCACTTTGCACAGTCTCGAGAACACATATTGGCGATGTGTAAATGTTCTTTCCCTTACTGGAGTGCTCTTGGTGATAGAATCCAATATAGAATAATCCCCAGTAAGGGGCAGGGTGTCCACACCGTTGGCCTGATGCTCCCCCCCTGCGATCACAGTCAGTTATATGACTCCAGTTAATGGAATCCCGTAAATGAAATGGCACATGTGACAAGCTAACATTCTGCCATGACAACTGATAGTCTCTGTTAAAATTCTACTTGAAACTACAGATACTTTCATTGATCTGCCTTCCCCATCCTGATAGAGATGTTAAAATAACTCCCAGGTCACAGCCCGAAATTTCAACATACATAACCTTTTCTTACTTGTAACTTTTTTCTTAGAAATGATTAACTATTGGTTGGAAATTGTGAGAGATCATCCGCTCACTCTGCAATGAGGGTGAAGTCATCTCCCTGGTTGTTTTAGTTATTGGATTGTCAGATACTGGTATTTTTTGATAAACTTTACCCAACATGGATTTAACAGGCTAATGTTACAAAGTCAGATAGTTACAATTTATATAAAGTTGATGTTGATTTGTGGTTGGTTTTAGGTCCAGATGTCACAAAACCGATGGCTCAATGAACCATATTAGAGAATATCCACCATTCATATCATTTCTTTATATTTGCCGAAAATTATAAAGGAAGGAAATGGCACCCCAAAAATGATGCTTCAGCACCTTCCACGCACAGGTGTAACTACCAGGGTAGCCGACATATCAGCTGCTATTGGGCCTAACAATTAAAGGGACCCATTTCTACTGTAGTTAGTGATGCCTATGGGTGTTGGAATGTTGTTCCATTCTAGTTTTGGAATAAAGCCACATGGGTACCCCTGCTGTCTACATTATCCCTTTTCTGGGACATTAGATTACTTTTTGCTTTATTCCTGTGCTGTGACATCGTGTACTTTTACCATACTGTGATGTACACCACCATTCCTGTACGGTGGCATCAATGTGCTGTTATTGCATTATTGTGACATTGCCATATGCATTATTCCATTACTATAAGATCACTATAACTATTCTCCCTTCACAATGACATCATTGTGCACAATATCCTTGCTCTTTGACATCACTGTGATATTCCTGTACTGTGATATTACTAAATAGATTATACCTGTTGATTAGGAAGAACTATTATAAATATTAATATACACTTAAATATTAGCATTTCATGGTCTGAACTTGCTCTTGGAGGCTGGAAGGGGTCCCATTACACATTTTGCTATGGTGCCCGTAATTACTTGCTACTTCTCTAATGCCACTTAAGTTTTCTTATACATTATAACTTGTAGTGCAAAAAAACAAGCCCTCATGTAGCTAAAAAGTTATACTTTTTTTGAAAAGAGCTTGAGCTGGAAGAATTAGAGAATATTTCTATTCAATACATAATTGGATATCAGTACAGTCAGCATCCATGTATGAATGCAGTGTTTATGAATATTGATGAGCGACTAGTGGAATACCGGTCTGTGTTGGTATAGGGTTGATTTCACGAAAAAGGCAATGGGAGTAAAAATCGATTTCCTTAATTTGCCCTCCAGAAGGTTCCTAATGCAGACCCCCCTTCCTCTTAATTTGCAAGTGAATACAGCCATATACCTGGGGAACACTGTGCTCTTTCCAGACATCGGTCAAAATAGTGTGCAGTGGTGTGGTGGAGTGGTCAATCATAGCACAGAGGTGTCAATGAAAAAAAAGGAGGCCTACATAGTGTCTTCTAGATAAAAAATTGTGCCAGGGAAGATAGCAGGTGTGCTGCTTCTTTTAAGAGCAATACCATAAATTTTACAAGGAGAAATTCTTCCAGGTGAAGACAACACTTAAGCACGGACCTTCCCCAAGGATAAGCTATAGAGCTACAGCAGTTTCTTGCGCTTTAGAAAATTTTTATTTTAGGAAAAGGAGGAGGAGGGGGAAACATGGCATAAGCAGGAGAAGGAGAGCAGCAGCAATTCCACCACCAAAAACTATGACACACGTCTGTTGGACTTTCCTTGCCACTGGAGGTGGTGCTGCTTCGGTGGCTTCCTGCTCGAGCAACAGAGCTGTGATCCAATGCGAATTCATCTCTGTAGCCATGGGGAAATGCCGTGCTCAAGCTGCTTAACAGTCTGTCCTGATAGTGTTGCATTTTGAAGTCCTTCTCCACTGCCAGAATTAGATTTGTCATTTTGGCCTTGTACAGGGATCAAGAAGGGTGGCTATCCAATAATGATCTGATGTTTTGATGTTGGATATGCAATGATCTCTCTGCAAGCACTGCAGCATAAAGGCACTCATATTCCTCAAAGTGCCAAAAGGTGATAGCCCACATTCCTCGTGGTCAGGCCTAAGAATGTCCTCTGACTATTCCCACCATCATCATAGAATAGCTAGGGTTAGTGATGGATGGAAACAACGTTGTGTAGCCCCTTTCCCTGCCTCTGGTTCTAAATTATCCCTTTCCTCTATACTTCTCCCATGGGTAGAGAAATGTGTTATAGAAGACACACCCTTTTCTTGCCCAAAGCCACTTTTCCTGCGGTGCTGAGTGCTGACAGACTGGCCAGATAGTTGGGAGACTGGTATGCCTACCTCCTCCCCCTGTGACAGACTGGTATGCCTACCTCCTCCCCCTGTGACAACATCAGGAAAATGATAGGTTGGAAAATCCCACGCTTCAAAGTGTGTGGTTTAAGCAAGGTTGAAATAATATAAGCTTAAACTTACTTAAGGGGTTCATGAACTTCCCCGAACCACCTCCATAATCCAGGTCAGCTTTCTCAATAAATGCATGTTTCTGCTTGCTAAAACATGCAGATATGCTGTAAAGACTTCCAAAATGTGTGGCACTGTATATACTGTATTCTACTGTCCTGTTGTATTGGACAATTAACAAAAGGGAAGAGAAACCACTCCCCTAAAAACAACTGGAATGGAACAGGCACTTATTGATGGAGTGGATGACCATAAGCGTATTTATAGACAAGCAAAGACTAGTGGTGTGGCAGCCCGTCAGCAACAGGCTGCTCGCACTGGGTGAGTCCAATTTATTTCACACATCTTCTACAATCCATTTTGTGGCGCTGTCCCTTGACTAATTGTGCATTCCTGTAACAACATGTCATTGTCACTGAGGCCCTGCAGCATCTCTACCTGCAGACAGATAACAGGGATGGTCATACTGATCACTTTCTCCAAGCAGGCTAAAACGGGGCAAACGTCTTTGATCTGTTGCCACTCCACAGGCATCAAGTGACTCCGTAATCGCTTTCTGCTGCTGGCTTAGCCTCCGCAAGATGTGCAACAGGGAAGCAAGTCACAGATGAGATGGTTGGGTAGTACTTCGAACTGTTGCTTCATTTTTGCCAGGTATGAATGCCGAAAGTGTGAGCACAGTTTTCTGGCCTTTACCAGAACTGGATGTAAACCTGGGTAATTGTTTAGGAAGCGATGTACTACCAGTTTCATCACATGGGCCAGGCAAGGTGCATGTGTGAGATAGCTAAGGTGTAGGCCTTGGATTAGGTTGGTCCCACTGTCACACAAAATCTTGCCTGGCTTCGAATTTTACGGGGTCAGCCACATGTCAGCCTGAGAATGCCCTTTGGCCATGTGCCTGCTTTCTCCTAGGCATGTAAATTTTAGGATAGTATTTTGGCGTTTACCACATGTATATAACCGCTGTATGGTGGTCGGATTTTGTCACATACTGATGTCTTTGCCAATATGGAGGGTGTTGAGCGTTGGTATGAAGAGATTGAGGAAAAGAAGGAGGAGGGGGATAAGAACGGGACAGACAAGTGTGAATGTCCCACAAATCTTGAGGGTAGCATGAAACATGGACCACCACTTTCAACGTCATGCGCCACCTGAAGGACATTGGCCATGCTTGCTGGACCACATACCCATGGTCAGGTGCACCCTGCCACTGACAGTAATCTTCAACGCCAGGAAGATGTTACCACTCACATGGCTATGCAGGGCAGGGACGGCATTTTGGGCAAATAAATATTGGCTGGGCATCTGGTACTATGGGTTAGCATGGAGCAGCATGCTGCTGAATGCTTTGGTGTCCACTAGCCTTAAAATCAGCATCTCCATTGCAAACAGCCATGCAATGCTTGCCTTCAGGCTCTGTGCTTGTGGATGGTTGGGGTGGTATTTTTTACGTTCCCATAGCTGGGGGATGGAGGGCTGGCTGCTGACCAGGAACATGCTGAAATATGGGTTAAATGTCAATATCGGTGAAGGTAGTGGTGACATTGGTGGCTCAACTTCTACTCTCTGTTTCCCACTTCTGGCTCTGAAGCCTACACTCTGAACGCCAATTGTGGAGGAGAGGCCTGAAGTAGGTGTGCTACTCCCCCCTACACTAGACTGCCTCTCTATGGTCAGAGGCTACTGAGGAAGATGGAGGAAGAGACAGCTACAGCAGTACAATAGAGAGCATGATGAGACTGACTCTTCGCCCTCTGGCCCAGATGGGCTCTCCAAAGCAGTGGTGATGGTAGTTTATGTGATTGTTCATCATAGTAACATAGTATGTTAGGCTAAAAGAAGCCAATGTCCATCCAGTTCAGCATATTTCCACCTCTCCTTGTTGATCCAGAGGAAAACAAAAAAAACCCTCAATGCGGCAGAAGCCACTTTAGCCCAATTGGGGGGAAAAATTTTCTTCCGACTCCATAATGGCAGTCAGAATAATCCCTGGATCAACATTGAAAAGTTCTTACCTGACTCCAAGACCCGGATCAACAACCTCACTGGTTATTTATTGTCTATATCCTGTAATATCATAGCGCTCTAAAAAGACATCTAGTCCCCTCTTAAACTCCTCTATGGATTTTGCTATCACTACGTCCTCAGGCAGAGAGTTCCACAGTCTCACTGCTCTTACAGTAAAGAACCTCCTTTTATATTGCTGATGAAACCTGCTTTCCTCTAAACGTAGAAGATGCTCTCTTGTTACCATCAAACAGATCATGGGAGAGATCCTTGAATTGTCCACTAATGTATTTATACATGGTTATTTGGTTGCCCCTTAATCGTCTTTTTTCCAGGGTGAATAATGCCAATTTGGATAGCCTCTCTGGCTATTCCAGTCCCCTCATTCCATTTATTAATTTATTTGCCCTTCTTTGAATCCCCTCAAGCACTGTCTTTCGTTGTATTGATTATCTTGTATAATTTTGTGTCATCAGCAAATATTGATATTTTACTGTGCAGCCCCTCTATCGGGTCATTAATAAATATATTGAACAGATTGGGGCCTAATGCTGAACCCTGTGGCACCCCACTAGTATCGGTGACCCAATTGAAGTACGAACCGTTAATTACCTCTGCTTTCTACCTCCGAGCCAGTTCTTTACCCAGATACACCTGTTTTCAGCTAGATCGAGCTGTCTCATTTTATATATCAACCTATTATGCGGCACGGTGTCAAATGCTTTAGAAAAAAACAGATATACGAGATCAATAGACTGTCCCAGGTCCAGCTTAGAACTTACTTCATTAGAGAAGCTGATCAAATTGGTTTGACATGATCGACCCCTCATGAACCCGTGCTGATGAGGGGTTATGCTGTTGTTTTCCTTGAGATATTCTAGGATGGTGTCTCTCAAAATCCCCTAGAATGTTTTTCCAACTATTGAAGTGAGACTTACCAGCCGGTAGTACATAGAAGTGTTACTCTACCACCTACACTACTTCCTCTTCCCTACTTTATTTATTTGTATTTAGGTTTGTATTTTGCTTTACATTTTAGTGTAGTTTTATGTAACATCAGATAACTTTGTAGTTTGCAGAAAACCAATGCTAGCTGTCTAAGGCCGGCAGCACACGGCCGTGACGGGCTTCGCCGCGGAATTCCGCGTCGGAGCCCGTCACGGCGCCCCCCAGAGACCCCCAAACTTACCTGTGGATCCGGCGTCTTCGCTCCCGCATGACACGCCGGCCACATCACATGACACGCCCACCGCATCACATGACGCGGCCGGCCGTGTCATATGACGCGCTAGGCCATAGGTGATGCAGCCTCACTATCCTCTGCTCACCTGTAGAGTTGCCCCCGGCTGCACTGTGCCTATGTTATATTTGGCTAGGTCATGTGATGCAGGCGTCCAAAGGAAACAGCTGCCCATATGCAAAACGGAGGGCACATTTGGTAACAGCAGCAAGGTGCCCTGGCTGCTGATTGGCTGCACACTGACCTCTGAAGCAGGCTTTATGGAAAGTTTGATTTCTTGTCATTTTCACAAAACATAGGTTCAGACTTACCCAATTCGATTTTCCAAAAACCGGGATGATTTTTTTTGCCTGGTCGATCAAGATAAGCATCACTATTTATGAACAATAAAAAATACAACCTCCCTGCAAATATATTTTTATGCTTCTCAAATTAGCTCTACATTCCAACAACTGGCCTCCATGTAGTGCGGCGCAATATGAGTACTTACATTGTTTATTAACATTGAAAAGCATCAGTAAGGCCGCCAGCAGACGGCCGGGTTAGATTCCGCTGCGAGAATTCTCACAGAATGATGTGGACCCATGCCCCTGCACAGCCCTGCGGCTCACCCGCTCCCGGTATCTTCTCTCTGCACTATGTGCCGGTTGCGAGAAAACATGCACGGAAAACAAATCGCAGCATGTTCTATTTTTGTGCGGGTCTCGCAGAGGCCCGCAAAAAAATGTCACTGGTGACACGCCGGCTCCGTGCTGCGCACGCACCGAGCAGAGGAGATGCCGGGAGCGGGTGAGCCACAGAGCTATGCAAAGGCATGGGTCCGCATCCCACTGTGATATAAACTAACTGGGCTGATATCATTGCATGTTTGTGTTTACATGAGCCTTTTGCATACTTAGTAACCTCTTTAGCCCCTTAATATCAAGCATTTTTTTTCATATTTTTCATTGTTGCATTTCAAGAGATTTTAATATTTTTATTGATATGGCTATGTAAGAGCTTACTTTTTACAAGACCTGTTTTATTTTTAATGGCACCATTAATAAACTGTATTGTATAACTTTTATTTATTTTTTAAGGTGGAAAAAGCAATTCTATCATTTTTTTAATGGCTTTCAGGGCTTATTTAGACAACTGTATATTGGCTTGGTTTTCAGGCCGAGCCGATATACGGTGTCCTTGTCTGCAGGGGGGGGGGGAGGATGGAAGAGCCAGGAGCAGGAACTGAGTTCCCGCCCCCTCTCCGCCCCTTGCCCTTATTTGCAATAGGAGGGGGTGGGACAGGGCGGAGCTAAGTCCCCTCCCCCCACTTAGCTCCGCCCCATCCCACCCCTCCCATTGCAATTAGTGGCGAGGGGCGGGGAAGGGGCAGGAGCTCAGTTTCTGCTCCTGGCTCTTCAATCCTCCCCCCCTGCAGACAAGGACAGCGTATATCGGGTCAGCGTGAAAACTGAGACGATATACGGTCGTCTAAATAAGCCCTCACTGTGTGGTATAAAATAGCATGATAAACGTATTCTCTGGGTCAATATGATTACAGTGCTAATACATATATATACTGCAGTTTTTTGTTTATGTTATATAGCTGTACTACTTTTGTACAATGAAAAACACTGAAAACAAATTTTTGGTTTCACCACATTCCAAAAGACGTAACATTTTTATTTTTCCACCAAAATAGGTGTAGGAGGGCTTGTTTTTTGCATGAGAATTTCTTTGGTACTATTTTGGGGTACAAATGATATTTTTAGTATTTTTTTTTTTATTTTGACACACTTTCAACAGCCACAGCAATATATTGACACCCCCTGATCATGTTACGGGGAGGAGGGGGCACACAGTAATAAATAAAGCAGTAAAAAAACGGTGTCTGTTTATTTTGCAAATGGCAATTATAATAGCAGTAAAACCGTGATGCATACAGTGTGTAGATACAAGTGTATTTTTTGCTGTGTGGTAATAGAGGAGTCTTCTATCATTACTACTGCATGTCACTATATCCTAATTAAAAACATCTGTTAACAGATCTCACCTACTTCATCCATTTATATGTACATAAGGTGTAAGCCCTCACTGATTGATTCACTGACTCACCACTAATTCTCTAACTTCCTGGTGTCGTACATACATGAAATTTGGCACAACCATCTTTAGTTCCTAAATAGGAAAAGTAAAGGGGTCACAACTTGATTATTCAATACCAACTACAAAAGTAAGTGTGCCCCTATGTAATGTAAATTCCCGATGTCGTACAAGCGTGAAATTTGGCACAAGCATTCCTTAGATTCTAAATAGGAAAAGTAAAGAGGTCACCATTCGATTATTCAATGCTATATGCAAAAGTAAGTGACCCCCTATGTTATGTAACTTCCTGGTGTTGTACATGAAATGAAATTTGGCACAATAATCTAACTGACTTCTATGTGTATTTACTGAAAGGCTGTAAAGTACATAAGGAAGCAGCTAAGGACTGCAGGGATGGAATATGTCTTTAAGGATAAGAAAGGGCTGCAACCTCCAGTCTGGGGTTTAATTTGAATAGAAGGGGTGTTATCTTTAAGGGTAAAAAGTGAGGAGAGTGGGAGGGCTGGCACATTCTGCAGAGGGACATCAGTACATGCAGTCTGAGGAGAATCTAATGCTTCTCTATGTGTATACACATTTTATTGCTTGGTTCCTCTGAAGTAACCATGACTTCATGAAAATTTTTCATGTGAACAACCTGTACCAAATTAACAGCAAAGCTGGGTATATCAGCTAGTCCTCACATATAGGAAAAACAAAGAACATTCGTGTTAACTTATTCAGTCACCTGTGAGCAGCAACTTTAAGGCCTGCCTTACATGGGTTACAAAATCCTCACTACAAAACGCATGTATGTGAAGCCCATGGTTTCCATTTCTTTCACATAAAAGATGTTTTGTAGCCTGAAAGAACCCATTGGAAGCCATGAGCTTCAAATACATACATTGGGTAGCGAGATTTTGTAGCCTGTGTGAAAGAGGCCTAAAGGTTGCTTCACAGACAACATAAATGCTGCAGAAATTTCACAGCATTCACAGTACAAGCCATGTGGAGGAGATTTTTAAAAACTCTTGCAAATGGAGTGGAAATTTTCTGCAACAAATCCTCAATGCTTTTGAAAAACGCAGCAGATTCTAAATCCACAGCATGCCTATTAATGCTGTGGATTCATGCTGTGGATTTCAACCCTTGAAATATAATGGTTAAAATCTGTAGCTGATCCAGTACAAAAACCGCAGCCAAGTCTGCGCCATTTAGGTGTGGATTTGGTTACTGCAGATTTCCAGCATATTAACTGCAGGCTTTTAGCTGCAGAAAGCTTGCAGCGAATACCGCCTACGTGAAAGTACCCTTAAAAGGAGAAACATGGACACATTTATCAATGTAGTTACCCCAGTTTTCTAGCATAACAGCATTGAAATGAATGGAGTACAGCTTGATTACCTTATTATTTAAATACCTTATAGCTTTTTTTCAAGCCTGAGACATTTTTCTAGGTGTCTGAAAACTGAGGTATTGGTTTCTTCCCAGAAAAAAGGAGTTGACATATTCAGGTAATATTTGGTGAAATTCAAAAGTTGCACCACACTGCTCTATAGATATGTATAGTCTAGACATAAAACAGCTGATATACGCTGTGATCCGATGCATTGGATTCCAATGCATCAGCTCACATGGGCGTATTCCCATGACGTAAAAGCGCCAGGCTAATATAGCGCCGGGCGTTTTTACATTGGGCCCAAAAGATAGTCCTGGAACTATCTTTTGGGCCGGAATACGTCGGCCGCTGCATGGGCTCCTATGGGAAGTGGCCGCATGGCAGTGGCCGCAGGTGGGAGGGAGTTTAGCAGCCCTCTGCTCTCCTTCCCCCCGTGTAGGCTCACCTCTCTTCTTCTCCCTGCTCTTTCTTTGCAATGGGAGGGGCGGGGGTAGAGTTAAGCGCCGACCCATCCCACCTCCTTCCATTGCTGGCTGTGGACAAGGGGCAGGATATGGGCGGAGCTAAGTGCCCATCCTCTCCCTGTCCCTTGTCCATAGCCAGCAAGAGGAGGAGGTGGGACAAGGGGCGGTGCTTAGCATTGTCCCCACCCCCTCGCATTGCAAACAACGAGCGGGGAGGAGAAGATAGGTGAGCCTGCGATGAGGAGGGAGGGAAAAGGGGCAACGGCATGGTAGTCTCGGCGTATATGTGCCAGGACCCATGCTGTCTGAACGGGCGCACAAACCTTTGATTTGTGCACCTGTTCACCAGTTTTAGCTCTCCCAACATAGTGTATATCGGCCAACCGTGAAAACGGCGGCCGATATACACTCATTGGAAAGAAGCCTAAAGATGCAGAATATATGTAGGTTATGGAGCAGAAATCCTCAGCAGCAGATTAAGCTGCGTCTTTAGGTGCATAATGTGGAAATATTCTGCACACGATGAAAGGTCCCTAAGTTGTTTACCAGTATAAGTAAAGCTGTCTGACTGTACCAATATTCATTCTAGACCAAGGCAAAGAAAAACATGGATTTACAGTTCCTTGCCTCATACTGGGCACTTCTCTACTAGGGTACTTTTACACAGGCTGACTAACAGCCGAAAAATCGCTCATGGAAACTAAGCGACTAATGAGAAATTTCTATCTTAATGTAAACAGGCAGTCATTCATTCAGCTATGAACAACTGCCTGTTCACAGAGAATGGAGATGGATGGCTGGAAGAGATCTCTGGCATGGTCCACCTCTATTCAATGAACCAATATCAATTCTGTGTAGAAGAACAGGAGCGGTGATCTTTGGGTCGGCTATCAGGCGCTCAAGCAGTGCTCCTGTGTGAAGGTACCCTAAGCCTGAGCAGATAACCATTACAAAGAGCAGCCCTTGTTCCTTGAGGAATAAACACAGCTTCGTATTATATTGCTGTTTATTCTCTTTGTAGGTCGCAGATAGCACTACATTTCCTTCACAGCAGATCTTGTGGGGGGAGAAAATGGGTCCGTCCGCAGCCGACATCACTGGTGGTTTTAGCAGCCAGTTCGAAAGGAACCTGGGCCAGCTGCATACTAAAAGGGTCCATTTGAGACAACCCATGTTACAAGTGACTTATAGGAATAAATAAGTGTTAGACACCATCTCTTACTATTAACTATTGTATATTTCATGTCAGATGTGGATCTTGCAGTTGTGTTTTAATTATTTTATAGAATTTTACAAAGTTTTCTAAACTCTTCATGCATCTTCCTCATTGTGGCTCAATTTTGTTTTCGATGTTATGACTGATAAACAAGTCATCAGGAGTTAAACAGGTCCATCATTCTGTGAACAAAAATGGACAAAGTTAATAGATTAAATTTGCTTCTAATTTAATTAAATAAAATAATCAGCTTTTAGGACACATATCGCCTTCTAATGGTCATTTTACACAGGCACTTAAAGGGGTTGTCTGAGTGGTTTATTGTGTTTTTAAAACCCTGGTCTCCATGCAGTAGAAGAACAAATAGGCATATACTTATCTCTCCCCGCTCCCTGCTTCTCTTACACCGCCACCCTGGGTCTCCCCTCTGACATAACGCTGCACTGATCGCTGTGTTGTCATTGGCTGCAGGAGCCTGTGATGTACTGTAAACAGGTGGGACTGCAGCCTGTAAGGAGCGAGGACCAGCAGCGGCACGTGAGAAGCAAGGAGAAATGAGAATATGCCTACTTGTTATGTTACTGCATGGGGAAAGGGGGTTTAACATAAAATAACAACTCGGACAATCCCTTTAATCTGCCCGTGCTAACAATCACTGACAGTCAATGAGGTTGTCAGTCAGCGCTCATTACCTCTGTGTACATGGGCAGATTATCTGTTCTATGGGGATGACTAATCATTAAGGCGATGGTTCGTGACCATACAGCTGTCACCGAGAGCTGCATTTTATGCTTGCAGAAACAAGCCGAACAGCTCATTTGTCAGCTGATTGTTGGCGATCAAGTGTTCAGAGGAACGCTCAGGCCCAATAGTTGGCCCAATTAAAAGGACCATAAGTCTTTTTTTATATCTACAGTCAGGGGTGCAGCAACTATGAGCCCTATGAAGTCATACTTGCGATGAATCTTGTGCACAGGTATTGGAAGCCACCAACAAAACTCAGGTTTCTGATTTCTCAGCAGGTAGCAATTGAAGGAGGGGTGCATGAAGTACATGTGTTATACTTTATTGATACCCATGTGACTCATATATAACATACAGTAGGTATTTTTGTGTTCTGAGCAATTGATCTTATTCTTAAATCAACTATTTTTATGTTTTTGTAATTTTGTTGAAATACAAATGATAAAAAAACAGAATAAATGGACACGCGATAAGCCAAAACAGAACACGTGTGTTTAAATTCTACGCACTGACTTCTACGAGCTAACAACAGTACCCATACGGATCCATTGCAATGCTGGGCATACTGACAAAAAAAAAATTAAAAAATCACTGTGCGCATGAAAAAGTGCATAAAAATAAAAAGAGCAGTGAGTGATACCATTTTAATGTATTCAATGGAAAAACGGAACTAATACTGATTCGTAACATGCTAGTCTGAATGAGCCCTAAGGCTGTACGGATACACATAAGACCTCATTTATCAAATGAGATAAAAACGTAAAACAGTCAGTGTTGTCCATAGCAACCAATTACAGCTCAGCTTTTATTTTACCAGACAAGCTTCAGAAATGAAAGTTGCAACGAGTTTTGATAAATGAGATCCATGGTCTATATATTAAAGAGCAAAAAACTGTCTAAAAGAAAAAAATTGTCTTTTGGTGCCCACAGCAGCCAATCACAGCGCAGCTTTCATTTCGCAAACTACTCTGGTAAAATGAACGTGGTGGTCTGATTGGTGGCTATGGGCAACCGAGCCAATTTTTCTTTTAGGCAAATTTGATGAATGAGGCCTAGAATATGTGCTGTGGTATGCTTGCCTGTGCAGTACTGTATTTTGAGTATTATGAAATCTGGTGGAGCTCATCACAATTTTTTTACTGTTGGATTTATACGGAATTTGTCGAAAAAAGTCTCTGTATGCCTTCATATGAAATTGAAGGGATGAGATGTAGGATCTCATAGAAGTCTTTGGATGTTGTATAACGGTTTTGCACAGCTCAAAGGCTGTAAGTAACCGTATTATGTGTACATACAGAATAAGTGGCCTAATTAAAATCTACACTTTTTGATTTTTCTTTTTTCGCTATAGCCCAGAACACCTTATTAGATGCCTGAACTGGTTTCTGTACTTTTATGACAGGGTCCGGGGAGTTTCTATACTTACCTGGGTTCCCATTCCCTCCCTGTCAGCCTTGGACTCTTGCACACGCACTGACTGCTGGTATCCAAGGCTGACAGAGTAGGAATGGGGAGTCAGGTAAGTATAAAAATTACTTCCCTGAACTCCTCAGCCCTCGTCCTACAAGTCCATAGCAGTTTATGGTGCTCTTAGGTGATGACAGGTTCCCTTTAAATAAAATACACTTTCAGGTTCTGAAACGATTGGAGACATAAAGTACGCTCCTATAACTTTTGCCGATGACAAACACCCCTAATTGCATTCATGTATAAATGTTAATTGTCCGTAGATGTCCTTTATAATCGTGGAAATGGTTATCAACTTACACCACAGCATCCACAGCATTTGCAGTCCCCGCAGATTGTCCCAATTAGGCCATTGATGGCCTGAATTGCACAAAGAACACCTTGTACTAAACCAATTATCAAGAGGATGCAGAAGAGAGTCAGGTTCCAGGTGATAATGACTTTGGTGTCTAATCCACTTGTATCCTTCAAGCATCTATTCCATATTGTTTTGTCTCGTAAATAATCTCTAAAAATAAAAATAAAATGATTATTGTAATAACTTGTTTGAATAATGATAAACTTCACTTCAGTTATGATCCTTTCAGTAAATGTTTAAATGGGTTGTCTGGGACTTTCATATTGATGGTCAAACTAGAATAGGCCACCAATCTCAAAACAGTGGAGTCCCGATTCACTGGCACCCCCACGATCACCTGATTGAAGGGGCCGTGGCATCCACGTAAGTGCTGTGGCCATGTTATAGTTTACAAAGCACAGATCCATGCAGAGGTGTAACTTGAAGCTTCTGAGCCCCGATGCAAAACCTATAACAGGGCCCCCAACTCTAATGCATTGTTCATAGTACTGGGCTCCCTATATGGAGAAGAGAGGCCTTATGGACCCAGGAGCAACTGCACCCCTGTATCCCCTATAGCTATGCCCCTGATTCAATGCGTTTTGTAGTGGCTGTGCCTGGTATTGCAGTTCACTCCCATTTACTTAAAGGGGTTGTCCCGCGCCGAAACGGTTTTTTTTTTTTCAATAGCCCCCCCGTTCGGCGCGAGACAAACCCGATGCAGGGGTTTAAAAAAAAAAAACGGATAGTACTTACCCGAATCCCCGCGCTCCGGTGACTTCTTACTTACCTTGCGAAGATGGCAGCCGGGATCTTCACCCTCGGTGGACCGCAGGTCTTCTGTGCGGTCCATTGCCGATTCCAGCCTCCTGATTGGCTGGAATCGGCACACGTGACGGGGCGGAGCTACGAGGAGCAGCTCTCTGGCACGAGCGGCCCCATTCAGAAGGGAGAAGACCGGACTGCGCAAGCGCGTCTAATCGGGTAATTAGACGCTGAAAATTAGACGGCACCATGGAGACGGGGACGCCAGCAACGGAGCAGGTAAGTGAATAACTTCTGTATGGCTCATAATTAATGCACAATGTACATTACAAAGTGCATTAATATGGCCATACAGAAGTGTATACCCCAACTTTGTTTCGCGGGACAACCCCTTTAAATGGGACTGAATTGCAGTAAACTGTAGTACTAAGAACAGCTTCTAGAAAATGTACTATGGGGCTGATTAAGATAACCAAGCATTGTGCATGCCCAGACAAAGATGAAGCAAAATGGGCGTCATGGCACGGCTCTTATCCTGTTCCTTTCATTGTTTCATGCCATCTGTGTTTTCCCTGTTTTCTGATTTCTTGTTACGCTTTATATCGTACTTCTGCTGTATAATAATTAGTATAATGGATTAGATACTATAGGCCAGTGGTGGCGAACCTATGGCACGCGTGCCAGAGGCGGCACGCAGAGCCCTCTCTGCTGGCACGCGTCACAATCGGCCGCTCACCACCTTAGTGAATGCCTGCAGGGGCCGCGGCTCCCCTGCTGACATTCACTCAGCGCTGCTATCTGTGCTGATCCCGGCGCACACTGTGAGTCAGTGTGCAACCAGGATCCTCCTCCCCTCTCCCCCGACGTCTCCTACTTTGGTTCCGCAAGACCAGGGGGAGAAGGCATCCAACAGCACACTGCAGTCAGTGTGCACCGGGGATCAGGCAGAAGAGGAGCGGCGCTCCCACGAGAAGGAGGGGTAAGTATGTGGGGCAGGGGACGGGCATTCTGACTGCTGGGAGAATCGCTGGGGGGGGGGGAGGCATTCTGACTGTTAGGAGAATCGCTGGGGGGAGAGGGGAGGCATTCTGAATGCTGGGAGAATCGCTGGGGGGGGGGAAGCATTATGACTGCTGGGAGAATCGCTGGGGGGGAGGCATTATGACTGCTGGGAGTATCGCTGGGGGGGAGGGATGGCATTATGACTGCTGGGAGTATTGCTGGGGGGGAAGGGAGGTATTCTGACTGCTGGGAGAATGGCTGGGGGGGGAGGCATTCTGACTGCTGGGAGAATCGCTGGGGGGGAGGGGAGGCATTCTGACTGCTGGGAGAATCGCTGGGGGGGAGGCATTATGACTGCTGGGAGTATCGCTGGGGGGGAGGGGCGGCATTATGACTGCTTGGAGTATTGCTGGGGGGGAAGGGAGGTATTCTGACTGCTGGGAGAATGGCTGGGAGGGGGAGGCATTCTGACTGCTGGGAGAATGGCTGGGGGGGAGGGGAGGCATTCTGACTGCTGGGAGAATCGCTGGGGGGGAGGCATTCTGACTGCTGGGAGAATCGCTGGGGGGGAGGCATTATGACTGCTGGGAGAATCACTGGGGGGAGGAGGCATTCTGACTGCTGGAGAATCGATGGGGGGGAAGGGGGGCATTATGACTGCCGGGAAAAACGCTGTGGGTGGAAGGCATTCTGACTGCTGGGAGAATCGCTGGGGGGGAGGCATTATGACTGCTGGGAGAATCGCTGGATGGGGCAGGGGAGGCATTCTGACTGCCGGGAGAATCAATGGGGGGGAAGGGGGGCATTATGACTGCCGGGAGAACTGCTGTGGGGGGAAGGCATTATGACTGCTGATGGAACCGCTGTGGGGGGAAGGCATTATGACTGCTGGCGGAACCGCTGTGGGGGGAAGGCATTATGACTGCTGGGGGACTACTGTGGGGGGAAGGCATTATGACTGCTGGGGGACCGCTGGGGGGGGGGGCATTGTGACTGCTGGGGGAACCGCTTGGGGGGAGGGGGGATGTCACTATTATCGCTAGGGGGGGTCACTATTACCGCTGGGGTATGTTTACATGCGGCAGAAATGGGCAGGGCTGTTTCGAAATAGACAGGGTGCAGATTTTGACTGCTTTTTGGAAGCAGAAATGCTGCAGAATTTTCCACAGAAATTCCCGCTGAGGACATTCTGCAGTATTTCCGCATCCAGAAAGCAGTCAATCTGCACGCTGTCTATTTTGAAACGGCCCTGTCCTTTTTAGAACGATGGGGTTAAAATCATGTCGTGATAAGCCCCGCCCCCTGACGTGTTGGCACTTTGCGATAAATAAGTGGGTTTTGGGTTGCAGTTTGGGCACTCAGTCTCTAAAAGGTTTGCCATCACTGCTATAGGCTATTCTTCATACTCAGGATGCGGCTTACTGTTGAGTAAAATACTGCTGTTTTATTTGTATCTTATATGTATGATAATGAACCTGAATTATAGTTTTTATTCCGTTTGGATGTGTGCTAATTTGTGGGCTACGCATTGAGGGCTTATTCACACGAGCATATATCAGCCAGCTGTGAAAACAACTGCCCGATATGCTACTGTGTGATGCATGGGGCGGCATATACACCATCGGGCGGGGGGAGACAGCTTAGCTGTCTTCCCCTTCCCTCCCCCTCGCCGACTCTCTGCAAGGGAAGGAGGCGGGACGGGGTGGGCCCCTTGCTATTGTTTGCAATGGGAGTGGCAGGGCTTAACTCCACCCTCATCCCTCCCATTGCAAACAGCGGCATGCTGCTAAATTCCCTCCGACCTCCATTCTCCTGCAGCTGTCATTGGCTCCCACAGGAATCAATGCAGCTGCCGCTGCTGACGTAGTGGCGCCTGGCCGACACTTTTACGCTGCGCAGATATGCCCCTGTGCACTGATGCATTGTAAACCAATGCATCAGAGGAGCAGCGTATATCAGCCGTGATGTGAAAACCCGGCCGATATACGCCCATGTGAATAAGTCCTTATCCTGTACACACCGTGCATATTAGGATAGGAAAATAGGACTGTCTCTTTCTATCTGTTTGTACCTATTAGGATAGCCCTCCTTGTTTGTAAAGGTTATGTAGCCCAAGAAAGTGGTGCAACTAAAGTGGCTTATATTAAGCACCTGATTTGTATGTGCTTATGTAGAAAATTGTCAAACACATACAGGAAACAAAGTGGTTAGAAGAAAGGTACCTTGTTTCCCTGAAAATTAGACAGGGGTTTATATTAATTTTAGCACAAAAGATGCGCTAGGGCTTATTTTCAGGGGAGGTCTTATTTTTCTAGAAACAAAAATCTACATTTATTCTTGAACAAAAAAAAAATCAACATTTATTCAATTACAGTCTTGTCATCACATTTTGGAATAATATAACTCTCCAAACAATGAATTTCTTGGGACTATTTCTTTTTTCCAAGTACAACAATCTACATTTAGCGATATTCATGAACGAAAATCAACATTTATTCAAAAACAGTCATGTCATCATCTTTCTGGAACATCATAACTGATGAGGACAACTTCCATTGTGAAATTCTTGTAATGCTATTTCTTTCAGAACCATTTCCCCCCCCCCCCCCCCCCCCCCATTTCTGGCCAATCACAGCCTTCGCTTCGCCCATCCAATGCTTATGACCTGTACGCTCCGCTGTTGTACTGGTCAGGCATGTTCGCTGCCTTCTAGTTTTGTAATGATGACTCAGTTTGTACAGTTATGAATGTACAGTCATCAGTAACCGGCAGTGGGGCATTGTGGGAGATGTAGTATTCGCACTCTCCAGCGCCCACTTTAAATAATAATGTGGAAATATGAAGCTGACTGGGAAGTAGTTTTGGCGCAGATCAACAAAAAAAAGTACTGGAGTTCAGTTTAATGATTTGGATAGAAGTTTGGAATAATGGCAATAAGTGCTAATGTTAGGGGAACTTGAACATTTTGCCAGGCTTCTGCAATACCCCTTTAAATCAGCCCGATATTCTGCATTTAACCCTTTCCAATCCAATTTGTATCCTGGTTTTCCTAGGGGGCTTACTCTTTTTCTGCCGTTATACAACAGCGCTATATGCTGGCTAAAGCCAGTACTGCATGAGGTGATACGTTAGATAGGCTCCACCAGCAGAGAGGCTGGCAATATACAGTAAGAGAACCTCGAGGGACGTCTTCCAACATCAGAGCTGTACAGCCTTAAATCATAATGTCTTCAGACATCAGACAGTGGATTGGAGAGGGTTAAAATCCGTATGTGGATTTAGGTGCAAATTTGTGCAGCGGCAAATTCTGCTGAGTGCTGGCAGAATAATTCCGCCCATGTGAAAGCACTGTCATTCTGGTTTGGAATATCTAAAACAAATATAGCCTAAATGAAACCATTATCCTCAAACACTTTTTAAAGAAAGTAATGCAAGTAACAATACACATACCCATCTTTGAAGGCATATTCCCAACCGCGCAATGGTCCCACATAACATATTGGTCCGTTATGTATAGCAACTGCAGAAACAATGAAATTGTATGCAGCTCCAGTAAATCCAATGGCAGCAAAAAGGATAGAAGAAAACATCTGCAACAAAAGCCACAAAAGAATTACTTATAATACCAATTTAACATTTTAGGTGTACATAACCATGGTGTGGTTTTGTTCTTAACCCCTTAGTGATCAAGCCTGTTTGTGCCTTAATGACAAGGCCAAATTTTGGAAATTTGACATGTGTCATTTTCTCGGTCAGACAAGCGTTTTTGTTGCACACAATTAGCCACACAAAGAAAAAAAAAATCGCTGCTGGTGTGTGTAAAAATTGCGTGAATGTGCAATGTTTCATATGCAGAAGACCTGAGTTTCATGCACATGAAAATTCCCCATTCACTGAAGCAGCTGCACTTTAAAAAGCACAGCTGCTCCAGGACGCGAGAGAGAAGAAGTCCCGCAGGGCTTTGGGATTTCCCCATAACAAGGAGAGAGAGCGGAGCTATGGGGATTACTCCATAGCAGGGAGAGGCAGAACGGAGCTCCACTCTCTCTCCCTGCTATGGGGGATTAATCCATAGTCCAGTTCTCTCTCTCCCTGCTCTGGGGACCCATGAGGGATATCCCCATACCACTGAGAGCGGATAAGGCTAGAGACAGTGGGTGGGGCTATAGGGCTTCTAACAGAGATTCCCCATAGCAAATATAGAGCTGTCGGGGCTAGAGGGGCGTTGCTGGGAGGGCGGATCCTCTAGCCCCACCCCCTCCTCCCACGCTGTCGAGGAAAGTCCTGTAACCCCGCCCCCTCTCTCTCCCCGCTATAGGGCTAATGCCCACAGCTGGATTTGAACCTAATAGCTGAATGTTAATGCTACAGAATTCCACCATGGAATTCTGCAGCATGAAGTAACCCGCGGCATGTCCTATTTGCCAATGGAATACGCGCAACCGGCTTCCATTCTAATCAATGGAACCCAGCCCCCATGCTATACTTCCGCTATAGCACAGTGGAAGTATAGCGTGAATATGCTTCCCCGCCCACCAATGGCCGCGTCATATGACACTGCCGATGCGTCATGCGCTGTACTGCGCATGTGCGCCGGCGCGCCATGCGGGATTCCCACATCGGATCCGAAGATGAGTATGTTTTTTTTTGGGGGGGGGGGGGCGTGATGGACTCCACTGCGTTATTTCGCTTGCGGAGCTTGTCACTGCCATGGGCATGAGCCCATAGGGAAATCCCTTTGGGAGAGAGGTGGAGGGAGTCCTTTACTACCCCCCGCTGCTGGAAAATTGCCCAGCATCAGGGCTGGAGGAATACCACACTGCTTACAGCAGGATATTTAAAATATGCTGCCCAGAAGCACATTTGAAATGACCCATTGTAAATTCCTGTTAGTCCCCACGGGGATTAAAAGGGAACCCTTGGCGAGTTCCCTCATTTTCTCGTGACATAACGGGAGTTTACAGTGGGACATTTAAAATGTGGTTATGGGCAGCAGTTTTAAATGTCCTGCTGTAAGCAGTGGGGAATCTTCTTTTCCTGTACAGGAGTTTCCATAAGCTCCAGCTCCCATGGGAGTCAATGGAAACTTCTGCGCAGCTCGCACCAAAGATAAGTCAGGTCCTATCTTTTGTGCGCACCATGGAGCTACATGTGACCTGCAGCATGTCCTATCTTTGTTAGTTGTGCTCCATTTTGTGCGCCTAACATTCTCTCATGTCAATGCGTCTACAGGAACCTATTTAGAAGCGTGTTCTGTGCGCTGCTAGGAACGCGAAAAAAAACTCTCGTCTGACCGAGGCCTAACATCGAATAACTCCGTAATGTTTTGCATATCCAATTAATTCTGACATTGTTTTTTCGCCACATATTGTACTTTCTTTAGGTGGTAAAAAAAGACTGATATAATTTATGTATATTTATTAAAAGTGCCAAAATTGGGAGAATTTGAAAAAATTCTATTTTTTTTGCATTTTCAAATGCAATGTGTCAAATATGTGCAAACATACTGTACAATTTTTTGATAAAATATATATTTCTATCTGTTTACTTCATTCTGGAAACACATTGGGGGAAACTTTTTTTTAACCATATAGGAGCCGTACAAATTTAACATTAATTATTAATAGAGATGAGCGAACGTACTCGTTTCAAGTAATTACTCGATCGAACACCGCGATTTTCGAGTACTTCCGTACTCAGGTGAAAAGATTCGGGGGCGCTGTGGGGCGGGGGGAGGGCGTGGCGGAGCAGGGGGTAGCAGTGGGGAACAGGGGGGAGCCTTCTCTCTCTCCCTCTCCTCCCCACTCCCTGCTGAAACCCCCCACTCACCCACGGCGCCCCCCGAATCTTTTCACCCGAGTACGGAAGTACTCGAAAATCGCGGTGCTCGGGTGAAAAAGGGGCGTGGCCGAGTAGGCTCGCTCATCTCTAATTATTAACATTTTGTGGAACATTTTGTTTTCCTACAGAAAGCCAAGATTGCAAAGGCTCATAGGTGTCAGAATGATGGATACCGTTACAAATGACACCCTTTTAAAAACCACACCCCTTAATGTATTCACTGAGAGTGGTCAGGAGTATTTTGACCCCATGGTTTTTTTAAGCAGATAATGCAATTTAGAGAAGAAAAAATAAAATTTAAAATTTTTGCAAATATGTCATTTTAAAGACAGCTTTTTTTTTTTTTCCATAGTGCACATGAAATCAGGATTTTCACCCCAAAATGGATACTCCTGTTTGTCTTGTGTTCAGAAACATACCCATTGTGGCCCTAATCTTATGCCTCTATGCACAACTGGGGCCCAAACCAAAAAGAAGCAGCCAGTGACTTTCATAGCAGACATTTTGCCTTTAGGTGTTTTAGGCCCCATTGCCCACTTGTAAAGCCATTGAGTGGCCAAAACGACAGAGAATCCCCACAAATGACCCCATTTGGAAAACTAAACCCCTTAACAAATTCATCTAGGGGTATACTGTGTATTTTGACCCCACAGTTTTTGAATGAAGGAAAAAATTACGATTTTCATTTTTTTGGGCAAATGTGTCATTTTAAAAACACTTTTTTTTGTACAGCACACATATAAATGAAGACTTGCACCCCAAAATGGATCCCCCTGTTTGTCCTGTGTTCAGATGCATACCCATTGTAGCCTTTATCTGCTTACTGGACACATGGCTCGGCCTGTAATGGAGGGAATGCCCTTTTGCTTTTTAAGGCACAACTGAATAAATTGCAGGCCCCATTGCTCTTCTTGTAGAGACATCAAGGTGCTAAAACGATAGAACGCCCCCCACAAATTACCCCATTTTAGAATCTAGACCCCTTAGCCCATTTATCTAGGTGTGTACTGAGCATTCTGACCCCACAGGTTTTGCAAAAATTATTATAAAGCAGGTGAAAAATTTATGAAATGTAATTTTTCATAAATGTCACTTTCATGACAATTTTTCTTTGTGTCAAGCAGGGAAAACTGGGGAGACACACCCCAAATTTTATAGCAGTGGTTCTTCTGTGTTCAGCAGTACCCCTATTGCAGCCCCAATCTACTTATAGGACACATGGCTAGGCCTCTAATAGAGGGAGCACCCATTGGATTTCAGGGCACAACTGAATACATTCCAGGCCCTGTTAATGTGAGCGGAATTGTGTAATCCAATGCATTTGATTGCTCAAATGCATGCAAAATCTGCAATTCATATCTGGTCATGTGAGACTGGCCTATGGTAGAGCGCTACCTTTCTATACCATTTAATAATGGTGATCACGTGACCGGGGACTGCTCAGCAAGGCCTCATGTCACTTCTCCAGGAGTAAGGAGATTTTAAATTTTCTTGGTCCTTTCTGGCTTCTGCGCATGTGTTTGGCATTTTGCTGGTGGGCACATGTGTAGAAGCCAGGGAAGGTCCGTGGAGGATGATCGCGTCTAGGTTCAAATGCGGAGGCCTCCGGCAAGAAGTTTCATCTCCTGTCACCGATCGCATCAGTGAGGGGAGATGAAACTTCAACTTTTTAAAAAACTTTTATGGGATCGCCATTATCCATTGGATAACAGTGATCACGTGACTGGGGACCGCTCCCCGTCGCCAGGAGCTCACTGGTGAACTTCAGTAGCCCTCCCCAGTTTCTGCACTTGCGTACAGAAGCCTGGGAAAGGTCTGTGGATAAAGATCTCATTGGGGGACAAATCTGGAGGTCTTACGTAAGTAATTTCACCTCCCCTCATGGATTTGATCTGTGACGGGAGGTGAAACGTTAACTTTTTTTACTTTTCCATTGGGTAACAGTGATCACAAGACCAGTAGTCGCATACTGCGGCTCCCCCTGTGAAATCTCCAGGCTCTCGACCACTTTTGGCAGTCAGGAGCAGGAAGATTTTAAATTTCCGGGGCAATCTTTGGCTTTCATGCATGTGTCCGCTATTTTGCCGATGGACACATGCACAGAAGCTGGAGAAAGGTCCACGGATAAAGATCCCATCAGTCGACACATCTGGGGGCCTTAGGTATGTAATCTCAGCTCCCCTCACGGATCTGATCCGTGAGGGACGATGAAACTTTAACTTTTTAAACTTTTTTTTACTTTACAAGATTGCCGTTATCCATTGGATAACAGCCATCATGTGACCAGGGATTGCATACTGTGGCCCCCGGTGACAAATCCCTGCTCCCAGCTTGCAAAGATATCCAAGATAAGGGAGATTTTACATTTCCCGGGCTCTCTAGACTTCTGCGCGTGCGCCTGACATTTCACATCAGGTACATATGCGCAAAAAGCAGAGTCAGATCCTTGCAGGACTAGAACGCCGTGGGACATCGCATAGGCTAAAGGTGAATAGTTTCAGCTCCCCTCACAGATCCTATCTGTGAGGAGAGATAAAACTTCAGCTTTATTTAACTTTACAACACATCACCTAACAGGCTTTGTCGGCTCCAGCGTGCATTTCTCGGCAGCTCTGGCAAACTTGCTTGTAGTTTTCAGTCAGCGCTTCCTGGTTTGCAGGTTCAAAATCCCCGCCTGCAGGAAGCGCTGGCTATGATTGGTTCATTGAGTGCTGGCTCTGATTGGCTGAGCCACGGCGCTTGAGAACCAATCACAGCCAGAACTTCCTGGCGGCACGAATTTTGAACCTGCAAACCAGGAAGCACTGACTGAAAACTACAAGCAAGTCTGCCAGAGCTGACGAGGAGACGCGCAGCAGAGCCAACAGCGCCTGTTAGGTGATGTACTGGTTTTTGGGGGGGGAAGGGGGGGGAGGTTATGCAGCCAGGGATTTTTGGGGGGTAGGGCTTATATTCCAAGCCCCCACACAAAATCACGATATCGCCCCGAGAAAATGCAGATGCGATATCGCCGTGATTTCCTCACGGCGATATCGCTGTCGCCCATGTGAAAGAGTCCTAAAACTGCAAGATTTAAAAAGAATAATCAGTACATTGCGACAGTTTTACTAATTCTGGCTAATAGTTATACAGTGTAAACTTAGACCAGGCAGTCTATAATGGTGCCTTTAAAGTGGACATGGTCAGGTCTCACATGCTACCCTATCTCCAAGAGCAGCAGAGGTAAAGGTAGAGGTAATCAGCCCCCCCCCCCCCCCCCACACACACACTCTAATCTAATGCACAGTGATTGATAGCTCTCATATGAACTGACACAAGGAAAACTATCAGTCACTATGTGTACGCGAGGAAAGTAGCACTCAGGTAGCATTTATATAGCTTTTCACATGCAAATACTAAGATACTGAATTAGATTATAGAAAACCACATATGTCACCGGTCCGACCTATCCCTTACCCTTACCCTTCTGCATTCCCAAAGTTTAATATTCTAAGACAGTGACAGATCTTCCGCTTTCACTTGAATACTTACAGCAAATCTCTTTCCGCAACTTTCATTGCCGCAGCATCCACAGCAGTCATTGTTCTTCATACCCAGAAACACTAGAGCTGGAAAAATCATCTAGAAAATAGCAAAAGAAAAATATGTTCTTCATTATTGTCCATTTTGACCTAATTTCATCTTATATCAGGTGAGTTGGAGGATTTGCCCTCTTATATGTGAATTGAGGGTATTTTGTCCATCTTATTTGTGTAATCTTCTTCCCACAACACACATTTTCATATCCAAAGACAAAGAAACCCAAGCAACCTTGGGCTGATTTCATTAGTAGCTGAAGGTCCCCCACATGGCCCAGATATTGGGCACGAACATTCACTTGATCAGTCAACAAACGAACAAATGCTCATACGTCAGCAAGCATGAAAATGCTTGCTGGCCAACAGTACATCTCTGCATGTAAGTAAATAAGAACTTATACATCCTAGTCGGTGGGTATGAACGTAATGATTGTTCATCCCCATACCAGCGGTTTTTAGCCTGTGTGAAGGAAATGGAAACAAGCAAATAGAATATGCAAAATAAACCAAAGAAACATAGAAAATTGTCAGGAAAAAAACAAATGGTCCATCTAGTCTGTCCTTATAATAATATTTACTTTTTATCTCTCTTTTTTTTCAACCACTTCTACTGGAAGTTTGTTCCAAGTGTTTACTACTAGAGATGAGCGAGTATACTCGCTAAGGACAATTGCTCGATCGAGCATTGTCCTTAGCGAGTATCTCCCCGCTCGGCAGAGAAGGTTCGGCTGCGGGCGCAGGTGACAGGTAAGTTGCATCAGTCAGCAGGGGGGAGTGGGGGGGAGAGAGATCTCCCCTCCGTTCCTCCCCGCTCTCCCCTGCCGCTCCCCGCCCACCGCCGGCAGCCGAATCTTTCTTCCCGAGCGGGCAGGTACTCGCTAAGTGCAATGCTCGCTCAAGCAATTGCCCTTAGGCCTCAGTCACACGGGTGCATCGGCACCCGTACACCGGCGCCGATGTGCCCGTGTGACTGACGCCAGCAGACGGCCGTACCTAAAGATGGCCATCTCTCTGCAGCGCCAGAGGAAAGAACACATGACCGGCAATGAAGCCGGTCACATGTTCTTTCCTCCAGCGCTGCAGAGACCGCTGTCTGCAGGTACATCCGTCTGCTGGTGTCAGTCACACGGGCGCGTCGGCGCCGGTGTACGGGTGCCGATGCGCCCGTGTGACTTAGTGAGTATACTCGCTCATCTCTATCTACTACTCTTTCAGTAAAATAATATCTTCTGGCATTGCTTCTGATCTTTCCCCCACCTAATCTCAAATTGTGCCCCTTTTTAATGATTAGCTTGCTAATAAAAATACTTCCCTCCTATACCTTCTTCATACATTTAGTATAATATATATATATATATATATATATATATATATATTAACCACTTCTCCCTCTCCTTTCTTCTCTCCTGCAATATATATAAAGGTTTTGAACATGACCCCCCCCCCCCCCCCACCCCTCTCCCGTCTTTCCTCCAGGGTATACAAATTAAGTCCTTTACATCTCTCCTGATAAGTCTTATTCTTGAGACCTTCCACCACTTTTGTAGCTCGTCTTTGGACTCATTCTGTTTTATCAATGTCTTTCTGTAAATGAGGTCTCCAGAACTGAACACAGTATTCCAGATGTGATCTCACCAGAGCTCTATACTGCAGGATCACAATCTCCCTCTTTCTACTGGTAATACCTCTAGCTATGCAGACTAGCATCCTACTTGCTTTCTGTGATGCCTAACCACACTGTGGACTCATTTTGATGTCAAAATTGAGAACCCCTAAATCCCTCTCCGAGTTCTGGATAACATAGAAGACACAATATGACACTCAGTCTGAGGATCCCTTCTCCTCAAGTGCATTATTTTACATTTGCAAACACTGAACCACAGTTTACATTGTTTTGACCAATTATCTGATAAGTCTGAGGCCCTTTTCATGGGCTGATAAATCGTTCGGATTTCCGCAATCCAGCGAGAATTTGACCGATTACCGTTCCATATAAATGCCTGCACAGACTGAGTGACGAACAATAGTTCATTCATTTATCGTTCGGCATTCAGTTTATTCATGCATAAAAACTGAACAGCGATCAGACCATGTAAACAGGCAGTCACTATTTATTGTGAATTGAGGCAGGCGATCTGTAACGGTTCTTATCATATGAGACTGAGTGCAGGATGGTGTCTCATCCCAGTTAACAGAAGCAGAGGCTGTGTCTCGAAAGATGGGTTTTTAAATGTTTTTTAAACTTTATACAATAAAGAATATCATTCATGCTCTTAGGCCTCTTTCACACAAGCGCTTTATCACAGCTATTTTGCCGCGATAAAACGTCGGCTGAAAATTGCAACCATCTGAAGCATTGGATCCTTATGCATTTGTTCAGATGGGCGATTTCCTGATGCGTAAAATCGGCCAGCTGGAAAAGATAGCGCATTCGGTGCGCATTCTGGCTGGCCACTTTTATGCACATCCAGAAAAGATAGGACTTGTCTTATCTTTTGCCGGTATATGCCGGCTGTTTCCATAGACTCCTATGGGAGCCTATAACAGCCGTCAGAAAAGGAAAATCCCTCTCCCTCCCCTTGCCAGCAGCTCCCAAATGCTGGGCAGGAAGGGGTAGGGAATTAAGCATGGCAAGTGCTGCTAAACTTCTTCTCCCTTCCCTTGCCAGCAGATCCCATAAGCTTCCATGAGAGCTTCTATTGCCGCTATCAGCTGGCAAGGGGAGGGGGGGGGAGACTTTCTCTTCCCCCCCGGAACACAGAATTTCCGGGCTGCAGCATATATATGCCACAGCCCAGCTGTGTGAACGGGTGAGAAGACGAGAGATATAGCCGCAATTTGTTCGCGGCCTTCTCCCGTCCATGCGATTTTTGGCCGCGATGCGGGTGGTCGAAAATTGCAACGCCCATGTGAAAGAGGCCTCATCGCTACTTCTTCCTGGAGAGCTGTGCCTGGTGCCAGATTTTTAACAATTTCCCATATGTGGCATAACCTGTTATCCATAGGTCTAAACTAGCTGGCAGCACCTCTGCACATGTATGTCCACTACTAATAAATCACGGACATTTCACCCTCAGCCGACCAAAAAACACCATTACAAGGAAGTGGCACATTTCTCTTTTTTTCAGCATTCCCATTATTTTCATTCCCGTGTAAAAGCACAGGAGAGACCATCACTAGGACAACCTGCCGGGCAACTGCACCCGACAGGTCATTCTGCGTAAAATAGCCCTAAAACCTTCTCCATGTCCAAGACACCACCACGAGCATCAACCCCCTATTGCACACTTTTGCATCATCAGCAAACAGACAGACCTCACCTGTTACACCTTCTCCTATGTTACTTACCAACATATTAAAAATATTTTAACCAATTGCAAATCCACCAAACTATCAAATGATTAAGTCCAATTTTCAATTACTTATCTATAAGACAATAGAGTAGTAAGAAATGTTATGGTCTGTTGTGGCCTTTTACCTCATTATTTCAGGACAAATTAAGGAGATAAAAGGTCTGGTGTGGATTACAAAGGCTGAATTACACTTAGTAACTGTTCATGGGAGCTCTCAATATGTAGCCCAGTGAGGTGTCAATGCAAGAGAACGGTTGGAAAAAAACCCTAAATTTATCAGAGAAATATCAGAAACTTGTGGCCAAATGCACAATTTGGTAGCTTGTTAAAGAGAAGGAAAGCATCGGCGAGCTCAGAACCACCAAAAGACCTGGTGGAGTATAAAAGACTACTAAAGAGGAAAATGACAGAATTCTTTCCTTGGTAAAGAAAATCCCTTCACAGCCTAGACAAGTCAAAAACACGCAAGGAATGTCAAAGTCTAAACTGAAGAGATGCCATAGTGAATATAAGTACACAGGGAGTATCTCAAGATGCCAACTACTGGAACACTCAACAACAGAAGCCAGCTAAAACTGTGCTATAGCCTGCGCAGGATGAAAAACTAAGCCGTGTTACTCAGATGTATCCCTCTGCTGATTGAGGGCTTAAACAGACGAGTGTAGGCACAAATACGCTTGCCAAAACGGGGCGTGTTTTCCCTATTGTGTGCACAAGAGAAAGGAAGAAAGCTAGGACAGGACCTGTCTTTTGTCACGCGTAGGAATACGAGTGAGAACCACGCCCGTGAGAACGAACCCATTTAAATCAATGGCTTCTCCTTGTCACATTTTGCGGGCGTAATTTTCACACGCGCAGAAACCTCTGCAAGCATGTTTGTCGGTTAAAGCCCTAACTTTAACTTTTTTTTTTAGACTAGGTAGACAGAGCATATTATGTTTTACTTGTGTTTTCATTATTTTATGCTTTTTTTAAATTATTTGCTCTTGTATCAATATATTATGTTTAAATATATACATCTCAGCCTGATGTGATACAGTTTTCTATCAAAACAACTCTCCCCTTATCTGTTTGTCTTATGTAACTACACTCATCATCGCCATAGCATCTACAGGGTGGGCCACAGAAGAGTAAGAGTAAGCCGGCACCACACTCTTACGAAAGCTGTGTAATACTAAATCTGTCTTTGTTGCCCACAGTAACCAATCACAGTGCAGCTTCTTAGGGCTGTCCAGCACGACCGAATTTGAATTGCTGCTGCATACTTAGGTATGCACAAATGCAGGTCTGTGCAGCATTGCTTTCATCCCAGGCAGCCAATCCCAGGCAGTGCTCAGCTATCATTCAATGAATGGTTGAGCGTTGCCTGTGATTGGCTGAGAACTCAGCCAATCAGACGCAGCCCTTTCAGCAGGCGGGGATTTTAAATCCCCGTCTGCTGAAAGAACTTTATTACAGTGCAGGGAGAACAAGCAACTAGACACGCCTGAGCCCAGGCAGCGGCGGAGAGGTGAGTATATATATATTTTTTATTACAGCTAGGGATAATTTTCAGGGAAGGGCTTTAAAGCCCTTCCCCAAAAACGACTACAAGGGTTGCCGGCAGGCCATTGTGTGTTTTGGCACGTGCATGGAAGCGCGGATTTGTGCGCACCTACGCACATGCAAATGCACGCTCGTGTGAATGAGGCCTAAAAAACAGAAAAATGTAACTTATTTTATGCCGCCATCTCCTGGCTGCCACAATTTTTTTACTTTTTCCGTCGACAAAGTTGTTTTTTGTAGGATGTCCTGTAGTTTCTTTTGGTACCATTTTGGAGTACATATGAATTTTGATTGCATTTTAATACGTTTTTTGCGGAGATGGGGTGACCAAGAAAGCACAGGTCTTGACCAACGAAGCACGGTATTGTGTATTTTTTTGTTCTGACAATGTTCACTGTGCAGGACAAATAATGCGTTACTTTGATAGATCAGACTTTTATGGACGCAGCGATGCAAAATACATTTTTTTACTTGCTTTTATTTTTTCTAATAGTTAAAAAGTTTTTTATAATCATTTTTACATTTTTTTTTAGTCACTCATACAATATAATGTAATAACATAGTATTACATTATACCACAATCTAACAGGTATTTCACCAAGCCACACTAAAAAATGTAAGAAAAACCCACATATTTGGTATCATCATGTCCATAACAACCTGTACTATAAATTCAACATGCTATTTATCATGTACAGCAAAAAACGTTAAAAAAAAACTGCTAAGTTGTCTCCACTTCCCTTCCCCTCGCCGTCTCTCGGAAGGGGAGATGACGGGGTGGGAGCTAGTGTGCTAAGCTCCAGCTCTCTCTCTTGTTGCAGCCAGCAATGGGAGGAGGTTGGACAGGGAGGAGCCTAGCTCTGCTCCACCCCCTTCCATTGCAAACAGGCAGCAAGGGGCGGAGAGGAGCAGGGAAGGGGGTGGGAGTAAAGCAGTCACACTGCTAAATTCCCTCCCACCTCCCTTTTCCGGCAGCTGTTATAGGCTCCCAGAGGAGTCTATGCAGTGGACGTTGGTGTAAAAGCACCTGGCAGAAATGCGCTATCATGGCCGCCTGGACACTTTTACACCGCGGAAATACACCCATGTACACTGATGCATTGTATACCAATGCATCAGAGGGGCAGAGTATATTGGCCTGGCGTGAAAACCCGGATGATATACGCCCGTGTGAATCCAACCTAATGCTGTAAAGAAAAATGGAAAAACAATGGCAGAATTGATGTGTTTTCTCTCCCTACTCCAAAAAAAATAATAACAGTTTTTCAGTACATTATATGGTACATTAAATAGTACTATTGAAAAACACAGCTCGTCCTGCAAAAAACAAGCCCTCATACAGCAACGTCGATGGATAAATAGGAGTTATGATTTTTTAAAACAGGGGAGCAAAAAATGAAAAAAAAGGACCGCATCCCTAAGGGGTTAAAAGAGCCATGGCTGTTCATTGCTACACAAAGGCAAAAAACATGTGTTTTATATGCGGCCTTTTCTCTGTATTTTGAGTAAATAATCAAGTAAAAAGGAGTAATAACAAAACAAGTGTTAACTTCTTATCGCTGCAGATAGTCACTGCAAGTACTGGTGACATGTTGACACCGCTGAGGTCACCAAGGAGTGGCAGGGGATTGGTAAAAGGAGTATTACTCATTTCACTATTTTATACCTTTGTCAGCTGGTTCTATAAAATGTCGTAGAGTTGGAAAGCCTCTTTATTTTCTTCTCAGTTTTATACCATCAAAAAAGTGGAAAGAGCAAAAAATATATTGAAAAAAAGGAAGTTGTAAACTATTTCCATATAAGTTCTCTCCTCTTTGAAGGGAAGGTCCTCTATAAGGCCGCCTGCACGCACATAGAATCCGACCCTGTGCCCGGCTGGTGACCCCCTCGTACCTGTCCGCAGTCTTTAATCTGTGCTGAGGTTGTGCCGTTCGTCGCCCCGGCGCACATTCGCAGTGCAGATTATGCCGCGCCATTGCTAGGCGATGAAGCAGATCCCACGACCTTTCCGCAAAGATGATTGGGGAAGGGCCGCGGGTCGGACGGCTTCCATTGACTTCAATGCAAGCTGTCCGCGTGCAATCTGCACAGAATCGCAGCATGCTGCAGTTTTTCCTCCGCAATTGGAAAATTGCAAGCGATTTCCACTCATGTAGAAGAAGTCATGTTTTGCCATAACATGCTATGGAGGGTATTTGCTGTGGAATTCGGAGGCAGACGCCCGCTCTGGATTCCACAATGCAAATCCACCCGTGTGCAGGTGGCCTTAATGTACAGTGGTTACATGTCATATATGTCAACCAAGCCCATCAGCTATATCTTCATGGTCATATGCATTACATCCAGAAATTTCCTTATCAGGACTATTTCTGCATGTGTCCACTCAAAATATAATTTTTCTAGTTGCAAAGTAACAAACATCACATTGCACAAGAAGTAGTTGCATACTTTAGCAAATCTACACCAGTTACTACTGCAAAGGGCTATTTAAAAATGCAAAGGCAAAGGGCATAGCAGATCTGTTATGGATTTTATCCCTTCAAGGCTAAAAGCCATCTAAAAGGTTTCACAGCCAGGATCAGGGGGTTTCTTCAATCCTGGCTGTTGGAGCAGGATCCTAGCTGTCATCACGTATACTAACCCCTGCTCCTTCCAGCAGGGGAAGCTTGTGCCACGTTTTATCTGGGATACCATAAAAAGGTGGTGGCCCAGCCCTAGGCTCTTTAGTGACCAACATTAAAAAAAAGGTAACAAACACAGTGTCTATAATTTGTCTATAATGTTTAATATTGTGATTGGAATTATTATAAGTAATCAGTATACTGAGCCAAAGACATAGACTACTTCTAATCTTTAAAGGAGTTGTCCAGGGTTAGAAATACACGGCTGATTTCTTCCAAGCACAGCGCCACCTTGTCTGTGGGTTGTATCTGGTATTGCAGCTCCCATCCACTTTAATGGATCTGAGCTGCAATATCACACACAACCCTGTGGAAGGGTGATGCTGTGAGTGAAAGAAAGCAGCCATGTTTCTCTAACCCTGGACAACCCCTTTAATATTTATTTTCAGCAGTTCAGCCAGTTTGCCAAATATCAGCAAAATGTTCAGTTTGGTCCGAATTATTTCGAACCAAACCAGTAGTTTACCAATACCCTTAAAGAAGAAGATGTAGAAGAAAAATGTCATTTTGGTGCTGGTAGTATTATTTTATGGTTCAAAATATGAGGTGCTGGTAGTATTATTTTAGTGGGTTTGGCTGAGATGAACTGCCCAAGCTTTTAGTAAAGTTCGACTCGAAACAGGGTCCATCTGCTTTGGTTTGCTCAACATTAATTTTCAGTTTTACATTTTGTCTCTAAAAATATAGTCTGTACCTGATTTTGGGCAGAGTTCCCAATTTTTAAAATAGGAGTTATTATCTGTGCATTAAACATCACTAAAGTCTTGTTTAGGCAGCTTTTACACAACGGCTTAGCACTCAATATTGTTGTACTTGCTGAACCTTCACCACCTCTATTGTCCTTATTAGCTGAGTAATCGGGATATGGAAGTATCCAGGACCTTCTGAAATTCTCAACAGAGTAAATATTTAACACGTTTTTACCGAACTGATCAGAAACCTCCTTGGCCTAAAAGATTACCTTTAGCATTCACATACATTAATAGATTGCGCACTCACCAGAATACCAGAACCCAAGAGTCCACCGAGGCAAAAGACTTCTCTTGAGATATGCTCATTGTTCTCTGCGACACTTCCAGCTGGGAAAAAAAGCAAAATGTTTGCCAATACAGACAGAATAGCGAGAGGGATTAGGGTAATGCCCAAGCACTTTGCACAGCCTCCTGAACACATCTTTAAAAATATGGAGTTGGTTTCTATGTGTTGGTTCACAGTTGGTTGTGAGAATCCAGTGTAATGTAATCCCCTGGAGGTGGAGGTGCTACTATCTGTGGTTTTATGGTGACCTGATATTTACATGTTTGCCCATCCTATGAATAGAAATCTATGAGATAATGTTCAGGGTAATAATTTGTCATGACAACTAATAACCCTGTTAATATTCTACTGATGCACACAAGACACTAGCATAGTATCTCTTTGTCCACGGGATCACTATATGATAACATTATTTCTGCAGTCCAACTGCAATATTGATGCTACTTCCACAAAGACTTCATTCTCGAATTGTTTTACAGAAAATTATAAAAATGTGTGTCCTTTAGAAAAATCATAGCATTTGCAAAACTTAAAGCTTCAAAATGTGTAAGTTCTACAGCAACACGTGTCAAAAGACGCCTGGCAGTACATTCTTTACATTTCTGATTTACTTCCTTTGCGCCATTATTAAGAAATGTTATGTTCATACTATTCTACAGTTCACTCCACATTTTTCCACACAGATGAGGCTTACATTCTTTATTGCTCACTATAAAAAACGCATGCTGCTACAACAACTTGCATCTATTTGCCTATACAGTTAGAACCAGTTTACATTATCATAGAATCATAGAGTTGGAAGGAACTTCTAGGGTCATCGGGTCCAATCCCCTGCTCAATCAGGATTCACTAAATCATCCCAGACTGATGTCTGTCCAGCCTTTGCTTGAAAGCTTCCCTTGATGGAGAACTCACCACCTCCTGTAGCAACCTGTTCCACCCATTGATCACCCTCACGGTCAAAATTTTATTTCTAATCTCCAACCTGTCACCTGCTTTCAGTTTCATCCCATTGCTTCTAGTCTTTCCTTGTACAAATGAGAATAGGGCTGATCCCTCTGCACTGTGACAGCCCCTCAGATATTTGTAGAAAGCTATTAAGTCTCCTGTCAGTCTTCTTTTTTGCAAGTTAAACATTCCGAGATCCTTTAGGGCTCATGTCCACGAGCAAAAGAAGAATTAAAATCCGCAGCGGATTTCAACTCTTCTCCTGCCCGTGGATCCGCATCCCATAGGGATGCATTGACCACCCGCGGGTAGATAAATACCCGCGGATGGTCAATAAAAGTGATTTTTTTAAAAATGGAACATGAAAAAATCTGGACCATGCTCCATTTTCGTGCGGGTCTCCCGCGGGGACGGCTCCCGCAGGCTTTTATTGAGGCCTATGGAAGCCGTCCGGATCCGCACGAGACCAAAATCGGGATTTACTTACCTGCTCCGGATCTTCCCTTCGCCGCGGCTCCATCTTCTCTCTGTCGCGGCCGGATCTTTTTTCTTCGGGCCGGCGCATGCGCGGAGCACGCCACCGACGTGCCCTGCTCATCCACCGAGCCGAAGAAAGAAGATCCGGCCGCAACGCAGAGAAGATGAAGCCGCGGTGAAGGGAAGATCCGGAGCGGGCGAGAGGTAAGTTTATTCTTATTTTTATGCCTCATGTCCGCGGGGCAGGAGGGACCCGCTACGGATTCTACATGGAGAATCCGTAGCGGGCCTGATTTTCCCCGTGGACATGAGGCCTTAACGGTTCCTCATAGGACATGGTTTGCAGACCGCTCACCATCTTGGTAACTCTTCTCTGAACTTGATCCAGTTTGTCAATGTATATATCTACTGCATTTTCCTGATTAACCCAGTCTGTGATTCTGTCATAGAAGGAAATTAGATTAGTTTGGCATGACTTGGTTGTTACAAACCCATGCTGACTCTGGTTAATTACTCCATTCTCATCCAAGTACTTACATACATGCTGTTTAATAATTGTTCAAAGATCTTTTTCCGGTATAGAAGTCAGGCTCACAGGTCTGTAGTTTCTTGGATCCATCTTCTTCCCTATTTTGAAGACAGAGACAACATTTACCCTTTTTCAATCCTCTGGGAGTTCTGTTTGCAGGAAATTTCAAAGATTGTGGCGAGTGGTTCAGCAATTACCTCTGCTGCTTCCTGTAGTATCCTAGGATGTAATTCATCTGGACCTTGAGACTTGAATTCATTTAAGTAAGCTAAGTGTTCCCTCACCATCTCTTTGTTTATAGATAGTCTTGATTATTTTATTCCTTCATTAGCACAGGGAAGTTCAGTTGATGTTACATTTGCTTTCTGAGAGAAAACAAATCCGAAATAGGAATTTAAAAGTTCGGCCTTCTCAACATCCTTTATAAGCAATTCACCATTTTCATCCTGTAAACATCCTGTAGCATCTTTGACTTTTCTTTTGCTTTTGATATACTCCTCAAATCCTTTTTTATTGATTTTGGCCTCTGTTGCAAGCCTTAATTCATCAGCTTTAGCTATTCTAACATTTGCCCTACGGTTTCTGCAGATTGCATTATATTCATCATTATTTATGCCCCACTCTTTCCATTTGATATAAAAATTTTTTTTCTTTTTTAGCATTTGTTTAAGCACTGTGTTCATCCATCCTGGTTTCTTTAAATGCTTCCTATTTTTGCTTCTTTTAGGGATTGTTAACAATTATGCTTTAAAAATCTAATTTCACAAAATTTCCCATCCTCTTGGACATAAGAACATCCAGCCATTGGTATTACGATCGTGTTGGCAAACTAAGCACGGGGCCCACATGATCATGACCAAGGGAGGACTGGCTATGCACAAGGGTTTCAAGCAACTGACCCTTTACTACTGGGAGGCTGACCTGGCCCTACCTAATCGGGGACATTGCCCCAATAAGGGCAGCCCAGCGGTCTTCGGATCTGGGCCCTAGCTGATTCTAGGAGCCACGCACTAGAACAGGACACATTCACATGCCACATGACAGGGACTGAACAACAGGACACACAGAGCCAGAATACACAGCATACAGCAGCCACAATGCAACCACTAGTAACAGATGATTAGCTGAATATAAATACCTGGTAATAGTTGACATTTTGTACAACACATGAAAGCTAGCAGGCCACTTCACGGCTCCTGGTTATACTGCTAGTCCCTACACTAACCAGGAGTCCAGCAGTTCACACAGAACGCTGCAACAGGACAGGACACAGATAGCAGGTCACACAGCAAGCTAACACAAAACTGACAGAATATAAACGAACAAACGGACATGAACCAGCAAGACACAGATCACACAGCAAGCTTCAACAGACAAGGATTCATGACTGCTCACCCTGAACACCAGACAGAGACTGACCAGGAGCTGGGTTTATATGTGAGCACAAACTCAGGAGATTGGCTAGCAGGAAGTACCACACTCAGCCAGCTCAGTCAATTAACCCTGTGAGGTCTGTGCTGCTAGGAAGCTTAGAACTACAGATCCCAGCAGCACATGTAACAATTGGATCCTTCCTACCCGGTTTCCATTAAAATCTGCCTTTCTGAAATCCAACCTTAAGGTCTGAGTTTTCTCAGGTCTTCCTCCCCTTGTTATCCAACATTTAGGGCTAGCATAATCACTGCATCCTAAGGACCCAGCCACCCTTACTTCCTCAACCATTTCCTCCCAGTTTGTAAGAACTAGGTCCAAGATAGCAGATTCCCTTGTTTTATCTTCTACTTTCTGGAAGATAAGGTTGTCAGCAAGAGCGGATAAGAATTTGTTGGATCCATTACTTTTACCTGAGAGAGATTCCCAACAAATGTCATGATAGTTAAAATCTCCCAGGATCACTATATCATACTTTTTTGAGAACTCACCCATCTGATGTAGAAAGAGTTCAACAATATCTTCTGCTTGTCAAGTGGCCTATAGTAAATGCCTACAATGGTGTCCTTTCTGTGTTCTCCTTTTATTCTTACCCAAACATTTGCTACAGAACTACCATGCTCTGAAGCTTGAATCTCTGTTGAGATTATACTTTCCTAACATACAATGCAGCATCTCGTCCCCTTTTATTAAATCTGTTTCTTAAAAAGAATTTATATCCTTTATGAATTGTATTCAAATCAGGTCTATCATCCCAAGTTTTCGTGATGCCTATGACATCATATTTCTATTCCTGTATTAGGAACTCCAATTCTCCAATGCTCTGCGTATTTGTGTAGAAACCTTTTTTTGTTTGTGATCGGTGTCTTTTACTCCTTTCCTTCTGGATTTTTTGTTTTTGTTCTTTCTTTCCACTTCTAATAGCAAGGTTCTCAATTGTATTCATTAGTTGTATATTTTTGCCTGGCCTTTGACTACCCTTCCCATATTGTTCTAGTTTATGGTTGAATATATTTTTATTGATTTTTATCTTAAATTTTATAAACAGTTTGCAAAAATAAATCAGAATTGTTACACGTAACTTGTTGTGTTCCATTCTTTGACGCCTGCTTTCCTTGGAAATCTGCGTTTCTCCGGCAAGTCTGGCCTTGGCGAACACGTTAAATGGTGTCAATGTCAGAAAAATGCAACTTTCATATAAACTAAGAACATACATATTAGGTGTAGCACTGTGTTATGAAACTGTGTGTCCTGTGGTAATTTCTTAACTCAACATTAATCTTAGTAATGGGTTAATTTTATTGAAGAGGAGAGGGGCGAACGAGGTGTTCATAGTAAAGAGGACAGATTGAAGTGGTGAAGGGAGGGAGGTGGGGGGGGAGGGGACGAGAGGGAGAGATCGATCCTTGCAACCTCAGTTGGTTAAGATTTGTTTCCGACAGTTGTGGGTGTTGTGTCAGGTATATGCTATCGACGCCTGGTGGGTGGTGTGGTTCCATTCGTCACCCATGTAGTCACCTCTTGTGTATCTTGTAGCTGAATCCATATGAGCCATGTTGCCAGAAATTTGCTGTACCTCATTTCGTCTCTGGCGTATAGCTCTTCTAGATGTTTTATGTTGTCTAGTGCCTCTAACCACATTACTCGAGAGGGTGGGGAAGTAGATTTCCACTTTCTGGGAATCACCTGTCTGGTGGCTAGGATGAAAAATCTCAGAAGTGAGTTTTTGGCTTATGCTAGGGATCCGGGGAACATGGACAGCAAAAAATGTTCCGGAGTTAGGCGTATCTGGTCACCACTAACCCACGAGTATAGAGAGCCGATTTCTTGCCAGAGAGGGCGAATCCGTCCGCATGACCACCATATGTGAATAAAGGTCCCTTTCTCTGACAGACATCTCCAGCAGGCATCCGGGTGCTGAGGATAGAATCTAGACAGTCTCTCGTGTGTCCTATACCATCTTGTGATGATTTTATAATTTAGTTCTTGCAATTTACTTGATATATTTATTTTAAATGTCAGGATGTAGGCTTTCCTCCATGATTCCTCTGTGGGTATTTTTCCTAATTCTCGCTCCCAGTCCCTCTCCAAGCCCCTCCCTATCCCCCCGGTCTTCCTGTCCACTAGGAATCTATATAGGTCTGAGATTTTGCAAATTTTTGTCTGGTTACATATAAAGTGTTTCTCGAAGGGTGTCAGGGGAATGTTTAGTTTGTTGGCCTCACCCAATGATCTTATGTAGTGGCTCAATTGGAAGTACTGGTACCATGCTCCAGCTGGGGGTCCCAAGCCCCCAAGCACCTCCTCCAGGGTTTTGAGTCCTGTCGCCCCCAGTACGTCTTTAACCCTCGGTATGTCTACTGAGCATGTGGTAGCTATTATGTTTGTGAGAGATGAACCCTTTAAGGAGAAGGGGATGTCTGTGTTGCCCACTAATGGCGTTAGTGGACTGGGTCTCGTTATTAATTTTGTTTTGGTGGCTGGTCCCACCCATGTTGATAGGATGTTCTCGATGAATGGAGAGATGCCTAGCTTTCTAAAATTTGCCTGCCCTGGTAGCCATAACACTCCTAGTCCCTTGAATGGCATTGCGTCCTGCTGCATCCTCAGCCATCTTTTTTGGGAGCTCCCGTTGATTAAATCTAGTATGCGTCGTGACATGGTGGCCTTATAGTATAGCGCTATATTTGGTATGCCCATCCCTCCTCGTTCTCGCGGGCCAGTAAGGGCTCTCCAGTTGCGTCTGGGTCGTCTCCCCCCCCCCCCCCAAATAAACCGCATCATTATTCCCCTGATCTGATTTAGGAAAGCTCCTGGGAGGCGTATCGGCACCGTTTGGAGAGTATACAACAGCCTGGGGAGAACGTTCATTTTGACGGAGCTGATTCTACTGAACCAGGAGAGGGGTACGGCGCGCCATCTGTCCATGTCTTCCTCCAGTTTGGCCAAGAGGGGCTTATAGTTTTTTTTGAAGAGGTCGGCGATATCTGGTGTGATTGTGGTTCCCAAGTATTTTATGTTGTCCTTGGTCCAAGAAAAGGGGAATGCTGTTTTCATGGCCTCCATTTCGACTACCGGGATATTGACGTTGAGGATCTCCGATTTACTTAGGTTTACCTTGAAGTTTGAAAATTGGCCGAATCGGTGAAACCCCTTTAATATGTTTGGGAGGGCAATTCTAGGATTGGTTATATAGACTAATAGGTCATCGGCATATAGAGCCCATTTTTGCTCTTCATTTTTTGTCTGGATCCCCTTAATGTTTACATTTGTCCGGAGGACGTTTGCCAGTGTTTCCATGACTATTATGTACAGAAAAGGGGACAGAGGGCAGCCCTGGCGGGTAACATTTTTAATTAAGATCTGTTGGGAGAGCCTGCCATTAACCCTAATTCGGGCAGTGGGGTCAGAGTACAATGCCATCACCCATCCCAAAAACCTCGGGCCCAGTCCTATTTGCTTGAGGGCCGCCTCCAGAAACACCCAGTCCACCCTGTCAAATGCTTTTTCAGCATCTACTGTTAATAAGCATAGTTGTTCTCCTGAACTTTGTGCCCTGGATATGAGCGAGAGGGTTCTTATAGTATTATCTCCTGCTTCCCTTCCAGGTACAAATCCTACCTGGTCCTCATGGATCAGGGTGGGGATATGTGTCTGGAGATGGCCCGCGAGCATCTTAGAAAATAGTTTAGTGTCTACGTTCAATAATGATATCGGCCTGTAATTTCCGCATTGGGTATGATCCTTTCCGGGTTTGGGCAGGACCGTGATCACTGCTTGTAGGGCCTGTTTTGGGAATGGGCAGTCCCTAGAGACTGCATTAAAGGCTTCAAGTAATATAGGAACTAATTGTTCTGCGAACGTTTTAAAAAAAGCGGGGTGTGAGGCCGTCTGGGCCCGGGCTTTTGCCTGTTTTCAATGACATTATGGCTTCTTTCAATTCTTGTAGTGTAAAATCCCCTTCTAAGGCCTGCTTATCTGGATCTGATATGATGTTGGGCGTGTGTGTTGCTATATATGTGTTTCTATCAGTAATTAGTTCCTGTTCTGGGGCCTCTTTTCCTTCTTCTAGGTTGTATAACTTCTGGTAGAATGCCTGAAAGCTTTCGAGAATTCCTGTGTTGTGGTGCACTAGCCCTTCCCCTGGTTTGTTTATTGAAAATATGTGTGTCTGCTGTGATCTAGGGTTCAGAGCTCTCGCCAGTCCCCTACCGCACTTATCCCCATATTCATAGCACCACCTTTTTAAGTTGTCTCGTTGGCAGAGCGAGGCCTGGTCGAGTATACGGAGTATTTCCGTTCGTGTTGAGGAAATTTCTCTTGTTAGTTGTCTCTAGGTCATCTAGGTGTTTGAACAGTTCTTCTAGTTTGGCTGATCTAAGTTTTTTAAGTCTGACCCCATGTGAAATAAATATCCCTCGCAAGACACACTTGAGTGCTTCCCACTTAATGGGGGGGGGGGGGGATGTAGGGTCTGTCGTGTGGTTTGATCTAAATTCATCTATGGTCTGTTGTATTTCCTGCTTGCAGGCTGCGTCATCTAGCAACTTGTCGTTCAGGCGCCAACTAAAAGATATGTTGTCCTTACTGCCGGACCTCAGAGACCCCCAGACTGGAGCATGGTCTGACCAAACAAATGTTCCCATTGAGGAGGAGGGGGATCTGTCTAGCAACCCATGTGAGATATACAGATAGTCCAATCTGTGATAGTTATGGTGTGCGGCTGAGTAATAGCTGTAATCTTTCTCACCTGGGTGAAGTGTTCTCCACATGTCCACTAGCTTGAGGTTAGCTAATTCTGTCCTAAGTTTGTGTGTGTTAGGTGGGGAAGTCCCCAACTTACCCCCTGACGAGTCCTGCACCGGATCCATGTTTAGTTTAAAGTCTCCTCCGAGGATAATACCGGAACCATCCGCGAAGCCCGCCAGTATCCTCAGCACCCGGATGCCAAACTGTATCTGACCTTGATTTGGGAAGTAAATATTGGCCACTGTTAAAATTTCATTATTCACACAAAGTTTTATGAATGCATATCTCCCATTCTTATCCATTTTGGATGATATGAGTTTGTGGGGTAAGCTTTTGTGAATGGCAATGGAGGTTCCACCGGCTTTTTTAGTCGGGTGGGGGCTGTGGAACCAGGTAGTAAAATGTCGATGTTTACATTTAGGGATTTTTGACTCCTGAAAGTGGGTTTCTTGTAGGAGGGCTATCTGAATTTTCCTTTTATGCAGGTGGTCGAGGATTTGCCCTCTCTTAGCTGGCTGGTTCAGCCCCCTCACGTTGAAGGAGCAAAAGTTTAGGTCAGCCATTTGGTTTTGATTTTGAAAGGGTTGCTTGTGGGTCGATCTGGGGTTTTGGGAGCTGGGTGCAAATTTGGTGAGGAGCTCGGATAAGACATCTAGGAGAGGAATGAGGTGAAGGGTAAGAGAGAAGAAGAGAAGATAGATCCACAACGTGGACCTTGTGCAGCGTAGGGCTGCCGCACTTATCTAGCAGGTGAGATACTGGCCTATTAATTGCCAGTATTTGCACTGGGTGCGTTTAGTCACCTGAGGTGGGAGGCGTGTAGGGATGACCAGGGCAGGTTTTGTCCCTCCCGCGTCCCCCCCAGGATTGGAGAGTTTTCTATGTCTGCAATAGGCCCCTGCTTTAGGCCTTGGATGTTAACCAGCATTTGTGATGAGTCCAACAATAATTATAACATTAACTTCTGAAGTGTGGAGGGAAGTAAAGAACTTGAGGACGGAGGAGAGTTCCTTATTCTTGTTTCCGTAAATTCCAAACCAAGATCCGCCATTAGTGGCAGTCAATCGTGAGCAAGCCGCTCGTATATACCCCTGGAACATAAAAGGTTTCAGGGAGATCAAAATATGCCGTGTCTCAGGGATCAGGTCATCTCCTCAGTTGGCTTCCTTCTATCGCGTCTGTGTCTCTGCTGTATGGTCTACCATTGCTCCTGAGCCGTGGGAGCTACAACTGTCGGTGTCTCCGGCCAGTCGGGTAGTGATATCATGGGTAGTTTCAATACTCCCAGGAAGTTCGGCAAGTCCCCTAATGAACGGAAAATGGCAGTTTTTCCATCCTTTCTGGCGGTGAGGGAGAAGGGGAAGCCCCATCTGTACTGGTTTTTTAAGGCGGTTAGGAGCGGTCTCAGGGCCCCCCTTAGTCGTAGAGTATGTCGGGCTAAATCTTGCAGGAGCATAATTGGTTTGCCTTTATATTGCAGGTCTCCTTTTTCTCTCGCTTTGCGCAAGATGGTGTCTTTTGTTTTGAAATAGTGAATTCTACATATAATGTCCCGCGGTCTGTTAGGATCTGTGGGTTTGGGGCCTAGTGCCCTATGGATACGGTCGATCGCAATGGTACTTTCTGGCGGAGAGTCAATTAACTGCTGGAAAAAGGATTGCGCCCACTCCTCTAGTTGTTGCCCTTCTATTTCTTCTGTCAGGCCGCGAATACGCAGGTCATTCCTGCGGTTCCTGTTCTCCAGGTCATCAATATGCATAATAATGCTTATAATTTGCTCGGCTTGCGCCTGTATGGCCTGTCTGTGTGTTTCCAATATGGCCGACGTACTTTCCTGCGTCTCCTCTGAACGATCCTGTGCCCCAGATGGTGCATGTCTGTGTGGATTTGCTCTAGGACTTGCTTGTTTGATGCTTCTAGCCTGTTGAAAAGACTGTCTAGCTCTGCTTTTGTGGGGATGGCCATTATCCTGCTTTTCCAGGCCTCCTCTTTTGCCTCAGCAGGTAGGGTTTGTGTCCCTTTTTTGTGTGTGGGGTGCTCATGGTGTGGGGTCCCAGGGTCTGTGGCCATATAGATAGGCTATTATTTTCTTCCTCTGTAAGGTCTGGGGCTGAGGAGGGTGATGCATGTTGTGGGGTGCAGGGGCTGCTGCCCGTGTTACTCACGGTTTCCCGCTCGGGCGATTCTGTCCACGCTTCCCCCTCCATTTCTGGATCACCCCTCGGGTCCCCTCTCCGCTTGTCCCCTGTGTCCGACCGCTGTGTTTGGTCTCTTTTCCCCAGCTGGGGCGCCTTATGCTGTTGTTCCCCCTCCGATGGAGCCGGCGCTGCCGCAGCTGCCTTCACCCCCGTGCCATCTTTGTTTTCCCTGGGAGCTTCTGCCGGGGTGCTGAGAAATCTGTCCAGGGCGCCCTTTCCTCCATTTGTTGGCGTTCCTAGGGGTCGCGACTGCCTCCGCTTCACGTCGCTGCGACTCATGGTGAGTTTCTCGCCATGTCTGGTGCCTCTGAGCTGCGGGCTGGGTGAAGGACGCGGGAGCTCGGTCTGTGTGCAACCTATCTCGCCATTAGCCAGGCACGCCCCCCCCCATATTGTTCTAGTTTAGAAACTAACCAACTTCATTCGCCCTAGTTGACTATTAGGGAAGAGGGGGAGGTAGTGTAGCTGGTTTCTGACACAGGGTTGTGTTTAGATTGTCTGCTAGTCAGTGAGCATGGGAGGCAGATTACCAAATGTTTTAAGGTATTTGTGGGAACATTGGATGGCACTGTTGCAGGACAAGAATTTAAAATACTTGTGATCCTACAGTTTGTCCCATTGCGTGGCTCAATCATCAGGGGCTAAAAATATAATTCAAAGAGAAGCAAACAACCAGTAAGATAAGGTCCGCTGCCAATTACAGACTGGTGAATAGGTAACATGCAAAGCTTTTCCGGGTACTGAATCATGGAATTGATCATTACCCGATGTAAAATATCCCATCATCCAGAAATGTATAATTTATAGACATATCAGTCAGTAAAGGGGTTATTAATCTGACATTAATATTAGATCTTTCCATTTTTGTCTCAGCAAAACTGATACAATGTGATCATGGGGTGCCAATGTGTTGAAGATAGCCTCCAGGTCTGCCATCTACAGTGGCACTTGAGGCTTAGCCAGAGAGCCAATATAATACAGTGCAATACTTAAATATTGCAGTGTATTAAATAAATGATCAAATGTAGTGACAATCAAATCTCCCAGTGAGACAAAAAATAGATAAATTAAAAAGTGTATAAAAAATAGTAAAAAATGTAAAAAAAAATTTTTAAAGTCAAAAAGTAATCTTTCACCCCTTACTACGTATAAAAACACAAAAAATCATCATAAATTTAGTATTGTTGTGTTTGCAACAATCCACATAAAATAGCACATTATTTAACTTGCATTGGCGAATGCCGTAAAAAAAAAATATCTAAAAATTTGGTGAAAATTACTCATTGCGCACATCTCACTCCACGGATTTGAAAGCAAACAAAAAGTCATATCGATCATTAAATGATACCACTATAAAGTACAACCTCTTCTGCAAAAAAAACAACCCTCACACAGCATCGATGATGGGGAGAAAAAATGTTAGGGGTCCCGACAGGTCGTTCCGTGTGAAAGGGGCCTCAGAAACCTGTCTGAGGAAAACACAGGGAGGGGATTCCCACACAATGGGGTGCTCACAGGCGAGACCCCTGCACTATGGAGGGCCACCGGGGAACGTCTGCACTGTGCAAGGGACCACAGGGAGAATGCGTGTACTATGAGGTGGCCAAAGAAAGAACACCTTCACTATGGGGACTAGAAGGGATGCCTGCATTATGGCAGGAGAGGTTAATTGGGGGTAGCAGCAGGATGGGGGAAGACTGCAGAGATGAGTCATGGTGAATAACTTAGATGTAGAAGTGATATCTATTATATGGTGACTGTATTATTTAGAGGTATACCAGAGCTGAGCCACTATGTCCAAGCTCGCAATGTTATAGATATGTTGTCTATATTTTTGTGGGTATGGGTGCCCAATTCTGAGTTTTGCTGTGGGGACCAATGAGTTCTATGTAGCCCCTTCATAATGTTAGATTATTTAATCTTTATGCTGAATTTCATAAAAATAACATTTAAAAAAACAATGGCAGGATTTTATTTTCTCAATTCCCCCCCCCCAAAAAAAATTAAACAAGTTATGCAATACATTATATGTACCCAAAAATTTTGCCACTGAAAAATACAACTCTCATATGGCTATGTTGACGGAAAAATGAAAAAGTCATGGCTCTAAAAAATTGGTTGGTCACTAGGGCCTAAAATGGGCATGTCATTAAGGGGTTAAATATATTGCTTCTATAGCAAAACCAAAATAATGTTCACCTCTTGGTGCAGTCTTCATTACATTTCAACTCAACACCCTCACTCACTCCCTCCTACTGCATGTCGCACTCTTAAACCTGCGATTTCTCTTGTGACTGCAATAAGGTTTGCAGGACAAACTCATCACATCTCTGCACATGTGATTTTTATATGCGTAAAATTGCATTTTGCTAATTGACCAAAAAACTATTAACACTTTTTTTTGAGTGCGCTAAGATTTTTTTTTTTCTTTGCTCCAATAGAAATGAATGGACAATATCACCCAAAAACGCAGTGATTTTTTTATTTTTTATCTTGGACTCTTGGTCCAAGAGAAAAATCGTTCATGTGAATTAGGCTACGTCCACACTGGCGAGTGCGATAGCAGCATGCAAGTGCATGCGATGTCTTTAAAGGTCTTGAAAACAATGAGCGAGGCCAAAATATAGGACATGCATCGCTGTAATGGAAAAAAAATTGTTCATATAACTAACTCCAGTCAAAAAAATGGAGTTCATATTCGTGTGAGTTTTGTGCGTCTCAGAATGCACAAACCTTGCACCAGATTAGCGCTTGTGTTAGCCTTAACTCATTAAAAAGGATGGTCTCTTTTCACATTTACGTTCCTTCCATATCCCAAGCGGATGGAACTCACAAATAAACATCATTTGTGTGATTACACCCTAAAAGAAAATGAGGTTTTGCAGCATTATAAAAGGAGTGACTATTTTCAAGGACAAAGTAATTCCTTTACTTGACTGTTTCTACTTTTGCTTATCGTAGTCTCACAGAGGTCATTGATAATATTATGTTTCATCGATCCTGATAAGATGAACTTGTGACGATAACGGCTGATGTTATCAGGCACCTGTTAAGGTATAAAAAATCCAAGTAATCTTCATTTAGTTTAGTTCTCATGCATGAAAAAAATACAGTAAGATTGTTGACTGTTGGACAGTAATGGCAATCTGATTAACTCCACTGATAAGTCCCTGAGAAAAAACACAAGGTAATAATAATAATAATCAGTACTTATATGGCGCTAACATGTTCTGCAGCACTTTACAAGTCACAAGTCACTTTACAAAATAAGATACAAGCCAATAGACAGTTTAAACAATAGGGGTGACGGTCCTGCAAGCGCGTCTAATGGAAGGAGAAGGCAGCGTTAGTCGGCGCCATGGAGACGGGGACGCCAGGAACAGAGTGGGTAAGTGTATAACTTCTGTATGGCTCATATTTAATGCACGATGTACATTACAAAGTGCATTAATATGGCCATACAGAAGTGTATAACCCCACTTGCTGCCGCAGGACAACCCCTTTAACATTGCAGGTTCAAATCCCCTACAAAATAAAAATAGTAAAAAGAAACACATAAAAAAATTTGATGCAGTTTCCCCTCTTTTGTTTAAAAAAAACAAATCAAAAAAACATTCCTGTTTGATGATATCGTATCTGTAATAACCTGTAAAATAAATGGAACACAGGTTGTATCCTACACGGCAAGCACTATAACAAAAAAAAGGGAGCCTAAAGGCTTTTTTTGTTCATTTCACCTATTAAAAAATGCAATAAAAGTAATTTTAAAAAGCCGCATGTACCCTGAAATGGTACTAATAAAAACTACAGTTCATCACACAAAAAACAAGCCCTCACAGATCTCAATTGATGGAAAAATTAAAAAGTCCTGGGACTTTGAATGCAGCAATGCAAAAAGGATTTTTATTGTGCAAAATGGGAAAAATCTAAAAAAAATGTATAATTTTGGTATTGTCGTAATCATACCAACGCACAAAAAAAAATATTATCACATCATTTATGCTGCATGATTAATGCTGTAAAGAAAGCCCCCAAAACTATTCCAGAATTGATGTGTTTTTTCTCCCTGCCCCCACAAAAAATGAATAAAAGTTATGGAATACATAATATATACCCAAAAATGGTACGAATAAAAACTACAGGGAACCAGTTACTTATAAGCACCATAAACTAGGTTATGGTGGTTTTAGGATAGGTCTTATGTAGTCTGGTGGTGTAATATTTATATTTACCAAGCTTCCCTGTGCTTTCACCATGAAAATTCGACAATCCATCTATAGTGGCCCAGAGTTTGGGGCCAGCATCTCAGAATCTACGTTTTATGTTTGTCTTGTGCATTGTGTTGCCTATTGATTGAATTAGATTTATGTGTACTGGATGTTTGCAGGCATGAATGGGTTAATGTCTGGTCATGTCTGGAAAATGTATCGTTTTGTCCTGTGTGCCGTTTAAAAGAGGTGTCACATGTCTATGTCTGGGAGAATCTAAAAGGAAGAAAGAGAGAAAGGAGAAGAGTCTCTGTCAGGAATCTATGAAGAGGAGAGCTAGTGAGAGGAGAGAAACATGGAGGAGGCCGAAAGGTGGTCCGCTCTTCCTGCTTGTGCCTTTTCTTTCCTGAGATACTCCCCATAGCTACTAGCTGCAAGGAGTGCATGAGCCCAGACAAGGGAAAAGCTGCGCAAGTGTTACCATGCAGGGCAGCGCTGGGTCCCGCGGCCGGCGCGCGCCGCTTCGAGCTCGGCTTCGGCGTCCCGGAGCTGTGCTGTCAGGGATCTCCCGGCGGCGTGGAGCAGCCAGCGTGCTGCGGCGTGGGCGTGTCCGCCCGTAGGGTGCCGCCCGCTCTCATCCACCTCCCTTATGCAACAGTGGGAGAGTCGGCTCCTCCCACTCTCCGCCCCTGGGCGGAGGCTTTTAGTTAAAAGGCTGGCAGTGACCTGAACTCACTGCCAGTTATTGGTTCTGCTAGCCTCTAGTCAGGTCTATTCTAGTCTGTCCTAGTTGCTTGTCAGTATCCTTTCGTTTGCCTGTGAGCTACACCTCCAGCCTTGATTCACCTAGTAGTTTTGTTGGTCTGTTACACCTGCCTCTCCTGTCGGCACTCTGTCCCCTGTTAGTAGTTCCATCCAGGTAGTCGCCAGGTCCCTAGCCAGCGCAGGGACTGCCGCCCAGTTGTCCGCCTGGGGTTAGCCAGGGCCGAGGCAAGTAGGCAGGGACAGTGGGGTGCAGGAGATCAGGGCACCCCAACTGGCGCTCGGGGGGCAGAGTGCCGTAACATAATAACTGGCCCTTTAAAACCGTTTTTTTCATGGAGGCGATCAGTTCCCTCACGAACCAGCTGCAGGCCCTGGTGCCTGTGATCCAGGATTTGTCCGCCCGCATGGTGGCCCAGGAGCAGCGGGGGGTGTCGCAGGGGTCGGACGCCTCAACCAGCCCCGAACCCAAGTGCCCTCTTCCCGAGGTGTTTTCTGGGGAGAGGAACAAGTTTTTTGTTTTCCGACAGGCGTGTCGCCTGTTTTTTCGCATGCGTCCCCGTTCTTCCGGGTCGGAGGCTCAGAGGGTCGGGCTGATAATGTCCCTGCTGCGGGGCTCGGCACAGACATGGGCTTTCTCCATCCCCGAGGGTTCCTCCTGCCTGCAGTCCGTGGACTCCTTTTTTCAGGAACTCGGGGGTATCTTCGACGAACCGGACCGAGCGGGGTTGGCGGTTTCACGGTTGTTGGCGCTGCGGCAGGGGTTGTCGTGTGTGGAGGATTATTGCTCCAACTTCAGACGCTGTGCGGGGGACACGACATGGAACGATAGCGCGCTGAAGGACGTTTTTCTGCAGGGCCTCTCGGACGCAGTTAAAGACCTGTTAATTTCCCATCCCGTTCCCGGGTCCTTAAGGGAGGCTATGGAGCTAGCGGTGAGAGCAGATAGGAGGCTCAGGTCTAGAAAGCAGGACAGGCAGACCCGTAGAGTCAGGGAGGTCAGTGGCCCTGGTCCTTCCTCCTCCTTACCAGTCTCTGCGCCCGAGCCGATGGAGGTGGACCCGCTGGACCCCAAAGAGCGACGCCGGATCCGTTTGTTGCATCGTCTCTGCCTCTACTGCGGGAAAGCTGGACATCGGGTGATAACCTGCCCACTGAGGTCTCAACGCCCGCAGACGGAACCGGCGGAAAACTCCGAGTCCTAGGCGATTGCAGGGAGGATCGCCTAGGACTTCAGGTACTTCCTAAACTTTTGGTACCGTGCCATGTTAGATTCGGGGATTTTTCCCGATCAGGGCGGGCGTTTATTGATTCCGGAGCAGCCGCTAACTTGATAAGTCTGGGTTTTGTCCGTTCTCTGATGGCGGAATTTGTGGCGTTGAAGACGCCAATTCATTTTACCAGCATTGATGCTACCCCTCTCTCTACAGGCTTGGTACGATGGAGGACCCCAAGATTACAGTTCACGGTGGGGGTCCTCCACTCGGAAGAACTGTCTTTCTTGGTTATGGAAAAAATGTCGGTTGATGTGGTGCTTGGTATGCCCTGGTTGGCACTGCACAACCCCCAATTTGATTGGTCCACCCGGGAATTGACTCATTGGGGGTCATCGTGTCACAATCACCTGTCTACCATAGCTGTGTGCTCCGCAGATACGGTGCTCATTCCGGAGTATTTGTCAGACTTTCAGGATGTATTCTCCAAACGACTGTCTAAGGCTCTGCCTCCTCATAGGGAGTGGGACTGTGGTATCGACCTGATTCCCGACGGTCCCATCCCTAAGGGAGCCATTTTCAATCTGTCAGGTCGTGAGCATGAAGCCCTCAAGTCCTATGTCTCGGAAGCTCTGGCCAACCGACATATCCGGCCGTCCAGGTCCCCTGCCGGGGCAGGTCTCTTCTTTGTAGAGAAGAAGGACGGGACACTAAGGCCTTGTGTGGATTATCGGGCCTTGAATAAAATCACCGTGAAGAACCAGTGCTCCTTGCCCCTAATTCCTGACTTGTTGAATCAGGTGGTAGGGGCTCACTGGTTCTCCAAACTGGACTTAAGGGGGGCTTACAATTTAATTCGCATCAAAGAGGGAGATGAATGGAAGACAGCGTTCAACACCCCGTTAGGACATTTTGAATGTCTGGTCATGCCTTTTGGACTCTGTAATGCCCCCGCTGTGTTTCAGGGTTTTATGAACGCAGTCTTCCACGACTTCCTGGGGGTATTTCTGGTCATTTATCTGGACGACATCCTGGTGTACTCACCTGACTGGGATTCACATGTGTGGCACCTGAGGTTGGTCCTGACCCGTTTGCGCGAGTATCAACTTTTTGTCAAATTAGAGAAATGTACATTTGGCTCTAAACAAGTATCCTTCCTTGGTTATGTAATTTCCCCCACAGAGATTCAGATGGAGTCTGATAAAGTAGCAGCAATCTCCCAATGGGTCAGACCCGACAACCTCAAGGCTCTCCAGCGGTTCTTAGGTTTTGCAAATTTCTACCGCAAATTCATTAGAAATTACTCAGTTATTGCTCAACCTCTGACCGACCTGACTAAGAAGGGGGCTGACTTGGGTAAGTGGTCGCCTGCAGCCCTTGAGGCCTTTAGCCGTCTAAAAAAGGCATTCACGACTGCCCCGGTGCTAATACAGCCGGACGCACGACTACCCTTTTTTATTGAGGTAGACGCGTCGGAAGTGGGGACAGGAGCAGTATTGTCGCAGGAAGTCAGTGGGAGGTCTGGCTATAGCCCATGTGCGTTCTTTTCGCGAAAGTTCAATTCAGCAGAGCGCAACTACGACGTGGGTAACCGTGAATTGTTGGCTATCAAATGGGCTCTGGAAGAGTGGCGACACCATCTTGAGGGTGCTAGACACCCAATTACCGTATATACTGATCACAAGAATCTGGTATATCTCGCCAATGCGAAAAGACTCACTGCTCGTCAAGCCAGGTGGGCGTTGTTCTTCGCCAGGTTTAACTTCGTCGTGACATATATCCCCGGAGAGAAGAACGTGAAGGCGGACGCCCTGTCACGGAGTTTCGGGGTACCAGACAGTGGGACCATGACTCCCGAGAATATCTTAGCCCCCGGCGTGGTGGTGGCAGTGTTAGAGTCTAACTTCGTCCCTCAACTACAGGATGCTCAGCAGGACGCTCCGTCAGGGGTGCCGGAGGGCAGATGGTTTGTGCCAGAGACCCTACGCCCTAGAGTCATGGATGAGTCCCACTCGTCGGCTCTCGCCGGGCATCCAGGGTTCCAGGGGACCCTGGAGCTTTGCTCCCGATACTTCTGGTGGCCAGGCATGTCTCAGGAGATCCGCAACTTTGTGAGGGGTTGCTCGGTCTGTGCTCGCAATAAGAGTCGGCGGCGTCCTCCGGAGGGTCCTCTGAGACCACTACCGGTTCCTTCCAGTCCCTGGTCTCACTTATCAGTAGATTTCATCACTGACCTACCAGAATCCCAGAAGTGCACCACTATCTTAGTGGTGGTCGACCGGTTCTCAAAGATGGCACATTTTGTGGCGTTAAAAAAGCTACCCTCGGCAAAAGAATTTGCCACGATTTTTGTAAAGGAAATAATTCGCCTACATGGGGTTCCCCAAAATATTGTATCTGATCGCGGGGTTCAGTTTGTGTCGCAGTTTTGGCGTGCCTTCTGCAAACCTGGGAACGTCGCTTTCCTTCTCGTCAGCGTTCCACCCGCAGACTAATGGTCAGACTGAGCGGAAGAACCAAGACTTAGTGCAATATTTACGGTTGTTTGCCAGCGAAAAGGCTTACCAGTGGGCAGAGTTCCTGCCGTTGGCAGAGTTTGCACTAAACAACCGCCTTTGTTCTTCTACTGGGGTGTCTCCATTTTTTAGTGTATACGGTCAGCATCCTCGCTTCCTTACAGCAATCCCTACTCCGTCGCTCTGTCCGGCAGCGGATGACGCCACAGATACGCTTCGGGGAGTATGGAAAGAGGTGCAGAGAAACTTGGAGGCAGCGGGGGCCCGTATGCAGTTGCGCAGTGGGAAGAGTCTGTCTGTGTCTGAACCTTACAGGGTGGGACAGAAGGTATACCTGTCTTCTAAAAATCTCAAATTGCGGGTCCCGTCCTTGAAGCTGGCGCCACGTTACGTGGGGCCGTTTGCCATCACACGTGTGGTGAACCCACTCGCCTACGAGCTGGGGTTGCCAGCCACATGGAGGGTTCACAGGGTATTCCATAAGTCGCTGCTGAAACCTTTTGTCCCTTCGGTGATACCCACCTCCGGTCCCCCTCCGCCCACCCTGGTCCGGGATGAAGTCGAATACGAGGTCCAGGAGATACTGGACTCTCGTCGGTGTCGAGGAATCCTACAATACTTGGTGGCCTGGAAGGGTTTTCCACCAGAAGATCATTCCTGGGTGGCCGCATGTGATGTTCATGCTCCCGTGTTGGTACGGCGGTTCCACCGTCGTTTTCCAGATAAGCCTGGTCGAGTTTCCGGGGGCCCGGAGGTCCCCCGTCAGAGGGGGGGTAATGTTACCATGCAGGGCGGCGCTGGGTCCCGCGGCCGGCGCGCGCCGCTTCGAGCTCGGCTTCGGCGTCCCGGAGCTGTGCTGTCAGGGATCTCCCGGCGGCGTGGAGCAGCCAGCGTGCAGCAGCATGGAGCAGCCAGCGTGCTGCGGCGTGGGCGTGTCCGCCCGTAGGGTGCCGCCCGCTCTCATCCACCTCCCTTATGCAACAGTGGGAGAGTCGGCTCCTCCCACTCTCCGCCCCTGGGCGGAGGCTTTTAGTTAAAAGGCTGGCAGTGACCTGAACTCACTGCCAGTTATTGGTTCTGCTAGCCTCTAGTCAGGTCTATTCTAGTCTGTCCTAGTTGCTTGTCAGTATCCTTTCGTTTGCCTGTGAGCTACACCTCCAGCCTTGATTCACCTAGTAGTTTTGTTGGTCTGTTACACCTGCCTCTCCTGTCGGCACTCTGTCCCCTGTTAGTAGTTCCATCCAGGTAGTCGCCAGGTCCCTAGCCAGCGCAGGGACTGCCGCCCAGTTGTCCGCCTGGGGTTAGCCAGGGCCGAGGCAAGTAGGCAGGGACAGTGGGGTGCAGGAGATCAGGGCACCCCAACTGGCGCTCGGGGGGCAGAGTGCCGTAACATAATAACTGGCCCTTTAAAACCGTTTTTTTCATGGAGGCGATCAGTTCCCTCACGAACCAGCTGCAGGCCCTGGTGCCTGTGATCCAGGATTTGTCCGCCCGCATGGTGGCCCAGGAGCAGCGGGGGGTGTCGCAGGGGTCGGACGCCTCAACCAGCCCCGAACCCAAGTGCCCTCTTCCCGAGGTGTTTTCTGGGGAGAGGAACAAGTTTTTTGTTTTCCGACAGGCGTGTCGCCTGTTTTTTCGCATGCGTCCCCGTTCTTCCGGGTCGGAGGCTCAGAGGGTCGGGCTGATAATGTCCCTGCTGCGGGGCTCGGCACAGACATGGGCTTTCTCCATCCCCGAGGGTTCCTCCTGCCTGCAGTCCGTGGACTCCTTTTTTCAGGAACTCGGGGGTATCTTCGACGAACCGGACCGAGCGGGGTTGGCGGTTTCACGGTTGTTGGCGCTGCGGCAGGGGTTGTCGTGTGTGGAGGATTATTGCTCCAACTTCAGACGCTGTGCGGGGGACACGACATGGAACGATAGCGCGCTGAAGGACGTTTTTCTGCAGGGCCTCTCGGACGCAGTTAAAGACCTGTTAATTTCCCATCCCGTTCCCGGGTCCTTAAGGGAGGCTATGGAGCTAGCGGTGAGAGCAGATAGGAGGCTCAGGTCTAGAAAGCAGGACAGGCAGACCCGTAGAGTCAGGGAGGTCAGTGGCCCTGGTCCTTCCTCCTCCTTACCAGTCTCTGCGCCCGAGCCGATGGAGGTGGACCCGCTGGACCCCAAAGAGCGACGCCGGATCCGTTTGTTGCATCGTCTCTGCCTCTACTGCGGGAAAGCTGGACATCGGGTGATAACCTGCCCACTGAGGTCTCAACGCCCGCAGACGGAACCGGCGGAAAACTCCGAGTCCTAGGCGATTGCAGGGAGGATCGCCTAGGACTTCAGGTACTTCCTAAACTTTTGGTACCGTGCCATGTTAGATTCGGGGATTTTTCCCGATCAGGGCGGGCGTTTATTGATTCCGGAGCAGCCGCTAACTTGATAAGTCTGGGTTTTGTCCGTTCTCTGATGGCGGAATTTGTGGCGTTGAAGACGCCAATTCATTTTACCAGCATTGATGCTACCCCTCTCTCTACAGGCTTGGTACGATGGAGGACCCCAAGATTACAGTTCACGGTGGGGGTCCTCCACTCGGAAGAACTGTCTTTCTTGGTTATGGAAAAAATGTCGGTTGATGTGGTGCTTGGTATGCCCTGGTTGGCACTGCACAACCCCCAATTTGATTGGTCCACCCGGGAATTGACTCATTGGGGGTCATCGTGTCACAATCACCTGTCTACCATAGCTGTGTGCTCCGCAGATACGGTGCTCATTCCGGAGTATTTGTCAGACTTTCAGGATGTATTCTCCAAACGACTGTCTAAGGCTCTGCCTCCTCATAGGGAGTGGGACTGTGGTATCGACCTGATTCCCGACGGTCCCATCCCTAAGGGAGCCATTTTCAATCTGTCAGGTCGTGAGCATGAAGCCCTCAAGTCCTATGTCTCGGAAGCTCTGGCCAACCGACATATCCGGCCGTCCAGGTCCCCTGCCGGGGCAGGTCTCTTCTTTGTAGAGAAGAAGGACGGGACACTAAGGCCTTGTGTGGATTATCGGGCCTTGAATAAAATCACCGTGAAGAACCAGTGCTCCTTGCCCCTAATTCCTGACTTGTTGAATCAGGTGGTAGGGGCTCACTGGTTCTCCAAACTGGACTTAAGGGGGGCTTACAATTTAATTCGCATCAAAGAGGGAGATGAATGGAAGACAGCGTTCAACACCCCGTTAGGACATTTTGAATGTCTGGTCATGCCTTTTGGACTCTGTAATGCCCCCGCTGTGTTTCAGGGTTTTATGAACGCAGTCTTCCACGACTTCCTGGGGGTATTTCTGGTCATTTATCTGGACGACATCCTGGTGTACTCACCTGACTGGGATTCACATGTGTGGCACCTGAGGTTGGTCCTGACCCGTTTGCGCGAGTATCAACTTTTTGTCAAATTAGAGAAATGTACATTTGGCTCTAAACAAGTATCCTTCCTTGGTTATGTAATTTCCCCCACAGAGATTCAGATGGAGTCTGATAAAGTAGCAGCAATCTCCCAATGGGTCAGACCCGACAACCTCAAGGCTCTCCAGCGGTTCTTAGGTTTTGCAAATTTCTACCGCAAATTCATTAGAAATTACTCAGTTATTGCTCAACCTCTGACCGACCTGACTAAGAAGGGGGCTGACTTGGGTAAGTGGTCGCCTGCAGCCCTTGAGGCCTTTAGCCGTCTAAAAAAGGCATTCACGACTGCCCCGGTGCTAATACAGCCGGACGCACGACTACCCTTTTTTATTGAGGTAGACGCGTCGGAAGTGGGGACAGGAGCAGTATTGTCGCAGGAAGTCAGTGGGAGGTCTGGCTATAGCCCATGTGCGTTCTTTTCGCGAAAGTTCAATTCAGCAGAGCGCAACTACGACGTGGGTAACCGTGAATTGTTGGCTATCAAATGGGCTCTGGAAGAGTGGCGACACCATCTTGAGGGTGCTAGACACCCAATTACCGTATATACTGATCACAAGAATCTGGTATATCTCGCCAATGCGAAAAGACTCACTGCTCGTCAAGCCAGGTGGGCGTTGTTCTTCGCCAGGTTTAACTTCGTCGTGACATATATCCCCGGAGAGAAGAACGTGAAGGCGGACGCCCTGTCACGGAGTTTCGGGGTACCAGACAGTGGGACCATGACTCCCGAGAATATCTTAGCCCCCGGCGTGGTGGTGGCAGTGTTAGAGTCTAACTTCGTCCCTCAACTACAGGATGCTCAGCAGGACGCTCCGTCAGGGGTGCCGGAGGGCAGATGGTTTGTGCCAGAGACCCTACGCCCTAGAGTCATGGATGAGTCCCACTCGTCGGCTCTCGCCGGGCATCCAGGGTTCCAGGGGACCCTGGAGCTTTGCTCCCGATACTTCTGGTGGCCAGGCATGTCTCAGGAGATCCGCAACTTTGTGAGGGGTTGCTCGGTCTGTGCTCGCAATAAGAGTCGGCGGCGTCCTCCGGAGGGTCCTCTGAGACCACTACCGGTTCCTTCCAGTCCCTGGTCTCACTTATCAGTAGATTTCATCACTGACCTACCAGAATCCCAGAAGTGCACCACTATCTTAGTGGTGGTCGACCGGTTCTCAAAGATGGCACATTTTGTGGCGTTAAAAAAGCTACCCTCGGCAAAAGAATTTGCCACGATTTTTGTAAAGGAAATAATTCGCCTACATGGGGTTCCCCAAAATATTGTATCTGATCGCGGGGTTCAGTTTGTGTCGCAGTTTTGGCGTGCCTTCTGCAAACCTGGGAACGTCGCTTTCCTTCTCGTCAGCGTTCCACCCGCAGACTAATGGTCAGACTGAGCGGAAGAACCAAGACTTAGTGCAATATTTACGGTTGTTTGCCAGCGAAAAGGCTTACCAGTGGGCAGAGTTCCTGCCGTTGGCAGAGTTTGCACTAAACAACCGCCTTTGTTCTTCTACTGGGGTGTCTCCATTTTTTAGTGTATACGGTCAGCATCCTCGCTTCCTTACAGCAATCCCTACTCCGTCGCTCTGTCCGGCAGCGGATGACGCCACAGATACGCTTCGGGGAGTATGGAAAGAGGTGCAGAGAAACTCGGAGGCAGCGGGGGCCCGTATGCAGTTGCGCAGTGGGAAGAGTCTGTCTGTGTCTGAACCTTACAGGGTGGGACAGAAGGTATACCTGTCTTCTAAAAATCTCAAATTGCGGGTCCCGTCCTTGAAGCTGGCGCCACGTTACGTGGGGCCGTTTGCCATCACACGTGTGGTGAACCCACTCGCCTACGAGCTGGGGTTGCCAGCCACATGGAGGGTTCACAGGGTATTCCATAAGTCGCTGCTGAAACCTTTTGTCCCTTCGGTGATACCCACCTCCGGTCCCCCTCCGCCCACCCTGGTCCGGGATGAAGTCGAATACGAGGTCCAGGAGATACTGGACTCTCGTCGGTGTCGAGGAATCCTACAATACTTGGTGGCCTGGAAGGGTTTTCCACCAGAAGATCATTCCTGGGTGGCCGCATGTGATGTTCATGCTCCCGTGTTGGTACGGCGGTTCCACCGTCGTTTTCCAGATAAGCCTGGTCGAGTTTCCGGGGGCCCGGAGGTCCCCCGTCAGAGGGGGGGTAATGTTACCATGCAGGGCGGCGCTGGGTCCCGCGGCCGGCGCGCGCCGCTTCGAGCTCGGCTTCGGCGTCCCGGAGCTGTGCTGTCAGGGATCTCCCGGCGGCGTGGAGCAGCCAGCGTGCAGCAGCATGGAGCAGCCAGCGTGCTGCGGCGTGGGCGTGTCCGCCCGTAGGGTGCCGCCCGCTCTCATCCACCTCCCTTATGCAACAGTGGGAGAGTCGGCTCCTCCCACTCTCCGCCCCTGGGCGGAGGCTTTTAGTTAAAAGGCTGGCAGTGACCTGAACTCACTGCCAGTTATTGGTTCTGCTAGCCTCTAGTCAGGTCTATTCTAGTCTGTCCTAGTTGCTTGTCAGTATCCTTTCGTTTGCCTGTGAGCTACACCTCCAGCCTTGATTCACCTAGTAGTTTTGTTGGTCTGTTACACCTGCCTCTCCTGTCGGCACTCTGTCCCCTGTTAGTAGTTCCATCCAGGTAGTCGCCAGGTCCCTAGCCAGCGCAGGGACTGCCGCCCAGTTGTCCGCCTGGGGTTAGCCAGGGCCGAGGCAAGTAGGCAGGGACAGTGGGGTGCAGGAGATCGGGGGGCAGAGTGCCGTAACAGCAAGAACTGCGTGTGTCCGGAGAGAGAGAGAGAGAGCGAAACCGCCAGAGAGAGAGGAACAAGTGAGTGACTGACAGATGAGAGAGAGAGCTACCGGGACAGAGAATTCCCACAGATAACTTTGATTGTGGATGTACAAATACCCCGTGAATACTCACTGCTTCACCACTGTAAAGAACTGTTTATTTGTTGTTTGCTACCATCGTTTAAGTAAGCAGACAGGACTGAACGTTCCTGATTCTTGTCCAGAAATGACACTCTGTGTGTGAATTATTTTGTTCTACTTTATGACATCTAAGAGATCCACAGCAGAGGATGGAATGTTGGTGTCACGAGTGACAAACAGGACTACAAATAACCACAGTTAATAATTTGTGATCTCCCTCTGTGGGTAACAAGGTCAGGTCCAAGCAAAAAAATATGCACCGATTGAAATGGCTAATTGGCTATTTGAGTGATCATCTTTGCATAAACTCTTAAGTATGTAATTAGTTACTTAAGAGTTAAATGAAGGCGAAGCTGTATATCCAAACAGCTGCTTTGTTCTCGGAGCTGTCAGCTGGTATCCCGCTGAGAAGTCAGAGCGGGATACCAGCTGAAAGAATACTATCAGCGGTATTCCCCCGAGAACTCAGCGTGCGGCGTTGATAAGAGCCATCGGTGACTTTTAGCTTGCTAAGAATTAGCGATAAACGAATAGTGCACGAAAAATGAACTATTGTAGCGCGTTTAGACGCAATGGTTATCACTCAAAAGATGGCTTTTGAGCCAACGAGTGATAATCATTGTGTCTAAATGGGCCTTAAATCTGCTTTTTAATAGAATTTGTGGTAGCAATACCCATGATCTCTAGGAGTGCCATTCGGAACCTCCATGGGCAACATATAGATGCACTTATTTAAAGCAAGACAATTTTGTGATCGTGGTGCTTTAAGCTATAAAACACGTGTACTCTGTGTGATGCATTTCCCAGATTGCCAGGACCATCCTGCTTTCCTGGCGCACCACAATTCTGTAATATCAGAAATTATCAAGTACAGAGCACTTCTGGCAAACAAACCTTCTGAGTCCACTTAAATACTTTAAGGGCTCCGTCACGTGGGACGTCTTGCGCATGCAAAAATTGGTATCAATGGGTTCTTGTTATTTTACGTATTTTGTGCGTGTATTTCTATTGCACGCAAAAAAATAGAACATGCTTTATTTTGTGCGCATTTGTGCACCAAAGCGCCCCATATAAGTCAATACGCAACAGGATACAGCTCAAAACCGCAGACTGAAGAACACATCTAGACCTCATTAGGATAAGTTGGCTTTTAAATCATGGCAGGTGGGTGTCCCGTGCCCATGAGAACAGGCCCATGTTCAAAAAGAGTACAGAAAAATGTTACGACACAAGCGCAAAAGTGCCTTGTTCACAGTGCAAATGCGTTGGATTAAGCTGCGCGATTTTCCACAATGAAGTCCCCAACTGTAGCAGCATTATTTCTACGCCGATTGTGAGTGTCGGAAAACGTGCTACTGTTCTGGCCGAGGACGCCAGAGAGATGGAATCTACCTTCCGCTCACCCCAGGGTCTGGACTTGTCCCAGCTGGAAGATCGCTCACCACTACTATGCTATGACAGCCAGAGGCGTAACTTGCTCCTGGGCCCCAATGCAAAACCTGGAACGTGGCCCCCAACTATAATGCTTTATTCATAGTACTGGGCTTCCTATATGGAGAAGAGAGGCCTTATGGGCCCCCCAAGGCTCCTGGGCCCAGGTGCAACCGCATCCCCTGCACCCTCTATAGTTACACCCCTGCTGACAGCCCAATCCTGGCAGACCTCCTGCCACAACACCAGACCTCTGCACTGCCATGGGAGACCCTTTAGCACTTGTGGCTGCCAGGATGTGCGCCAAGGCACAGACAGGGGGATATTCGTGGCAATGAGCAGTGGAGGAGAGGACCAGACCCCGACGATCACAGTGATGATCGCTGTGAGCTGGTAATCGGGCCGGGAGATCATAGATCCTCCCAGCCTGGGATGAAGTCGGATGTGCCCTGGCGGAGGGAAGACGTCTAAAGAACAGAAAGCCCGGAGGCTCAACATGAACGTTGGGAGAGGAGACGCATGCAAGATCAGTGATGCCCTGGGCAAGCTGCGACCCATCATCCCTTATGCCCATAGCCCTTCAGTCAGGAAACTCTCCAAGATGGCCACCCTGCTGCTGGCCAGGAGCCACGTCCTTATGCCAGCCCAGGCGTGGGCAAACATGAGAAGACTGGAGCCCGGCACAAAACCCTTCAGCTCACTCCATACATCGATGTGCCGTTCTGTAGCGGCGCTATGGGGTGCAGAACTCCCTCACAGACATAAAAATCTTGGCCGCATAACGGGACAAAATCAAAACTCTATTCTCGGGTGTGAATACTACGCCTGAGAATGGATAGGACTTGCGTTCCCGCTATTTTTTTTCTCAAACTCCTGCACTATGGCGCAGAGTCTGAACGGCAAGCGAGGAAAAAAAAAAAAACCTCATTCATGCACAACTACTAGAGATGAGCGAACGTGCTCGGCCACGCCCCTTTTTTGCCCGAATACCGCGATTTTCGAGTACTTCACTCGGGTGAAAAGTACTCGGGTGCGCCGGGGGGCGAGGAGAGGCGTGGCGGCGTGGGGGGTAGCAGCGGGGAACAGGGGGGAGCCCTCTCTCTCTCCCTCTCCCCCCCACTCCCCGCTGCAACCCCCCGCGCCGCCACGGCGACCCCCGAATTTTTTCTCCTGAGTACGGAAGTACTGGAAAATCGCGGTATTCGGGCGAAAAAGGGGCGTGGCCGAGCACGTTCGCTCATCTCTAACAACTACGCTTCGCACTGGTGAGCATAGTGGCGCATACTCTCATCTGAAACCGCCCTTTGTCCTGCTTCACATGTGCAGATTCCAATTATGGAATCCGCACGGAGGATCCGCAGCAAAACGCGGGCATTGAAAAGCACGTTAAATCGCTTTTTTGCTCACACTTGCATATTCCGGAAGCAGAGGAAAAATCGCAGCATGCTGTATTTTGCCACGGGTTCCGCGCGGCCGGCCTCCATGGAAGTCAATAGAGGTCGCCGACCGGCAGCCCGCCACGGGTCCCTGCAGGAAATACAAACAGTAAAAGAAAACCTGTACTGAGCATGACCGCGGCGAGCGGCCGCAGTCATACGTAATACAGAATAGTCAGGTTTGGGGAGTCGCCGGTCGGCTCGCAGCCAGACACCGCTGAGGGCGGCAGGTGCGCCCCAATGAAGCCGCCCTGAGATGGCAATATTAATTTTTATTTGTAATTAAATCAAGGCAGAGGAATGAAGTGATTAACAAGAGGCTCATCAGGGAGGACATGTTTACTTCGTGGGGTATGGGAACTTGGTAGTCGACTACAAAAGTGTCTGCAGCCCTCACAGCCGCATCATGTCAGCAGCTCTGTCGGGGAGCTGCAGTTACTCATAAACTAGTCTTCCCGCTCAGCAGCCTCAGCACGACGTGCTAAAGGTCACCACAGACTGTAACGGCCAGAACCCCCACACAGGTAGGTCTGCATAGAAAGTAGCGGGTCGGCCGGGAGGGCGCACCCGCCACCTCGCACACCACTGCACTGCCGCTATACCGACATGTGACGTCACGCACCACGTGACCGCAAGCGGCCGCCATTTGCACCGTCGTCCTGGGGTTTCTAGGTGACGAGGCTCATAACATGACTGCCGGCGGGCCCTGTGATGTGTGACCTGTCCCCAACACCCAGTGAGGGCAGAAAACTGCCATTTGTACATGTCCTCTCTGGTGCAATGGTGACAAGTTATATGGTTGTCTTAGAGGGATGTACCCATAGATGGGACAGCCTGGCCCTCTATTTCTGACCACCGACCAGAAGCACCCGAGCGCGTGCGTAGCACCGAGGCTCTGATAGCGGACACGGGCGACTGCCATATCGGCCCAAAATCACAATTGGCAACGTGCCATTTTTCGATGCAAAGCGTTTTGATTAACCCATTTTCGGTTTTTAGCACCCCCTCCTTTTAAAAAAATCGTAATTATTTATCCATTACCGTCACTGTCTGAGGACTCTTTTTTCTTTCTTTCGCGGGACGAGTTGTATTTAACCCCTTAGTGACGGAGCTTTTTTCCATTTTCGTTTTTTCCTCCCCCCTTTTAACAAATCGTAGCTCCTTTATTTATCCATCGACGTTGCTGTATGAGGGCTTGTTTTTTGCGGGACGAGTTGTATTTTTCAATAGTGCTATTTATTGTACCATATAATGTACTGAAAAAGTTGAAAAAAATTCTAAGTGGAGAGAAATGGGGAAAAAAAACGACATTCCGCCATCTTTCAGTGCATCTTGTTTCTACGGCGCACAAACTGCAACAAAAATGACCTGATAACTTTATTCTATGGGTCGGTACGATTATTACGATACCAAACTTGTATCGTTTTTTTTTTTTGCTGTATTTTTTTTAAAGACATTTATTTTTTTTAAATTATTTTCTGTGCCCATGTGAGATAAGATGACCAAAATCATTTCTGACGTTCTTTATTTTTTTTTCGGACCACGTTCACCGCTGTGAACTTTTTTTTAGTCCTCCTGGAGGACCACAACCAGCGATGCTTTGATCGCTCCTGCAGTATGACAAAATGCCATAGCATTACGTCATACTGTGATCTAACAGGCAGCCTATCATGCCACCCCACGGGGATGGCTTGATATGCAGTCTGCTAAGGCAGCCCTGGGGCCTTTAAGAAGGCCCCCAACTGCCATGACACCTGTATGTCTCCCTCGATCTCACTGCGGGGGGAGTGCAAGACCCTCCGAACATCGTACCGGGGGATTTAAATGCCGCTATCAGAATTGACAGCATATAAAGGGTTAATAGCTGCGATCGGCTGATTGCGGCTATTGCCCTCGTGTGTCAGCTGTAATAAACAGCTGGCGCCTGCGCTGTATGGAGGGAAATAGCGGCGTTATCTCCCTCCATACACGTCCTGCAACAGGATGCAAAAACACTATGGGGCTGTCACTAAGGGGTTAATGTGCCATATAATGTACCGCAAAACTTAAAAAAAATTCTTTTTGAAATAGAAAAAAGACTAAATTCCACCATCTTTGTGTGCGTCTTGTTTCTACGGCGCACAAACATGACCTGATACCTATATTCTACGGGTCCGTACGATTACTACCACAACAAACATAGCGTTTTTATTTTTTGCTGCACTACTTTTATTTTTTTTCAAAGATATTTATTTTTTATTATTTTCTGCCGCCATCTTCTGACAGCCATAACTTTTTTTTATGTTTCCATCCCCATAGTAGTGTGATGGCTCAGGTTTTGCAGGGTGTCCTGTAGTTTCTACACATGAACAAGAATCCCGCCCTCATATCGCGCTCGGAATCCATCTGATTCCCCATGGATGCGAGGCGTTTTAATGTGAACAGCCTGGCATCACTATGGGGATGGATGGATCCTCCGGCGCGGCCATCACGGCTTTCTCACATTGCTTTCAGGGGGGACCGACGCTGCTGCCAGGGCCGGGTTCCACTGTGGGATTCTGCATGCGGAATCCGACCCGCCCGTGTGCAGAGGGCCAAAATACATTTATTGCAATACAACTTCAGAACACAGAACTTCACTAAGTACCTATAAAGCAAATATGCAACTAATTTAGCATTGAATTAATTATTCTACATTATATACCGCATATACCCTGTTTCCCTGAAAATAAGACATACCCTGAAAATAAGACATAGCATGATTTTCCTGAATTTTTGAGGATGCAAAATGATTTTTCAGGCTTTTTGAGGATGCTTGAAATATAAGCCCTACTCCAAAATTAAGCCCTGCTAACAGTTAATTAAAAGAATCAACATAAATAGTGTCCAGTCAGCTATACATGTAAAAAAAGTTAAACCTTTTTGAACAAAAAATTAATATAAGACACTGTCTTATTTTTGGGGAAACACGGTACTCGAGTATAAGCCGAGTTTTTCAGCACATTTTTTTAATGCTGAAAAAGCCGCCCCCCCTCTGCTTATACTCAAGTGAGGAAACAAAAAAACGCAATACCCCCCCCCCCCCCACACCCCAGTCTGTGTCCCCGGCGGTGCGGCAAGCTGCTTGAGAATTCTCCCTGCTCAGCTTTGAATTCCCCCACGGTCAGCGCTATGTAAGTAAGCGCTGTGATTGGATTGAGTGCCAGCCAATCACAACCGGCTCTTGATCATTCACAGCCATTCAGTGAATGACATCACTGAATGGCTGTGATTGGTTTACCGAGCACGGTGACTGCTGTTGGATAGAAAATACACAACAAAAGTGATCAAAAAGCCTTATGTATCCCAAAAATGGTACCAATAAAAACTACGGGTTGTCCCGCAAGAAAATAAGCCTTCCTACAACCCCCTTGAGCAATGTACATGAGCAATGCAGTGCGGGAAAAGCGCTGCATGTCCTGTTGTTTTCAATGGGACAGGAAAACAGATCACACAGCATTGGTGTGCATGCGAGTGAGATGCGAGGTATCCCTCTGAAACTAATGGGAAACACTTGCCGATCCCCTGGCACGGCTATCAGTGATGGGAGGGGATAAGAGGTCTTTTTAACATAAAAACGCCTTGCATCCACGGGTAAATCGCATGTCGGCGAGTGCGATATCAGGCCAATATTGCGATTGCCCATGTGGAGGTGGCCTCACCAAGCTAATTTGTCTTTCAAGAGTCTGGGGTATCCAAATTACTATCTCTAAGGCTGCCTTCACACACAGTGTAAAGGCCCATTTACACGCAACTGTTATTGCTCAAAATTTGTTCAAACAATGGCATATGAGCGATAATCGTTGCGTGTAAACGCGGCCATCATTCACTCTTTGGTTGAACAATGATTTTAAGATGAGCTTAAAATTCATCATTCAGCCGGAGAGAGATAACAGGGACCGCACGCTGTGTTCTGTACAGGAGCGTCTGATTACATTGTTTTCAATTGTATTAAATTACGCTGTAAATCCACAGTGGCCAAATCCACGTTTTTAATTGAAAAATGCTGTGAGATTTAACCCTTGTATTTCAAGGCTTGAATCGCGCAGCATAGGTCCGAAGCATAAATAGACAGGCTGTGGAATTAGAATCAGTTTTTCTAAAATGCTGCAAATTTGTTGCAGACATTTTCCACGCCGTGTGAAGATTTTTAAAATCCCCTCCACATGGCGTGTACTGTCAAGTCCGCAGCATTTCAGCCACATGTGAAGGCACCGTAAAGTCTGCACAGCGGATTCTGCTGCGGTAATTCTGCAGCGTTTACAGTACCAGCCATGTGGAAGAGATTTCAGAAATCCCTTTCATATAATGTTGGAATTTTCCGCAACAAATCTGCAGATTGTGTATTTATGCTGCAGTATTCAGCCCTTGAAGGGTTAAATCCCACAGCAGACCCGGAAGAAAACCTGAGGCCAAATCGGCACCATGTAGGTTCTCTGTTGCAGCGATTACACAACGTGTGACGGTGGCCTTACAGACCGGTCGTGTTGGCTGCCAGGTAGATTTCTCTTCCAGCATGTGATGCACAATTACAACATAGTCACACGCCTAGCCAAAACATGTAGAACAACTGGATTGTTGGATCATGAGTAAGGACTGGGTGGAGTTACGAGTCGTGTGCTCCATTCCTGACCGCTGAGGAGCATCATGCGGTGGTTATTTATTCATTCATTTTCCATTGGAGGGTATTTCGAAAATCACATTGTGGAAGCAAAGTGAACGGACCGGTTTTACATGTGACCCCGATCGTGTGATGCCTCTAGAAATTAGTGGAAGAAGTTCTCTTACTGCAAACTGTGTCAAATGAAAGTCTTCCACCACTTGTCATCTGCAGCTCCTGGACTTGCATCAAGCAGCTCTAGTGTAGTGTACCATGATGGGAGGCACTGATGGATGGGTCACTTTACATGCCCCTCACTCAGTGGCCATTGTCAGGAAGGGAGTGGTATGCGGTTGGCAAAAAACACTTGGCTAAACAGAGGGTGTGCTTCAGGAGATGCTGGAATTAGTACTGTGATAGACATGATGATTATTTTGGTATAAAATGTCTATCGATTTATATAACCCAAATGTATTTTGCTGTTGTAATGACTCTAAGCTCTGTGGAGTTTAAAGGACACACACAATCTAATCATGGTATTTGCTAGACAATGGATGTATGATGTTAATGTTAGCTAAGTACATAGAAGTTACACAAGAAGCCTCTAAGAGTTAAGGGCCATAGTGTTGTGTGGATCTGTGTTCAATACTGAGTGTTTACCTAGCCCCCTTCCACTCCCATCCTGAAGCTAGTTAAACAATGATTCATCACTACACGGAGCTGACTTCAGCTAGGACAAAGTCCATACTATTGCGGACGTGATTCTATATGATCCGACAAATGAGAATCTTATATGTTACTGATGTAATCTGTTGCACGCCCATTGAAGGGCGGTTGTCATGTGTTATAATAAAAAGCCTGAGCCTCTACACATTGTAGAGACTCTCCCGGTTTTAGACCAGCATTTGTGTCTGATTCTGCGCGACGATGTGTGCACACGATATAATTCGGAAGCTACAAAATACCCCAAAACCTGCTGGAGAAAACTATAATCCAGAACAGTGGCGTCCCTGGGTGGGCGAGTGGATCTGTGAGGTCACAGCCTGGAACGTACAGAGATCGGCAGATGGCACGCAGAACTCAGGGGCCCGAAAATCTAAAGAACACGGTAAGATTGCTTTATGTAAATCTACCGATGTGAGCTGGGTTCTGACTGCTTTTCTGCCTGTTGCTGATCCAGACTGGACCTTCACTGAAAGACAGGTCTGTCCACTCGGAAAATCACCATGTTACCTGTCTAGGGGTATTTTGTATGCTGTTGTGTCTGAGACGGTTAAACACTGTGTATACAAGACCAAGAGATAAATTCTGTGAGGGTTAATGTGTCGGGAGGGCGGACTCGGCTGTTTAAGTCTGAGGGAACACGCCGGAGAGACACGTGCTCCTAGGTAACTAGTATGAGGTTAGGAAGATTTATGATACGTATACTTACCTTTATGATTGAGCGTGTTATGTTCTCATATGTGGAAAGGTATATACGTGTGAAGTATAGCCGTGCTTTGTGACGGCTGGCTCCAGAAACTCTTGGTCATTGAAAATAATTGTCAGTCTCTGTGTATAGCTAAAATGTCCTGTCCAGACGGATTACTAGTAGAGGTTGGTTGTTATAAAGGTAGATGAGATATATACCTTGAGCCGTTGTGGGTATTCTCCAGTAATCCCGTCTGTCTGGTATTATAGAAAGAATGTGCAGTGTTTATTATTGGGGGGAGGGATGCTGATAAGAGTGAACTGAAAGCTTTTTCCAATTAACCCTTTCTGTTTACTTTGTCTTTCCCTGTGTTTTGTAGAATTAATGTGCATTGTAATCTGAGTGGGAAAGAGAGGTTATATTGGAAGGATTTGAAGATAGAATGAGAAGGTTAGGCATAGACGCAGGTTGTTTAGAGAATGGGGAGCAAAGTGAGCTAGGGCAAAGGTCATAGAGCTTGTGATCTGGTTGCTGAAGGGAAGGGAGCAGAGTTTACTGAACAATGGGAAAGGACCAGGAAAAGTTGCAGAAAGAAATGTTAGGTCATGGACAGATAAGCAGAAATGAATATGGATAGGTAAGATAGATTGTAGAAAGTTTTCAGAAGATGAGCAGGAAGCCTAGCAGAAAGAAAGGTGTTTTTAGATTGCTAGGAGGAGGTATAACGTAGTTAAGAGATTGAAGAGGGGAAAGCATGTAGGGGGGTATGTGTATTGCTTATGAACAATGTAATGCCTTTGTGTTGACTACAGCCCCTCCCTGTAATGGCGGCCGTGCTTGCAATGTTTACAACCCAACATAGTGTGACTTGAAAACAGTAAATGTAGTGAGGCCTGCCCCCACCCTGAAGTTACTTCCCCCCCCCATGTGCTCACTTTCAGGGTGTGTGATGTTACTTCCGGTCCCTCCCCATCCGGGACAGGACCTGGCCCCGCCCCTTCCTCCTCCAGCGGCCATCTTGCCTCACCTGGAAGTGCTGCTACTCCTGGGCCCGCCCATTCCTCCAGCGGCCATTTTAGCCTCACCTGGGAGATCTGTAGCCCCGCCCCTTTCTGCCTCTGGCAGCCATTTTGCTGCACTTGGGAGGCCTATATTTCCCAATGCCACTGTATCCAGTGCTAACATCATGATTGTCTGAAGTAAGGTTTTGTTTGACCGGCCTTTGTTACACTCCAAGATGTGGCCACTTTGGATGTGTGATAAGTTCAGGGAAACAAACCTTTGTGAAGATGCAGCTTGGGACATAGTAGATGACTAAGCTGGTTTATAGTGTATGGAAGATTGGAGTTGATGCATGGGGGGCAGAGACCAGGAATACATGACAGGGGACGCTCTCTCATGTTCCCAGGGGCTCTGTTTTCCACTGCCCGCTTCTCCAATGGATACTCAGACAGATGATGTTATGGAAGGCTCCTACAGATGAAATAATTTCACTATAGTCACCCAGCAAACTTTTTCATGCAATTTGGTCAAGTAATTTTACTTTTTATGTGAAGAAAGAGGGACTGAATTGCCCAGAGTAGGATGTTAATTCATCCGTATTCTTTAGTTTTTCTTTAAGTCTTTTGTATATTCTAGTGTCAGTCTACACTGAAGCTATAATTATATTCCGACAGGAGAGTAAAAGCTAAACGCTGGCCATAGCCTGAAATACTATTACACTGGGTGACGTAAAATTTGACTTGTGTTGCGCCCCCTTGTGTTAAAAAATGCTAACTGCGACCTGAAAGGAAAAACATTTTTTTGTAAGGAGATTTTCGCTCAGACTTCGCTGCATACAATGTCACCTTGACCTACAAAGTGCTTGTTTTTGTGCCTCTTGGTTTACTAGTTTGAACGCAATGACTCTTTTTCCATTGAGTATTCCGGTTCAAAAGGGGGGAGGCAGAGGTGATCTGGGCCATAGATGATCTAGGTGTTGTAGATCAGCTATTGGGTTTGAAAAAAAAATAAATAAATGGAATAAGATAACAAGATTCCGAGCCATGTGAAATAGAACATCAGCACGATTATTTAGTACTAATACAGTAAGAAACTGCAGGTATGCAAACAGTTATCAGAACCTCTGTTGATAATGCATATGTTGAGCTTTTTGCAGATGGTACCAGGGTGAGGATTGATGACTCCACATCGGATATGCAGTGGTCACACAACAAGATGTCCTAGAAGCAGAAGTTCTGCCTCCGCATGTCACAGTACAAGAAGCGGAATTAAAGGCCATCACTAAGGCGTGTAGAGTGGCGAGAGGTAAGACCGGCAACCCTTTACACTGACTCCTGGTATGCATCTGGCATAGCTCATGATTACGGCCCAATATGGAAGGCCAGACAGTTTTTTTACTTTAGCAGGACAAGCAATTGAGAATGGTGCAGCTGTACAGAGTCGCATGGAGGCCCTGCTTCTACCTGACAAAGTTGAGAGTTCGCACCGATTCCTACACTGGAGAGGCGAGAAACGACACCCTCGCTGACAGCGCAGCAAAGGCAGCGACCCTTAAGCCGTGGAAGAAAGAAGAAAGATACTGACAGCATGAGTCAGTGGTAAAAAAACTTTGGACATTGATAAAAATTTGGACTTTGATATGCTAAAGACTTTTACAGTTACAAGCCAGCAAGGAAGGAAAGAATAAATGGACTAATATGGGAGCAGCAGACACAGGACAGCGTGTGGTGAACGGTCAACAGCACTTGCCCACCACAGTTCCTGTATCCCATGATGGCCCAGCTGATGGACGGAAAGACCCACCTAGTAAAGCAGTAATGACGACGACGCTTGAAAGAGGTTGGGCGACTTCTAGGTTCTCTGTAGCTGCTGCCTCATTTGTCCAGTTTAGCATGATCTATGCCATAGGTGAGTCAGGGCAGAAGTAAATTTGCCACATCACACTTGCCGGGACCACTCTACCCATTTCAGGGATTGCAAATTGACTACGTTCAGCTCCCACTTGTTGGGAAGTATGACTACGTGCTTGTTGTTGTTGATGTCTTTGCAGGTTGGAGGCCGACCCTGTTACCAAGGTAAACAAGTAGGTAACCTCAAAGAAGCTCATGAACGAGGTAAACTGTGAATATGGGGTACCAGAAGTGATTCAGAGTAAGACAGAGGTATAAACTTCGCAGGTGAATGTAACATGTCATGTCTGCTCTGGGTGTATCCCAGGCCTTTTACATACTCTACCATCTTTAGAGTAGTGGCAAGGTGGAGAGACGTAGTGGCACGCTAAAAGTAAGATACTTAAAAATGACGCCACTTTGGAAAGACTGTCATCCAATAGCCTTATACAGTGTTAGATATGAACCCAGGGGGATTATATATTATCTCCCTCCGAGATTGTTTGGGCTAGCCCCAAGGCTAGGTCGTTACTATCCTCAGTGGTTACAATTACAATCTGATGTGTTGACTGAGTATGTGATTTCCGTTGTTAAAGAACTAACCAAAGCCTATGCACAGGTGTTCTCTTCCAGACTCAGAGGCAGACACTGGGACACATATCTTGCAGCCTGGGGATTGGGTGCGCATCAAGAAGTTTCCCAGGAAGCACCCTCCTGAGCCCCGATTTGATGGCCCCTACCAGGTGCTTCTGACTACTGCCACAGCTGTGAAACTAGCCGAAAGACTTACATGGATCTATGCTTCATACTGTAAGAAAGCTTCAGATCCGGGAGACCAGTCTTAGTTGTGCCAAGGACATTACTCTGGTTAGGGCTAGTGAGAGAGGAGGGTGGCAACTGGAATCCTTAGTCGGAAGAATATGAGGGTATGGTTACCTTCTGTTATAACTTGTTCAATGCTCAAGTAGCCGCATATTCCTTCGACTATTGTATTGTAGTCCCGTGTCTAGGCGCAAGATCCCACCGCAGGCAAGATTTAACTCAGTCCAGCTGGTTATATGACTTATATACCCGGGGAATACAATATGTTTGCGCCACTGATAACGTCTGGGGAGAAGACTGCCGTTATTGGGGATTAGTGGGATGTAACGCAGGAACAGACTAGTCCTATAAACCGCGAAGTGCCTTAAATAAGAAAGATAGGAGCGGGAAATCCCTAATTAGTCGTATAACCCTCCTTGAGAATAATAAGGACAGCAGGTATTGGAAGGCTGAACTTAGTATGTTGCTTGGTTTTAATGCGGTTTTTACATTAACCATGGGAGATCCAAGCCCGGGGGACGGAGGGACTTATAGTCTGGGGACATACCGGTACGGGAGGACAGATCCCTTAGGGAAGTTTAAAATAAGGGGTATGGTAGATGCAGCCGAATGGAAGCCTTCACTTAGTCCCGTGCCCATAATTAACCCCCTCCGCCGTAAGATAAAGACCTTGACGAACATGATGATCATAGCCGACCCTACCTTTTGAGGACACCTTGACAATAGCGACTGGCTACTCTGATCAGAATCTCTGGTTGGAGTTGATGAGGTACAATGCTAACAGGAGCAACAAGTCTAACTGTTGCGTGTGCGGTAGTGCCCGACTACACTCGGGGATGGTCCCCCTAAATCTCCCTGTAGATGCTGAAGAGTGGTTTATTAGTCTCTTCACGAACATTTCCGCTAATTACACTGTCCGTGAGAAATGGAAGAAGGAATACTCTATAACTACTTAAGTGTTTTGCACCGAAGAGAGTGTTACTGACTACCCTGGAAACTACACCTGCCGGGCAAATAGGCAGGGTGGAGGGAGATTTTTGGGGAACTCACCAACGGGTATTGCTCCTCCTACAGTACGATAGGAGGGGAATAGATGCAGAATCAAGTCTAGTCCTTAGGAGACGTTTACTGGCTTTGTGGAGACATGAGGTAGAGGACCCGCCTGGAGGGTAATTGGACAGGGGAGTGTGCCTTAGTAAAGCCCTTATGCTCCTCCACATCCTGTCAGACAACATTGAGGATAATGAGGTTACCCCCAATAGTTAATTTATCTCGATCCAACTCAGTCTGTGTTTTGTGGTTATCCTGTCATGTTGGTCTATCCTTGTTTTCCGCATAGGTACGGCGGTTCCTTCCAGTCTTGTCACTAGGTAGTGTAGGGTCAGGGTGAGGCGACCTGGACGTGTTCACCATTAGGACTATCTCCAGGAGGGACATTGGTGTGGGTGAAGATTAGGGAGTCCCACGCCGTGCGTACCTGTGCAAGCTACTAGTATTGTAACATTATGCTAGAGCGAGAAGAGAGACCCCTGGTGGTAGTTTTGATCTACACGTATACATTGACATCATAGGATAGCCAAGGGGGGTACCTGACAAGTTTTAAAAATTAGAGACCAAGTTAAAACTAGATTCGAGTCCATTTTCCTGGTCATTATGGTAAATAAACATTGATTGGATTAATTATGTTTATTATAGTTAGCAGTGGTTTATAAATTATACTAGAGACGCCTTATAGGGACTAGTCGACCAATAGGACCTACCTCGACTATGACTTTTCAAAATAGAATGACCTTAGATATGACTTTAGCTAAAAAGGGGAGTGTCTGTAAGATGATAGGGGAGACTTGTTGTACCTACATCCTAGACGACACGTGACCCGCGGGTAAAGGTGCACTTGCCATTAAGAAGCTGACCGCACTAACTAAAAAGAGCTAACTTTTGGGACCAGCACTCGCCATGGATGAGCGGGTGGTAAAGGATCCTGGCACAGACGGGCGTCGCTGTTGTATGTGAACTGATGGTTACCTTTTCTGTTCTAGTCTGCTGTGTTATCCCCTGTGTCAGAGAGACCTGTGAAACTGATGCTAGAAAAGCCGCTCCCACCATGAGTTTGCTGGATGCATCCCCAGAAGGAGTGGACAAGTCCTACACCCCCTTGAAGACCCTAAAACGAACCTTCAACGCGCTCCAGTTATAGGCTCATGCGCAGAGAACTGTGAAAATTAGATAGAGAATTAGAGGATAGACATTTTAAGGGGGGATTGTGATAGACATGATGATTATTTTGGTATAAAATGTCTATCGATTTATATAACCCAAATGTATTTTGCTGTTGTAATGACTCTAAGCTCTGTGGAGTTTAAAGGACACACATAATCTAATCATGATATTTGCTAGACAATGGATGTATGATGTTAATGTTAGCTAAGTACATAGAAGTTACACAAGAAGCCTCTAAGAGTTAAGGGCCATAGTGTTGTGTAGATCTGTGTTCAATACTGAGTGTTTACCTAGCCCCCTTCCACTCCCATCCTGAAGCTAGTTAAACAATGATTCATCACTACACGGAGCTGACTTCAGCTAGGACAAAGTCCATACTATGGCGGACGTGAGGGAGGGTGGGCAGAGAGGTGGGAGATTCTATATGATCCGACAAATGAGAATCTTATATGTTACTGATGTAATCTGTTGCACGCCCATTGAAGGGCGGTTGTCATGTGTTATAATAAAAAGCCTGAGCCTCTACACATTGTAGAGACTCTCCCGGTTTTAGACCAGCATTTGTGTCTGATTCTGCGCGACGATGTGTGCACACGATATAATTCGGAAGCTACAAAATACCCCAAAACCTGCTGGAGAAAACTATAATCCAGAACAGTACTATATAGGTACAGTATATCTTTACAGGTAACCTAGTATGTAAGGCCGAAGAAAGACATCTGTCCGTCCAGTTCAGCTTATTACCCTCCAATGTTGATCCAGAAGAAGGTAAAAAAAAATGAAGTAGAAGCTAATTTTTCCTGTTTAAGAGAAAAAAATTCCTTCTTGACTCCAATCTGGCAATCGGAATAATCCCTGGATCAACACTCAAGAAAGGCGTCTACGCAGTGAATTTGCCATCACCACATCCTCAGGCAGAGAGTTCCATAGTCTCACTGCTCTAACAGTAAAGAACCCCCTTCTATGTTGGTGTATAAACCTTCTTTCCTCTGGATGTAGAGGGCGCTCCCTTGTTACAGGCACAATCCTGGGTATAAACAGATGATGGGAGAGATCTCTGTATTGTCCCCTGATAAATTTATACATAGTTATTAGGTTGACCCTCAGCCGTATTGTAGTCCGTCCATTGGCTTCTATCTCATTGTTTGTTTGTTTTTTTGCCTTCCTCTGGATCAACATAGCAGTTAGTCTTGATGATACGGAGGGAATCCTCTATTATTTTCTATGGGGTTTTTAAAGTAAAACGCATTGCACTCATATGCAGACACTTGGGATCTTTTCACACCTGTGAAATCACAATTTCACAGCTGCGATGCGATTTTTAAGCAAAAATGCATTGTCTCACATCCAAATCTGCAAGTGTGATACTTTGCTCGAGAAATGTCACCCGCTATTGCTCTCACCCGTGTGAGGGTAACCTTACACTGGCATGAAATTTAAAAACCACTGCGGTTTTGAAATCTACAATATGTGTATTTTTTGTTGCCTAAACTGTGCTTATCGGCTGCGGATTAACTCTATAGAGATCGATGGGAAACATAAAATGCACAATAGGGTTTTGACACAGATTTTGAAGCGTTTCTGCTACGGAAATGCACTGAATCTGATAGCCTTATGGTACGGGGAAGAAACAGATATTTACCAAGTTGACGTCTTAAAGGGGTTGTCTCGCGAAATCAAGTGGGTCTATACACTTCTGTATGGCCATATTAATGCACTTTGTAATATACATCGTGCATTAAATATGAGCCATACAGAAGTTATTCACTTACCTGCTCCGTTGCTAGCGTCCCCGTCGCCATGGTTCCGTCTAACTTCGGTGTCTTCTTGCTTTTTTAGACGCGCTTGCGCAGATGGATCTTCTCCCTTCGGCTGGTCTTGGAAGCATCGGCGTTTTGGCTCCTCCCCCTTGTACGTGTCATCGCGTAGCTCCGCCCCCGTCACGTGCCGATTCCAGCCAATCAGGAGGCTGGAACCGGCACACGTCATGGGGCGGAGCTACGCGATGATGCGTACAAGGGGGCGGAGCCAAAACGCCGATGCTTCCAAGACCAGCCGAAGGGAGAAGATCCATCTGCGCAAGCGCGTCTAAAAAAGCAAGAAGACACCGAAGTTAGACGGAACCATGGCGACGGGGACGCTAGCAACGGAGCAGGTAAGTGAATAACTTCTGTATGGCTCATATTTAATGCACGATGTATATTACAAAGTGCATTAATATGGCCATACAGAAGTGTATAGACCCACTTGCTTTCGCGAGACAACCCCTTTAAATGAAGCCCACGTGCCATGTGTGTACTGTTAATGCATATTTATATATTGTATGTTTTATTCTCTCTTTTAGGATTTCGACTTGAAAAGACAAAACACCCCACCAGCGATGACTAGCAAGCTAGAATTCATTTCCAGAAGGTCCCCCATTGTCTGCACTGGGGGATGTGTAGCATCCAATCAACCTCTGGCTACACAAATTGGCTTAGGTATTCCCTGCATAAATACATTTGTTTAAGTTTTTTTTTCAAAGAGAATTATTTTTTTTAATTGCCATTAAATTTAAAGAGGTACCAGCTTTTCATGGCCGAGATGGAAAAACCCAGCCCCCTGTTTCAAACCACATGTCGGAAACAGACTGGGGTACTGTACCTTTAAGCATACTGCTCCCTCTTTTCCCCAATAAGCACTAAGACACCGGCTGGCATTTTAACACGTGGGGTAGGCCACAGCTTTAGTAACTTAGCATTTTTAACATCGTTTTAATTATATTTATTTTACTTTTAACCTTTACCAACTTCTCGTGCATCTCCAATTAACTTTTTCAAAAGTCCCATAAGGCACCAGAAAGCCCGTTCAGCTCCAAACCGGGCTAGAAGGACCACCTTTCTAAACCCAAGGCTGGCATGAGAAGCTTTTCGCCTAAACCAGCTGTGACAACTTCCAATTCCGATCCGTGCACCCAACCTTCACATCTCTAAACTCCTGGGCGGGTGGGTGTCGTGTCTTTCCTAACTGTCCTCTGTAACTTTCTAGATCCTCACTCTGCACTGAAACTTTATCTCCTTTCCTCCTCCCACATATCAACAAAAATCCCGGTCGCCCAATCCGCTTCTCTCTACTCCCCGCCCCCCAGTCCCTAGGCAGCTGAAGTAAGCCATTCAGCTGCCTACCAAGCAGAGCAGTTCAGTCCAGCACTGTGTGCGTAGCTTTTATCGAAGTGAATGGGGGCTACAGAAACATTGTAGCACAGCTACCCAATGTAACTCCCCAAGTTACAGAAACACCATAGCGAGCTGTGCTATGCTGTCTATGTAACTTCATTGGGAGCTTCGGGAACAGCATTGTTTTCAAAGTTAGCAGTGCTTTCCGATCTCGGCTATGAAATCTGAGGTGGGGATAACCCTTTAAGTCATTGAACTGTCGTCTTCTATCATACTGCTAAAATTGTACCCATCCATTCCTTACTTTCTTAGGACATACCAAAGACAGGGATCCCCACTGGAGGCCACAATGGAGAACTGCTTTGTAAGAGCAGCTTCTACTCCAGCATACCCGGCCTGTTTACTGTACCTTCATGTGAATGGCTGGCATGTAATGCCACATTCCCTTGGCAGCGGCTTTTATGGGAGAACGAAATAGCAAGATATTGATCTTTCTGCGTTTTTGCTTTTTTTTTTTTTTTAATCGCCCATGTTTCCCTGTAGAGCCTTCATTTCATTGCATCGCAACGCACGAACTGGTGATTTTCGTGCAATGCGTTTTTAACATTAGAAGCTCCTATTGTCTATCGGGCAAGAAAATCATAAGCAGCAGCGATGAGATGCGAGATTGTTTTTCAGGAAAAAGCATCGCTGACACTCAAAGATCTCATAAGCACATATGCGATTTTTGCCATGATTTTCTCGTGGTGATATTGCGCTTACCAGTATAAGGAGCCCATGGTGTGGCTTCAAATGGGCACATATTTTGCGCAGTGAATAGCACACATTGTTTTCAATGGGTTCCTACTCACCATTCTTTTTTTGTGAGCGCATTTTGCTTTTGCGAAAAAAACACCACATGCTCTCTTTTTGTGTGTATTTGTGCACCAAAGGTCCCCGTAAGAGTTTATGGCGTTGCACAAATGCGCACATATGTACGCGTAAAACACTGCGCATACCTGCGAACACCGACACCTAATTTGGCTTAATAGCCACTTAAATCAGGGCGGGGTTGTTCCCCCCCCCATGTCAATGAGCAGTGCAGGCATGTGCGCAAAAAACCCTTAGGCACGGCACAAATACGTTGAGCAGGAGCGAACATTTTTGCCCTTGTGCCCGTCTGCAGCTGTCCGTAATCAAGCATTATTTTAACATTGTTCATTTCATTTGATTTCACTGTTAAAAAAACCATTCACATGGAATGGAAAAAATTGTTACATATGTTCTGTGAATCTGAGGCAACGTTCCTGTGTTACATGGGGCGTGTAATGCTGTGCGTTGTAAGGGATGAATGTTGTAGTGAAAGTCCTTAAAAAGAATCAACTTTGTGCGCCCATTCAGACAGCCCAAGTCCGGCGCATATACGCCGAGCCCGGAATGCCATCAGGCGGGGAGAGACAGTTTAGCTCTGCTAAACAGCCTCCCCCTTTCTGTCTCCTCCCGGCAAGGGGAGGGGATGGGGTGGGAGCTAGTGTGCTAATATCCCGCCCCTTGTCGACTTCCAGCAATGGAAGGGGACGGAAAAGGGCGGGAGCTTAGCAACTAGCTCCTGCTCCCTCGCATTGCAAACAGCCGGCAAGGAGTGGAGAGGAGGAAGGAAGGGAATGGGAGTTTAGCAGACACGCTGCTAAACTCCCTCCCACGTCCCTTCTCCAACAGCTACCATGAGGCTCATATGGGAGCCGCCACCGTATTCCTGCCGGGAAGATACATAGTAACTTTCATAGTATGTTAGGCTGAATGAAGACAATGTCTATCTAGTTCAGCATGTTTCAACCCCCCACTTGTGGATCCAGAGGAAGGGGAAAAAAAAGCCTGTTTAGCTCATTTGGAGGAAAAAAAGTCCTTCCTGACTCCATAATGGCAGCCAGAGTAATCCCTGGATCAACGTTTGAGATCAACAACCCCGCTGGTCACCTAATGTCTATATCCTGTAATGTCATAGCGCTCTAGAAAGACATCTAGTCCCCTCTTAAACTTCTCAATGGATTTTGCCATCACCACGTCCTCAGGCAGAGAGTTCCACAGTCTCACTGCTCTTACAGTAAAGAACCCCCTTCTGTGTTGGTGATGAAACCTGCTTTTTTTCTAGACGTAGCAGATGCCCTCTTGTTACCGTCGCAGACCTGGGTATAAACAGATCATGGGAGAGATCCTTGTATTGTTCCCTAATGCATTTATACATAGTTATTTGGTCGCCCCTTAGCCATCTTTTTTCCAGGGTAAATAATACCCATTTTGATAGCCTCTCTGGGTATTCCAGTCCCCTCATTCCATGTATTAGTTTAGTTGCCCTTCTTTGAACCCCCTCCAGCACTGTAACATCTTTCCTGAGTACCGGCGTCCAGAACTGTACACAGTATTCTATGTGAGGCCTGACAAGTGCCTTATATAGTGGGAGGATAATGTTCTCGTCCCTCACCTCTATACCTCTTTTAATGCACCCCAAGACTTTATTAGCTTTTGCAGCACCTGACTGGCATTGGTTACTCCAGTTTAGTCTACAATCTACTAGTACCCCCAGGTCTTTTTCCATATCACTTTTCCTAGTAGTACCCCATTTAGTGTATATTGGTGACATCCGTTTCTCCTGCCCATGTGCATAATCTTACATTTATCAACGTTGAACTTCATTTGCCATTTTTCTGCCCAACCCCCGAGCTTATCTAGGTCCGTTTGTAGCCGTACATTGTCCATCGTTTGTATTAATTATCTTATATAATTTTGTATCATCCGCAAATATTGATATTTTACTCTGCAGCCCCTCTATCGGGTCGTTGATAAATATATTGAACAGAATGGGGCCTAGTACTGAGCCCTGCGGCACCCCGCTAACGACGGTGGCCCAATCAGAGTATGAACCATTTATTACCACCCTCTGCTTTCTATCTTTGAGCCAATTCTTTACCCAGATACACACGTTTTCACCCAATCCGAGCTGTCTCATTTTATATATCAGCCTATTTGTGTCAAATGCTTTAGAGAAATCCAGATATACGAGATCAATAGACTCTCCCCGGTCCAGCATAGAGTTTACTTCATTGTAGAAGCTGATCAGATTGGTCTGACATGATCGCCCCCCTCATGAATCCATCCTGACCTTAAAAGCGCCCGGCCGAAATGCGCTCTTACGTACCACCTTGGTCGGGCGCTTTTACGCCGCGGGAATACACCCACCTGAATTGATGCATTTTAAACCAATGCCTCAGATGGGCAGCGTATATCGGGCGGAGCGTGAAAGCACGGCTGATATACGCTCGTGTGAATGAAGCCTGAAAGTCTAAAATCTACACCGTGTGAACTTTTTCCGCAGTGTATCCTGAGGATGGATCATCAATTGATTACTCCCAGAAAACACCTTTAAATAGGGTTCTAATATTCCAGATGACTTATGTTACAAATTACCACAGTCTACATGGCAGATAGATGTGAGAGGTGGCATACATTCACATTTATCGATGAGCTACGTGACCTACGTATTTATAATGATGAAAGACATGTCCATCAAATTAAACCTGTCTCAGAGCTGCAGTAGCTGCTTGATATCATTCTTTGATACATTCATTGTAACCCTGAATGCCTTTTGTATTACATTAGCTACTGGCTTTTTCAAAAGCTACCTGCCAGTATTGCCACTTGGGGAAGGGCATTTCATGGTTTGCCTATACTGACTAGTATCTTGTTGTCTCCATACATAAAGAACGCCTCTTGGTTTCATTTGTTCACTGCTGTTTGCAGCCTGGCTTTCTTAGACTATGAACATCATGTTGCAGTTGTTTAATCAATGTGTACACTGTTAGGCTGAACTCACACAGGGGAGGATTCTAAATGCGGAATCTGTATCTTTGCAGAGGATCCACGGCAAAACGCAGGCATTGAAAGGCATGTACTTTCCCTTGTCCGCAGCCAGCAATGGAAGGGGGTAGCATGGGGCAGAGCTTAGCTCCGCCCCTTCCCCTCCCATTGAAAACAGCAGGAGGGAAGGAGAGAGGCAGAGAGCCGGGAGTGAAGGGAAAAGACAGCTCAGACGGTAGCGTATGGCCGCCTGCAGACGAGCGGGTCGGATCCGGCAGCAAGAATTCTCGCCGCGGGACCCGACCCGAGAGCCTGCAGAGACGTCTGCATAGGAGTGCGTATTGTAATGCACTCCTATGCAAACTTTCAGTGGCGGAAATCCCGCGGGAAATCCCGCCGCGGGATTTCCGCCCGTGTGCAGGCGGCCTAAATCGTCCGACGGTGAAAAAGGCGGCTGATATACGCTCGTGTGAATAAGCCCTAAGAGTCACTCTCGAGACCCCAAAAAACAGCTGAGTTTGCAAGGGGAATAGGTGGTCACTAAATATATTTTTCCATAAACAGCATCTACAAGGAAAATATAGTGATGCACAAAACACGCACTAATAGGAAACCCATTCTTTTCAATGTGTCTATTCACAGGAGCGATTTATTTATTTTCTTGCAGAATGTTCTATTTTGGGGCTTTCCCTCGGGAAAGAATCGCCCATTGTTTCCTATAAGATCTTTAAAAATTCACATTGCACTCGCACATCATGCAGTTTTTTTCCATTCAAGTCCATGGAAAGCACTTGTAATCGTAATTTCCCAGAAGCAATGCGTTTTTTTTTTCTTTTAGCAAAAACGCATCATCTTGCTTCCAAAATTGCAAGTTGGCAAGTGCGATATCCGGCTGAGTTTCTGAATATAGCCTAAGAAATAGAGTTTAGGACACATTTAATTGGTTTACAAATCATAAATTGACAAGTGATACATTAAATTAAATGCACATTACATTCAGCTCATAATGTGTAATTTACAAGATAGGATAAGATTAGCGGCCGCAGGCGGATCGGCTGCGGGTGGATCTGCCGCGGCAAAACCGCCCCGTGTGAACCCAGCCTAATCACTGCAGTGGGCTGTAAGGAAGAAGTCCAACGTAGTTGTTATTATCTCAGACACAACTCAGCGGTCCTGACAGAAGACACCGACCTACCGCTACCACAGAGATCCGGTGGGCTGAAGGATCTGTGGTGATGTCACTACTGTGGGAGAAGCCATTCTGGAGTTTGGTAGAAAGTACTGTATACTGGATAGGCCGACAGCAGCTACCAGGACATGTGATGATGTTACCGTCATGTGATCACCTGTGTGGGTGGAGTCAGGTATCACATGACCAGGGGCTCATCACTGTATCTGGGAGCTGTGTGTCATGTGTGGAGTCGGGATGGATGTAGTAGAGCTGTGTGTGGTCGTGTGGGATCAGGATGGATGTAGCACAGCTGTGTGTGTAATGTATGGGTTCAGGATGGATGTAGTAGAGCTGTGTGTATAATGTGTTGTGGGTGTCGTGTGGGGTCAGGATGGATGTAGCACAGCTGTGTGTGTCATGTGTGGGGTCAGGATGGATGTAGTAGAGCTGTGTGTATAATGCGCTGTGTGTGTCATGTGTGGGGTCAGGATGGATGTAGCACAGCTGTGTGTGTCGTGTGGGGTCAGGATGGATGTACCACAGCTGTGTGTGTCATGTGTGGGGTCAGGATGGATGTAGCACAGCTGTGTGTGTCATGTGTGGGGTCAGGATGGATGTAGCACAGCTGTGTGTGTAATGTGTTGGGTCAGGATAGATGTAGTAGAGCTGTGTGTATAATGTGCTGTGTGTGTCATGTGTGGGGTCAGGATGGTTGTAGCACAGCTGTGTGTGTAATGTGTGCGGTCAGGATGGATGTAGCACAGCTGTGTGTGTCATGTGTGGGGTCAGGATGGTTATAACACAGCTGTGTGTGTAATCTGTAGGGTCAGGATGGATGTAGCACAGCTGTGTGTGTCATGTGTGGGGTCAGGATGGTTGGAGCACAGCTGTGTGTGTCATGTGTGGGGTCAGCATGGTTGGAGCACAGCTATGTGTGTCATGTGTGGGGTCAGGATGGTTGTAGCACAGCTGTGTGTGTCATGTGTGCGGTCAGGATGGTTGTAGCACAGCTGTGTGTGTCATGTGTGGGGTCAGGATGGATGTAGCACAGCTGTGTGTGTCATGTGTGGGGTCAGGATGGTTGTAGCACAGCTGTGTGTGTCATGTGTGGGGTCAGGATGGATGTAGCACAGCTGTGTGTGTCATGTGTGGGGTCAGGATGGATGTAGCACAGCTGTGTGTGTAATGTGTGGGGTCGGGATAAATGTAGTAGAGCTGTGTGTATAATGTGCTGTGTCTGTCATGTGTGGGGTCAGGATGGATGTAGCACAGCTGTGTGTGTCATGTGTGGGGTCAGGATGGATGTAGCACAGCTGTGTGTGTCATGTGTGGGGTCAGGATGGATGTAGCACAGCTGTGTGTGTCATGTGTGGGGTCAGGATGGATGTAGCACAGCTGTGTGTGTCATGTGTGGGGTCAGGATGGATGTAGCACAGCTGTGTGTGTCATGTGTGGGGTCAGGATGAATGTAGTAGAGCTGTGTGTATAATGTGTTGTGTGTGCCATGTGTGGGGTCAGGATGGATGTAGCACAGCTGTGTGTGTCATGTGTGGAGTCAGGATGGATGTAGTAGAGCTGTGTGTATAATGTGCTGTGTGTGTCATGTGTGGGGTCAGGATGGTTGTAGCACAGCTGTGTGTGTAATGTGTGGGGTCAGGATGGATGTAGCACAGCTGTGTGTGTCATGTGTGGGGTCAGGATGGATGTAACAAAGCTGTGTGTGTCATGTGTGGGGTCAGGATGGTTGTAGCACAGCTGTGTGTGTCATGTGTGGGGTCAGGATGGATGTAGCACAGCTGTGTGTGTCATGTGTGGGGTCAGGATGGATGTAACAAAGCTGTGTGTGTCATGTGTGGGGTCAGGATGGTTGTAGCACAGCTGTGTGTGTCATGTGTGGGGTCAGGATGGTTGTAGCACAGCTGTGTGTGTCGTGTGGGGTCAGGATGGATGTAGCACAGCTGTGTGTGTCATGTGTGGGGTCAAGATGGATGTAGCACAGCTGTGTGTGTAATGTGTGGGGTCAGGATGGATGTAGTAGTGCTGTGTGTGTAATGTCTGGCCATCAGCATGAATATAGTACAGCTGTGTGTGTAATGTGTGCGAATCAGCATGGATGTAGCAGAGCTGTTTGTGTCGTGTGAAAATCAGGATGATGTAGTACAGCTGTGTGCGTAATGTCTGGAAATCAGGATAAATGTAGTACAGCTGTGTGTTTGGTGTGTGGAGTCACGATGGATGTAGTAGAGCTGTGTGTAATGTCTGTGAATCATAATGGATGTAACACAGCTCTGTGATGCGCATTGCACCACCAGAAACACTGATACTACCATTTCCTAATAATTACTAGTTTTCTTATTACTGTGTATACATTGAAGGCTGTCAGCCAGTGGTCAGAGGTTGGCAGGAGCATGCATCTCGTGAATACATCAGACTCCTGCCTCATGGTGCTGGCATTGTGCTGCAGTGATTAAACTATGAACAATGAATCCTGTATTTGCACTCTCAGTAAATACATTTGTTCCCAGTAATGTAATGTAGACATTAGAAGTTACGTTTGTTGTCTTTATTTACAGATATTCTGAAGAAAGGTGGGAATGCCGCTGATGCTGCAGTAGCGGTGGCAGCTGCCCTCAATGTCACTGAACCCACTAGCACAGGAATCGGTGGGGATTGCTTCTGTTTGTTTTTTAAAGCAGAAACAAAGAAAGTCTATGGACTGAATGGGAGGTATGGATGGTTCAATGTTTCTACTTTACTTTGCTTCAAATTAGAGTTCCTACAAGAGATAAGTGCAGATTTTAGACTTATGTGTTTTGTTATGAACTGTGCCTTCTTTATTGTATTTGATCTCGGTGGCTCTGCTACACCGCTGCTCAACTCTACTGTGTCACTCACCACCTAACAAATAGTTAAACCTCCCTGCTAGTGATGAGTAGCTTTGAGCAATTAGCACAGTGAAGGTCCTCAAGATAAGCTATGCAGTCAACTTGCCAAAGTTCTCAAATGGCAAACCCCTGCTGTAAGCGTGTCTGACAGTGGGATCATTCTCTGCTCCCCACTAAGTCAGCAGTCCGCCGCCTCTGCTACTGTTTTAAGATGTAGCAATGGACAATTCAGTTTGGAGAATATGGTGACCAAGTTTTTACATCCAATATGCCGACTTGACACACATAATCATCACCAAAGGATGTTCATCACCACCACCTGAACAATCATATTTAGTTCTACTTGGACTGTGCTCTTTCTCCGGCAGACACCACTAGCCCAGGACCCAAAGATGTCTGGGTCAGCAGACTGGAACATTGGCAAGAACTGGCCCAGTTTGCCATTAGTAAATTATCTTGTCCACCCTCCAGTGTAGCTTCAGACAGTGTGGCTGCTGGTATTGTCACCCATAAGCAAAAATGTTTGTCGCCCAAAAGCTAGGAAAACCTCATGTATGTTAAAATGAATCAGGCCTGGAGAAAGAAAGATGGCCAAACACTCCTCTGACTAGCTGATGCACACTGTGTATAGCATGCATTGGTAGTCTATGACACTGTATGCTGCTCTGACTGATCAGTGCGGCTCACATTGACAACACTGGTTAATTAATGCAGGTGTTGTGTGTTAGACTTATGATGCATGCTAATGTACAGTGTGCATTAGGCAGACAGAGGAGCTGATGTGGCCCTCTTTGTTTCTCCAGGCCAGTAGGGTCACTTTAACCCATTAATAAGGTATTTTCCTCTTATCTTAACAAAGCAGAACCATTATAAATTAACTCAAAGTGTAAATAAAGCACCCTGATAGAACAGCACACCGTGACATCACGTTGCGTTAAGAGTCAAACTAAAGAACAACCCATCTGTAACCTTGTTTGTCCCATCCTTCCTTGTTTGTGGTTTATCATCTGTTTCTATGTCCTGTTCCTGTTCCGTCCTGTTGACATCTGCTTTGTTCCTGATCCAAGCAACCTTGCCAGTTCCTGCTCTGATTCCATGTCCTGTTCCTGTATGTTTAAAGTTTTGTTCTTGTTATTTCTGTTTTGGATTAAAGTCTGCATTGCCAAGTATCCTTATGTGTTTGTCATCCAAGCTTGGTCTCACCCTCGACTACATCTCGCCTAAGGGACCTCGTCCCGTGACATATGTGTTTACATAAAGTAGTCAGTATACATATCAAATGGGTATATCTGTACCTGCAATTATCTGCAAATCACATTGTTACATGCACTAGTAACATGCAAGAAAGGTATAACTTCAGGCTTATTTCCACGAGTGTATATCGGCCGGCGTTTTCACGGCTGTCCGATATACGCTTCCATCTAAGCAGTCCTTCCTTCCCTCCCACCCACCAGCTCTCTGCCTCTCTCCTCCACTCCTCCTCCGCTATGTCCCGCCCACTACCATTGCTGGCTAGGGGGAGGGAGCTTAGCTCCGCCTCTGTCCCACCCACTCCCATTGCAAACTGCTCGGAGGGAGGAGAGAAGCAGAGAGCCGGTGAGTGGGAGGGACAGCGTATATCGGCCGCGCGTAAAAAACCCAGCCAATATACGCACATCTGAATAAGCCCTTCCGATGTATGTGTTTATTACATTTTGTAAAAAGTTTTATTAATCTGACTTGTCTTTCACTGGTCATAAAATAGCGTTTATCACAATTCTGTATTATGGTGATTAATTCCAGTAACTGATATTGTTTTAACCTTCACAAAACGGGTTGTCCAGATTGGACAATCATTTGTGTTAGAGGGGCACCCTGTCAATAAATTGATTATTAGAAGTGTCCTTCTGTTGAAACCCCCAGCAATCAGCTGTAATCTGCAGATGAACCTGACAGCAAGTATTGAATTTCCCTGCATCCTCTGCCGTCCTCCCACATGCGGAATACGACCTGCTCGTTTGAGCCTGGCCTAACCTCACTATGAAATGGTTGGGGGCCTGTTTAAATAAACAAGCATTGTCCATCCGCTTTAAACAAATATTATTATTGGTTGGTAGGGCTAGGGCCACTCCTAAAAAGCTTAACATCTGCTTGGAATTGCATGCTCTCCTCAATCACTTAGGTTGACAGTAATTTACTCATGTACTTGGCACTGCATATAGATTGTTATCTCCAGTGCTGCACACCTGCTCTTACGCTTCTGATCCATTGTCAGATTACTAATTAAAAATTAACTAAAGCTAAGCTCATACTTCTACTGCTTTTGTTCTATGGAACTCCGCCTGGTGCCAAATTGTTTTTAATAGTTAATCCCGTTTTTCTGGGTTGGTATAGCTAATTCCTGCATGTGGGACACTCTCAGAGGATCATAAAACACATTTGTGGGGGGTTCTGACGCAGATCCGGCTGACAATGCACTGCATGCATCGCTTTTTTTTCTGTCCAAAGGCTAGGCAGCTGAACAGAAAGCAGGCGAACCCCATTATAGTCCATGGAACTGTTTGGTTCCGCCCAGAGACTCTTTTCAGTTCCGGCACTGTTCGGTTCCATCCAGAGGCTGTATCTATATGTGTATTTGTAATAAATATTGATCATTCTGAAAATTACCTTTCATATCCCTGTTATTTTATATGATCTCTAGTGTGCCAGTTAGTTTCATAGACACTGCTCTTGCGTTCTTCGTATCTGAGAGAGCTGAGAGCACTCAGGACAGATTCAGCTGGGGAGGGGAAAATCAGAGTCTGTATGGGGGAGAAGAGGAGTTCTCTCAAAGGCAGCATCAGTGGGCACAGGGCAGATAAGATCCCTCAAGGGGCAACAGAAGGAGGAAGCCGTATAGGAACAAAGGTTTGCTAGTGCATAGAAGTAGCATAATCCTGGATTCACAGACGTCACATCCAGCAAGTACTACTGGAAAGAACATGCCCACAAGCGAAAAGCCTGAAATTAGGAGCAGGTTGCCAATTTATTCAAATATCTAATTTAGTTTTTTGGCTTCATTATTTTTCTTTGCATCATAATTTCCTAATTCAGAAATATACATTTTCTGATTTACAGTGGCAGATGTCCAGCAGCACTGAGTTTGGAATTGTTGAAACAGCAAGGGTTCGATGAGGAAAACCCACTGCCTCCTTCACACGCTCACAATGTCACTGTGCCAGGGGCGGCTGCTGCTTGGGTTGATACCATTTCTCTGTTTGGAAGTAACAAGGTAATTTTAAGCTGCAATTTACTGTATCCCGGTTTACATGAAATGGAAAAATAAAAACACAGACACTCTATTTGAAGTGTTTCAGCTTTAAATAGTGGTTCCTTACATTATTTATTAAAGGGACTGTACTGAGATAGAAAGTCATCCCCGAGTCACAAGATAGGCGATAACTTTCTGTTTAGTGGGAATCCATTCGCTGGGACCCACACCATTCCGAAGAAAGGTGGTTGCACATGCACGGTGCTACTCCATTCATTTCAATGGAAGAGCCGGAGAGCGCCCCCACTGAACTGAATGGAATGGCAGTAGAGGACTTTTGTGAACTCACTTCTCTGGATCATCGTTGGTCTGTCACCGATCAGAAAGTTATCCCCTATTCTTCTATCTTGGCATGACCTTTTTAAATAGGTGTTATGAATGTGTACAGTATTAGATGAGCCATAAGATATGTCTAATTCTGCCATGTCTTAGGGTCCCTCTATACGGGACTGCTTTCACACAGGAGCGAGGGTCGCTCAATGAATGGAGGCAGAGCAGCTGGAAATCACCCTAACTGCCCTCCTTCATTTACAGTAAGCATGCCATCATTCATAGATGAACCATGGCTTGTTTACACACGCCGACGGTCATTTGATTTTTATGCATGCAGGAACTAAACAACAAACAAATTATCATTTGTGATTCTGTCTTCCAGCCGTTACACTGAACAATTATCGTTAAGATACCCATGACCCAGTGGGAAACTGAGCTATTATCTTTTAGTGTAAAAGGGCCCTTAGATTCCAACTATGTAGCGAGATGTGCAAATCCTGTGTAAACTGGCTGACCTGAGACAATGTGACTTTTGTCCTCAACCAGTAGGCCAGCTCTGCTTCGATGGCCTTAATGATTATATAAATGTCTCCTGCAATGCTGAAAAGATTTCTTGGTTGATGGTTGTCCATGCAATAGAAGGACAGCCTGGGTTCACCAAAACAGGAGCCTCTCGTGTGAAGCGGCTCATATTGGGGTTCCCTAATGGGGTATATAGACGGGGGTCGTCTTCATGGGACAACTCTTTTTAAAACTTAGAGGTTGTCACCTATGGCATGGGTCTATTTTTAAGCATCTTTGGGAAACAAACCACAAACAAATAATAACTAAATCAAACTTGTTCCTTCTCTTGTGTCTGGAACTTTTAATAGTTGAGCCTCGAAGAAATTCTACAACCAGCTATTGACCTAGCTGAATTTGGATTTCCTGTATCTGAAGTATGCGCTTTTCAATGGAACTCAACAGCCGATAAACTACAGGCTTCCAATAACAAGTTTGGGGCAGACCTGCTGATCAATGGAAAACCCCCACAGCATGGGCAGCTTTTCAGAAACCCATCACTGGCAAACACATTTAAGGTACAAGCCGATTAAAAAAAATATTAATCTATTTTCTGTAGGATTAATGTATGAAAAGTACAGTATAGCGGCTGATTACTGTATATTCCTTGATAAAACACACTTCACATAACAAAACCTTTTTCTTTTTAAACAGTACTCATGATATCACTTACAAAAATGTCTTCTCTTACCAGAATAAGATACTTTTAGCCTGGGCGTTTTTATTTTTTCTGTTATAAGGGTTCATACATATGAAACTTTTTTATGAATGGCTTTAACGTGATTATTTATTTGTGGAGAATAAATACATCTCTGTTCACATATATACCACAACCATGTGCCGATTCCATCATACAACTGATCCCAACGACACCGGTTGGACCCAATTGACGTATAATGTGATTTTGCCATGGTTTCAAATAGCGCCTCTAAAGCTGGTGTGAAAAAAGACAACTGAAAACCATGAACTAAATGCAGCCTGCAGATGTAGCAAAATGTGACGTGACATTTAATGCATTATGATAACTCAACTACAATGTACTACAATGGTGTAAATCACAATGAGGCAGTCATGTTAACAATTGCTATATGCGTAAACCTTTTGGAAATGCATCCAGAATGCTATTGAACTGAGTGCAAAATAACTCTAGTAAATGACTAGCATACAAATACCTAGAAATACATAGAATACACAGTTTCTCTGATAATAAGCCCTACCGTGATTTTCGCGGGGAGGGCTTGAAATATAAACCCTGCCCCGAAAATAAGCCCTAGCTACATTACGTATAAAAAAAAAGCTATACTCACATAGCAGTTTCCATCCAAGACCCTCCCGCTGGGCTGAGGCACTCCAGCAGACTTCCGTGCAGTCCTCAATACCTACGGAGCATCTTTTGCTGGTGATGGGGCTTGAATACCCAGCCTCCAGCAAGCGTTTGATGTGATTAGTTCAGGAGCGCCACCTCAGCCAATTAGAGACAGTGCTCGATGAACCAATCACAGCTATTCATTGAATGACCTCATTGAATGGCTGGGATTTGTTCATCCAGCAACAGCTCTGATTGGCTGAGGCGGCGCTCCTGAACCAATCAGAGCAATTGCTTGCTGGAGGCAGGGAATTAAAGCCCCATCACCAGCAAGAGATGCTCCAACGGCATTGAGGACTGCACAGAAGCCTGCCAGAGCCCATCGGGAGGGACCCGGACAGCGCCTGCTCGGTGAGTATAAGACATCCAAAAAAATACCCTGTGCCTCTTTTGGGGCAAAAATTAATATAAGACAGGGTCTTATTTTCAGGGAAACATGGTAGTTAAGGATGTGTTCACATGTCAACGATTTGCTGTGGATTTTGGTGCGGATCTGCAGCAGTTTTCACCCTTTCAATTGAATTCAAACTGAAGGGGTGAAATCTGATGCAAATTTGCAACACAATCTGTGACAAAATCTGCAACTTGTGAACACACCCCTAAGGGGTTTTCCAAGACTAAAGTAGTGATGATAGGTTAGGATAGGTCAGCATTATCAGATTGGTGGGGTTTGCCACTTGAGCCCCCCACCAATCAGCTGTTTTAAGTGGCTATGGTGGTTAGGTGAGAGCCGTGACTACAAGGGCACAGCACAGTACAATTCATAGCAACTATGGCTGGTATAGCAGCTCGGTCTCATTAACTTCAATGGGACTGAGCCGCTCTTTTAGGACATGTGACCTATGAATGTGACGTGACAGGCCTGAGACGAGGCTGTGGTGCTCACCCAAATGCACAGCCTGTTTGACCGGTGATCTACAGAGTCCTGAGAGGCAGACCCCACTGAACTGATATTAATATAATCATTAATATTGTAGCTTCAAAAAAAAACACTTTCAACAATATCCCAGCATATATGTATCTGCTTACTTCCAGTATAGTTGTCTGGCATTAATGGGGTTTTCCATCATTAGAAAAATGGCTGTTTTCTTCCCAAAAGCAGTGCCACGCCTGTCCACAGTTTCCATGTGATATCGCAGCACACCATCATTCACTCCAGTTAAGCTGATCTGCAATAACAGACACAAACCATGGGCAGCTGTGGGGCTGTTATAGGAACAAAGCAGCCATGTTTTCTAAAGCTGGATAATGTCTTCAATGTCACAAACACTATAGAATGCCTTTTATAGGAGAACTTGTCACTTGGACATTACAAGATCTTTTTAGGTCAGTGCAATGTAACAGCTGTTTGTGTGATTGGACTTGTGTATCCATGGCTTGTAACTTCCGCACAATCACTGAACTTCACAATTCTGTCCTGCTGATGCTTGTGGTCCGCTGTACAGAAGGGGTTCCATTCCTTGGCCTTAACATTTGGTGTCTGGTAGTTTGAGAAGCTAAGCGATGTTTTGTCCATCTGTATGTACATGATGTAAATGGAAAGCATAGAGATCTTTCTAATGTTCTTTTTAAACCCAGACCTGTAATTATGACAAAGGAGTATCTACTACTCCCAGAGGAAAGAAGGTTTCACCATCATTATAGACAGAGATTCTTTACTGTAAGAGCAGTGAGACTATGGAAGTCTGTGCCACAAGATGTCATCATGGTTGATTCATTGAAGAAGTTGCAGCACGGCCAATATGCCTTTCTTGAAAGTAGTGATATCACGATTTATGGATACTAAATTTCTACAGATGGGTCAGTAATCCAAGGATTTATTCTGATTGCCATAGATGGAGTTGGGCAGGAACTTCCCCCCCTAATATGGGGAAATTGTCATCCACCTCATAAGGGTTCTTACCTTGCTGTGGATCAACAATGTGGGATTGTAGGTTGCACTTAAGACGCATTTACACCAGCCGATCACTAAAAAATCGCTAATCGGCGATCGTTTTAGTGATAATCGGTGCATGTAAATGTGCGCCCATCGTCCACTTTTCGAGCACTGCTGGTTGATCGTTAAATTCAAGGTAACCTAAAAATCGTTGTTTTAGCCTTATCAGCAGTTCTCCACGGGGAGTGCTGCTAGCATTGTTTCCCATTGGAGAACAAAGGCTCTGAGTGCAGATAATAGCCTCCGGCTATTAACTGCATTCAGGGAAGGCTTCCTTTGCACACTTAATTGATATTTAAAGGGGTTGTCCCGCGGCGGCAAGTGGGTCTATACACTTCTGTATGGCCATATTAATGCACTTTGTAATGTACATTGTGCATTAATTATGAGCGATACAGAAGTTATCAAAAGTTTTTTACTTACCTGCTCCGTTGCTAGCGTCCTCGTTCCCATGGAGCCGACTAATTTTCGCCCTCCGATGGCCAAATTAGCCGCGCTTGCGCAGTCCGGGTCTTCTGCTCTCTTCAATGGAGCCGCTCGTGCAGAATGCCGGCTCCGTGTAGCTCCGCCCCGTCACGTGCCGATTCCAGCCAATCAGGAGGCTGGAATCGGCAATGGACCGCACAGAAGAGCTGCGGTCCACGGAGGGAGCAGACCCCGGCGGCCATCTTCAGCAGGTAAGTATGAAGACGCCGGACCGCTGGGATTCAGGTAAGCGCTGAGCGGTTTGTTTTTTTAACCCCTGCATCGGGGTTGTCTTGCGCCGAACGGGGGGGGGGGGGGGGGGGGGGTTAAAAAAAAAAAAAAACGTTTCCGCGCGGGACAACCCCTTTAAGTAACTGCATAGCTACTTAAATACCAATTTATACTTTATGCAAAATGATCGCTCAAAGCTGTTGCTCAACTGTCGTTTGAGCCATCGGGCTGTGTAAACCAGCCTTTAACGGACCTGTGTCTTTGTTCAGCCTTATCAACTATGCTAACTATTGTGCGACACCAAACTATCTTTCCCAGGTTAGCACTGCTTCCGTAAGCATCATGAAGCTAACCTCTTGGCACATCATTTGGAGGATTCTACCAGCCCCTTATTTTGCTGTTCACAATACAGATGCCAGATACTTGTAAAGTTACCACAGAACGTGTTTTCAAGTTGTTCCTTCGAGCCCGTTCTTATTAGGATTGAAAGGTTCCTATGCACATTAGACTTCAGTCCTCCGAAGCCCCTGAAACGACAGGTTCCGATGATTGTCTGATGTGAGCTGGGGCAATTTAACTTTTCCTCAACAGATGATTGCTGCAGGAAAGAAGGATTGGGGATTTTGAATTTCAATGCCCCATCCTTTTTTTCCTGAGGAGATAAGCCAGCGCCAGAGCTGTTTGGCTGCAGCTTACCTCCCTAAACACATGAGTGTTTGGCCAAGCTGAATTTTTTTGTGTATGAGATAGCTGGGGGAAAACAGCTGTTGGACACAAAATCGCACATCCAACAGTTGTTGAAAATCTATGAGCACCAAGGGATTTAAAGTATCACTTTGTCAACTATTATTGAATTTCTTTATCTATTGCTTGGCTAAACCTTGACTGAAGGCAGTTGATAGCCCGCGGGCTCTTAAACAATGCTTAGAGTGAACGACGATTTTTAGGTTGGACTGAATTTAACGATCAGCTAGCAGTGCACAAAAAGTGTACAATGGGCGCACATTTACACGCACCGATTATCGCTAAAACGATCGCCGATTAGCTTTTTTTCTTTTTTTTTTAAGCAATCATCGGCTCATGTAAATGGGCCTTTACTCTGTTTGGTGATTTGATGGAGATTATAAAGAAATTTAGAGTTTAGGAATGAAACAATAGTATAATTTTATCATGATGAAAAACTACCTTGATGACCTATGACTACAGTAAATCCGCTAGTTCCTCTTAAAATGCTATTTCTGGCCAAAAAGAAAACTAGTTGGGTTTTGTACTTTTGCGAATATTTATTACTTCTGCTCCTGTGAATTCCCATGTATCCCTCCAGGAAGCTGGAAATCTATAGGGATTATGATACAGGCAACAATGGTGGGGCACATACCAGTAGATGTAGCTTTTGAGCACACATTATTGTTTTTGATCTTTTTCTCTGACTGAATGACTGTTACTAAGCAGTATGTCTCTTGGCTTTTTAACCCAATAATTTTTCATATGGCTGGGCTTTAAGCCCGGGACCAGGCGCCGTAAATTTACGGTGCCTGGTCCTAAACGGGTGAAAAAAAAGTAACTGGCTTCTCATCAAAAAGAAATGACCTGAATTGACTGTACGGTCATGTAATATAATGACTGTGGAAAGCAGATAATTTGTTATGTCACTGATTGTGCAACTGAGCTATTCTTGGCTTTTCCATGTGATCTGCTAATAAAATGCTGATTTATTGTGGGATATCCACATCCCTCTAGTAGAGTTGTGAAATTGCTACTAAGATGTCAGATACAAATACAGTATGTGCCTTGACATACGTTCCGCATTAATGGCGTTTCAATTCATTTCAATAGGAAAACTAACTAAAAGTAAAAAAAGAAAATCAATACTCCCTTACCGCCAGCATTTCGCAATGGTCTGCGGTGCTGCTGCAGGCTATTGCGTTCTTTTCCACGCCGACAGAGCATTGCATTCAAGCCCCGCCTCCAGCAAGCTATAGCTCTAATTGGTTAACTCTGTGCTGTGTTAACTAATGAAAGCTGCTGCTGGGCTAACCAATCTCAGCTATTCAATGATGTAATTGAAATCAGAGCAAAAATTCGGGAGAGAGCCTGCTCGCAAGTCAAAAAACTCGCAAACTGAGGCGCCCGCATCCCGAGGTACCACTGTATTTGCTAAATGATAAGCTACATAAAAACAAGAGTAGGCATTAACTCTAAATTTTTTTAACCTTTTTTTTCTGTTAGTATATGGTTAATTTACCTCCATACTAAAAAGCACTGACACCCACCTCTACATGTTTAGAAAGGCCCTAACAAATGGTGGCACTGCGATCTATGGATTGCAGTATGCCTGATCATTTGTTCCCACCTGAGATATGTTTTTGCTGTCCTATGATATGACTACTTAAGGTGCTGTTTGCTTCGGAAAAAATAGGCCAATGTCTAAGGGACCTTTCACATAGGTGGAATTAGCCTGCAATCCGCAGGGCTACCCGTGCATTTTGACACTAAACTTAAATCTGCCTGCAATAAAAATATGATTGGCGGTCACCTGACTTCCAGAGCTGCTCTCATTTCCTGGGGTAAGAAGTAAGGCAAGTACTGATTCTTTTTTAATTGGGTTGCATGCCCAGCCATTTAAGTTTTAAGCAAAAAAGGCATGCACCAACATTTGTGACATTTTATGCCAGAAACCTTGTGCAAATTGCATAATAATTTCCCAACTACTAGTATAGGATTAGTTTACCCCACACTAAATAGCACTGACACCCACCTCTACATATACTACTACTCCACATTATCTACTGTTTAAAATTAAGAGAAAACGGTATCGCATTGGACATTTATAGTTCTGTTACCTCTAATAGAAAAATTGCCAAGGATAATAAAACATTCAAAAAATGTTCTCTGAATCTCTCCTTAGATATGACATACATTAGTGGCTAATGCTGTAGCTTCCTATGTATTAACTGTATATCATAAATAGATTGTGTAATGCACTTGAATTAATCATTATCAAGTTACCTAGAATTGCTGTATATTACTCCTCTTGATAAACCCTAGCAACCTAATGTACATATATATATTTATCACATATGATTGTGAAAAAATCATGTTTGCCATTCTAACCTGAATCATAAACTTGAACCTGCAAACCATTTTCATTGTTACAAATGATATAGAAGTCTGTTATAGTCATGTGAATAAGATATTATCAGGTTTATGCCTGTCCCATGATAGTGTAATGTAAGTGTCCTTTATCACACGAAGCACTGAATAAGATCATAATATAAGTCCGGAATTTATGAAAGGTAATGTAGGGAACAGCAGTATATCTCAGCATTATGTATGTAATGTATTGATCGCAACTTCAAGTATTCTAGTGGGAATGAAAAACAAAAATTAAATGTGTATAATGAAATTGTACAACAAAAAAAAATCTAATTGCTGTTTTACATTAACAGTTACAGTGGATCCGGAAAGCCTTCAGATCTTTCACTTTTTTTTACATTTTACCCTATAATGACAAAGTGAAGGCCGAATTCTAGATAACTTTCATAATTAAAAAAAAAAAAAAGAAAAACTAACAGTTTGCATTGATATAAGTATTTAGCGCCTTTGGTATGATACTTGACATTTAAAGCCTCATGTCCACGGGGAAAATCAGGCCCACCGCGGATTCTCCATGCAGAATCCATAGCGGGTCCCTCCTGCCCCGCGGACATGAGGCTGAAAATAAAATTAAACTCACCTGTCCGGACGCTGCTGATCTTCCCTCCTTTCTTTGGCCCGGCGGATGTGCTAGGCACGCCAGCAGCGTGCCGCACGCATGCACCGGGCACATCCGCCGGGCCGAAGAAAGAAGATCCGGCTGCGACGAAGGGAAGATCCGCAGCATCTGGACAGGTAAGTTTTAATTCTGGTACAGGTGTTCCACAGATCTGGACGGCTTCCATAGGCTTCAATAGAAGCCTGCGTGAGCCGTCCCCGCGGGAGACCCGCACGAAAATGGAGCATGTCGCAGTTTTTTTCCTGCACGCAGATCCGCGCCTGAAGGGAAAAATGACATCCGAAGGTATTTAACTACCTGCGGGTGTCCAATGCATCCCTATGGGGCGCGGATACGCGTGCGGGAAAAACTCTGCGGATTTTTATCCCGTGGACATGAGGCCTAACTCTGGTGTCTCCCATTTCTCTTGATCATCTTTGAGATGTTTATTAAACTTGATTGCAGTCACCTGTGGGAAATCCAGTTGAATAGACCTAATTTTAAAAGACACACCTTTTTGTGTATAAGGTTTCACAATGCATATCAGAGCCAAAACCAAGCCATGAGGAGAAAAGAACTGCCTATAGAGCTTAAAGATGGGATTGTGTGGAGGAACAGATCTGGAGAAAGGTACAAAACAATTTTTGCTGAACTGAAAGTTCCCAGCAGCACATTGGACTCCATAATTCTTAAATGGAAGACGTTTGGAACAACCAGGACTCTTCCTACAGCTGGGTAACTCACCAAATTATGTAATTGGGGAAGAAAGGCCTTCTTAAAGGAAGTGACCAAGAACCCAATAGCCGCTCGGGCTCAGATCCAAAGATAATGTGCAAATGGAAGAAACTTCCAGAAGATCAACCATCACTGCCACACTCTGCCAATCTGGGCTTTATGGAAGAATGCCCAGAAAGAAGTCTCTTCAGTAAAAGAAACATGAAAGCCTGCATAGAGTTTACCAAAAAGCGCCTAAAGGACTCTTAGACTGTGAGAAACAAAATTCTCTGGTCTGATAAAACCAAGATTGAACTTTTTGGCCTCAATTCTAAGTGTTGTGAATGGAGGAAACCAGGTGCTGCTCATGACCTGCCCAATACCGTCCCTACAGTGAGGCATGGTGGTGGCAGCATCATGATGTGGGGGTGTTTTTCAGCTGCTGGGACAGGGAGACTGATCAGGGTTGATGGAAAGCTGAATGGGGTAAAATACAGAGATATTCATAATGAGAACATGGTCTAGAGTACAAGGTGCTTCAGACAGGGCCAGAATTTCACCTTCCAACAGGACTGTGACCCCAGGTACATAGCCAATACAACACAGGAGTGGCTTAAAGGGGTTTTGTCATAAAAAAAAAAATCTATACTCACCTATTCCTCCACTGGCAGTCTTCCTAAGGCATCTTCTCCCTGAGCTTCTGCAGTCACCAGTGTAACGTCTCCTCCAGCCAGGCCTGCTTGTTATGAAGCTGGCATTCCTCACAATTCCTTCCGGTCATTCAGTGAAGTGAAGGTCCCTGTGCTGTAGCGTTCACTGGCTAGGAAGGAATGCTGATCTTTGCAGAGACAGCACACATGAGCAGTCTCTGCAATAGCTCAGCACTCCCTCCCAGGCTGTGAACTGTGACGTAACGTACATTGCCGGCAGAAAGGAGGCTGCCTGTGAATGTACATAATCTTACAGTAAGCAGAAGAATCAGCCAGCTGGAGGTCAGGTAACCAACACCCCCCCCCCCCCCCCTCACTTTCCCTGGACTGCAGGAGACAGAAGAAGATAGGTGAGGTGAAGATCTGGTAAGTAGACTGATTGGTGATTAATAGGTAAGTATAGAACTTTTGTTTTTTAATGACAGAACCCCTTTAACGACAAGTCTGTGAATGTCCTTGAGTGGCCTAGCCAGAGCTATGATTTCAACCCAATTAAACATCTCTGGAGAGACCTGTAAATGGCTGTCCACAGACCGAGCTTGAGAGGATCTGCAGTGAAGAATGGCAGAAAATCTCAGTATCCAGGTCTGCAAACCTTGTGGCATCATACTCAAGAGGACTAGAGGCTGTAACCACCGCTAGAGCTGCTTAAACTAAGTCTGAAACTCTGAATACTTATGTCGATGCAAAGTGTTTGTTTTTCTTTTTTTTTTTTAAAGCAAAAATAAAATAAAAAAAGAAATACTTGAAATTCTTTTTTTATTTGCACAAGGCCTCAAAATAACAAAATGTAATAAATGGTGAAAGGGTGTAAAGATTTTCCTGACTCACTGTATTTTATTTAAGTTGAGTAAAAAATAATCCACTATGATAAAAATGACATATAAGATATCACTGCAGTCATAACAATTCATACACTAAAGATAACATAATATTTATAGTCTCATGCATACAAAAACAATCCAGAAAGAGGATAGCAGAATTACTATTTTTCCCATTCTTCCTCACAAAAAATGTAATAAGAGAATCAATACATTTTCACCCCCAAAGAGTTTTAATGAGTTTTGATCTGACAAAAAACAAGCCTTCATTCTACTATGTTGACTGGAAAATTAAAAAGTTATCAGTCACTCAATGAGAAGATGCAAATGTTTTTTTTTTCTGTAACACATGCTTTACTTGTGCAAAAGTACAAAACTATAAAGCTGATCTATGCATATTTGGCAATGCTGTGATTGTAATGACCTTTTAGAATACAGTTATTAACCTATATCTAAAACCCATAGTCAACTGCAAAAAAGAAAATCTATAGCAGAATTGATTTTTATTTTTTACATCCCCCATCCAAATCTGTACCCGTAAATGGTGTCACTGAAAAATGCACCTCGTGCATCAAAAAAGCAAAGCCTCAAAAGTTATGGCTCATGGAATGCAGAAGTAAAGGGAAAAAAAAGAAGCAAGTTTTTCAACTCTCCGGACATGATTGTGCAAGTAAATACTTGTATTTCTGGGACATTCTGTGACAGTCTGCAGCACTAGTTTTCTGTAATTTTTAAAAAAAAGGAAACATAACGGAAGTTAAATGTAAAAACAGAAACTCCATTGAGAATAATGGGGAAAAGACCGGAGCTTTTATTTTCGTTTTTCTTTTACTAAAGACCGAACAGAAAGACGGAAATGTCCTAGACTGCCAACGCTCGTGTGAATGCACCGTAATGTGATTGTTCCCAGTAAGAGAAACCAAGTCATCTTGTAGATATGATACCTTTTAATGGCTAACAAAAATATATGATGGTAATGCGAGCTTTCGTATTCTCTCCCATGATAAAGCTTGCAATAACAGCTTGCAGTTTCTCTTACTGAGAACAATCACACTTTTCTCTACTGGCTAACACTGTACTAAACTCTTCTCGTTTTACCCAGTGCACCATAAGTCATGCATTTCCTGGAGGAATGGCACAATGCAGAGTTGTATCGGTGGTACTCATAGGTTCTTTATAGGTCTGTGATAGTCATCATATGGCACATAAACAACTTATTTTTTTCTTTTTATTACGCATTTAGGCCTTAAATGTATAAACTGCATTATATTGTATTTTCATGAGACCCCGTACACATATGGGCCCCATGTAAAAATCTTCTTGTAAAAATAAAAATATGTAAAATAATTAATAATAATGAAATCATTCTAATAATTAAAATATGTAATATTCTTTTATATTGACTGAAGAAGTAAATCAGTGTTTTGTTGTCTTTTATAGGAATTGTCTAAACAAGGTAAAAAAGGATTCTATGAAGGACGGATTGCCCAAGCCATCGTCCAAGTTATACAAAGCAATGGTGGTGTTTTGGCCCTGAGTGACTTGTCCCATCATGTGACAGAGGAAATACAACCAATTTTTACAACTTACAAGGTAATATCACTTATTACATAATGTGTAATTAAAGGGGTATTCCAGCCTATCATCTGTGTAGGTCACTAGTGGTTGCTCAACGAGGATCCACCGCCCTGGATCCCTGTCCGTCAGTTGATCGTCTGGCTCGCTGCCAGTGCAGCAGGGCCGAACTTCGTTATTAGTATACAGGGGAAGTAGTGCTAGTGCTGACATCATCCCCATCGTTCTATTGCACTTCCTGCTCCATGTTACAGGCAAAACAGAACTAACAAGGAGCAGAAAGTGTAACACAAGTGAGGTTGCCCATTGATTTGAATGGGAATTGAAGCTGGCGCTTTTGCTTCCTTCCCTGTCCACTAATGACGACGTCCGTCCGATCTGCTGCACTGACAGCGGGCCAGATGATTAGCTGATGGTTGGGGATCCCGAAGCGGTCCCTGCAGGATCCCGAAGCGGTCCCTGCAGGGGCACACCTCACATCCCGCTGCGAGAATTCTCGCAGCGGAATCCGACCCAGCCGTCTGCAGGAGGCCTTTGGCAGGGAGACACTGAAGGAACAATTTCACTTGCAGAACTAGAATTAGAAACAGCGCTCGGGTTTTGTTTTGCAAATTTGTGTTTAAAAATATATAGGAGGATATAAGGGACTCACCTGGTGCCCGTGATCTGACCCAACATATATGAGTCCACCACTGCACCTTTTGAAACATCTCTCTAAATTTCAAACCCCTCGCTTCCTTTTAAACAAAGGACTGGTGAGCTGTAGGACGTCTTCAGAAGGTCCCGGGACAATTAGACAAAGAAATAAATCTAAAAAAGGTGTAATTTTATCTCCAATTGAAGTTGAAACACTTCTGTATGAGGTCCCCTCCCTGGAGACCTCCCAATCTCAGACTTTAAGGCCTCATGTCCACAGGATAATTGTGATTTTAAATCCGCAGCGTTTTTCCCACACGCGGATCCGCGTCCCATAGGGATGTATTGGACACCCGCAGGTAGTTAAATACCTGCGCATGTCATTTTCCGTTCAGGTGCGGATTACATGTGCGGGAAAAAAAACGCTCCATTTTAGTGCGGGTCTCCCGCGGGGACGGTTCCTGCAGGCTTCTATTGAAGCCTATGGAAGCCGTCCGGATCCACGGTACACCCGCACCTGAATTTCTGCTCTCTGAGCGCGGGAGAGCAGGAGTTCAAAAACAAAAAGGGGAGCAGGAGTTCAAAAACAAAAAGGGAGCATGCCACAATGGAGGGCAGGTCCGTAGTGTCCGGACAGGTAAGGAAATTCTTATTTTTTAGCATCATGTCCGCGGGAAAGGAGAGACCCGCTGCGGGATTCTCCATGAAGAATCCACGGCGGGCCTGATTTTCCCAGTGGACACGAGGCCTAAGGCCTCTCTTTCATGCAAGTTTTCCCAGAAAAGTCCAAAGAAATCTTTAGGGCTCCTGCGTTGCCCGCAGCTATTAGGTTTTATTGAACCTAATAGCTCAGTGCTCACGGTGCGGAATTCCACCGTGGAAATCCGCATCGTGAATTCACCCTTCTTCACCCGCGGCATGCTCTATTTGCCGTGGGTGTTTGCGCGGACGGCTTCCATTGCAGTGAATGGAAGCCATCCGTCATGCTATCTTCCGCTGTAGCAAAGCGGAAGATAGCGTGAAACCTCTTCCCCGCCGCATCATATGACACGGCTGGCCGCGTCATGTGACGCTGTGGGCGTGCCATGTGACGTGGCCGGCGTGCCACATGACGCTGCGACACGTCACGCCGAAGCGTCATGCGGGACCTAGGATGCCGGATCTGCAGGTAAGTATGGGGTCTCTGGGGGGCGCCGTGACGGGCTCCGCCGCGGAATGCCGCGGTGGAGCCCGTCACGGCCGTGTGCAGCCGGCCTTAGGCCTCCTTCCCACGAACGGATTTCCGCCGCGTAATTCGCGGCGAAAATCCGCTGCGTTGCCCGCAGCTATTAGGTTCTATTGAACCTAATAGCTCAATGCTCACGATGCGTAATTCCAGCGCGGAATTACGCACCGCGATTTCTCCCGTCCTCACCCGCAGCATGCTCTATTTTCTGCGGGTGAGGACGGGCTGTACGCACTGACGGCTTCCATTGCAGTCAATGGAAGCTGTCCGTTCACGCTATCTCCCGCTGTAACCAGCGGGAGATAGCGTGAAAAAACGCTTTCCCGCCCACCGCCGCGCGTCATCTGACGCCAAATGACGCGGCCGGCCGCGTCACGTGACACGGCCGGCCGCGTCACGTGACACGCTCGGTGACGCGGCGGTGGTGGGCGGTGACAGGCGGTGACGCGGCGGTGGTGGGCGGGGAAGCGATTTCACGCTATCTCCCGCAGGTAAGTATAGGGGCTCTGGGGGGCGCCGTGACGGGCTTCACTGCGTAATATTACGCGGCGGACCCCGTCACGCTCGTGGGAAGGAGGCCTTAGGGTGATAATTACTATTTATTTAAACATACATAAACATACTATTTATTTAAACAACATAAAAAATCTAGGGGAGGGGGCAGGTGCGACGCGTTTCGGGGTACTTACGCCCCTTTCTCAAGCTGTCTCATGCTTTAAACTTCATCTTTAAATAGCCGAAAAACGTTATTATAATTAGTGACGTCACTGAGCCTCATAGACGACGTGTTCCAAACATGAACTTGCACTGTGCATAGCAGCGGTATGCCATCATTTGTAACACTGGGAATACTCTTTTCACTAGGCGATTTAGCTTTAAAATAAAATCTTTTTTCAACTTTTAGACGACTTTCGATTTTAATCTTGAAATTATTTTACAAAAGGAAACTGCACGCATGGCTTTTCCACAATACATACCAATTAGCCATAGCTTACATTTGATCACCCTGATTTTTTTTAAACAATTCTGATAATCAGTAGGTATGTAATATATTATGAAATTGCTCTGCATTCAATTGCCTTTTGTTAAAGAACGGGGCTCGTTCTGATATAAATTTACAAGAAGAAATGTCTTCATTTCTGAACACTCTGCCCCACTTATCAGATGGCTCTTGTATAGTCAGCGCGGTTCATCATTGCAAAATCCAGTATCAAAACTAAACATATAATGCAGTTATTGTTCTTGGAGTTCTTACAAGTGAAACCATTTTCAAGGATGTTTGTTTTCCACCTGTAAGAACCATGCAACAAATAACCCTATTGCAAACTGTTGGCAATTGACAGTTAAATCTGTACAATTTTGCCACATGTTTTTTCATCATGCAGGATACTACTGTGTGAATACACCCATAGGCTACAAGTCGCTGTTAGGGACAGGACCCCATCTTGGTAACAGTGCCTCCTTCTGTGGCACCATCATGGTAAGTGTCCCTTTCTGTAGTGCCATCTTAGTAGTAGTGTCCCCTGTCTGAGGGAGTGTTCACATAGCATTATCGTACATGCTGTGTAATTCCGTGACAGCTACTGAAAACAAGGAACCATTCACGTCTATTGTGAATCAGAGACTTCTTAGATGTCTGTTTTACAAGGTTCCCGCTTGTTTCCACCTTATTTGGAGTAAAGAATAACATAGTTTACTGCGGTATTCTGTTCTCCAAATAAAGCAAAAATAAACAGAAACCCTGTAAAACGGACGCCAAAGAGGTGTCCATTTCACAATGTAAGTGAAGAGCTCAATTTGTTTTTGTTGGGGGATTCCGTCACAGCGCTGTTTTCAGCAGCCGTCATGGAACCCCCGAACCGAGTCGCACAGCACGTACAATAATGCTGTGTGAACTCTACATTAGTAATAGTATCTCCTTGTTTTGTGGCACCTAACCTAATGATAGTGTTCTCTTCTGTGGCCCCTGTCTTAGTAGTAGTGTCTGAGTAATAGTGTCCCCTTCTGTGGCCCTTCAATGAATCTCTGCTCCAAAACTCTGGTTACAGGCAGTATAATCGGCTCATCACTTACACTCTAGTACTAGCTTCTCCCTGTAAGTACTCCAAGTGCAGGAGACAGGGAAAAGCAGGGTTGCTCAGAGAGCGGTGCAGCATTACCCAGTACTGCAGTGCAAGTGATGAGCTGCTTGCTTCTACTGCTTGCAGACAGAGTTTTGGAGCATGGTCCCTGTGAGTTAGAAGGGGGGAAGAGGGGACAGGACTGTTGTTATCAATATTAAAGTCCCAGGAACCTAGTCTACACCAAGAAGAGCTGGGGATCGACTGTCATTAGACAGCCATGCTCTTACTATGGAGGCCAAGAGTGAAGAAACCTCCAATTCCTGCTGATTGAACCCTCACATGCCTCCGTCAATTGCAACTACCACGTGTAAGTGGTTGATAGGGCATGGGGCTCCCTTTGTCACCCATTAGCACCCTTAGATGCAATTGCAGGGTGCCTATGGGTTGCTATGGCAACTGAACATTTGATCAAGGCTTCCAGGTCTGCCACACATGCCAGCCTCTGGCAGGGTCTAATGGGAAAGGAGTCAAAAGCATACCACACTGCATTACATAAATTGCATCTTCAAATTTGCTTAAGTAACAAAAGAAATGTGTTTTTTTTAAAAAAAAACCTTTTCCCCACAAACATTCACCCTTTTTATAGAAAAATATACATAATAGATATCACTGCTTTTGTAATCACCCAAACTTTATAAATATTGCATAATTTATGGTGAACAGTGAATGACATGAAGAAAATTTTAAAAAAGCAATGTCAGAATTGTTGTTTTTCGGTCATCTGCCTCCCAAAAGATGTCATATAAAAACAATCAAGAAAATCGCATGCATCCCTAAAAGATACCAAACTGCAGCTCATCCACCACAAAATGAAAGACTTCATACAGTTTCGCTGCCAGATGAATAAAGATTAGAGATGAGCGAGCATACTCGTCCGAGCTTGATGCTCGTTCGAATATTAGGGTGCTCGAGATGCTCGTTACTCGAGACGAGCACCACGCGGTACTCGTCTCGATTTAAACGAGCACTGACCATTAAATTCAATGGAGCCGGCAATACAGCCAGCTCCATTGAAAGCAATGGGCTGCCGGCTAGCGGGGGATGAATTTTCGGGTAGGGCTTAAAAATATAAGCCCTTACCTGAAAATCATCCTAAAATGTGTAAAAAGTAAAAAAAAAAATATACTCACCTTGTCCCGGCAGAACGATGTTAGCCCATTGAATTCAATGGAGCCGGCAATACAGCCGGCTCCATTGAAAGCAATGGGCTGCCGGCGATCGCACAATGAATTTTCGGGAAGGGCTTAAATATATAAGCCCTTCCCTGCAATTCATCCAGAAATGTGTAAAAATAAAAAAAATATATACTCACCTGGTCCCGGCAGACGGAGTTCAGCTACGGCCAGCTAGCAGTTCTCCTGAACTGCTCTCTGTAGTATTCAGCAGCCGGGGATTTAAAATCCCCGTCTGCTGAATGAGCTGCCTCTGATTGGTCACAGCCTGACCAATCAGAGGCAGATCTCACTCACACCCATTCATGAATTCATGGCAGCTCTCAGCTGAATGACAGCAGTTCAGCACCACAGTGCAGGGGACAGCAGGAGAGGCAGCTGAAGGGAGGTGAGTATCTATTTTTTTTTGTTTTTTAAATCACTTTTAATTCATTTCCAGGGAATGGCTTATATGTAAAGCCCTTCCCTGAAAAAGAATTCAGGTGTGCCAGCGGACCATTGTCTTCAATGGAGTCGCCGGCAGCAGCAGCGGCTCCATTGAAGAGAATGCCTGCATTTTTATTCTTTTTTACACTAAAATCTTTCTTTTTCAGGTAAGGGCTTATATTTTTAAGCCCTTCCTGAAAATTCATCCCGCGCTCGTTGGCAGCCCATTGCTTTCAATGGAGCCGGCTGTATTGCCGGCTCCATTGAATTCAATGGGCTAACATCGTTCTTCTCTGCCACAGCTGTTACAGCTGTGGCAGAGGAGAACGATCTTAATGCTGACATAATTTTTATTTTTTTATTTTTACACATTTTAGGATGATTTTCAGGTAAGGGCTTATATTTTTAAGCCCTTCCCGAAAATTCATCCCGCGCTCGCCGGCAGCCCATTGCTTTCAATGGAGCCGGCTGTATTGCCGGTTCCATTGAATTCAATGGGCTAACATCGTTCTTCTCTGCCACAGCTGTTACAGCTGTGGAAGAGGAGAACGATCGTTATGCTGACAGTGTGTGGGGGGGGGGGGGTCTCACTCTTGCCACTATTGTGGCTTAATAGTGAGACCTCGGAGCCCGAAATGCAGCCCTGCATGTTGCTCCTCGCCTGCCCTATCCATTTCTGTGTTTTTTACCTGCCTTTGGTGATTTGCTAAGATTTTCACAAATGAAAACCTTAGCGGAACACCAGTCATATACAAAAATGCTCGAGTCGCCCATTGACTTCAATGGGGTTCGTTACTCGAAACGAACTCTCGAGCATCACTGAAAGTTCGACTCGAGTAACGAGCACTCGAGCATTTTGGTGCTCGCTCATCTCTAATAAAGATGTTATAGGTCGTGGGATGCAGTGATGCAAATCCTTTTTTAAAAGGGGCTTTATTGTGCAAAAGTAATAAAAAGATAGATTTAATATTGACATAATTGTATTGATCCGAAGAATAAAGTTAGCATGTCATTTATACCACACCGTAAAAAAAAAAAAACTAAGCCAGAATCTCTGTTTTTGTTTATCTGCCTCCCAAAAAATGCGATAAAAAGTGATTAAAAATTCATATTCACCCCAAATAGTACCAGTGGAAACTACAAAACCAATCTTCTAATGCTGTAGTTTTAACCTCTTGTCATGCCAGCAGTTAAATGTAACCTTGGCATCAAACCAAAATTAGACAAACACACCCAGCTTGATTGCTCTGAGAACCGAAAACTGTGGGAATGTATATAAGCACCATATATCAACTAGTGCCATTCATTATAACATCCCAGGAGAAGTATTCATGGTGAGCGCTGACCAAGATTAAAAAAACATCTGATCACAATTTTGTATTAGGTGCAAGTTGTCTGAGTCATAGTATCGGCTACATCTACAAAACACACTAATTAGTCAAGTCACACCCATAAGATAAGATATATACAATTGGGACACAGTACAGAGCTCTACCAGAAGTAATGTCATAGTGCCATAATTGCAATGTGGTGTGGTGTCTTGTGGCACCTATGACCCACCAGAAACTATTGCATCTCCATTTTTAATGTCCTTGTAAACTCATTGCATAGAGAGAATAACATCAGGAAGGCCAGGTTCTCACAGTGCAGGATTTTATGCAAGTAACGATGCAGATACAATAGAAAAGAGAGCACCAGACGTTTGGGCTATTTATTTTTCCTCCTCTTGGGGTCCACTTTACATCCATTTAGTATTGTCTAAAAGCAATTATTCCTATTAGGCTATCTAGTGAACCATTAATAGACAGCCTAATAGGAATAAACCACAGCAGCAAGCAACCAGCTGTACTGTCATCTTCAGAAGAGATTGGATAGCATTAGTTGACCAGTCTGGATACATTAGATCCCATCTTAGTTTTGAAAAAAATGCAATGTAGCTAAGTAGCAGGAGGGAAAGGCATAGATGTAGCAGCCAGCCTGCAAGCTGTGTTAGTAATACATTATATGTAGAGATGAGCGAGCGTACTCACTAAGGCAAACTACTCGAGCAAGTAGTGCCTCATGCGAGTACCTGCCCACTCATCTCTAAAGATTTGGGTGCCGGCAGGGAAAAGCTGTGAGTTGTGGGAGTGAGCAGGGAAGAGCAGGGGGAGAAAGTGAGAGAGAGGTAATTCTAGGTGAAGCAATATTGTGTGAACTGTTAAGTATGTCCAGTTATTATAATATTGACCAGCTGCATTTTTTTTCCATCACATTCTACTAGGGAGTGAAAGTTTGGGAAACCCCACCGAACAGTCAAGGAATCACTGCTCTGATGGCTTTGAATATGTTAGAAACGTTTACTGTCAAAGGTAGGTGATAGGGCAACGCTGGTCCTGGATAAAGATGTTCTTTACCTACTTTTATATGGAGACAAACCATTAGCACAGATGGAAGTCCCCAGATGCGGCTTCTTCCAGCCTTGCCGCACCAATCCAGATTTGTCCAAAACTCTGTGTCACTGAATAGACAACTGGCACTGAATGGACGGCAAAGAAGAGTCAGAGGTTTTGCATATTTTAAAAACAGATTTTCCCGTCTCTTTCTATACAATACCAAAAGAATGGAGTACAGAACTTTTTTAAAAGAAGGTAACTCAAAGCATAAACCCACCACCTTTCTAATAGAATTACATAGCACTTTTCACAATTCATTGCACTTTTCCTCCAATGTTTCCTAATCAGTTAGGGTGTATTCATACGGTGCAGCCAAATTATGATTCTTGTAAAATAGTAGCAAAAATGTCATCTGAACTGCGCAATGTGTGAAAAACAGTTTAGGCTCATTCACATCTGTGTTAGGGATTTCCATATGAATTCCGTCTGTCGGTTCTGTATTTGGAGCAGAAAAATGTAACTCAAACTAAATTAAGCATTTCCCTTTTTTCCCCACTAATCTCAATCGGTCTAAAAAAAAAGAAAGGGAATGCTTCCAGTTTGATCCCGTTCCAATATGATTCAAGTTTTAAAAAAGTTGAAGTTTCATCTCCTACTCACTTCTGGCCTCCGCTATGTCCCACAATAACCTGGTCCTGCAAGGACCTGTCAGTGGCTTCTTGAATGTCAGCGCATGTGCAGAAGCCGAGGATTGCCCAGGAAATTAAAAATCTGGTATGCGGTCCCTGATCACGTGATCTCCATTATCCACTGGATAACGGCAATCATGTAATAGTAAAAAAAAAAATTAAGTTTCACCTCTCCTGTCCAATGCAATCTGTGAGGGGAGATGAAACTTCTTACTGGAGGCCTCCGCATTTGAACCCCTACGTGATCATACTTCATGGACCTTTCCCGCCTTCTGTACATACGCCCCCTGGAAAAATGGCAGACATGCGCAGAAGCCTGGAAGGGCCCAGGAAATTTAAAATCTCCCTGCTTTCGGCTACAAAAGGTAACTGAGAGCCTGAAGCAGTGACCGGAGGCCTCGTTGAGTAGTTCCCGGTCATGTGATCGCCATTGTCAAATGCTATAAAAAGGTAGTGATCTACCTTAGGCCGGTCTCACACGACTGGATAGGAATTGCAGATTCCACAAGCGTTTGATCTGCGGTAATACACGGATCAATCAAATGCATTGGGTGACACAATTCTGATCACATTAGCGGGTCGGAATTACATAATCCACTCGCAGAAAATAGATGGCAGCATGTTCTATTTTACCGTGGATATCTGCGACATTGAGCCCATTGTGCTTTATGGCTGCAGATATACCTGCATCTCATACACAATTACATTGTGTTCAGGCTGCGGGTACCTGTGTCATTCCTAAGCGACAGCGTGGGAGATATAAACAAACAAAAAAAGGTGTACTGCACATGACGCAGTTATGCCAGTACATTACGCGGTCATACAGAAGGGCCACAGTCGGGCTCACAGCAGGGATCCGCTGTGGGCCTCCGGAAGCAGATTACACATACGGTCGTGTGAGCCCGGCGTTATTCAGATCCACTACCTGTAATGCCTACATAATTTACAAAAAGTCCCAGGAAACGTTCACTTTCCTGCACTTCCAGGAGCAGCTTGTTGAGCACCTTCTGTGAAAGAATGCCGCAGCTCAGCAAGCTTATGTTGGCTCACAGAGCACCACTTTTTACACCCCATCCCTGCCACTGAGTTCAAGAAATACCCCCAAAAAGTGTTAGGTTTGCAGCAAGCATGGGAGGGGGGGTACCTGGTTTTATTGTCCCATGTGCCCATCCCAACCGGGCCTCAATTACCCTTCTTTTGAGACATATCACACAGTTTTAAATCATTACTTTTATCTAAGATTTAGGAAATGCCAAAAGGGGAGAGAGAGAGAGGAGGGGGGGGGGGGGGGATTCTTTTCAGGGAGTCAATTTCTTTTTTCTGCCCAAGTGTACAGTGGGGCCTGGAATTTATTCAGTTGTGCCCTGAAAGCCAATGGATGTTCCTTCCATTATAGTCCTAGCCGTGTGTCCTGTAAGTAGATTGGGGCTACAATGGGGGGGTATTGCTGAACACAGAAGGAGCAGTGCAATAGAATTTAGGGTGCGTCTCCCCAGTTTTTCCTGCTTGAAACAAAGAAAACTGTCATGAAAGTGACATATTTGTGAAAAAAAATGTGGGGTCAGAATGTTCAGTACACATCTAGATAAATGGGCTAAGGGGTCTAGATTCCAAAATGTGCTCATTTGTGGGGGGCGTTCTATCGTTTTGGCACCTTAATGGCTCTACAAGAAGAGCAATGGGGGCTGGAATTTATTCAGTTGTGCCCTGAAAGCCAAATCGTATTTTCTCCATTACAAGCCGAGCCATGTGTCCAGAGATTGGGGCCACAATGGGTATATATTTCTAAACACAGGACAAACAGGGGGATCCATTTTGGGGCGCACATCTTCATTCATATGTGTGCTGTACAAAAAAAATGTTTTTAAAATTACACAATTACGAAAAAAATGAAAATCAGAATTTTTTTATTCTTTAATTAATCCATTGCTTCCCAAACTCCAGTCCTGAGCCACTGACAAGAATTACAACACCTGTGCGAGAGCCTTGCGAGGCATTAAGGGTTCCTATTGTAATCAATGGGTGATGCGTTCTGAGGAAAGCAAAAACTTAGAGCATTTGTGCGATTGACGAAATCCTGAAAACATGACTTGTTTGGGAGGTCATCAGAACTGGAGTTTGGGAAACACTGATCGAATCAATAAATTATATGTCTGTTAGTTAAAACCTATGTGGTCCACCAACTATTTCCTCAGATAGCTATTACATAACCAACTAGGTGGCCTAGACAGACAGTTCTCTCTATTTATATACATGTTGTCAAACTATGCCATATGGATAGGGCCTACGTTCATAGTATACCCTAAGGCTAAAACAGGATGTGTCAGGCCATGTATTTATATAGTTGTACTTACAGCTGTCTCTAACTACTATGTAATTTGTCACATTGCAGATTTGGGGCATAATACAGCAGATTATGTTCACACGGTAACCGAGGTTCTGAAACGAAGCGTGTCTGATTGCCACTGGTACTGTGCCGACAGTGCGGTGGTTCCTGTGCCCACGAAGGAGCTCATTAGTAAGGTGTACTGCGCAAAACAAGTAAAACTGATTGACATGAAGAGGTAATTGTTAATAGCCTTCATAAACACATAGGAAATGTAATTGTGAAGCTTGACATCCATCGTGACTGTTGTGAGGTTGGATTCATGCAGACGATTTTTAAACGCAAGTTCCGTCCAATTGCGATATGGACGGGACTCACACATGAAAATGACACATCTGAAAAGTGATTCATACACGATAATGTTTGCCAGTTTACACTTAATATTGTTAATTGATACCTCAACTGTGAAAATTCTAAGGGCTCACTGCCTCAGGAAATGTTCATTATGGTCCAACACTGTTGCCTCATGCGGATTTGCAAAGAAATGCGTGGTACCATTCACCACCACATGTAGCGTCCCTGAATATAACATGGCATAGGAACGTTGTAGATTCTGCAGTCCACCTCTGGAAGGCCGCCCATCTCTTTTGCACCTCAGCCGAGAATTCTGGAACAAAGGAAGATGTGCACCCAAAAATAGGATCACTGAGTAGTGGAAAAACATCATCTGCTCAGATGAATCCAGATTTGATGCAGGCAGCATGAATCTATGAACCATTTCTGTCAGGTGTCAACAGTTAAGGCTGGTGGAGGTGGAGTAATGGTGCAGGGTATGTTTTCTTTGCACACCCTGGGTCCAATATTCCATCTTAGGGGTTTCAAAATGTAGTTGAATCTACGCCACGCTGAACTGCTGCAGTGTTGAAGGCCAAGATCCATTGCACTACTACCGTAGATGGGTGTTTTAATAAAGTGGCCATTCAGTGGATTTCACATCTAACATACTGCAGCAAATGATTACTGCAGTAAAAGAAAATGTTCATGTTTTCCCCATATACCTGAAGGTTTTTGTTCTGGATGTTTCCCTCTAGTTTTATTAATCTTTCATTAGCAATGTGGTCTTGGCAAAGTTACTGGTAAAACCTGAAAGCATATTAAACGCCATTCATATTAGAAATGCTGTAAATAGCTGACCTCGCCCTCTTCTTCAAACCACGTATACAAACCCTTGCCACTTCCTACCACCTCCAGCTGAAAAACCTATTTCGGATACAATCTTTCCTCAACAAAACTGCTGGTACATGCCCTCATCTCCAGTCTAGACTACTGCAACACTCTTCTATGTGGCCTCCCATCCAACACTCTTGCACTCCTCCAATTCACCCCCTACTCTGCTGCCTGGCTAATCCATCTCTATTTGCATTACTCCCCTGACACTGCCCTCTGTCAGTACCTTCAATGGCTATTCATCGTCCAAAGGATCCAAACAAGATATTATCAGTGACATGCAAGGCTGTCCACAACCTGCCCCCTCCATACATCTTTGACTTAAAGGGGTTGTCTCGCGGCGAAAGCAAATTTTTTTTTTAAAAATGGACCCCTGCATTATGCCCTGTGAAAAAGAAAGCATAGGTTAGTTTTTAAAAAGCACATTGCGCTTACCTGCATCAGCGTTCTGCAGCTTCTTAATTTCTTCTTTTAAAGATGGCGCCGCTGGTCTTCTCCCACGGTGCACCGCGGGTCTTCCCATGGTGCACTGTGGAGTTTCTTCTTCTGTCTTCCGCGTTCCATTGCCGATTCCAGCCTCCTGATTGGCTCACGTGACGGGGCGGAGCTACGATGACGACGTGGTGACCAGCTCTCCGGCACCAGCGGCCCCATTCACCAGGCAGAAGACCGCACAGCGCAAGCGCGTCTAAAAACGCCAGAAGACAGCGAAATTAGACGGAGCCATGGAGACGGGGACGCTAGCAACGGAGCAGGTAAGTGAATAACTTCTGTATGGCTCATATTTAATGCACGATGTACATTACAAAGTGCATTAATATGGCCATACAGAAGTGCTTAACCCCACTTGCTGCCGCGAGACAACCCCTTTAATCACCCGATACCTTTCCAATCTCTGAACCTTGCAAGACCTCTTCCTCTGCTCTCACCTAGTGTGCTTGTCACACGGTTGTCTCCATGATTTTTCTTGTGCTTCACCTACATTCTGGAACTCGCTACTCCAACCCAACAAACTCTCCACTACCTTGGCAAGCTTTAAAAGTACCTGAAAACTTACTTCTTGAGAAAAGACTACAACCTACCATAACCCTGCTGCCACCACTATATGAGCAGCTTCCACCCTCACCTAATGTCATCTTCCCACTTCCCTTGTAATCTGTAAGCCCTCATAGGCAGGGCCCTCTCCCTCTGCATCAATTTGTTAGTCATCTGGTAGATGGTTATCATTCCTGACATTTTCTATCTGTAATGTATTTAATTCTCTGTTGGCAAATGTACAGCACCCTGGAATTAATAATTGTAATATAATTCACATAAGTGTATTGAGTAGATGATTAACCTAATCACAAAGTAAGGAAAAACTGGATTGAACAGGCATGACTATGACTACCATTAATGTCAATTAGACTAAGAGAAGAATATTGTAGCAGATACATTTTTTTATTCAGTTACTCTTTACGTCCCAATTTGCACTGTATTTTTCTACCAATAGAGATTTCTGCCCATGAGTGTATATAAATGTTCCCAGCACAGCTTTTAAATGTTATTTTAAAGTAAATGGCTGGTGTAGCTTCTGCCCTGTTAGCACTTCCCCCAGCAGAGTATGACTTCATGACCACAGCAGGGTGGCCCGTGATGCCCGTACCAGTGTGTAATAAGACTACTTTGTGTGCTTTAGATAACGTTGTTTACTTAACTTGCTGGCTGCACCATGGATATTACCTGGACATACAAATGATAGCAGACTTTGGAACCTCTGTGCATATGTTTTTCAGCCAACAGTCTTCTATCAGGATAAGCCAAAAAGATGAGACAGCAGTGCCACCTAGGAAATCCCATTGGACACATCTACTTTTTTTTTTTTATGCCATGATAAAAATGTCATTGTGTGTGTTACATTGTGCTGATTGATAAAGGTGGCTCTGTGATTAAAAGTGCATTTACACAGTCATCAGAAACTGACACTCTGAGCGATCATTTTGCGTAGGTAATGATGGGCTAAGTCAGCCCTTTAGTACTTCATTGCATGTATTTAGAGAACAGCGGGTGGTCTGTTTTCTAAATACATCGCTATTGTTCTCCAGAGGGACAGCGGCTGTTAACAGCTGTTAAAGAATGTTATCAGCGCTGCCTGCGGAGAACACAGCATGCGGTCTGTCTTATCGTCCTGAGGGATGAGGATTTTATGCAGACCTGAAGTCAGTGATGGATGAAAAGTGCACAGTAAGTGTACGATGGGTGCACATTTACACACAACGATTATCGCTCAAAGGGTGGCTTTTGAGCAAATTTTGAGCGATAATCATTGTGTGTAAAAGGGCCTTAACACTGTTCGCTTGCTGTGTGCTAGGTTCAAATCCGACCAAGAGCAAGATCTGCATGGAGTTTTTATTTTGTCTTTGTAGTTGCGTGCGTTTCCTCTGGCTGCTCTGGTTTTCTCCTACACTCCAATAAATTATACTGATAAGTCCATTTAGAATTTAGATTGTGAGCCCCAATGGGTTGAAGCTCTGTCCTCTTAGCTGTATTGTGATTTAGGTCTCATTTGGAGATTGCAAAATATGTGCAGCTGTGTGGACCAGCACTAACTAAATGTCTGAAATGATTTAACATTAACTGTTCAGCCAACAACATAAAGGTGTAATTGGAAAAACTTTGTATACAATCATGGACCAAAAGTATCCATTTTATCCCACTTTTTATTTAATGTGTATAGAAGGATTGAAAAGAGTTTCATGGAAAGTAAATTAATCTGCTGCCTGTATATTATCTAGTGTCAGGAACAGGGCCTTCACAGTATTAGTGTATCTTGACGCCACCAGGACCTGCTGGTGGAGTCAAGATCAACAGGGGGTGACGCCCTCTGTACGTGATTGGCTGCGCAGCTTTTTGGAAAGCTGGTCCTGGATGGGCACTGAAGATGGTTAGAAAAGGCATATAGCGGCCTGCGGCTGTGAAACCACAGCTCCAAGTTGCTTCCCCGCCGGTTCCCCCGAACCCTCCTCAGTGCACAAGTGGTGCGCCACCTGGGCAGCAGGGAGGCGAACGTGAACTTACACTCTTTGCCCCGCCGAATGTCATTTGATTGGCAGCTGTCAGCAGGGGTGGGGGCGGCTGCCTGGGACGGAGCATACAGCTGCCGGCGTCAGGGACGGAGCGCACAGCCGGCGGCCGCCGCCATGGAACTCACAGCCGGCGGCAGGGACGGAGGTGTCAGGCAGCCGGGTGCAACGCATGCCACAAATGCCAGCCGGGACTGCGGTGAGACACTTCAGTGTGTCCATCCATTTCTGCTGGCCCTGCTGCCTTAAAATGATGGTTACTTGTCTTCTTAGGCTTACATTATTAGATGTTAATGCTGCAATGTTACAGTGGTAACATGGCAGCATTAACAGGTAATAATGTAAGCCTAAGAATACAACTAACCGCCATCCTAAGCTGGCAGAAATGGATCCACAGTGGTCTGCTAGGACCTTCTTGCCTTCACCCTATTGGGAGTTGGGGGTGTCAGAGGGGCGTCCCTCCTGTTAAACCCCTAGCTTCCAGGGGCGTCAAGGTACATTAATACCGGCCTTCCCATCATGTGACAAGGACATATATGTAGGGGTTGACTTACCTTCAACTCCTTCAGTCCTGCACTCGTTGCAAGATGGAGAATAAATCACACTCCGACTTAATCCTACACACCCCAAAAAATACTCGCTACCACCACTGACTGTTTTACTTTAAAGGGGTTGTCCCGCGAAAGCAAGTGGGGTTATACACTTCTGTATGGCCATATTAATGCACTTTGTAATGTACATTGTGCATTAATTATGAGCCATACAGAAGTTATTCACTTACCTGTTCCGTTGCTAGCGTCCCCGTCTCCATGGTGCCGTCTAATTTCAGCGTCTAATCGCCCGATTAGACGCGCTTGCGCAGTCCGGTCTTCTCCCTGGTGAATGGGGCCGCTCGTGCCGGAAAGCTGGTCCTCGTAGCTCCGCCCCGTCACGTGTGCCGATTCCAGCCAATCAGGAGGCTGGAATCGGCAATGGACCGCACAGAGCCCACGGTGCACCATGGGAGAAGACCCGCGGTGCATCGTGGGTGAAGATGCCGGCGGCCATCTTAGTAAGGTAAGTAAGAAGTCGCTGCAGCGCGGGGATTCGGGTAAGTACTAAACGTTTTTGTTTTTTTAAACACATGCATCGGGTTTGTCTCGCGCCGAACGGGGGGCCTATTGAATTTTAAAAAAACCCATTTCGGCGCGGGACAACCCCTTTAAGGCAGGTCAGCCGCCTAAATTCTATTAATGTAGCAGGGTATGGGCACTTACTGTGCTCTAGTGGTCAAAGTTACACAAGTTATGCACTTTTCAGGGCCTATAGGTATAGCGGTATTTTATATAGAGCAATAAAAACTGAACTAAATAAAATTTAAAGGGACTATATCGCCATTTCTTAAAAATCAATTAAAACCAGATAAACCAGATAATCATTCTATTGTCTATACAAGACTATGGAGGCGGCCATCTTTCCTGAGCTGCATTTAACAGTATTTGGAGCATTTAGAGATATGCTTTACAGCAGCTTCTTGAACCATTCACACAATGGACAGGAGGGGACCCATTGACTTGTATGGGAGACTGCTCTAGACCTGCTCTGTGACCTGTGCAGAGGTCATTTTGCACGGAGGGGGAGTAAATAGTCACAACTTATACCTATTGTGAATGGTGGATCCTGCGTTATCTACATAAGTGTTACCTTTCAGTGTAATCCTGCTTGTGATGTTAGATGTCAGTGAGATGACTGCTGCAAAGCTTTCTCTACAAATCAGGAAGTGTCAAACTAGTATTAGGCTGTCGGGTCAGTGTGAAAAATGCAGGATTTAAGGATTTAAAAAATATATAAATAGGTTGTGACTGAAAATTTTGAAGAAAATCACCCAAAATGAAAAAGAAAAATGTTTCATACAAAAATGTGATTTATATCATACATCATTTTCTGATGGCACCTTCCTTTTAAGACTATATTACAAAAAGTAGCAATGCTGATAAAAAGAGAATGTAAAAGGGAACAGTCAACACAAAACGATTACAAAATTAAAGGAATAAAAAGTAAGATACCAGACCTTACTGATCGGTTAAGAAATCTTGGCGCCAGCAGACAAAGTGGGGAATGGGCAGTTCCTGTAGCTGATACAATCTCCTGTAGTGTTGACCAAGGGGATTCTTTGTTACTGGGGCTTTAAGAACTCCCTCAGCCTCACTTTCTACCACCAACTTATGATATGAGATGGATAGAGGCTGTTTGGATGCAAGAAACTTCAGGATGGATATACAATTCAATATTTTGGTCATATTGTCTCATGAGTGACTTCTAGGGGGAAGCTATGTCCGTCATATTTCATAACATGATTTTATTTATCTATAGACACCAAACATTGAATAGGAAAGATTATTAACTCAGTTGAGATCAGTTCTGGCTTGGGCCCAAGGCCACACAAAGATGGAAGTGGATGCGTTTGACTTGGCAGCATCATCCCAATTGTGGAGATTGACCACGGACAAGCCAGAATCTCAAGTTACAGCTCAGGACCATTCAATTAAGTTTTAGGGTTAAGACTTTTTTCAAAATGTAAATTTTCCTGATGTTGCATTTCATGAACTTTTGCCTATATATTAATTTTCCGGTGTTATTTATTTTTTTTTTTGGTCATGTAATAACCTTCCTGCACCCAATATCATTTCATTTTTGCCATATATGGAAAATAACAACAAATAATAGGAGTTTATAAGTTGTAAAACATAATAAAGAAGTCTATCCACTACGAAACAGTTAATGCCAGCTTGAATACAAGAATTTCTGTCAGCAAGGTTACTAGGTCATGTGCAAAGTTTAAGTAATGAGTCACAGAGGATGGATAGGTGCTGGATAGTGAGGCTCTAAATTCGGTTTATTGTTTAACATTGGTTTAAATATTGTTAGCTTTGTCAATCCACAATTCTCACTCTAATGGTATGTATTTTATTTTCAGATTTCATGCTTCGGGCTAAAACAGCATCTCTTTAGGTGCAGAGGTTTTAGGTTTTTTTACAATTTAACCAAATTAAAACTTTTTGAGAGTTTTATATGGTCATCGTTTGCCACCACAGGCTTTCAAATTTGAAAAAATTAGAAAAAAGACATAACCCTACGAACATACGAACATAGATGTATTCAGTTGAAATGTCATCATCATGTTGTGGGGGAACCCATTTTTGGATAAGGTAGCATTCAGACTTGTAGACAATTTGGTTTCAGTAATGTGAGTTTTATAATAACGCAAACCATTTTATATTGTCTTTCATTAAGAGCCTCAGAATCTAACAACCATGGAAACCCTTTTGAAATGGGAAGTGATACAGTTTACTTCACGGTGGTGGATGTACACGGCAACGCATGCTCATTTATTAATAGTAATTACCAGAATTTTGGCACAGGACTTGTACCGGAAGGTTGTGGGTTCACTCTGCAGGTTAGTAATTATTTTACTCCACCATGTTTGCTTCAGGACAGCTCACTTCTGTTTCTAGGTAATTCGATTCTATAATAAGGAATGTCAACTGCAGCTTTAATCATAGTGTATATACTACCACGATGCACCTGTATATTAGAGCCTTCATACAAGAGCTATATGTTATATATAGACAAAATAATAGCTTTACAGATATGATTTAGAGGACTCGAAAGTAATGACAATATAAAAAAAGCAACAGTAACATTACACGTGTACGCTACATTGTGCACTGATTAATGCTGCCCTGCTTTGTAATGCTTCCATAATATAAAGCTAGTTACCATATCACATTAGCCAAGTGCAGCTTTCATGTACACTATTAGGGCGCCCACCCACTGGCGTTTGCGATTTTCGTGCGTGACAAACGCAGCGTTTTCGGTGCGTTTTTGCCGCGTTTTCCATGCGTTTTTCGCTGCGTTTTCCGTGGCGTTTTCGCACCTTTTCCATTAATTTCCATTGACATTCATGGGTGCATTAGGAGAAAAATAAGGACACATATGCAACTGACAGTACCTATGTTAAAAATCGCAACGCACCGCAAAAAAAACCGCCAGTGGACAGGAGTACATTCAATTCTAATTGCTCTTGAGAAAAAACGCAAAACGCAAAGAAAAAAAATCGCCAGTGGGTGGGCGCCCTAAGAAAGCAGACTTATGTAAAGTTATGGCGAACATTATTACACAGCTGTGTAATATACTTTTTACTATAACAGTATCTCCCTTTATGAACAGCAGCAATGGAACAGGGAAGTCTAGGCGAATTTGATTTCACTAAGGCTTCCTAGCAAGCCATGAGCGGATATACTGTGAGCCATTCTGTAAATAACAGTGACAAGACTTAACCATTTCCAATCCACTGTCTGACGTCTGAAGACATTATGATTTAAGGCTGACAGCTCCAATGTTGGAAGATGCCCGTCGGGGTTCTCTTACTGTATACTGCCAGCCTCTCTGCTGTCGAAGTCTATCCAATGTGTCACCTCATGCAGTACTGGCTTTAGCCAGCATATAGCGCCGTTGTATAACGGCAGAAAAAGAGTAAGCCCCCTAGGAAAACCAGGATACAAATTGGATTGGAAAGGGTTAAAGGGGTTTTCCAGGCAACAACTGTTCTGTATTTCAGATGACTTCAGCTGATGCTGGAAGCTATTCTAGTAAAACAAGTATACGAGGGGATTGCTGCATTCATATTTTCCACATATGAAAGTCTTCACCTTGTAAACCTCAAAGGTGAACTTATGTTTCAAAGCCCCATGTTGTCATTTTACATTATAGACCATGTATGAATGCCAAAGCTTCTTGAACGTTTGATGTGTAGCACTCGGTTGTAGTCGGCCATGGTAGTTAATTAATTTATTCCTATTTTCTGTTTAGTCAAATTTGTGTTTGAAAGTGGCATCTTATGTATGATGATTGTAATGATGGAAATAGTGATCAAATAGAAACTTTAGAACAGCCCCAAGATGCCACAAATAGATGAATGCAACAGGTCGTTACAGATAGTTAGTCCCAACTCATCCAATATCATACGGTACCCAAAACTTGATTGGACATAAGCATTTCAAAGTATTCAATCAAAACTGTATGTTTGACTTGGAATAAAGAACTTGCATGTTTTGAAATGCGGACGTCCAATCAAATTTTAATTTGGTACCCGGTAACGATGGACGTGTCTATCCAATTCTGATTGAAAATGTAAATGCCACTTAAGGGCTCTTTCACACAAGCGTATATCGGACGCCGTTTTCATGGCCAGCTAATTAAATGTTACCATCTGATGCATTGGATTCTAATTAGAGATGAGCGAGCGTACTTGGCCACGCCCCTTTTTCGCCCGAGTACCGTGATTTTTGAGTACTTCCGTACTCGGGCGAAAAGATTCGGGGGGCGCCGTGGGTGAGTGGGGGGTTGCAGCGGGGAGTGGGGGGGAGAGGGAGAGAGGGCTCCCCCCTGTTCCCCGCTGCTACCCCCCTCGCCGCCACGCCTTTCCCCGCCCCCCGGCGCCCCCCGAATCTTTTCACCCGAGTACTGAAGTACTCAAAAATCGCGGTGCTCGATCGAGTAATTACTCGAAACGAGTACGTTCGCTCATCTCTAATTCTAATGCATCAGATTACACAGGATGCATAAAAGCTCCCGGCCGGCCAATGTAGCGTCGGGCGCTGTTACGCCAGACAAGAAAGATAGTCCTGGAACTATCTTTCTGGCCGGAATACGTGGGAGGTTGCATAGACTCCTATGGGAGCCAATGACAGCTGCTGGAGAAGGGAGAGAGCTAAGCTGTCTTCCCCTGCCTAATGGCAATGCAGGCTCGGAGTACATGCGCCAGACTCAGGCTGTCTGAACGGGGCACAAAGGTTAGATTTGTGCGCCTGTTCACACGGTTTTATGTCGCCGGCGGGCGAATATCAAATCGCCAACGCCCATGTGAAAGAGCCCTAACACTGTTATAATTGGCATATCGCTTCTTTTGAAATCTATCATAGAAAAAAAAAATCACATGAATGTAATGTTTATTTGATGTGGATTTGCCACAGATGTGAAGCAGAATTTACATGGATTTGCACAAATTTCGCTCAAATATGAACCCCATTTTTTGAATGGTGTCATATATACGAGCACTGAGGTGCGGGAAAAAAAAAAATCGCTGAATGTCCTATCTTATTGTTTCAATGGGACAGTAAAAAAATATTGAAAACAATAGGAAATCGTGGCCAATCATCTAACGCAACTGAAAGCCATGCCGGAGGATCGCTACTTCACAGAAGTGATGGGAAGTGTTTTTACCCAAAAAAGACCCTGAATTGCTGTGAAATCGCTGGTTGGCGAATGTGATATCGGGCCTAATTTCTTGACCCGAGAACACACTCGCCCTTGTGTAGGTAGCCGAAAGCTTCTTTTTTTTTTTTTTGCACTAAATCCTGAGAACCAACTGTGTAAGGAGACCCTTCTCTGCTGACCACCAGTTTTCCTCTGAGATCTATAGGAATGTTGATACAAATTACTAAAGCTATATAAGCATTACAAGCCACAATCTAGGAGTGGTCAGATATGATTCAGGTGTTCTATCTTGTGATATCAGTGAACAATCCCTAAAACAACATACACATATGCCTTATTCATACGCCTAAATATGCCAGCAGGAGGACATAAATTATGGGCTTCCTAGACTCACTCAACAGAGACTACAAGATAATTAATATTCCTAGCCCTTTTTTGCATAATCTATTCTTGTGCCACATTTATTAAAGTTTTGCTCAGTGTTTTCAGTGCTACAGGGACACCAAACCACCTAACAACCATTACACAGCTTTCATTTTGCTATCTTAAAAAATGTAAATGGTTTCTATGTTAGGTGAGGTTTAGGGCTTATTAACACGAGCATATATCGGCTGACCGTGAGAACACACGGCCGATATACGCTACCCTGTATACACCGTTGGGCTAGGGGAGACAGCTCCTCGCAGGGGAGGAGACAGGGCGGGAGCTAGTGTGCTGAGCTCCCACCCATTGCCGCTGTTTGCAATGGGAGGGCTGGGGTGGGGGCTTAGCCCCTCCCCATCCGACTCCTCCCATTGCAAACAGCGGCAATGGGCGGAGAAGAGAAGGGGAATGGAGTTTAGCAGTCACACTGCTAAACTCCCTCCCACCTCCCTTCTGCAACTGTCATTTGCTCCCATAAAAGTCAATGCAGCTGCCGCCGCCGACGTGACAGCGATTTTATGCTGTAGAGATACGCCTCTGTGCACTGATGCATTGTAAACCATGCATCAGAGGGGCAGCGTATATCGGCCGGGACGTGAAAATCCGGCCGATATTCGCCAATGTGAATAAGCCCTTATGCAGTAATTTTCCTAAACCTTTTCTTAAATTACAAAACATAGCTCCAAAGTATCAAATATGCATAAACCTGGGGTTCCCTGGTTTTCACCCTTTAATGCAATCAGTCAAAGTCATCACTGTGGGGGACCCTAGACCCTTTTCCAGATAATCTCAGTTATGTAGCAGTTGACACAACTGAGACAGAACTACTGTGATACGGTACCTAAGAGTGTAGCTCAGGAAATAGTTGTAGAACAGAGTCAGGACAGGTGGAATACTGTCACAAAGTACATCAGGCCAAGGGTCAGATGAGGCAGCGGACATGGAAAGTATAGTTAAACAGGCCGAGGTCAGGAAAGCTGTGTGGTTCAGGCATCGATTACATTACTGAAATACCAATACCCACTTACTAAAAAGAATTTAGACCGAGGAGTTTTCTTGTTAATCCTGCATGTACTGTACTTTAGCTATATCAATATTCATATGTATTATTTTGTGCTATTGAGCATTAATAAATGTTAAATTGCTTATTTATTATTTGGGTAGGTTCTCTTGTAATTGTCTGTATAGCCACATATTTTTTTAGTTTTTTTTTTTTTTTGTTCATTTGACAATTCAAATACCAGGAGATGAGATAGAAACAAATGCGCACCTTCACACAGTATGGAGACTGATTGCTCAAGCATTTGTTGATACGCTGCCTGTAGATAGAACTATTCTCTTCACAGTTGAAATGGAATATTGCTTATTTGTTGCAGCACTAAGAACATTTTGTGCTGTGAGACACAAACTGTTGACTCTCAAAAACATCATCTGATTCTGTAGTGGCCTTTGGTCTGCCAGACCTCTTCCTGTCAGTTTCCTCCAGTTTCTCATTTTACCAACCTCGGAAGGATGGAAGGCAACATTGAACCGGCTACCTGAACCTAGTGGATATTGAACCCGCAACCTTCAGGTCATGAGTGAGAGCTTAGGACTACATTTCTGCTGCCTTAGCACTCTGCGCCATACGGAACATTTACCTAGATGAAATAACGCAGCATGCAGATTTCAAGGGAATCCGATATTTCAACGGAATTCAGTTTTGGAGGTGCCTAATGGACCCCAAACACTGATAAGAACAGATGAGATGTTCAATAAGGTTTGGAATTCTGGACACTTGCTCCACTCCACCTTACTTGATTGTTCCAGCTGAATTATCTGTGCTCCTACTTGTTACGTTTAATACTTTATTGTAGATCCAGCAATGGGAATTGTTTCAGTACGCTCAGAAACAAACACCTAAAAATATAAAGTCCTCTTTTTTTTACATATTAATTACAATATGTGGCTTGAACATTTCAGAACCGAGGGAACAATTTCTCCCTTTCCCCTGGACACCCTAATTGTTTGGCGCCCGGGAAACGTCCTTTCCACACAATAATCCCGGCCATTGCCACCAGCGCTGACACTGAAGATTTGCTGTGCAGCTTTGGCGTTATGGGGGGATTCATGCAACCACAAGGACATGTGCAGGTAAATATGGTAACCTGAGTTTGATAGGGTGTAAACACTCAAAACTGCAATATTGTTTAGGTCTCACAGAAGGCTCAGATGAAATGTGAGTAGAGCCTAAAAAAACACTGGAAACACACAATATTTGCCAATGCCCAGGAAAATAAAAACGTAGGCATTGTTCGGGGAAACTGGCATTCCCTCTTGATCACGCAGCCCTGTCCTCTTCTGATTATGATGCCTCCAGTTAGGTTATATGTTACTCTGTTCTAATACTCTGATGTTGGCTTAGATATATACTCCTGTGCTGCAATGAGCAACTTATGCTGCTGAGGACTCTAAACAATGATCTCTTAAATACGGCTTACCTCGGCAAATACATTGACCACCAAGGATTCAAGCTGCCAGACCCATGTTAATAAATGCTTTTCATATAGGCGAATGATTGGGCACAAATGTTCGTACGAACATCCCTTTGCCCAATCATCAAGCCATGTGCATAGACTCACAATTAGTCACCAAGGAAGCAAACACTTGTTTGTTGACTGATTGGCTCTTTTGGGGTACAGTAAAAATTATTGTTCCCAGCAGCATATCTCCCTGTATAAACATGGAATCCACTATCAAGAGCGCTGTAAGTGTATGGGGACGAATGGTCATAATCATGCCTCTTGGTCCTCCATACAGCTAGCATAAGCATGTGTAAAGGCCTTTTAATTGAGTGCCCATCTTGTTGGTCACCACATGAAATGGCAAGAATGGGATCCTGTGTAACAACCCTAAGCTGGTCTTCCGTGTGTCCTTATTCAGAGAGGAGGTTGTTCAGATAGCTCAACTTATTTAATACTTTTTATAAGCATGTATACAAAGCAGATGCCATTCAGGATTGAGAAGAAAAGGTGAAAGCAGTGTTGTGCTAATGGAAGCAGTGAGCTCATGCTTATTGCTATGATCTCTGGCACGCTCTCCCTCCATTCACAGAACGACTATTGCTCCTGTGTAAAAGCATGTGAGCAACAGTCATAGGACCGCTGTTGGGCGCTAATGCACCCAACAGTCCCGTGTAAAGGGACCTTAAGTCTCAGTAGGAGATCTGTCAGTGAGGCTGGACTGATGGCTTGGTTTTCTACTGCTCTCTCCTCTCCTGCAAGTTATTATCAGCTAACTTGTGACCAAAACAAAGTTTTCAGTTTTTCTTTGTTGTGGTCAAATGTTTGTTGATAAAAGTGCAGGACAGAAGAGAGCAGAATACAACCAAGCCATCAGTCCAGCTAGGATTTAGGCTAAGTGCACACTAGCCATAATGCAAGTTGCCCCCAAGAGACCTGGGTACAACTTGCACTGAACAGCATACATATGGACTCGGCGCATTGACATGTATCAACATGTCATGTTTCTTGTCTGTGAAATGATTCAGTCAGTAAATAGTTTTGTTTAAATTTCATTTACTTCATTAGGCACCTTTCACACAGGATGGAATATTCCGCAACAGTGTTGGGAAGATGCTCTCCTGTGGAATATTCAGCACCAAAATCTGCACTGCTAACATGCAGATTTTAGTGCAAAATTGAAAATATCCGAATTCTGCTGCCAATTCCACATCAAAATCTGCAGTTAAAAGTGCGGATTTTGGTGCAGAATTCAAGGATGGCATATTCCACAACACTGCTGCAGAACATTCTGTTTCGTGTGAAAGGTACTTTAAGACTTAACTACAAGAAGTATTAATTCCAAAATATATAAAACAACGTCATCTTCATCTGGTTAGTAGGTAATATTAACCCAGTTTAGCGTGAAGGTTTTCAGGTGCTCAGGCTGATCGAGAGTCAAACGGCTTAAATAGCAACAACAGAGGTGAAAAGCCGGCTCCTAAAAACACTTTTTAATTGCATAAAATCCATAAAATTGTAAATGGTAGGTCACGTGTAACACCATGTCTACGCTTAGACACATTTCAAAAGACATTTTTTTCTTGATCACAGCTATCAAACTTCCTCTTTAAAATCAATTACAGTCCAATCATCATACATTCAGAACAAAAAAAAACAAACAAAAAAATGCCTCAGAAGTTGCAAGACATTTTCTCTTTGGAGTCCTTCAGATTCTGCAGTAGTGAAGCAGTAAAAAAAACCTTTAAGAGGAGAAGATTGGAGAAAGTTTGTCGTACAGCAGAGATGCATTATGGATATTGAAGTTGGGAACTCGCTTACCAGTGGGTTCAAATTTAAAAAAAAAGCGATTTGCTGTATATTTATTAACCCCTTAATGACGCGACCCCTTTTTCTTTTTCCTTTTTCGTTTTTCCTCCCCCCTTCAAAAAAACCGTAAGTCTTTATTTATCCATCGACGTCGCTGTATGAGGGCTTGTTTTTTGTGGGACGAGTTGTATTTTTCAATGGTGCCATTTAAAGTACCATATAATGTACTGAAAAACTCTTAAAAGGTCCTAAATGGAGTAAAATGGAAAAAAAATGACATTTCGCTATCTTTCAGTGCGTCTTGTTTCTACGGCGCACAAACTGCAACAAAAGCGACATGATTACTTTATTCTATGGGTCGGTACGATTACTACGATACCAAACTTGTATAGGTTTTTTTTACTTTACTGCTCTTTTTTTTTATATCAAAGACATTACATTTTTTTCAATTATTTTCTGCCATCATCTTTTGCACGCAATAACTTTTTCATTTTTCTGTCAATTTGGAATACATACGACTTTTTGATGGCTTTTAATTGCATTTTTTTCTGGGAGACAGGGTAACTAAAAAAGTGCATTTCTGGTGTTCTTTATTTGTACATCATACTGCCATTTAACAGGCAGTCTATCAAGCCACCCCACAGGGATGGCTTGATAGGCAGTCTGGTAAGGCAGCCCTGGGGCCTTTCAGAAGGCCCCCGGCTGCCATGACACCTGCACGGCTCCTCCTATCTCACCGCGGAGGGGCCGTACGGGGGGATTTAAATGCCGCCGTCAGAATTGACATTGGCATTTATATAATAACCATGATCGGCCGAACGGCCGATAGCGGCTATTGCCCGCGGGTATCAGCTGTAATAAACAGCTGACGCCCGCACTGTATGAAGAGAGGTTTCCCCGCATCCTCTGCATACATACCCCGCCGCTCTATGACGTACCTATACGTCATGGAGCGGGAAGGGGTTAAAGAGGAAAGGATAGAGAAGAAGAGTAAAATGATTTTTTTTGTTTGTTTTGGGCTTTTGCAATCAAGCTTGTGGATATGTGCATGTATGATTTAAATGTATGATAATTGGTCCATCATTGATTTAAAGGTGAGTTTGTTAGCTGTGATCAAGAATTGTCTTTCGAAGCACGTCTGATGTAGACAGGATGATACACGGTACCGACTCTGTAGTTTTACAGATTTTCTGGAATAAAGAAGTGTTTTTAAGGATCCAGCTTTTCTCCTTTGTTGTTGCAAGAAGTATACTTGAGTGCAGCTGGGCCCTACGGGTATTGGAGTTTATAAACCTGATGCTACCTACAGTACTTCCTTGTGTTTCCCTGATAACTGCACCCTTTGCTCTGTAAGGTGAGTTCAGTATGTGTATAGTGAATTTTGCAGGTAATTCTCTGATTCATTTCCAAAACAATGCCTACAGGACCACACCTATACCTAACATGACCCCACCTTGATGATGATAAGTTGTTTATGTTTGAGGAATGTTTGATTGTTCTTAGTAACACAACTGTGAACCTTAATAAGAGGAAATGTGAAAGATAAGAAAAGCTGACATGCTGATTGCAAAAACTGTAAATAGATCAAGATTATCAAAGCAAGTGGGTTGGATTTTCACTAATGAGTAGATTAAGAAGTACAACAGATTCTGTGCATTTTCTTGCTATGTGCTAAATACTCAAGCAGTTATTACTATGGAGGTCCGCTATTTCCTGCAAACATGTAAATTTTATGACTTGGTCAGTGCAGGGAGGTCTTTTTTTTAATTGAAAGAGTGATGACTTCTTTAGGCTAGGTTCACATAAGCCAGATCTGCACTCTTAATGTAGCCTCTGACAGATATGAACATGGCCTAACTGTCCATACATGTGAAAATAAAATCTCCCCCTTTAGTGATCGTGAGGGTCCAGGTGATGAGGTTCTCAGCAATCTCAGATTTATCACCTATCCTGTGATAACTGTCAATTTTGGGAAAATTCCTATAATGGTAGTCAGTGCCAGCTATTCAGCCAATGTCCACAATGATCACAAAATAGCTTCACACAGCCAACACGTATCTTTGTCATACGGCTGCTATTTATACTCACTGCTCATTGTTCAGGATTTTATGCTGCATAAACGATGGACAATGAGCTGATCGCTCAGTGTAAATAGCAGCCGTTCAATACTGAACAGCCGCTATGTTATGTCAATGGAGAGGGGCGGGGGAGAGCGAGGAGTGAAATCTCCTGCAGCCTCCCCCTGTAAGCCAGTGATACTAGTTCCTGTGCAGCAGCATGAGAGCAAGTATGTGCGGGGACGAGTGTCGGGCATCGTTTGCCCGACACTCATCCTGTCTAAATTTGCTGTCAACAATTTGCTGGTTGTATTTGGAGACTGGGATTACATCAGATCTAGAGATGAGCGAACGTACTCGTCCGAGCTTGATGCTCGGGCGAATATTAGGGTGTTCGGGATGTTCGTTATTCGTAACGAACACCACACGATGTTCGGATGTTCGGGTTACTTTAACTTTCTTCCCTGAGAAATCATTTCTATATGCGCTCAATGGGGCCGGCGGCAGCAGCGCCAACCCCATTGAGAACATATAGAAGACAAATCCTTCTTCTCTGCCACAGCTGTAACAGCTGTGACAGAGAAGAACGATGTTTGCCCATTGAATTCAATGGAGCCGTCAATACAGCCGACTCCACTGAATGCAATGGGCTGCCGGCGATCGCGGGATGAATTGTCGGAAAGGGGTTGAATATATAAGCCCTTTCCTGCAATTCATCCAGAAATGTGTAAAAATAAAAAATATATATATACTCACCTGGTGCCGACAGACGGAGTTCAGCGCGGCAGGCTGCAGTTCTCCTGAACTGCTCTGAACAGCTGTTAGTAGTATTCAGCAGCCGGGGATTTAAAATCCCCGCCTGCTGAATAAGATGCCTCTGAATGGTCACAGCCTGACCAATCAGAGGCCAGCCCTCACTCACACCCATTCATGAATTCATGAATGGGTGAGTGAGGGCTGCCTCTGATTGGCTCAGGGGCACTCTCCTTCGATTAAAGGTTTCTTCACGTGTTCCTCTTCTTACGTAATTTACCTTTTGTGTTGTCCATGTGGACTGCAGTACGTAGGAGAAACAACGCTTGAAATTCGTACTAGAATTAATGGACATAAAAGCTCTATTCGTACTAAGAACCTATCATTACCTGTTTCGCGCCATTTTGTGGAGAGTGGTCACACGGTCGGTCAACTACGATTTAGGGTGATCGACTGTGTGCCCCTGCTCTCACGTGGTGGCGATCGTGAAAAAATTCTCCTTAAAAAAGAACTCAGCTGGATCTATACTTTAGACACTTTGACGCCACGTGGCCTCAATATAGATTACAATATCACGCAATATCTATAGTGCTGTTGAACCTCACTGTATCTGTCTTACTTTTATTTGTGCATTTTTTGTATTTGGTATTTATTTTGATATGTTTGTCATATTTTTGCTTATTTATACTTTTTTCTTTTGTTATAGTGGTGAAATATATATTCGTTTGAGATATTGGAATCTACCGGAGTGAACTTGGAGCCACACATGGAGACTTACATCCTTTATTTGCAAAACATTTTGTACATATGCATATACAGCGGTTTCTGCTGCGTTTTTGTAGCGATTTGCACATTATGCATCCTTTTCCTTGGTGCCACTAATCCCAGCTGTTATATTTGTTATGTTTCTATACATTGCGATTTTTGGATGTTTGCTCTGTGTTTTGCTCCTGTTCCTCCTGTATTGTATGAATTATTTTTTGTATTTGACTAATTAATGCATGGACTTTTGTTGACACTTTGGGCTTTTTTTGAGCTTTTTTTGACCTTTTTTCGCATTGAATACGTAGTATTTATGCGCCCCGCTTTGGAACGCACATTTTGACACGCAGGCCTTTTTTTTCGCAAGCTTGCGATTAATTTATGCGCCCTATTTGGAAGCGCTTATTCTGATGCGCACATGTGGCACATTCAATGACGTGTTCACGTGACAGTGTAGACACGCTGTATGAGGCCCCTATGCGTGGTACGTCGTGACATCATGACGTTCTATCACATGACTTTCTCCATGACGACGCCTGATGCCAGAAGTGCCCACAAGTATCCATGCATTGATTCTAAACCCTCCACATGAGGTACTAATTTGCAATTAACAACTGATTGGCTGTTTGACTGCATATATACCCTGTTGTACCATTGCTTTCATTGCATTTGAAAAAGACTTTGTGTCGAAACGTCATGTATCTGTGACTTGAGGAGGAATAAAGCTCTGCATCATTTATCTGCACCTGGTTTGCTGCCATACTTTTCTCTACATACTTGGATTACTTTGGAAATTATTTGGATCAATTTCCTTGTGGCGATTGCAAGTTACCAGTTCATCCCTTATTGGGTTAAGGTTGTGCTGTCTGCAACTCTGCTTCTCTTTGCTGGATTGTGGATCCTGGTGGACGTGCACCCAGGAATTGAACGGAATGGAATCTGAAAACCCGGATACAGGTGCTCCGGTTTCCTCTCAAGTCTGGTTCTCAGAAGCTGATACAGTGAGGATCCTTGCTGGGACAAGCTTTGACGGGACTTTTTTGAATACCCCGTCCCTTGATGTATTGCAACGGAAGTGGGAAATGGAGAAAAAGAGGTATGTTTCTTTGAACCTCCACATGGTTACCCTATCCGAATATTTTAAGGTTAAGAGAATTCCACGTGGACTGCGGTCACACCTTAGACCTACTCTTCTCCCTGATAATGCAAACTTTTGCCTGAAGTTTGAAAACATCTGTAACAGATTTTCATTTGACATAATGTTGTTGAACATAGAACACCTACAGATTGAAGCTACTACATGTTTGACAAACATTGCGAGCATTGAGGAACAGATTAACACCAAGATATCCACTGAACAGTGGACTACAGTGCTTAAAAAGATTGATGTATCACTGCAAAAATTTAAAGAGGACATTGAGTCAGTTAAACGGACAAAGTGGTTTCGCGACCTAGACGATTACGAAAAGGGTCGCATATATAGTTGGCGCATGACTAAAAGTGAACGTAATATGCGTATACCTAGACGTGGTCGATATGCGTCTAGAAGAAAACAATTTAAGGAGTCAACGTTTGGTTTTTCCTCGGCCGGTTCCGAATCTACCGATGAATCCTCTCAGGGTTCTAATAGATCAGTTCATTTTTTAGGATCAGGCCCTTCCAATCGTGGGAGAATGAAAAATGCCGCTTCAAATCGGTTCGCAGAGGTGGAAGAAAACACGCAAGATGGAGAAAAAGGGTCACTAAGCAGGACCACACGATCCAGCAACAAAAAGGCGACAACGCAACTAACCTAGTGGTAAACATCTCATCTAGGACACTCTCGGAGGTCGAAACCACAGTTCTATCAAAAGGTTTGTCCTATTGTCCAACCCCTCAAATAGACTGGTTTGAGATTGATTTGAGTCTACGGGGCTTCTTTAGGAGACTGCGCCTTAAATCCTTTTTCTCTCAACAATCGAATGGTGACACTTCCAACAATAATGGTGACTCTAACCCTATTGGACAAGTACCTTTCACCTTACGTAAGTGTGGCATTTACAATAAGAGCAAATTTCAACCACCAGATACTAACCACATTGTTGAGACATACATCTCCCTGGTTCATGCTGACGTTAATAAATTACGCAGGCGTAATGTATCCTATAAATCTGTATCTAACCTTTCTGGTGAGGAGCGTCGGGCGCTCAGAGCGCTGTCAAGTGACAGGTCCATCACCATCAAGCCCGCCGATAAAGGCGGAGCTGTGGTGGTGATGGACTCGATCCAGTATGAGGCTGAAATTTATCGACAGTTAGCAGATCACAACGTATATGAACCGTTATCAAACAACCCCACCAGTCAGTATCAGACTCTTCTACGGAATATTTTGTTTGACGCCGTCATGGAGGGCAACATAGATCAAGCCCTTTATGATTTCTTGTACGTAATCACACCAGTGGTGCCAACTATTTATGCATTACCTAAAATCCACAAATCTCTTGTAAACCCCCCCGGACGCCCGATCGTCTCGGGGAGGGGATCATTATTTAATCACACATCAATTTTTTTGGATAAGGTACTGCGTAGGTTTGCTACCTCGGGTGCCTCTTATGTTAAAGACACCAGTGATTTTTTAACGATCCTGAGTAAAATGACTATTTCAGGCGATGTGATTCTGGCCTCATTTGACGTGACATCGTTGTACACGTCAATTACCCATGAGAAGGGATTAGAGGCAGTGAGATACAAACTAGCATCGTCTGACATATCTCTCGAATGCGAACATGTTGTTCTATCATTACTTGAACTTATTCTGTCAAAAAATTATTTTCTTTTTGCAGGCAAATACTACAGGCAGTGCCGGGGGACCGCCATGGGTTCGAACGTAGCGCCTACCTACGCAAATATTTACATGAACAGATTTGAGGAAGAGTTTGTGTATGCGTCTGCGTTCTGGCCCATGGTGGTCTCCTGGCACCGGTATATTGATGACATATTTTTGGTGTGGCGTGGCAATGAGAGTGACTTGATGTCATTCCACTCGGAGTTAAATGGCATTTGGCCAGAACTCCAATTCACTTTGAAATATTCAAGAAACGAAATTGCGTTTTTGGACGTTCTAGTAACCAATGTTGGCGGTAGATTGGAAACCGATCTTTATGTTAAAGAAACGGACCGTAATAGTTTACTAGAATACAATAGCTTTCACCCTCGCTCCATGGTAAGGTCTTTACCGTGGAGCCAGTTAATTAGGGTTAAACGAGTTACCATTGACCACAAACTTGATATTCGTTTGTCACAGATGTGCACTAAATTTCTATCACGTGGATATCCTCAAAATGTAATCACTATGGCCACACAAAGACTGACTAATGTTCAACGTGTTGATTTGTTGTCCCCTAGATCCAGGGTGGAGGGTCCAAAACGGATCCCTTTTGTATCGGTATACAATCCTGTAAGTACACGATTATCTGCTGTTCTCAGAAAACATTGGTCATTGCTACGCATGGCCGACAATAACATTGAGGAGTTTGTTAATCCCCCCATGATGTCCTACAAAAGGGGTAAGAACTTGCGAGACATCTTGGTACACTCATTGTATGAAAAGAAATCAGGATTACAGCAAACATTATTAGCACCCCGCCGCTCGGGAAATTTCCCGTGCCTAGGGTGCTCTTGCTGCAATAATATGCTTAAGGGTGATAAATTTCACCATTCATCAACGGGTGCTGCTTTCTCGATTAAAGGTTTCTTCACGTGTTCCTCTTCTTACGTAATTTACCTTTTGTGTTGTCCATGTGGACTGCAGTACGTAGGAGAAACAACGCTTGAAGTTCGTACTAGAATTAATGGACATAAAAGCTCTATTCGTACTAAGAACCTATCATTACCTGTTTCGCGCCATTTTGTGGAGAGTGGTCACACGGTCGGTCAACTACGATTTAGGGTGATCGACTGTGTGCCCCTGCTCTCACGTGGTGGCGATCGTGAAAAAATTCTCCTTAAAAAAGAACTCAGCTGGATCTATACTTTAGACACTTTGACGCCACGTGGCCTCAATATAGATTACAATATCACGCAATATCTATAGTGCTGTTGAACCTCACTGTATCTGTCTTACTTTTATTTGTGCATTTTTTGTATTTGGTATTTATTTTGATA